>NC_136714.1:16715145-17915145 GCF_936440315.1 Barbus barbus
CTGTCATAAAAAGATTACAACTGATATTTTATGCTCTTACATGTAATATAACAGCTACATTGCCGTATCACCGCTCCATATTTTGTGCGCTTGTATTGTTTTCAGTGCACTAACTTCCAACTACATGTCTGTGTAAACTGTAAAGTGCCTACTTCAGAATATATTTCAACTTCAGTGTTAAAACATAGTGCACATTTTTTCTTCCATAAAAGACTGGATAGGCTTTTGTGCCTCAATGTTGTAAATATGGTCAATTTTGTTTTCATTACAAGCTTTCTTAGCTGCAAAAGAAACGCGCACACACACACACACACACACACACACGCACGCATCTTAAACCAGCCTAAACTGGTGTACTGGACTTAGGTCTTCGAGTGGTTTTGGGACACTTTCTAGACGGACAGGATTCCTGTTAAACACTGGCTATGCCAGGCTGTAAAACCATTTAAAAGAACAGCAAGTTTTTTTTTTTTTGTCAGCAGGGTTTTAGCCTTGTTTCAGTATTGTTTATCAGTGCAAGATGAATGTTTTTAAACTATAATGTGTACAGAACATACGAGGTAATGGCAGCAATGAACACAGAAATACTGGTTTTGCACTCTGTCACCTACCACTCCCGTTATACCTCAAGACAAGAGATCACATGATTGATATTTAGAAGAAATAAACTGCAAGCTTGAAATCCTAGGATCTTCCAAGTAGCCTATATCTGGTTTCCCACGTGCTCCTTTCCAGTAACTTAGTTGATCTTGGAAATACCGTGAATGCTGAGAATTAACATACATCTTACTATAAAAGCGAGGAAGCGTCAGATATTTATTGTTACCATTTGTTTGACTGGTCAAGATGAAAAAGCTCACTGTCATCGACTTGACTAAATTGTCAAATATTTCATCCAACTGGAGCATGTAAGGCCTTTAAATGTAGCCTATATTTAAGACATTAAAATAAGTTTTGTGAAGAACGTTGTTAGCGAGTTCGCTAATGTTCTGAGGTATATATATAGATAAATTTATATTCTCATACTTTAATTGTAATGGAGCAATTTGCACTCAAAAGTTTAAGAACAATTATTCGTTAATTGCAGTATAGAGTATAATAATGTTTTTCGACATGGCTTTGTTTTCTTCATAGAGAGATATGGGCTTTTGGAAACTGTCAAAGGTCCACAACAAACCTTACAACAACCGTGCGACCTCCGAGGTAGGCCTATAGAAATTATTAACCCGAATTCTTCGCTTAATATAATTTAATTCCCTGTCCAAATAAAAATAGGCTATTCACAAATAATCACAACTCTATCTAGTTGAAAATGAAAGGCTGAAAAATGAAGCTCTTCAGATGAAGAAAGAAAACGAAGCTCAATTAAAGGTAGGATTGGAATGTATTTAAATACTTGACTGATAGCACAAGCATAAATCTAAGAGGTATTGAGTGTCTGTGCTCGATTCTGCCCCTGTGTGGTTCTAGGAAAGCAATACTCGGCTTCAGACGATGCCAGCTGAAATGAAAGCCAAACAAGATCAACACCAGAGGGAGTTGTAAGACTCTGATAATGAAACAAAGGAAACGTGAGGGAAAATCCTTATCAACAGGAATAAAACCGATGAGACAGCCATTAGATGCTGTTAAACATGTTGCAGTATCACACATTTAAAATTGAAAACATTTCCATTTTGTTTTCAAAGTGGATGCTAAAGAGACTGAGCTGAAAGTGGCACATGAGATAAATGAATGCGCTTTGGAGGACGTGAGAAGGCAGATGAGAGAGAAGGAGAAAGAAATGCAAAGCCAAATCATTCAACTTCAAATGGAGGTAGAATTTAGTTGGTTAACCTAGTTGTTTTGTAAGTAAATGGAAATTTAATCACTTTCAATACACTAAATGTTAGATAAAAACATATTTTTCTTAATACTGTTCATTTTATATTTGTTTTGCATGATTTGACGGCTGTAAAAAAAACTAAAAATTCCTTTGCAGTTGGGAGCCAAGCTTGCAAGGGCCCAGAGCATGTCCACAAAGAGTCATCCGCAGACACAAGCATCTGCTCCTCATCCACAGAATATCTTTAAAAGACTGAGTCATACAGCAACATTCATCAAAACACCTCATGGCATTGAGGGAAGCAAGGTTTCTGATCACACCTTTATTTCTTTCTCTATATTGAATTATTCTGTTTGTGTCTCCAGAAGCTCCAGTTCATTCAGGAGGAGAAAAACAAAGAGATTGAGGCTCTGTGTCAGAAGGTGAGAGAGTTGGAACAGCAGAGCCTTCATGGATTGATGGACTCTCGTACTTATTTTAAGGGCCTTCATCCAACTGTTTGACAGTTGTATTTATTTTAAAACACATTTCCTTCAGAATATGTTCTAAATATTTTTCAGTTACGTTCTGTTGTGTTCTTTCTGTGGGTGTGTTTATGGCATTTCCACTATAATAAATAAACATTTATGAACATACAGCTGTGAAGACTGCTATATAAGAGGTCATTCAGAAGGGAAGTATATGGCAGGTGACATGGACTTCCAGGAGATTATGGCCCAAGTGCTCCTGCATTGGTTCGGGACACCTGTAAACACAATCGCCATTTTCCAGATAAAGCCTGTAATCTCATCAGTAGAGACAGCTGGTAAGTTGGTGCCTTCTTCAGTAACACACACATGCACATGCTCACAATACACTCATGACATCAAATACTAGGAAAATGTTGGTTTATTCAGAGAATCGGACAATTGAAAATGTTATAGTACAGTTTAAATCACTCGGCAGCTCAACAGTTACAACAGTATATTTAAAGTAATTTATTTAATGCAGACATTATTGCATGCAACATTATCAGTGTTATTTTAGAAATATATAATTTAGTAAAATATAGTTTTTATTAATGTTTTAAATAAGCTTTTATTTTTTTCAGTTTTCCTATTAATGTAATTTTTTTTACGTGTGCTTTTGTTATTTTCATTTTTTATTTTTGTTTTAGCTTTAGTTCAGCTAAAGGTTATTTTAATACTTATTAGATTAAAAAAATTAAGAATTTTTTTTAATCGAATATTTATTTAATTTTTATTAGATTTATTTCAATTTTAGTTGAGTTTTAGTTACCGATAACAACACTGAACATTATGATATATTTTTAACTCATTTGGAAGAGAATAAAATCATATATTATACACCGTTAAAACAGCATCTGGCACATGCTCACTAGGGGCACACATGCTCTCCAGAATGAGATTGTAAAGCCTCATCATTCATATTGAGCGGTTAACGGACGAGTAATAATCATATTAGCCAAACCCCTTTATGTGTCAAGGAGGTCCTGCAGTAATCTCATTAGTAAAGCTGTTACATAACGTCTGACTCTACGCTGTACCGTCAGAGATCAGCCTCTTTAAGATCACTGATGATCATGTCTCTAAGGTTTTCTTCTGACCTCCTGTATGATTGTATCCCACCAGATCAAACATGACAATATCTCCCTTGAGTGCTTCAAAAGAATCAGTGGTGCACATGTTTACTGGTTATTCACCCTTCTTTGGTTGTGGTTCTTGGCTTTTGTTCATCACAGGCATCGTCTAGGACAGCAGGGAGGATTTAGCTAACTCTAAATAAAGCAGACAGATTAGGAAACATGATACTAGCATGTTCTGTTTCACTCTGACAGAGTCATGGACAGAGAGAGCTGAAGACTTCCCTGGAGACAGGAAAACTATCCATGAGAAACAACATCAATGATTTTTATTCATGCAGTTACAGAACAGGACAGATAAAATGAATGCCTGCATTTTGGTCATATGTGACCTTAACACAAACCTAATGTAATTATTTTTTTTAGTTTGTGAAAGAAGCTAAACATTATCGTTCAGTCTTTAGAACATAACACTTAAAATATATGAACATGTGGACATATTCTTTGACTTCTAATCCTATAAAGAAAATCAGCCTTGCATTGGACTATAAGAGCACAGCGGTAAGATCATTCAATTTACATATGCTAATGTTATGTTTAGATTTAGAGTCAAAGTTCAGTTGACGACTTTTACAATAAACAATATTATACATATTATTAATGATTAATAAGTGTAAGTAAAACTGTTTATTTGTGTGATTAGTGTTCATATGAGATGTAATTATATGTTTATGCCAGCTAATAACGTTCATTATGATTGTCAAATAACTATTTTATTTGCAGCTATATTGCGTAGTACAATTTTAAAGGGATAGTTCACCCAAAAATGAAACTTCTGTCATTTACTCACCGTCAAGTTGTTGCAACCTTGTATGAGTTTCTTCTGTTATACACAAAAGTAGATATTTTGAAGAATGTTGGTAACCAAACAATTGCCGGTAGCCACTGACTTTGATAGTATGGAAAAAAATTGATGATGATGACAGAATTTTTGGGTGAACTATCCCTTTAAGATTGGTTAATATGGAGTTATTCCTCAATTAAGAGCAAGAATATCAGATATTTCCACTGTTATTGGCATGCAACGCATGTAACGTTTTCTCATTGCTATTCATACAAAAATTGTGAGCTGTAACTAATTTTTCTCTTGGTTACTGCTGGTTCTTGTTTTTCAGCCTTAAGCAGCTGAAAAATGCCTGCAAGGACAAGTCAGGTGTCGCAGCAGGTGCATCGGCACAACATTTACACTCTGACGGACAGCTCAGAATGTTCGTCAGAGACAGAAGAAGATGCAAACCCTTCCAAGCGCCTGACACCACTGCATAAGTTAACGCTGGAAATGTGTAATGATGAAGATACCATAAAAGAACTGACGGTGGGCAGAAGGGTGGGATTCTATAAAGTCCACGGTCAGATCGGCTGTGGGAACTTTTCGAAGGTCAAACTGGCCGTCCTCGCGCTCACCAAAGGTAGAAGAGATTTAGCATAATCTATCTGGTTTTGAATAAACACTTGACTTTTTAAATCCAGATCAGAATTAAGAGAGTAACAGGTTTAATGTGTAATGACCTTATCCTGATTGTTATTCCACATGCATGTCCTGTAGACAAAGTTGCCATTAAGATCATGGATAAGATGAGGCTCGATCTGCAGACCCAGAGGATGCTGTCTAGAGAGATCTCCAACATGGAGAGCTTGTATCACCCAAACTTATTGCAGCTCTTTGAGGTACTGGAGATGCCAAGTCGGTTGTACCTAGCTCTGGAGTTTGCCGGAGGAGGAGACCTCCACACCAGAATCAGCTCAGGAGGAAAACTCTCTGACCAAGGAACATATTCTCAATAACCTAATCCTCGAAACTGTGTGTGCTTTCTTAAAGTCATTCTTATCCCTTTTATTCAGTCTTTTTGTCCATACTACAATGAAAGTCAATGGGGTCCAAAACAATACTGGACCCCATTGACTTTCATTGTATATGCTCAAAATAACACTGCAACATTTTCTATATGTGTTTCACAGAATAAAGAAGGTACATATTTGGGACAGCAAGAGGGTGAAGACAGTAAATGAATAAAGTTTTCATTTTTGAGCAAACAAACCATGTAATCAGCCTAATACTATTGGAGTTGTGGCATTTTACTGTTAATAAACCAAATCAATGAGAAACCAAATGCTAATTATTATTAACTTAAACAGTACTTTTAAAATAGTTTCATTTCAGTAACTACTTGCACAAGACATTTTATTTAATTGTCAGCCAGATTTTTTTTTTTTTGCAAATAAAAATGTATAACATTTGTACGCTTTTGCTGCTTTCTTCCATTTGTGTGTACAAACTTTCACTAAATAGCCCTACATGTTCAGATTACAGGCTCTCTGTGCTTTCATTGAAGCCCCTCTCTCAACGCTGAGAGCTGCAGCAATCCGTGCAGAAGCCATGGGTGGTTTGTAAACAATACAGCGACTGACAGGGAACCATACGAGTGCCAGCCCAACACTCACCCCCGCGACACCGCCTTCACCTTCCATCTGCGCTGCTTGGCAGATGGAGTAGCGTCGTGGCTCAGACATCTGCCGAGGTAACAATGAGTTCCTTGTGCTGGGGCCCCCAATTTAATGGGACAGCGCGCTACTATTGTGCTGTCGCTATACATATGCAGATAACCAGCGGCTGCAGATGGCAGCTGACACTATGCTGCACCCAATCCAGAGTTACTTCAGAATAAAAACTTTAGGAATGGCTATTATTCACTGTAGACGTCATTTTATGTTTAGAGAATAAAAATGAAGCTAAAGAATACGCGTGCAGCGAGTTCAAGATATATGGCGACTACTTTAACAAGTTTCTGGAGTAGCCTATGTCACTAGGAAATTGATGCATTTTGCAATGCCGTGTCAGCTAAACAAGTAGGCTACAAGTTATAAAACAACTCAACTTACTGAACATCGATCCAGATATTGTGTGTGAATGTGTTAGAATGCAATGTGTTTTTGACATCTGCTGAAAAGTGAACACATGACACAGTTGTTAAGTTTTAATAAATTTATTGTTTTATGCATTATTTCTACAATGCAAAAGTTGTAATGCAAAGTCTGAAACATTTAAATATGTTTTACTTACATTTCATATTAAATGCTTTTAAAGTGAAACCTTTAGAGATTTCTAAGTTAGTTTTTTTTCTTTTTTATCATATTAATATTTCTAAAGTGAAACCTTTAGAGAATAAGACAATTCTGGAAAGTGGAAAGCACATTGCCGACAATAAGGTACGTTATATTGTGCAGCAATTACATTTTTAAAAACGTCCGAGATGTTAAAGTCCATTTTTAAAAACGTTGCTTCGACGCACCGCCGCGTCCTCTGCGTGTCCAACCCATGCGATATTTGCTCTGTGGAACAGAGGCAAAACTCGCTTCTCCTTCCTCTCCAAACCTCATCCGCACAAAGAATGAGGGCCATTGTGTCGCTCTCGTGGCATACCTGACCTCGTTCACATAAAGAATGAGGGTCATCTTGGCATGGACGGGACGAGGAACGACGTAGAACCGCGAGGGCCACTCGGGCCCGCCTCGCGCTGCCTGGACGGTTCAGCCTCCTTAGGAGCATCCAGGGATGTGGAAACATCAGCATCCTTCCTCAAGGTTTACAGCATCTCAACAGAGAAGAGTAAAGCTCCAGATCAACGCTCGGGCAGAGTGATTTCAGGAACCCACTCATTATAACTGCGACTTTCTTCACAGAACAGGTGAAGCTTCTCCAGAGCTGGATCCTCGCATGAGTCCTCAGCTGGGTTCTGTTGTGATGAAGAAAAATGCAAGTTTAGCACGGCACCCAAAACGTTGCAAATGCATAGTGCTTTTGCTAATGAGTGTAAACTTTTTTTTTGCGCATACATACCGTGACAAGCACGCAGTGAGCATCCTCAAATTGTTCAGCTTTGTCACCAACAATCTCAGAAAGACTTTGCATGTCATTCACTCTAACGATGCTGATGTCGTTGTCGAAACAGAAGGCTTGGATGAGAGTGAAATGGATTTGGAGAGCGATGTCGCACTCAAACTCCTCATCCATCGCCAGGACGCAGAAAGACACGCTGTCTGGGTCACTGAAATGCAAGAAAAGGCAAATTATAAGGACAAATTGTACTACTAAACCAGTCGAAACGCGTAATTAAAGATGTTGCATGAAGGAAAAATCAATAGCCAGCATACTCACACATTCATAACTTTGGCAGACTCGTAAACGCCAATGGTAAGGCAGTCGTTCGCTTTCGCAGAAACCAAAACTTCTTCCAGTGCTTTTCCACTGCACTGAGCTCTCTCGCTGGGCTTCTGGATGAGAACTTCCTCAAGAGTCATGATGATGATGCTGGTAGTAATTCCACAAAGAGCAGATAGCAGAACTGAAGCTGGATGTAATCCGAAAGGATTTGTGCTCTAATGGCGTGGCCTCACAGCTTTATACTCCCCGGGTCGTGGTGGATATGAAAGAAGCGTTCTCTGATTGGTTCGTCTGAACGGTGCATTGGTATGCTAATGTTATTGTCAAGCTCCGGCTCGTGGCAGATGTAATGTCACTTTTGAAGAATTGCTGCAGACTTTAACTAATTATTTAGATCATTTCAGTTTTATCTTAAAACCAAATATACGTTTGACCATGTTGTTTTTATACTCTAGGCTATTTTTATTTAATTAATATTTTTTACACTACATTATTTTGCTATGTTTTATGTTTTTTAGTAATGTTTCTTTCTTTTTTTTTTAACTCCAGACCAAGTAGGTTATAAGTTTAAAAGTAGCCTTATATCTCTCGTCACTCTCTTTTACAAATTTAAGTCAATTTATATACTTGGAATACATTTCTCTTTTAGACCTATATGCTACGTTGTTTGATTTAAACATTTAGTAGGTATTTAGCAATTTAGTAAAGCGAAATATAAATATTACTAAATATTACTGAGGATCAAATTACATTTCTACAAGCTATGTTTTCGCCTAAAATTCAGTATTTCAGTAGAGAACTTAACGGTGAAAGTGAGCAAATGTGGATAAGGGATCGCATCCCCCCGCCCTCAGCGCAAAAGACAGGTGGAGTGTGGCCATCTGTGGACACTGAAACGGCCCTATTGTGAGTTCAGAAACTTCTATTATTAGACGCCTTTACAAATGCAAATAAGATGCGCGTGCCATGACGCCCGCTGCCCAATCTGGCCTGCAACAGCCACGGACCCCGTGATCAGAGGCAGCTTTCCAAATGTATATAGGCCACCCTGAAAATTCTGCAGTATTTATATTCGTATATTTTCCACGTGCAGAAACATTTACATCTTTAACGCATTTAATGATGTGCGTTCAGATTTGGTTTAAACTCGCTGATATTTTGGTCATTTTGGTTTTAAATTTGTATACAAAGATCATTTGGGGGAAAAATACTATGTTATGAATCATGTAAAAACATATGAATCACTGATCATTACGAATGCAAGCTTATATGGAAAGAAAGAAAGAAGTAGGTTATTTGAGAGGCTCGAGATAACAGGTTGACGCTGACTGATGCAGGCCTATTGTTTCCCTGCAGAACAGGAGCAGATGGAGAGGCCTCACTTTAGGATGCCCCCATTGGCCCCTCGCAGCCCAGCAGCGCATACGACTATTGTGTGCAAGTTTTTTGTGTCTAGAATGGTGCATAGATTCAGTTAAACTTTTGGTTAAAGTGAAGCTGCAGATAGGAAAAAGTACAGAATGTAAAATTATGTTTAATTTAATGTTTTGCAAGTTGAGTTTCATACATGCAAACGATATAAATTACAGCCTAAAAACTTTGAAAACAAAATAGAATACACACTTGCAGAATACAGAACGTCCTATAGAGTTTAAATTTGTGCTTTATTTACACAGTACAGAGCACAAAAAAAAAGAGAAGGAAAGAACTGGTTTCAAATAGCAAACACTTGCAATGAGTAGATGCATTGTTCTTGTATCACATCTGCAGTCCGGGCATCCCGTCCCTGCCCCCCTTATAGTGCGCGAGAGTGACAGGTGTTCCAAGACAAACCTGCTCGAGCGCAAAACACACTAATCGAGCAATTGCTTTTACTTGTTTCTCCTGCAGCTGTAGATTACCATTGCATTTTTCTCTATACGATTTAGCTGTCACCAAGTCAACCAAAAGTTTCTTCAGATGTGTTGAAGATTTAAATAAAAGTAACAAGCATAGGAATAAACAAATATAGGCCTATGGCTTACATATTAAACAAGTTAAGGTTATTGGTTCTAAATGCAGTTCAGAATGTTTATATCACGTTTATTTTCGAAAGGCACCATAAAAAGTGTTTGTATCTGCAGGCAGATAGAAGTCTCAATAGCTACATGCAGCAGAAATTTGCTCAGCTGACCCTTTATCTTCCCCCATCAGAAGATGGGGAGTGTTTCCATAGCAAAAGCACGTCCAGATGCCATAAGTCCGGTCATCTTTGGGTATGCAAATTAGCCACGCGTATGTGATACAATCAGCAATAGGTAATAAATAACCTTGAGTACATAAAATCAACACCAAAGGTTTTGTGAATTCACCCATTTGTTATAACCATATTATCCAGATTTTATTTTTTAATAAAAATGCTTGCTGGAGTTATATTTTGTTTGTCATTAATACATTTAAATAAACCAGTTTTATTCGCAGATTGAGCAATGATGGAATGTATAGGCCTACGTGTTGGTTAAGTCACTCATAATGTATTTATTGATTAATTTTGTTTTGATTGTTTAATTTTTTAGGTTAAAATTTATATAAGGAAGGTTATTGTAGGTTCTAAAACTGGTCAGCGTTGGCCACCATCAACATTTTTGTATTCATTAGAGCTCATAAAACAATAAAAACATTTCAATGAACAACATTTATTGACAAAAAAATAGTAAAACTTAGCTTAAATGTTTAAACTTATTTTAGATGATATAATAGCTTGTCGCATCGCAAAAAACATTTCTAAACTAGCATATCTCTGTCAGGCCATGCAACATGCGCGCATTATATTTCTCAGTTTGTTGAAATTACGCCACGTCTTTTGAGTAGAATAAGCTGGTCTATTTAATTAGGACAAAAGTGAAAGGATCAGAGTTTGATCCTTTCTTACAGTTCTATAGATGTCAAGCATGTCTAAAGGCACGCGCCTGGGATACGTCCGTTTCTTTATTGTTCGGAACAGCCAATCAGAATGCGGGGTCCAAACGCGTGCCACTCTCCCACTATAAGTACTGGTCGCGTGTCAGCTGGAAACTCACAACTTATTTCGCTCCGCTCGAGCCACTACTGTACCTCAAACACAGCCACTGCCTACTTCAATCCAAACCAAGATGGTGAATGAAGGAAAATCTCTTGCTGAAGCCCTGCTGTCTGCCAAGGCGGAGGGTCGCCTCACTGTTGGCGTCTATGAATGCGCAAAAATAATGAACGAGTAAGTTTGGAGGAACTTCTTCCATGCGACAGCTAATCCACGTCTATTTGACCATATTATTATGCTACTGTTTGGGGGTAACTCATTTCAATCCAACTTTTGTTTTCACAGGGACCCTGATTGCGTGTCTTTCTGCCTTTTGGCCACTGATGACTTTGAGTGCGACATCGCTCTCCAGATCCATTTTACTCTAATCCAAGCGTTTTGCTTTGACAACGACATCAGCATCGTCAGAGTAAACGACTTGAAACGTCTCAACGCTCTTGTTGGTGCCAAGGGTCAACTTGAAGACGCTCACTGTGTCCTTATAACGGTGAGACTATGTTCATATCTAACATTTAAATGCAAGAGCAAGTTAATTTCTCCAAAGACTTGTTTATTAAACCCCGTCTTCTCTGTTTTAACAGAACCCAGCTGAGGACTCATGGGAGGATCCAGCTCTGGAGAAGCTTCACCTGTTCTGTGAAGAAAGTCGCAGTTATAACGAGTGGGTTCCTGAGATCACGCTGCCCGAGCGTTGATCTGGAGCTTTACTCTTGTTGAGATGCTGTAAACCTTGAGGAATACTCGACTCATCCTTCGAAGCAAGGATGCTGATGTTTCCACATCCCTGGATGCTCCTGAGGAGGCTGAACCGTCCAGGCAGCGCGAGGCGGGCCCGAGTGGCCCTCGCGGTTCTACGTCGTTCCTCGTCCCGTCCATGCCAAGATGACCCTCATTCTTTATGTGAACGAGGTCAGGTATGCCACGAGAGCGACACAATGGCCCTCATTCTTTGTGCGGATGAGGTTTGGAGAGGAAGGAGAAGCGAGTTTTGCCTCTGTTCCACAGAGCAAATATCGCATGGGTTGGACACGCAGAGGACGCGGCGGTGCGTCGAAGCAACGTTTTTAAAAATGGACTTTAACATCTCGGACGTTTTTAAAAATGTAATTGCTGCACAATATAACGTACCTTATTGTCGGCAATGTGCTTTCCACTTTCCAGAATTGTCTTATTCTCTAAAGGTTTCACTTTAGAAATATTAACATGACATAAAATATATATATATATTTTTTTAAATCTCTAAAGGTTTAACTTTGGAAAAATGTGATTTATACAAAAAAGAAAAGAAAAAAAAGACTAAATATTTAAATATGCTCTTAAATTTGTTTGTAGACAAAGGAAAATGAAATGATTAAATTTTTCTGAAGATGTTACTTTAGATATTTTGTATGAGACAAAAATGAATAAAAATAAAAGATAGTTTGAATTACTCTTTTTTGTGAAACAACTTATTTTTGTACATGTCATGAAAACTACTGAGTCGGCAGGAAACTGTCAGTGATATAGGCCTCATCTTTGGTTGCAGAGAAAACATTAATAAGCAGAATATTTTATTAATGTCATAATTTTTACTCACAAAAACTGAAAAAACTATATGCATGCTCTCAATTTTTATGCGATTTGACTTTTATACTAAAACATGACATAGTAGTCTTCCCACAAAGGCCTAAAAACTAGGTTATTTATATTTCTAAGGCTACATTTATCTCTAAATCATCCTGATTAGCCTGTGAGTTCATGATGAGTGAGATGGACATCTCTTATAAAATTAACCAATAACATTTAGATCTTAGAATGAAAGTTGCACTTTTATGTAGACATTTTCTCAACAGAAGCACAGAAGAAACCATAAAGCTCAACCAGTATAATCTGTAATGAGGGACAAACCTGATTTCTCCCCAAAAAAGATGTAATTTATAGTCCTAATTAACTCACCAAAACATATACAGTAATGAAGAAAGAAATTTAGTTATTTAACAAATTACAGGCCAATCTGAGCAAACCACAGTATAAATACAGTGTTAACTCTAATATATATTATAAGCAATAAAACAATATTTACATAATTACATATTTGGAATTATGAAATGAAGACCTTTCTTTTAAAATAAAATAAATTAGAATTTCATAGTAACTATATATTATTACTTAATATCTCAGACTGCTGATGTACGGATGGCCAAAACATGGAGACATGTCTCTTTTGATGTTTGTTGTAAACAGTCTGCAAGAAAGAAAACAGCGATAAAATAGTAAAATAGCAGATTTCTTGCATTAGTATTGTAGAGAAAAAAGTACATAGAGTTACGGATCCTTAGTTAAGTCATAGCTTCTCTTCTGCAATATATTTGATTGCATTATATTATTTTTAGCCAATTAAGTTGAAATAATTAAGCAAAAAGTACACTATGCAATTCAAAGTTGTCTGCTAACAACTACTGCAGACTGCACTGAAAACTTCACACAAGTTTACACAAATTTTTACTTCATTGCTTTGAAGCTTCACATTTACAATTTCTTGACACATTAAACACATTGGTTTAAAGTGCATTGCTTATTATACAATAGTCTCATTCGCCTCAGGCACATTGTGATAGAATATGTTAAATGCATTCTCCAATGAAATTTAAGCCAAGTCAAGTCACCTTTATTTATATAACGCTTTTAACAATACAGATTGTGTCAAAGCAACTTTCCAATATCAAAATAGGAAAATAGTGTGTCAATGTAAAATGACAAGATTAAACACTCAATTTTCAGTTAAAGGCATTTCATTATTGAATTCATTGATGGCATCGTCCAGCTCAGTTCAGTTTAAATATCTGTGCAACCAAGTCGACGATATCACTGGAAATTAAGTGTCCCCAACTAAGCAAGCCAGAGGCGACAGCGGCAAGGAACCAAAACTCCATCGGTGACAGAATGGAGAAAAAAACCTTGGGAGAAACCAGGCTCAGTCGGGGGGGCAGTTCTCCTCTGGCCAGACAAACCAGCAGTTTGTGCTGAGGACTCATCTGGTTCCCGAGGTCTTGTCCCAATTGCCATCTAGGTGACAAGGTCTTTACTGGGAATCTGTCTCTGGGGCTCATCTAGGTGTCCTGATCTCCGCTGACATTCAGGGCTGTAGAAGTCATCTCTAGGTGCTGATCCACCATCTGATCTGGATACGGACTGGATCGGGTGGCTACAGTGATCTCGGAATAAGAAAGAAACGGATTAATATTAGATGCCATTCTTCTTACTATGTAACAAGTACATCGGGTGTTATGGGAAGTGTTCCTGGTTCCGGTTGACCTAATTAATGCAGACTAACAATCCTTTAACGGATTTGAATATTAGAAGCATATTAGTGTGTTATGTGTACGCCAGGTTAAAGAGATGGGTCTTTAATCTAGATTTAAACTGACAGAGTGTGTCTGCCTCCCGAACAGTGTTAGGTAGATTGTTCCAGAGTTTGGGCGCTAGGAAAAGGATCTGCCGCCCGCAGTTGATTTTGATATTCTACACTGTAAATGCAAACATGGTATTTAATTAAAAATAGTAAATTGACCTCAATCAGTTTTTATCAACCTGCTATTAACACTCGCTTTTAGTAAGTTACTTGTACTTTGAGGTTGAAAAATCTTACCAGCTCAGTCTACTTGAGTTGGATTCATTTAGAAAAAGTAAGTTTATGACCTGTGGGCATGCGCAGATCAATCAATAATCCCCAACCAATCAAGCTGCTTCGTAAGGCGGGTCTTGGCGTGGCGGGATTCGTAATTTTGCAAACGGTACGTCACATCATGCCCCAACTGACCGACCAGATGAAGCTGGATCTCGTTGAGCTAAACATCGCAACGGCACTTGTGATTGTCGTCAGCAGCATAACAGCGATTCTTGTGCTTGGCACACTCATTTGGTGAGTAAATATTTTACCATTGTGCAGACCGTTTTGTTTCTGTAAGTCAGCGCCAGTGTTTTGTGCTTGCTAGTAATGATGTGTGTAGTAATGTCGGCTAACGCTAGCTAACTATATTATGGACATATAGTGGCTATATTTTGATGAAACTTGGTCATTACTTTATTATTTTTTCAATCCATAACTTCCTCGGTGTTGAAAATAGGTAACTTTCAAGACTTTTGTAACGTTAAAATTGAGGAAAAACTTTAGTGTAACGGTCGCGGGCGTGCTCGTCACGCGCACGCGCCCGCGCCCACCCGCCATGCCAGTAACTTTTGTCGTCGAGTAAGTTAGCTGCTACTGACTAGCATGATGACAGACTGATCCCGGCGGTTTGTGAGTTTCCTGAGCTTTATAACTGTTGTTTATAAGCTCAGGCAGAACATCAGAACAAGTCTGGATGTATAATTTTATTTTAAGATAGTCTGTAAAGTTAGGACTATAGTGCTACTAATTTAGCTAACTTTAGCTACCAACAATAACAGTCTGTGTTTATCAAAAACAGGATTACCACTGTGTGTCGACATATGATTGGGGATATCACCACAGTCACTTAATGTTTTTTTTATTAAACACTTCGCACTTAACACTAGCAGCTAGTCGAAATTCGTAGCTGTGCTGTTTCCATGGTTACTACGTGTAGTACCCATATCAGACTTGGTACAGACAAGAGTGTTTACTGTTTACCTGTCTGAAAAGATCTTTACACTCAGTTTATCATAGTCTGTTATGATAGGGAACGTATTTGCTGGCATACTCAGTGGCTTACGTTATTCTTTAAGGTCATCTTGTACATAATATGTACATTTTAATACTGGGAACTGTCGTTGTGGGTTATAGGCCTATGTTACAGTTTTCACATGTACTTGTTTGTGAGCTTTGGTTGTGTTAAATTGTAGTATTTTTTTTAACTGTCCCCTTCCAGGCTCAAGCAGATGGTGATCAATCCACACACTCCATAATCCCAGCAATAAAAGGTATTTTCAACTAATAACTGTATTATTATTGCATGCTAAAGTAAAAGTTATGCTTGTATCAGAGCAATTGGATTACAACAAAAGCAAATCAATTTAAGAAAATCAAAATAAATCTATCTTGTGTGTTGAAATTATTTAATCATTATAGTATATTTCATCATACAGAATATTTTGTGCATATTTTGAATTTCAAATATTTGATGTAATTTAGTATTTCTGGACTGTCTCTATAGATACTCTGGGTTCAATTTATAGTCCATCATACCCAGGACTACAGTTCCCTTGATGTCTAACCACATAAGTGAGTCATTTACCATTTACCTTTTGTACTGCTGTTCACTTGTCTTAACGAAGTTCAGTGATTAAAAGCTTGATATTTAGATTTTTGCAAGGATTTAGTTTTTCCTATAGCTCTGGTATTTCAAGTCTGGTACTGCATGTTACTGTTTTTGTCTTTATGTTGCTAGGCTTGATGCTAAAATTATCTTTTCTTTCTTTTCAGATTTTTCAAAAAGACAAACCGTTTCCTATGCAGTGGACGTGTAAGTACTGCACATTTTGTGCTGAAAAGAGGGGTTACTTACTTAAACATTACCGCTTAAAACATGGGTGCCACACTCGAATATCACCACTACCATGCCTTCACAAGGAATGCCTGTGCACATTTAAATCTTTCAATGCACTCAAAGTCCACTTATCAACCTGGCACACTCAAAAGGACCTAGGGAACGAGGGTGAAACTGCTTTCCATTGTCAGCTGTGTGACTTTGTGGAGCCTTGCACTGAAGCTGACTTTTTTACTCATTTACGAAGACATTTGAAGCTGAAGCAAAAGGTTTCTTGTCCATATCAAGGCTGTAACTTTCAGAGCAATGTTTATTCAACCTTTAATGCACATAAAAGCAAAGAACATCAAGACCACAATAAGATGGCATTCAAACCTGAAATTGTGTCACATAATGAACTTGAGGAACCTCCACCTCATACAAATATTCAACCCGAGGATAGTGCCCCTGAAACTGATGAGGTTGAGTTTGAGGTTACTGAGCTCAGTGAAGATGTGGAGAACTTGGAGAGTCAGTTGGAGCATAATGTAGCTGCTCTTTTTCTGAAAATGTCATCAATTCTTAACATCTCTGAAAATGCCCTACAAGAAGTTATAGAGCAGATCAACCAAATTTATGTGCTTTCACAGCCATTGTTACATACATCTGTTGGAAAAATACTAAATCAACATTGTGGAGATGTTGAGGACTCTTTAGTGAGTGAGATAGTTAAAGTATTTACTGAGAAAAATGTATTCCTGAAATTCACCTCTACTGGGGGGTCATTGTCAACCACTAGCAAGCGAACATCATACATTTCAAAAGAATTCTCAGTGGTAATGCCTGTTGAGTTTGTCCTAAAAAATGACAGGCAGACATTTGTGTATATCCCCATACTAAAAATGCTGCAGACATTACTAAACAATGGAGACATTTTAGATAAGGCCATGTCACATGAGACAAATTTGTCACAAGGCTACAGATCTCACAGGGATGGTTCCCGGTTTAAAGACAATTCTCTCTTGACAGAGGAAGAATTCAGGATTGCTCTTTGCTTGTACATAGATGATTTTGAGGTGGCTAACCCCTTGGGAAACTCCAGAAAGAAACACAAGCTATGTGCCATTTACTGGGTACTTGGAAATCTACACCCTAAATATCGCTCCTCTCTTCATACCATTCAGCTTGCTCTACTTTGCAAGGTCAGCAGTCTCAAAGACCATGGTTATGGGGAAATTCTCCGCCCACTCATTCAGGACCTTGTTTTTCTTGAGCAACAGGGTGTATATGTTGAACAGTTAGGAGCCAGCATAAAAGGCACAGTATTATTTGTTGCAGCAGATAATTTAGCTGCCCATTCTTTGGGAGGGTTCTTTGAAAGCTTCACAGTAAGTCAGATGTGCAGATTCTGTATGGCCAAACGGGAGGAAATACAACACAAGGAAGTGCGGACAGGCTCATTTCCACCAAGAACAAAAGAAAATCATGATAGACAGGTGCAAGATGTATTGCAGGATCCTACCATGGCTCAACAATATGGCGTGAAAAGAAGCTGCCCACTTAGTGAAAGCTTGGAACATTTTCATGTTGTCAATGGCTATCCTCCAGATCTTTTGCATGATCTTCTGGAGGGTGTTGTTCCGGCTGAACTGGCCTTGTGCTTGAAGGCACTAATATCAAAGGGATATTTCTCACTTGAAATCCTGAATGTGGCTATTAAACAGTTTCCATATACATTTTCAGACAGAACAAACCAACCCCAGATCATCGCAAAGAACTTTGCTTCCAAAGCAACAATTGGAGGAAATGGTCATGAAAATTGGACACTCCTCCGCCTTCTGCCACTACTGATAGGTCATCACATTCCTGAGGGGGATGAAAACTGGGAGGTTTTAATGAACTTAAAAGATGTAGTGGAATTGTCAGTGTCTGCAAGCTTCTCAGACGAGTCAGTGTGCTTTCTTGACTGCAAGATTGCAGAACATAGAGATATATTTCAGAAAGTTTTCCCGAACGAGAAGCCACGACCAAAGCACCACTACATTGAGCACTACCCTCAACTAATTCAAACTTTTGGTCCATTATGTGATGTGTGGACAATGCGTTTTGAAGGCAAACACAAGTTCTTCAAGAAAGTTGTGCGTCACATTAACAACTTCAAAAACATACCCCTTACTTTAGCTCTCAGACACCAGCATATGATAGCCTTCCATTTAGCTGCTACCTCCTTTTTCAAGCCATCTGTTGAAATTAACAAAGTGAAGTCTGTAATCGTTGCTTCATTTCCTGAAAATGTGAAGAACTGTCTCTATCTCAGGAATAACTACCAGAACACAGTCCTTGTAGCAGCTTCTGTGTGCATAGATGGCATTAAGTACAGTGCTAATATGGTCATTTCCGTTGGATCGTGCTCAGGGCTCCCAGATTTCAGACAAATATCAAAGATTGTGGTGATCAATACAGACATAATATTTGTCTGCAGACTCATGAAATCATGGTACAATGAGCATCTTAGAGCATACGAGCTCTGTAGTAGCCATTTGCCCACGTTCTCTGTCACTCAGTTGTCTGAACTAAATGATGTTTTCCCGATTTCACTTTACAGAGTTGGAGACAAGCAGCTTGTCACACTTAAACGGCACATATTATGCTGAGAGAGTCAAACAGTTATCAAAATGGACCAGAGGTTGTTACTGAGAGTCATCATCGCTGAAGATGATATAAGGAAGTTGACTTTAAATAAGAGACCACAGTCCATTGAAGAATTCAAAGTGCAACTGGTGGATAAACTGTCACTGCAGTATGACTTTAAACTGCAGTATGAAGATCAAGACTTCAGTAATGCCCTCTGCAATTTGACTGAAATAACTGATTTACCTGAAAGAGCTACAGTCAAAATCATCCCTCTTGTGACTCCATTTAACAGCATTGTCATCACCCACCACAACATCAGACACTGAGGGCAGCACAGCAGACACTGAGATCCTGTCGACTGTAGGAGCATCACCATCGCTAAGACAACAGTGGCCAGAGTTCTTTGACATACCCAATTTCTCAGTAGATGTTGAGTATAGGCTCAGACAGGCAGATCTTGCCTTTATGAAAGATGAAACACGTTTGACTCTACCACGAGATATGAAGCATGACATACTAGAAAAGCTTGCTGAGACGATGTACAGTTTCAAGGCATACCCTGAAGATGATGACTTCAGCAGTGTTGCAAAAGCACTGATTAGCAAACACCCCTGCCTCACTGAGCCTGGACCACACAGATGGTATGGCTGGAAAAACAGCCTTAAATTTAAGATGGCCAATTATCACACAAAGCTTCGAAAAGCTGGATGTGAGGATGTAGCAATCAATGGAGGCAAAAGAAGTAAAGGCAACCCAGAGGGAGAATCCTCAAGCAAGAATATCAAACGGCCAAAAAGAGGTGAAGCAAACTACCTGCCTAACTTACCTGAAGGACATGATGAAACAAGCCTAGAAAATGCCAGAATGGTTCTAGTGGAAGAAATGAAGAAAAAACAACCAAATGGCACTCTCATTTCACAAATGATGGACCAATCATTCCCACTACGCAGACAAGAAATTGTAAAAAAGGTGCCTGCTGTACAGAACATGGTTGAACGATGGCTAGCACTCTTCACAGAGAGACAGGTAAGCAATTTTTGTTCTTAACCAATAAAATAATACAAATCAAAAATAAATTCAAGGTGTGTGGCTAAAAATCCAAAACACCTGTTGGAATTTTAATACCTCTGCCACCTCTCCATCCCTACCCACCCCTCTCTACTTTTTCAGGTGTTTGCTGAGTTTAATAGAATCGCCAGTAAGAATCTTGAGGGAGACTTCTTTGAGGCTCTGGACCAGTACACCCCACGTTTCATCGAACTTTTCAAAACAAAAAAGGGAACTGTTGGCCAGAAACTCAGGGAGCTGATGCAGCACATGAGCTGGATGGTAAGTAGGTTCATTTTGCTTTTGATCTGTATGATAGTTCATCAATCAAGTTCTAAATGAGACGATCCAGACCAACCTATTTTATTTCCTGTCTGCTTGTGCTTTGCAAATTACTCAGTTAACTGGTCTTTTCTCTCTCTGTGTATCATTAGACACCAGACGTCACAGTACTTCGCTCTGTTGTCCTCAAAGGCATTCCCATTTTGCTCGGTGACGACTCCAGTGAATTCTACAAGACCTGCTCTGTAAGTACTTGCACATAAGACAAAGTTTGGTCTTGTAGGAAACTCAGAATTGAAGACCAGGAGACTTGGTTCTTTCTTCAGCAGGATTCTTTATTGAGAACACGAGCTGCTGTAGCTGCAGTCATCAAGTCTGACTAACGTAACTTTACATGGTATCTTATAGGCATTCAGTGCAGTGTTTCCCACAGAATTAGATTATATTTGTGGTGGGGTGGGGGTTGGTGATTAAGGCACAACAAAAGGGTTAAATATATCATATATTTTTATTGACAAGTACACATATGTCCATTGCCAACACTTAGTGTCAGATAACTTAAAGACATTGCTATTGCTACATTTTCTATGACTGCTCCACAGACTTGTTGCTAATTTTACACACACACACACACACACACACACACACACACACACACACACACACACACCTACCTGGACCTGGAGGTGGACACACACACCAACCTGGACCTGGAGGAGAACAGACACACACACACACACCAACCTGGACCTGGAGGTGGACACACACACTCAAACTCTCTCTCACACACACACACACACACACACACACACACACACACACTCAAACTCTCTCTCACACACACACACACACACACACTCAAACTTACTGACACACTCAAACACAGGCTCACACGTTCAAAGACTCACACACACAGATTCAAACAGACACACACACACACACACACACACACACACACAGACTCAGACACACACACGCACTCAAACACAGGCTCACACACACTCACACATTCAAAAAGACTCACACACATTCAAACACAGACACAGACTCACACAGACTCAGACACACACAGGCTCACACACACGTTCACACACACTCTCACATTCAAAAAGACTCACACACACAGATTCAAACATAGAAACACACACACTCAAACACAGACTCAGACACACACACACACACACACACACACACACCAACCTGGACCTGGAGGTGGACACACGCACTCAAACTTACTGACACACTCAAACACAGGCACTCACACACTCAAACACAGGCTCACACACACACACACACACACAAAAAGACTCACACACACACACACACACACAGATTCAAACACAGATACACACTCACACACTGACTCAGACACACACTCAAACACAGGCTCACACACACTCACACATTCAAAAAGACTCACTCAAACAGAGATTCAAACATAGACACACTCACACACACTCAAACATTTTTCATTTTAATATTGGCGGTCTTGCCTCGAGACTAGTGAAAATGAAATGTGAAATCACCAATTGCATTTTATTTTTCAATTTGACAGGGATGATGCACTGTCATTGTGATGAAATCATTTCATTTCATTCTCAATTTTGTCACACATTTTGCATACAGTTTTCTGTAATGAAATCGTTAATCTGGTTTTAATTTTAATCATTTAATTTATTTAAATTTGGCAGAAAATGTCTTCCATAGATCTTAAACATATTCTTAAATTTGTAATCCTACAGTCTGCATGATTATAAAACTATTCCTGTGTTGACATAGATGTAATTCTATCTGCTCGATATACAACATACATTTTGTACAGTGATTGATGTATTTTGTAGGTTGAAAAGTCAGTGTCACTGTTTGAGAATGTATAGACCTTGTTGTATCTCCATAGCTTTAGTTTAACCATACCAAATATATTTTGTTTGCTTTATTGTAACGATCCAGTGTGAAAACATATTTAAAGGCATATTCTCTGATACCATTACAACACTAAAAATGAATGTTTTAGAATAGCATAAATTGCAATGCTGAAGAATGTGTGTCTTTGTAGGATACAGCGAGAGGCGAGGCCCTAGAATGCATCACTGTTGGTGTGCTGACAGTTGTCAGTGAAGATAGTCCTCACGAGGGTCAAAGCTCAGTGGACCTCCAGCCCATCTCCACTGCCATCATTCTGGAGGGAGGTATTGTCATGGATCGTATTAAAAACTTGCCTCAGGCAGTTTGTCTGTTGTTTGGGCTTACATATGCATTGCATTTGGATTACCCAAAATGCATGGCAAATACACTCAACTTCATTCAGACTGTGATGCTTGGACTGGGAAAGAAAAACCTCCCACCAAAACTGTTAACTCTGAAGAACAGTCTTCTGGGTTAGAACGGTAAAGAGCCGTCGGCTATTAGATAGCACTTTGTAAGCTTTGCAGCCATTAATGTTCTCCTGTTATCAAGAAAGTTTGATGCTTTCATGCAACTGTTCTCGCTTATTTACGTTCTCAATGAAAAAAATTCCAATGGTAAAGTCTGTACCATGTTATGCATGTATGCTAATGGTGGAAATAGTGCCACGTTGTTGTTGCAAAGAGTTGTTTGTTGTTATTAGATGATAATGTCAGAAAAGAACCTAGCAAGGTTGTCCTGTTTACATTTTTGTTTTGGGAAAACTTTTAATAGTTGTAATGTAGTACAAACACAAACCCCAAGGAGTGATGTTTTTATTTGTGTTGGTTTAATCCTTGGACTGCTTACTTTGGGACACAAAAGCATTTGTTGTACTTTCAGTTTTGATCAGAAATGCACTGATTTTGCATGCACTGAAGTCCTGTAGTTATCAGGTGTTTACCTGTTTAATATTGGGAGACTGTTACATGCATAGAATTAGCTCACAGAAATGTTTTTATTTTTTTTTAAATATTTTTCCATGTCATTTTATACAGTTAAATCAAACCACAACTTCGTTGTTTAGCTGCTGTTTTGTACTTGAATGTGCATTGAATAAATGTTGTAATAGAGCTGAATCAACCCAGTGAGTGTTCTTTTAAATTATATGTTTGTGGTGTGCTCCTGCTTGAGCCTTTATTAGATAGTAACAGCAAAAATAGATAAGAAATGGGGGAGAGAAAAGGCCACATGTTGGACCCAAACCTGGGCAGCTGCAACAAGGACCCATTAAAGGAAATTGGTTTCTTTAATTTAAGTGAACTTGAAAAATGAGTGAGCAGAACTAAAAGTGTTAAGTTGTAGGTATTTATTAATTCTAAGTGGGGTTAAATGTATATCAAGCAATCCACACAAAATGAAAAAATTAAGTTAACACTAAGCATGGCTATTAAGTTACATGAACATAAAAAAACCTGTTAGTGGTACTACTTGATTTAGTACTGCACACTTAAAATAAACAAGCTTTTTTAACTCACTAATCTTAAGTTTACTTTGCTTAATTTTTTTGAGGCAACGAGTTTGCATACTTTTTTTAAGTAAGGTCAACTAATTACATTTTAAACCTATAGGTATTATCAAATGGCCAGAGTTTTGAGAACGCAGTGAATGTGGAGGACTATAATACAACAAGAGCTCACTCAAGTACTGAGGAGCTAAACCATTCAGGGCTTTATAAGTAATTATAAAATCTATATGATGTTTAATAGGGAACCAGTGCAGTGTTGACAGAACCGGGCTAATGTGGTCATACTTCCTGGTTCTAGTAAGAACTCTAGCTGCTGCATTTTGGACCATCTGGAGTTTGTTTATTAAGTGTGCAGAACAATCACCTATTAAAGCATTACAATAATCTAACCTTGAGGTCATTAATGCATGAATTAACATTTCACTGCATTTGACTTTGAGAGCATAGGTCTCAATTTAGATATATTTTTAAGATGAAAAAATGCAATTTTACAAATGCTAAACACGTGGCTGTCAAAGGAAAGATTGCTATCAAATAGCACACCTAGGTTCCTAACTGATGATTAAGAATTTACAGAGCAGCCATCAAGTGTTAGACAGTTTTCTAGGTTATTACATGTAGGGGTTTTAGGTCCGATAATTAACACCTCTGTTTTTTCAGAATTTAGCAGTATGAAATTACTTGTCATCCAGTTTTTTATATTGACTATGCATCCCTTTAGTTTCTCAATTTGGTGTGTTTCGCCGGGCCGCGAATATATAGCTGAGCATCATCAGCATAACAGTGAAAGCTAACACCGTGTTTCCTAATGATATTTCCTAAGGTTAACAGGTAAAGCGTGAAAAGTAACGGCCCTAGTACTGAGCCTTGAGGTACTCCATACTGCACTTGTGATCAAACCTCTTCATTCACTGCTACAAATTGATGGCGGTCAGATAAGTACGATTTGAACCATGCTAATGCACTTCCTCTAATGCCAACAAAGTTTTCTAGTCTATTCAAAAAAATGTTGTGGTCGACAGTGTCGAACACAGCGCTAAGATCCAGTAGTACATTATACCATGGTGTTGGACTCTTTTCCTTAATCTAAGTGTAAAGTAGCAACCGGATATAAAGTGCTAGAAAAGAGAGAGTCCATAGTTTCTGTTACATCATCAAGTTTTTCTGTGCTGTTGGATATGCTGAGGAATTGAGATAAATCAGGAAGATTATTTAGAAAGCAGTCTATTGTGGTAGAAGTGATGGTTCTACCATACTTGTAACAAGGAATAGAATGTACAGTTTTAGCTATATGGAGTTTACACAAGACAAGATAGTGATTTGAGATATCATCACTTTGCTGCAGAATTTCAATACAATTAACATCAATTCCATGTGACAATATTAAATCTAGAGTATGATTTCGACAATGAGTAGGTCCTGAGACATGCTGTCTAACCCCAATAGAGTTCAGAATGTCTATGAATCTGTGAAGCATAATTTCCTCCGCTCAGCTCAGATAACAGAACCTTCCTAACAACAGCATCTGATTGGTGAAGAAAGTGCCATCTGGTCACCCTCCCACACTTCCCTCATACAGTCTCAAACTTATTATTATGTTCTGAAACAATAAAGTAATTCAATATTTTTAGTTGCAGTTTTTTACTCATATAACCTTACAGGCAACTGACCACAGACTTTTAAAAACAAAATTAATATTTGTATATTTTTAAATATGAATGTTAATGAAACTCTCCTATGACTTTTGTATTGTTTTCCCATTTCTGTAACTTTCCTTTTGCCATTTTTACTTTTTACCTTTAAAATGGTTCTGCAGTGACAATTTTTTAAAAGTAAAAATAAATAATTCCATTAACATGAAGCCATAAAAACTGCACCATGTACTATTGTGCCAGACTTAGTTTGAAATAGATTTTGAGCATTTCATACAAGGTATCTGAAGTCATCTACTCTTATACCTCACATTAAAATACTGAGCATGATTGCAGAAGTTATAAGCAACTGTTTCTCAACTTATCTTTTAATCAAGCTATGCATTTAATATTTTTAACATTCAGAAACATATCATGACCTTGCCACAGTGTGCAGCTGAACTTGCATCACCCCTACAACTCACTCTTTGTTTTAAACTACCAAAAGGGTAAAGAAGCAATCAAATAAGCCCCTGCAGAACAATAAGTCAGCATGCAGGCGAGCTCCATTGTGCTCTTTCAGACAGCCAGCACCTGCAGAATACAAATAAAGCCAAGCCCTAAAACCTAAAACCTACCCAGAGACTAGGCCACAAAAACATCTCCATCTGCTCTGCTGCATAATGAGCTGGAGTGAAGGTGCCTCGCAGGGGAGGAGAGGAAAAGGGACGGGGCGGCCCTGTGCCTGGCACAAGCTGGTCACTATACAACCGTCCCCCTGGGATATCTGCCTCTCACCCCCCTCCAGCACAGAGTGGCCCTCACAAAGACCTCCAACGGGGACGTGTTCTACTGGTGTACCACTTTGGAGGACTGAGGGAGGGCCCACACATGTTCCAGAGTCGAGGTCTGCTGTTACGTCCAGACACTGATTGATATAAGAGCATGCCATGTGCGTGGAAGAGTGCTGCTCTGCATACACCCCCACAGCTGTCTTAGTCTGAAAGGGCCTTTAACTGCCTTATAATATTACATTATCCCTGTGGTCCTATCGCATGGTTTGGAGTGGCCTTTTCAGCCAGCCCTCATCCCCTCCTCCCGAAGCGGAGACACCCCAGGAACAGCAGCAGATGGTGATGAAGGGTGAATTGGGAAGGGCTCTCCTGTTGCCCAGGCTACGGCCATTGGTATTTCTGTTGTCCCAACAAACACCATAGCAAGAATCAGCCCTGGGGTGATACAAAACGCAAATGGAGGAATGTTTTAATTGTGATGTCAACAAAATCAACAAGGTTTTTGATGAGCTACACTGTTAAATGTGTTTGTAAAAATCACTATAGTTCACTTTTACTATGCATAATTTCATGTGTTAATTTGAGTATTATATAATTAGATTTTTCAAGATGTTTCAAGATTTTGAAAGGTTTGAAAATTATTAATATTAACATTTATAATGCTTTAAATTGTAAATTATTCCTGTGGTGACAAAGCTGAATTTTCAGCAGTCTTTATTCCAGTCTTCATTGTCACATGATTCTAATATGCTGATTTGGTTCTCAAGAAATATTTATTATCAATGTTTTTACTGCTTAACATTTTTTGTGGGAACCATAATACACTACTATTCAATATTTTGGGGTAAGTGCAGCCAAAAGTGACAGTAAAGACATTTATGATGTTACAAAAAATATTTTATTTTAAGTTGTCCTTGTTTCATGTTACATGATAAAAATAAAGTATGCATAATTACATGCAAGTAACCCTAAACCAAACCCTAATCCTAATCTTAAAGTAAGTACATGTAGTTAATTAATACTACTCAGTACTTAAATGTATAATTACACTGTAACAAGGACACCTTAAAATAAAGTGTAACCAAATATTTATATTTCAAATAGATGCTGTGCTTTTGCACTTTCTACTCATCAAAAAATCTTAAAAAATATATAATGGTTTTCACAAAAATATTAAGGAGTAAAAACACAATTTTTAACATTAATAATAGGAATCATTATTAACAATGATTTCTGAAGAATCATGTGACACCGAAGACTGGAGTACTGGCTACTGAAAATTCAGCCTTACCATCAAAGGAATGAATTACATTCTAAAATATATTAACACTTTTTTAAATTGCAATAATATTACACAATATAACCATGTCACTGTATTTTTTTAAATCAAATAAATGCAGCCTTGGTGAGCATAAGAGATGTTTTTCAAAATTATTAAAAAGCTTAATTACTTCAAACTTTCCTAGTTAATTCTGGCTAATTCATTCTGGTTGTGTGTTGCCCTGGCAGGCTGGAAAGCGGGCCTGTAGATTATAGTGTGCGGTAAGAGAGGCTCCAGTCTGCAGTGTATGGTAATCACTCATTATGTGAGCCAACTGTCTTTATGAACAGGGTCAGAAGGTCAGCCCTCCTGCCCAATGCTTACAGCCCCGCACGAGCGCCAGGGCCTCCACATCACCTGCTCAAACATTCAACTACATTTGGAGCTTTAGTCTCAATAAATCTCACTTTGATTTAGCAGGCAACCCAAACTCCTAGCTTGATTTATACGGCATAAGATGATGCAAATATTAAATTGTAGCATTTAATTTTCAGCATTTAAAAATAATTTATAATGGCAGTGGGCGACTATTTACTCTAAAGGTGGTCATATAGCGCAATTTTACAAGCAAAAATGATCAATAGTGTAAAGATGCTTTCAAAACAAGTAGCTATCTGTTGGTGACCAAATTGAACCTGTTGCGAAATCTGCACGGAAAAATCTTTCATCCTCACAAGAAATTCCAATTTGTGTGGATTTCATATTGAAATAACTAGATTTTGCTGGCGAACTTTCCCTGAACACCAGTAAATATGACTGTAATTTATGTGTAAAAAAGGTAGATGCTAATTACATAAGTGTAAATAGCAGTAGATGTTTGCACCGAGAATAGCAACAAATTGCACTGCATTTTGTTTATAATAATTGCAAGTTGTGATAGATGCTGTTCTCACAAAGTATAAATAAGTAATATGCTATTTGTAGTAAAAGTAAAACATCTGCGCAACAGTAGGTTGACTTAGTGGAAAAAAAAAACGTTGCCAACAAGGTTGGCTATATGCATTCAGTTAAAATTATTTACATTTTCAAAGCACTGAACTACATGGCGTGTAGTGATAGTTCACAAACATGAAGAAAAAAAACCTCTCATGCCATTCCAATCCCAATGTGGCTTTGGACCCCATTTACTTTCACTGCATAAGCAAAAACAGTTTAAACACCCTTCAAAATAAATTATTTTATGAAAGAAAGTGTGTGGAACAACATGAGGGTGAATAAATGAACTAATTGCATATCGTGTCCTTCTGACACTTACAGTGATAAGAAATCCTATTTGTATGTGTACACAATCCATTGTCTCATTACAGAAGTGTCAGCCTCATATCAGCGAAAGATCAAGGGCGTGTAGAGCTGATCTATGCTGGCAACTGTTGACAAAATGCAACTCTATCTGCCAGACAATGTTATGGCTCTTGAAGATTGCTGGAGGCTTACCACACTTTGCAGTCTGTCTTGATAGCGCTGGACTAGGCCGGATCAGTTGTGGTTTAGGGGGTTTGGGTCAGGGAGTTTGTCTGTAGTGGCCAGCTGTGTCGTGGCTCTGTTGTCAGGCACTGCTTGGGCCCTGAGGGATGCAGAGGAGCCGTATCAGATGGTTAAAAGGAGGAGGTGCAGAGAGGCTCCCCCATCTATGAGCAGACAAAAGCTGCAGCCTCCTCTCCTGCTCCTAAACTCAAAGGAGGGGGGGATCAGGGGTGTGTTAGAACAAAAGTGCACAGAGCCTCCTGTCAAAGGAAAAGAAAAAAAAACTCCCCTCCCTTTGTTGAACTTCTGAAAGAATGGCGTGGTTGCAGTGGCAGCTGCTGCGTCTGTACAGGACATTTGAGATGCCCCCTTTCATAAATACAAAGTCTGGAACCGGTGGGGGTTTGTAGAGGACAACGGGTATTGAGGATTTGTGTTCAAAACCAAAGGCACACTTTGGAGATACGACCATCTCGTGGCAGTAAAGGGAGGCGGAGGGAAGGGGGGAAGGTGTGGTGGTCTGATCTGCTAAAGAAAAAAAAACTTTTAGAGATGACAGCCTTTAGCGCGAGTATATCCATCACTTCACAAAAGAGATCCACAGGGCAGCCATATGGGCAGAGGATCCTTGTCTTTTGTCTGGAAATCACCGGTACCTTTTATCACAGCTTAAACAACCACTAAGAATTCAGCAAACAAAAGCTTTGGGGTATTTAGGAATTTATTCCCCTTCAAAGCAAGTTGTGTGCAGTTTAAAAGTGGGTGCAGTTGTGTAGACTTTAGTTTTAATGTTCTTTGGAACAGAACTTATTTATATGACTCCTTTATGAATTTCAGGAATTTAAAAACAGTCTGTGTTTAAAAATACTTTTGTAGGAATAAATATCTGCAGTACATTTATTATGCATGCAGCTTGCTTTGTTTTACAGAGTGCATGTGAGAAAGAGCTACACAGTCGCTATTTTAAGGAAAAAGTTCAAAGAGGCCCAAGATAATTAATCGAGAGAGCCTTGAAGAAGTTTGTCAGATCTGGTGCACTTATGTGACTAATGTATAATGGGCGGCCTCTTGTGGTACTTCTGTAAAATACAGGGCTGGTTATTTTCTTCTGTTTCCTGCACATTTTTTATTTTCTTTTGGAATTTACACTAAGTGCAAATAGCATAGTTTTTGTAGCGATAGATACTATTTACACTAAGTGCAAATAGCAATGGATTCTATTTCCACTATGTTAAAATTGCAAGATTTTCTGCTATTTATATTACTTATTGCTAATAGTGGCAATTATCTGCACCTCAGTATTGTAGTACAATACTGTAAGCGATAATAACGTATTGAGGGTAAATTATAGTTTTAATTCAAATGATTAAATGGATGCCACCTTATTGGAACAATAAAGCCCTCCCTACACCTACCCTAACCCTACCCGATAGCTACTTTATTTTCAACTTTTTGATTAATTTCTTCATTTTTATTGGAAAATAAATGCCTTTCCGATGCGATATGATATTTGAAAAGGGAGAAAAAAAGTTCGGCAAAAGGCGGGCTCGAACTCGGGTCCACCCAAACTAAGAGTAAATGTAAATAGCCTTTACATACAAGGCGGGATATTTGCATTTGTGTAAACAGACACTCCGTTTTTTTTTCAGTACAGCGTGTAAAAATATCTAATATAAAATGTATACATATTGGCCAGGAGCTGTGAGTGTTATAATTCAGCAGATATTAGTTAATAGCGGAAATACTATAGACTCTACAATACACTCTCTAATTCTAAAAACTAAGAACAAATCTTGAGGTATATCATAGTTTTCCTTTTCTGACTTTTCTGACCTTTTATTAGTGCTTCTTCCTATAATAAAAATGATAATAATAATAACAATAAAATTTATTTAGCAGATATGCCACATTTATAATAATTTGTATTTGTTCTGTAATTCTTCATTTATGCATTAAAATACCGGCTACAATTCTATACATTATAATATAATATTTAAATTAAAGACTAATGAAGACTAATAATGCAATAACAATATGTAACTCGTACTATACAATCTCTAAATCTAAATTTCAAACAAAACAAATATCATGTTTTAGAGGCATTATATCATGCTTTTCTTTTCTGAATAAACTAAAAGAAAACTGTTTATGCAACATAAATCCAATTCTGCAATTCTGTACTAGATATCATAAAGCTGATATAACATTTACTAAGACTAATATTGTAACTCATTAAAAAATATACTTTAGTGTTACACATTACATGTACTTATGTACTTAACAGTAAATTATACATAACTAAATGCATTAAAAGCAGCTAACCCTAAATTAAACCTTAGCCCTATATTATATGTTGTTAAGGCTATTGTTACTCAGTACTTCAATGTATAATTACACTTAAAAAAGGACACCTTAAAAAAGTGTAACCAAAAATGTTTAATCAACCTTATGGGAATCCAGTAGAAATACTGAATTGAATTTCTTGCTTTAAAAGATAAATGACATTTGGTGACTTCAGCTGATAGTGACAGTATGTTATGGGTTGCTGTCTCCACCTAGTGGTTACAAAGGACACTTAAAGATGAACTACGTCAATGAAGTAAAATAATCTCAACAGACTGTGTGGTCGTTTGGCTGAGCTAGCCTGAATGATTGCATGGTAGTCTAATTTCACTGCAGGTTTTATTATAGGCCAATATATTTATATAAAAACACTGCAGCTAACCACACAGTTGCCTGGGACTGGATTATATAAGAAAAGACATATGTGTGAACAGATTACGTCAGAGCTACCTTGTTATGTCTTCATTTTTTTGGGAAGATTTTGATATAAAATCCCTAATGCTAGTGCCACCCAGTCCATTTGATCCCTAAAAATAAAATATATATAGTTTTACAACACTGTAGCCAAAAAGTTTAATACTTTAAAAAGTATATATATATTATAAATGACCTTAGCTCATGCGATTCAATTCTTGCATCAGTGATTTGTGGCATCATTAGTACAGTGGCACATGGGATAAAGAGATTACTTGCAAAGATTTTTGTATCTTTTTAACCAAATTACTGAACTAGTTTAACAATCCTGGCCATGACTCAACCCAAAATCCCATACCAGAGCTGTGCTCAGACTCCCTCTGAGGAGCAGGAGATCAAATGAATTCTTGTGGTGTGCTGTATTGAAGTTCAGTGTGGGAGTACACATGGACCACAGCTATCGTACCACTAGTGCCTGCTGAAAATTATCATCTTTCATTTCTGGATGACGTTGTCTATATAAAAAGCAAATTTAGCGGTAAAATGTTTGCAAGGCCTGTGGATCAGACAAGGAAACAAAGAGCATCGGGAATGATGCCTTTCCAGATACAGTATTTATGTCATCATAAATTAAGGTCTTGGCATTTCTTGCATATTGCATGTGCAAATATTTTTTTTCATGCATTTCTTGCATTGGAGTGATTTTTGCTTTCCTCTAGGCATGTTATTAAAAAAACTGTTTTCCCCTGCATCAATGAGACATTGGTGCTCTGTTGCATCACTGATGGCGATTTTTCTGAAATATAACAAGAGCAGTCTTAAATAAATAAAGCCTTAAAATGAATATTCCAACTTCGATACAAGTTCAACTCAACAGAATTTGTGGCATAATGCTTATTACCACAAAACAATTTCCACTCATACCTTGTTTTCCATAAAAAAGAAAAAGAAAAAAAGTACAGGAGGCCACACTTCAAAACCGAATAGGGCATATTTTTGAAAGAAATTTTAAGCTTATAATTAATAAAACTATAAAAATATAATTTCACTAAATAAAAAAAAAGATCCCATTACAGCTCAAATTGCACAGGTTCTGACAAGAACAGGAGTTGTCTCACCCATGTTCTCATTACTTTATAGGCCAGGTTTTAGGCGTTGCATTAACATGGCAACAAAGTTGTGAAACTGGATGTAACTTTACACAGCAATTTATTTTCATATTGAAATCATGTTTGAAGTGAGCATTTCAACATTAACGGATTAACCCCATTCACTTCAGTTGTATTGCTGTTAATTGTAGTGAACATAGTTTTTCTTTAAAAGAACAGTTCACCCAAAAATGAAATTTGGTGCAAATTGACTCAACTGACATTTGTTTAGAACTGTTTTTCACTTGTAAAAGGTGCTTCATCTGTGCATATTTCTCTCTTGATTCAGATGAAGCAACTTTTTCACTGGAGAAAGCAGTATTATGGATAGATGAATCATATTTTAGCCAGAAGCAATGGCTTGAATTTATAAAAGTTTTAATGATGGGGTTGTTTCTTACAAACATGCAGGTTTTGCTTCACAAGATGTTAATTTTAGAAATGGTGTCTTGTCGATTACTTGAACTCTCATTCTGACCGCACCTATTCACTGCAGAGGATCCATTGGTGCGCAAGTGATGTAATGTTAAATTTCTCCAACAAACTCATTTACATCTTGGATGGCCAGAGGGTGAGTACATTTGCAGGAAATATTCATTTTTGGGTGAAAAATTCCTTTAAACTCAGCCACGCTCATGGTGGATTTACATTATTATACAAGCAAAGTGAAAATAACTGTGACTCTGCCTTAAGCACAGCAGGTTATCAAACTTACATCACCTCCTGTAACAAAACACCTAAGACCTCTGCTGTTTAAATGATAGCTTTAATCTGAATCTGAAGTCATATGCTGTGATCTATGTCCATACTTGTATATGTTACGCATAATCAAACAAATTAGCCCACAAGCAAACCCCTCTGAATGTCACATGCCAGATGCCTCAGTGGACCAACAGAAAATGATTATGCACATAATGTGAGCTAATAATGTTACCAGCAAATTATGCAAAGAGGGGGCTGGAAAAGCATCCGCTTCCTAAATGATGAAATAAATAAACCCTGATGAGTTCTTTCTGTCCTGAAGCGAGCGCCTGACATCACACAGGTCAGGTTGTTTAATGAGGCAAAGGGCAGCGTTTATAAGCTTGATTAAAGACATGTAAGACATGTCAATGGTTCTGAACTGCAAGGAAAACTTTGATGAATGTTAATTTGATTTTCATAAGAGGTTTTAGAAGCAGACGTTTGAAGCGCAAACAGAGAGAAAAAACCCCCACTTTGACCTGTTGTGTAATCTACAAATATGTAATGCAGTTTTAAAATTCAGCATTTGGGGGAAACTAATAAAGAGAAACTTAATAGCCTCATTTGTTTTTATGTGCTTGGTAAAATGATTCTCTATCAAACCGATTCTATTGCCAGCTGAATTGTAACAATTCTGTTTTATCATCTTGTTTCTCCTAATTCATCAGTGTGCACTCAATACTCAGTTTGCCCGAGGAGTCAAGCATTAAAAACGCATTGCCATTATTCCCCACATTTTGCTTTGTTAATGTATTCAAGGGCTCCGAGCGTCACAATGTGTCATTGGTGATAAATGGAAGCAAAACAAATGCAAACTTGTTGCATATTTCATATTCCGATAAATGATATGCTGATGGTCCATTATTACCACGCTGAAATGCAGCCGTTCATTTACAGTGAGGAATGTTTTTAAACCCTGGCCATCATAAATTACACCCATTCACACGCACACGTACAGGGGGTGGGGTGCAGGCAGGGGGGCTTAATAAAATCCCAAATAAGAGTTAGTCTTACATTACATCAGAATTCTTAAGAGACCCTTTAGGCAATAAAGCTTTTAGTGTGAAATTTATTACCGCTCAACTTAAGTACATGTGAAAATCTGTAAAATACAGAGAATGTGACGTCGTGATTAGATATTTTTGATGGCTAGTGATACAAAATTTGAAATTAAGCTGCACAGAGCTACAATTACACATGACAACGATAATGTATCTGTTTTCACGACAAGCCATCAAATAAATGTATATGTGAATGTAAAAAAAATTCTGAGTTTAAAATATTTTTTGAAGTTCTCGGCGTTCACTTCTCAACTTTCAGCCGACAACTGAGACATAAGATGCCGCATCCACGGCATGATACACACAAGACATGAAAGTGGTGGCAGTTTCAGCCTTGTTGCACGGTTTGATATAAAGCATTGCCATTAACGACCAATATACAAAATATCCGTCCACTGAATGCAGAAACAAATATTTCAGTGCCTGCCCACTTTTTCCACCAACCTTGGTTCTGAAAGTAGTTCATAAATTTTTCCAAAGGGATTTTTAAAAATCCTTTGATAAAAGGTTTTAGGTAAACCAAACCAACGAGCCACGGGATGAATCACAACATACATTTTGATTTGAAGCAATAAAGTATTTGAAAAACAGACAAAAAACAAAACAAAGATACTTTACAAATTAAATGGAGGAAAGAATAACAATCGCACAAAGCATAGCAAATGACATAATCAGACTTAAAAACAGTAGATGGATTGATACATTGATTATGTATACAGAAACAGCATATACCATTGATTAATAACTGTGTTAACTCACAATAACCAATCTGTCTTTAAAGCTTTACAAGTTATTGTTAACAATCAGTTTGCCTTTGGAGAAAATGAATGGGATTGTTCCACTCTAAGAGCTCATTGCTAAATTGCAGATTGCAGCGATTAACCAACCAGAATCGTGTATTCCAGAGAGCAGTTTAATAAAAAAGTCTAGCGATATGTAAATCCATTTTAGACAGCAGCATTTCTAATTCAGTATAAACGCTGAGGCCCAAACTCGTTCTTCGCGTACTTCCTTTTTCTTTTCTGTGAATGGGTAAGAACTGAAACTCAGAGAGCGATGTATTGACTCAAATAAAAAACAATGTCAGTCTCATCGCTGCACATATGGGTTTTACGAAGGCTGAAATAACAACACGGATTTGTGTATACTAATAGATGAGGTGAGGCAGGCTGTCCCTCCAGGCAGCTTTTATTGGTTTGGCCTCTGTTTTCCTTTTCTCTCCCTTGGCTTTGTATGGCTCAGAACTGGAGGTGGAGAATTGATGGACTGAGTGAAATAATTTATGGAAGGGGGAGTGAAATCTAAGAAACGTTCCACGATAAAAAAAGGTGGAATTCTGGCATGTGTGGGTGAGTGGGTTAGTACAAGGTACATGCATTAAAAGACCTAATCCAGGAGAGACGTGGGGTGTTCAGCTAACTGACAGAGTGTTTGGCAGCTCCTAAAGCCAGCTAATTAGACGGCTTTACTCATTACAACCTTACTGCAGGAGAACCGCGTTCCCTGCCAAATGAATGAGAGCGAAAATGCAGAGTGCACATTCCACGGGTCAGCACTGAGAACCATATGGCTCGAATTGGGTTTAAGCAGCAGGGCCACATAGTCTACAATCCATCGATGTGTTTGGATAGGGTCTGATTCTGTAACATGTCAGTCAGTTATGAGGGCAATAATACCGTCAGTCAAAAACACTTCCAGAGCTCAAGCTGCAATGCTTTCTGGCCTTTGGACTAATTTGTGATATTCTCTGCTGGGTTTATTCTATTCCTTCTGGACATTTTCTCATCCATTTGGCCATTTAATTGAATGTGTACACATGCTGAATATTCACTACTGTTATTTTATGACAAGGTAGAAAACAAACAAATGAAGGCTAAGCCAGGGTAAGCACATAAAGGAGTACAACTTACCTTGTTAAAAAGACATTGTGGGTTGATAGTGCACACTGTACAAAATACAGACTCATGGGAAAACATGGACTTGTTTTGCAAACCATGAAATACACTGCAGTTTGCAGGTAAAATGACAATAACAAATTTTGGTCTGTTTCTCACACAAAGCTATTATGTGGCTTCAGACAACTTAACTCTGCAACAAATTATATTCTTAAGGGGTGTTTAGGTCCAGTAAATGTGTTTATGTCAACTAATTTTCCAGTAAAATTATCCAAACATCATTTAAATAATATAAACTTGAGAAGCAGAAAATCATGAGTTGTTTTTAGAGAATGTATTCAACAAGGTGTTGGAAACATTCCTCAGAGATTTTGGTCCATATTGAGTAAAGTGAACTCATTGTCATGTTCAAGAAACCAGTCTGAGATGATTTGAGCTTTGTGACATGGTTCATTATCCTGCTGGAAGTAGCCATCAGAAGATGGGTACACTGTATTCATAAAGGGATGGACATAGTCAGCAACAATACTCAGGTAGTCTGTGGCGTTTAAACAATGCTCAATTGGTACTAAGGGGCCCAAAGTGTGCCAAGAAAATGTCCCCCACACCATCACACCACCACCACCAGCCTGAACCGTTGAGAAAAGGCAGGATGGATCCACGCTTTCATGTTCTTTACGCCAAATTCTGACCCTACCATCTGAATGTCGCAGCAGAAATCGAGACTCATCAAGACCAGGCAATGTTTTTCCAATCTTCTATTGTCCAATTTTGGTGAGCCTGTGCGAATTGTAGCCTCCGTTTCCTGGTCTTAGCTGACAGGAGCGGCACCCGGTGTGGTCTTCTGCTGTTGTAGCCCACCTGCTTCAGGGTTCGACGTGTTGTACGTTCAGAGATAGTATTCTGCATACCTTGGTTGTAACGAGTGGTTATTTGAGTTACTGTTGCCTTTCTAAAATCTCTAACCAGTCTGCCCATTCTCCTCTGACCTCTGACATCAACAAGGCATTTTCATCCACACAACTGCCGCACACTGGATATTTTCTCTTTTTCAGACCGTTCTCTGTAAACCCTAGAGATGGCTGTGCGTGAAAATCCCAGTAGATCAGCAGTTTTTGAAATACTCAGACCAGCCTGTCTGGCACCAACAAGCATTCCACGTTCAAAGTCATTTAAATCCCCTTTCTTCCCCATTCTGATGCTCGGCTTGAACTTCTGCAAGTCATCTTCACCACATCTAGATGCCTAAATACATTGAGTTGTTGCCATGTGATTGGCTGATTAACAATTTATGTTACCAAGCAATTGAACAGGTGTACCTAATAAAGTGGCCGGTGAGTGTATGCGTGTGTGTGTGTGTATATATATATATATATATATATATATATATTACATGCACTATGGGTTGTATGCAAAAGTACAAAATGTTTTAAATTTAGCAGATTTTTCATTTGACATAATCTATGCCAACAGTTTAAGTGGCTTAGATGCATCAGAAAATGTTTGAATTTGAAATTTAAAAGTATATTTTAAAATGTTGCTAAATTTTAAAATTCCTTTTTTAAACGAATTAATCTGCACTGATGAAAAGGTAATATTTTGGGAACCATTTCTCACTATTAACTGCATTATTAGCATGCATATAACATATTGGCTGTTAATTAGTACTTATAAAGCACATATTAATGCCTTATTCTGCATGATCATATTTTAGATCCCATACCTAAACTTAACAACTACCTTACTAACTATTAATAAGCAGCAAATTAGGAGTTTATTGAGGCAAAAGTCATAGTTAATAGTTAATAGTGAGAATTAAACCTTACAAAAAGTGTGACCGATGGAAAATAATGTATCTGTATTGTTGAAAATAAAACTCACTTAACTGGAAACTGCAGAGATGTGTTCCTAGGGCAACAAATCGCACAGCAAAAACATATGCATGGTCACGTTTTTCTCCTGATCGGGTTTGCATCAAGCATGATCCTGCAGCTTGACCAGTGTTTAGAAGAGAACTGATAGGATTTATGAGTAGGCTGATTTTGTTTTTACAAACTAACACTATTATATATAGCTGTGTCAAATCCAGTTGTTGCAGACCTCTGATCTCCTGAACTGGCAGACATAACAGCAGATGTTAATGAAAGATGAGCTACATGGACTAAATGTTATGGTTTCAAAAGAGATGGTTTATTTTAAATTACCATCATCTGCAGATCTCCAGATTTAACTTGCATTTTTGTCATAACAAAAACAAAAGTAAGAAAAAACAAACAAAAAAAAACTTGTGTTCATTCTTGCAACAGTCTACACAATAGGCAGCATTTTTGGTCCCTCAGTAAAGAAAAAGACAACGTAATGACTATAGAATGGCACATAAAAACTTCACACAAAGATAAGATTCTGTCAAAGAACAACATAAGATGTGGCAAACCACAGTGATTCATGTACAAACTATGTATTATTGTTAGCATATGCTAACAGATAACGACACCAACAGTGTTTTCGATCCTCCTCTACTGTGTTTAGACAAAGGTAGCCGGACTCATTAGTGTCTAAATGGACACTCATACATGGAGAAAGTCAGAGTGCAAAAAGGTTTATTTGCAGCAGTGCCATGCAAATAATTTTTAGTTAACAAGACCGAACACCAGGAACGAGATGTTACATGTCATATTCATGGCACCATTGGAAAAAAACAACAACAACAAAAAAGCACAAAGAGTGCAGTCAGTCACTGAATACTGAAAGTCACCTTTAAAAGCGTCGTCATAGTGGATTGTGAAACCCAAAACTTTTCTGAATCCTGTTAATAACCACTAGAAGGCTAGTACTCACTTGACTGTGATGTTTAAGGGCCACTCATAAACCCTCACGCTCTGGTGCTCAGGGGTCCAATTTAGATACATTCTCTGAGTAGCTCTCAACCAACTGTGAATGTACACAACCTTCAATTCAGTGAAAATGAATGACTCCTAACAGCCCTTAACTGTGCATTGAGTTTCATTGTTAACAATATGCGGTAAAAAGAAACCCGTTCTATCTGCATCTACATGCGTCCTGAGGAGTCAGCACCCTTGAGTGAACCAGACGTTCACGTATCACTTTTCGTTAATTTTCCTCTTTTCTAGCTTCTGCTGGGTTGTTTATAAGCACAATACAAGTCTTAACTCTAAATGGGTCTTTGAGGCAGCAGCTGTGTCGAACAAAACGCATTTCAGACAGTGTTATTATTCTATTTCACACTTTTCTATTCCGTACCTGGAGTTTTCAGATCAGCTGTGGCAAAAGGGAAGCATTACTTGATCCATCTCCATACGGGCTATTATCTTTCTGGCCAAGAGTGAAATAGTGCCTTATTGAAATCCCACAGCCAGATCCGCTCGGTGCCATCACACAAAACATGTTTTGGGTTAATCCCCCTGTAGGAAGCCGAGTTACAGACCCCTGTGAGAGGAACATGATAAGGGCGGTGAAAGTATTTTGGAGGCCAGCTTTCTAAAATGATCCTGTGCTATGCTGTGAAGAAATTATTAATATCAATAATACATTTTTAAACAAACAATGGTGGGAGGGAAAGCGATCAAGCGTAGAATGTTGAGCTTTTGGTAGGAGAGAAACTTAAGGAAGCCCGTTTCTGTCACATAAGAAAACATGCCTTGGTAAATCATAATTATGAGATCAAATGTCAAAATTATGAGATACCAAGTCATAATAAGATAAAAAGTCCTAATTATAATTATTACAAGGTTGACTTTATCTCATAATTATGACATTCATGACATAAATTGAAATTATGAGATTATCATAACTATGTGATAAATAAAAGTTAACATAAGAGTATTCCAGAGAGCTGTGTAATAACTTTATATATTAGCAAAGCTGGGCCTGCTTTCTGAATACAAGTTAATATTTGGGCCAAAGCAAAATCCATTTAAGAGCATATATTCATGCTATTACAATCTCAGTGACCGCCACTGCTTCTGTCTCCCAGCGGCCCCAAAATAATAATTTAATTACGTTATGCTGAAATCAGATGTCTGGCATGAAATCTTGTTCATTTATCAATAGTATCTCATCCAACTATGAAATCCAGTATTTGGGAAATGGGGCCTGAAATGACATCTTCAGTAATACTTGCTGAGCCTTACAGTCTGGTTCTCTAGAGTCGTTCCTCTGGAGCGCTGCTGTCATTCTGCTTAACATCTAAATCTTATCAAAACATGCAGGCGCATCGGGAATACTTGTAGCGATTTTCTGTTTTCGTACATGCTTGAGGTCAGTGGCAATGCTATAATAAAGCAACTGTGGCTCTATCTGGGACCGCTGTATTGTGGTTGGCATGGGAAACTCAACTTCACCAGACCTAAGATTAAATTTAGAGAACAGCACAGTGGCAGTGGAATGAAAAATGGCCTGAGTGAAGTGTAATTTTATTGGTCTGGATATCACAGAAGGAAAAGCTAAAGCATAGTCTATAATTACACTAGAGGGAAGATCAAGCACTAATCCTGCCGCAGAAAAAAGGCAAAATTATGATTCCGATAGAGCAAGTGAGACATGGATCTCACCACCCCTGGGACCCCCTCCCTTCATCCCACAGAATATGTCATTAACAAAATGCTCCCTTGTTTAATAGCCTACTATTAAACAAGGAAAACTCTAATTATGTTTTATGAAAATCATTATTAGCTCATTGCATTAACCTTATTACATAAACACATGCCATAAAAACGTAGGATAGCACCATATGTCTAAAAGCGATAATAGCAAAAGCAAACTGTTGTACATTTTATGTACAAGACAGGTCGAGCAAGAAAGCATTTGTGCTTAACCTTTGTTTGCAATTAAGCTCTAAATCAAATCTCATTGAAATAAACTCCAAATGCTCTTTAGTGGACAATTACTATAGGCTTCCAAGCAGAAAAGAGATAATGTCCATTTAATGCTCATTTATTTACTCAGTGGGCAGCATGCTAAGTGTGGCAGAATAAGCCACAAGTGTATTCGTGAACCAGCAGAGGGTGCAGTAATCAACCGAGAGGGGTTTACATTCTTCTCCACACATTTAGTGGATGATAAAAATAAAATAGCAGCTAAATTGTGGCATGAAAACATGTTTTAGTGTTAGCAAGCAAGTTAGCATTATCACGTCGAAAAAGCCTGTTGTTTTCCTACCATAGTGAATTATTCCTAAAATATTCTTAATTTAAAAAAAGGTTTTTAATATAGAAATCCTTGATTCTCATTCGAATGTTTCATAATATATTTTATACACATAGCTTTAGCACTGTTAGCAGCCATTCTAGAATCTTGAGTCAGTTGCTTACCCCCTCCATCTTCTTGACAAACCCATAAAACTGGGAGGACAGTCCCATAAATCAGCAAATATGGCTAGTAATTTACAGCATTCTTTGCCGCTCTTGATCCATGACTCATTCTCTGTTTGTGTGCAATTTTGACTAATAATGGAATCCCAGACTTGCGCCTTCAATCTGTTTCACCACAAAACAAGATTAATACAAACAATATTCATTAAAAGCCTTTAATGTGTGTCTTCTGCACTAATAGAGGCCAACAACCTGTGCCACCCCCTGCATGTGCCAGCAAATGAAGTATGTTTCAATATGCCTATTAAACCAATCAAAAAGCAATCAGGCCTATTTTCTTTGTAATTATGATCTGTTTGTGTGGCACGGTAGTTCTAGGGGGTGAGCGGGGATTTGGCCTTCACCGCTCTGGAGTAAATATGAAAATAAACCACCTCTCAGGAAAGACCTAATTAGTCTGTCGCTCTTGGTTTTCCATTCGTTTTGTGGCCCTGACAGTTGCGGTCATGAGTGTCAGATTTAATCTGGCGTTGGGGTCGCGTGAGCCCTGGAGCGCTGGCGCGAGATCCATCACTCTGAGGGGAAGCAGGACCCATGAACATTCAATAACCGTCCCTCTATTGCTTGCTCCTATCTGCACTGATAGATGTTTTTTATATAGCTCATTACAATGTCTTCATTGTTTATTGACATCCCCAAGTGACAAAAATATCCCTAATTTTGCGTTTCACAGGCGTCTGCATTTATTTGGCTGGAATGTGCAATCGCTATCCCTAGGCCTGCCTTCAAATGATGTAGAGTTGCAATCACTGAAGCTTTTTTTGTGCTATGTGCGCATGCATTCATTCTGCATTATGATGGAGGGCGAAATATGAGCATTCATAGACCTATGGCTTCATGTGTGAACTCACAGAGAAGTTCACTGATGGGTAATGTCATGAAGATCACAGCTGAAATCAACAAAGAGTGAAATCAGAGAAGTTACCTTCAAATTAATCTTGACTTCTCGTTTGGTAAACACTGTCTTCATAATTTTTTACTTTGGCATGTCTTCTACTTGCACTGAATACTCCCATTGTGTTTTTTGCTCTTTGTGATTTCAGCCATAAGCTTGTCAGCAATAATTGGTGACCTAATTAACAACTTGTATTGGCACCTTACAGGCAAACTCACAAGGTAACAGTGTGGCTATATTTGGAATAGTGTACATACTATTTCTGCAGTATACAGTACGTACAAAATTTCTACATCAAAAGAACACATTCCCAAAACCTTCAGTACCAACTATTCAGACCTGTAAAGTCAAAATGTAAAACCAGTTTATGATTTAAAAATTCTATGAAATAATACATATAAAGACTGGCAAAAATTTAAATATTATCGATATATACAAAGTTTGGGGTCATTTGTTTTTAAATAAGTCCCTTATGTTTGATACAGAAAAACAGTAGTAATGCTAAATATTCCAAACATTCCAAATATTCTAAAACAATTTATTCATATGATGGCAAAGCTGAATTTTCAGCAGGCATTACTCCAGTATTCAGTGTCACATGATCTTTCAGAAATCATTTTAATATGCTGATTTGGTGCTTGACAAGCATTTCTTATTATCATCAGTGTTGAAAGCAGTTGCATAGTGACAGTGTTGAAAGCAGATGCTTTACTGTCACTGTTGATCAATTGAATGCATCCTTGCTAAATAAAAATATTAACTCTTAAAGGGAAAACTTATTGACACTAAATTTTAGAACTGTAATGTGAATGTTACTAGCTATTCAGGTATTTAGTCGGGCTATATGGTTATTTTTGAACTGCCATCCATAGAAAAAAAACTTAAATGGTTTATTTACAGCTTTACTGCCAGTGTTATTTCATCTACAGATCTTAAGTGAACTGACCTCAGTGGCCCCTGTTGAGAACTCCATTGGTCACGCAGCTAATGACCTCAACAGTGAGCTCCTTGACTGACACATTTTCAAATTGCCTTCACCAACATAAACACATTATGCAGATGGCAGACTCAGCTTTTTGTCTGCAATCTTAAAAAAAAGTTAGTTTGGTCCAAGTTTTTTGGTTTATGCACACCTGTAACAAGCATTTTTGCTCATGTGTGCCAACACCTGTACAATCCCTGACAGCATTCTGAGCAAGCAGGTCTCCACACTCATTAAGTTTCATTAGTGAGGTCTGTGAGAAATCCCTGAAAGATGCACACATATGTCTTCAGAGGAAACACATGCTAGTGCATCACTTACTAAGTTGAGGAATTTTTGCCATCAACAACAAACTAATTTATGCTTAATTTTAAACTGGAAAATGGTGTAAATGAATGTATGTGAACGAATTAGTATTTTGTTGACTTTAACAGCACGGCTGCCAGCTACCCATTATAACACTTTAAACTGCATATGTATTAATTCCCTTTTGTTTTTCCTGTGCCAAATCAACTCATAATGGAGTAAATTTTTACTCACAGCAGGTGAACATAATTATTTACCGCATGCAGTGTTTATTCTAAAATGTCTTATGAATTGCTACGTTTCCCTGTATGATGTATTGTATGATTTGTATTCATTTTAATATGTGAACATGTAGAAACTTTTGACTATGACAAAAAAATCTGGTCCATGCATCTAGCACAGAAAATTAAGAATGATTGAAATAAATTGACTGAAATATTTTTTAACAGTATAAATACTAATATGTACAACAGTGTACATGTTAATGGAAAAAAATTATATCTAAATGATTTTGCATTTGCTCTTAAAACTTTTGTTCTCTTGCTAAAATATTGCATTTGCTTGCAAAACCTTTGCATTTTCTCATAAAATTATTGTGTTTCCCTCCCACCCCATATTAATACCATGGCAAAAGTTGTGCAAGCAAACACAAAGTTTCTTGGGGGAACGCTAAGGTTTTGTGATTGGATGCAAAAGAACTGAAATACAAATTTTCATTCGGTATGCACAGTTCAGGGGTGTTTTTTTTCTTTTCTTTTTTTATATTTTGTATCACTATACTAAATGGCTTGGTAAAAAATGTAATGATGTTCGCATTTTATGTCTTGAAATTAAATAATGGTGTGACACAAATAGCCACAAATATGTGTGACACAGAATTCCCATATAAATTACTGCCAGGCTAGATTTTAAGGATTCAAACTAGCAATGCTGGACTTTTTTGCCAAGGCATATGTGAGTAGTTTGCCTTCTTTATTGGGGTTCAAATGGGTCTTACTTGCTACCTCAGAGTGACAGGAGGTTAACCAGAGAGTGTGGGAGACTACTGCCTCACTGCCCCCTCAGGGTGAACGTGTCAAACAGTGCCAAGACAGGACTGCCCTGCTACCCCACAGGTCACTTCCAGGTGTCGGTATTGAAAAGGCGGTTACACTCTCAAGCATATAGGCAACAGTCTGTCAACCTATTTCATCATCATAACCCCCAGGAATTCCTCAGCAGTTGGTTTTTTTACACTTTCGTCTCTAATCAATTTACACATGCTGTGAACACTTAAGCTATCCAAAGTTTCTTTTCTTTGCAGAGTGGTATTTAAAATGCTAAGTCTGCTTGAGGAATACATTCAGCTCGTATATCATTCCTAGGGGGGTCCGCAATTTTCTGGAATACTTTAAATTAATGAACCAGATGGTATTTTCACAACAACACCTGCGATGTTTTGGCACCATATATCCCAAAATAAATTTGTACCTGGAAAATATTCTTGGCAGTGACAGTTAAAATGATCTAGAAGCACCTTGGCCCTTGCTAACCTGTTAATATCTCTCTAACATCTCGACTGACTCTAATGGAGGTGATTTTTTATTTGACTTATTATTTTTTTGGTTGCAGTTCAGTGTAATCTTTCAAAGAGATACATCTGTCTGGGATAAGTTCCAAAGGAGCAGAGGGGCAGAAAATGTAAAAGCCAATTTCCATGTGTCGGGTACTTATAAGTTAATGTGCGGTAAGAGCTTTGCAATGGAAAACCTGCTGTCAGCGTCTCGCTGTTTGGGGTAAATTTATTAGCTGGACAGATACGACCGCATGACACGCTGGGTAGGAATGCTGGAAGTGTCCGAGTGAATGAGTGTACGCTTTGCCATTTATTTTCATTATTTTTCCTTCTGTAAAATTGCCAATTACTGTTAATCTGTCTCAATTTAGACACCCCCCACCACGCGTCATTCAGAATAAACATATTCTGGTATATTAAGGTACAGCGTGCACATGTCAGGATATTTAAGCCACCTGGACTGAGATTGGACACGGAGAGACTATAAAAGCCCTAATGTGTCTACTGTTTGTGCAGACTCTACAAGCAGATGAAATTAACATCAGAGGAATAAAATAACAAGCGCAAATCTTTTTAATCTGGCTAGAAAGAAAATATTAATATTTTTAATATTAACCTAATGTTTCATATTTTTAGATTTTTCACTGTATTTTCATAATTCAGGTGCCAAATTCATGAAAGATTATTAAGAATAAAATCAGCATACATAACCTCTTAGGATAACCTGCAACCTAGGATATCCACAAAGGTAAGAATTTTAATAAAATTAGTGGGTTGTAAAATTAGCGTTACAACAAAATAGTAGCTATAAAACAGTGCACAACTACTCCGAAGTGACACCATTGATAATAATTTAAACAATATTCTGACATTATTGTTGACTTTTTGCTTCAGTGACAATTTTAGGAAACCACTCTAATAGGAACCTGCTTTTGATTTGATAAATTATGACCTAATTTTCAGCAGTATTCAGCACATACAGTATAAGAGCACTCATACAAAAAAGGACATATTACTACTATTATTAAGAATTGCACTTAGGAACATAACAATTATCTTGTTGAAATTTGACAACTTCTTTCTTTACAAGAATTTGGCTCTAGGATTCTTTGATTAAATAAAACGTTCAAATGTACATCATTTATTTGAAACAGAATTCTTTTGTAACATTATACATGTCTTTAGACACTTTTAATCAATTTAATGCATCCATGCTGAATAAAAATATCGGTAGCCTAACACTTTAGTATTGGGACCAATTCTCACTTTCAACTAGTTGCTTGCATGCCTATTATTAACATACTGGCTGTTTATTAGTGCTTATAAAGCACATAATCTGCATGCATGGACATATTCTACATTCCTAATCCTACCCAATACCTAAATTTAAAAACTACCTAGAGTAACTAACTAGAGTTGAGTTGAGTTGGTTCATTTACTAGTGACAATTGGACCTTAAAATAAAGTATGACCAAAGTATTCATTTCTTTATTACATATTGAACGTTAGTGTACAATTTATAGAGAGAAAATGGTGGGAAAAGTCAAATAATATGGGACATTTCAACAGTAAAAGACATCTCAGATGCCTCAGGGATCACAGCGATCTGACAATGAACTTAGCTGCCCTCTCCCCCGGTGGCTTAGCTCAAGACAAGAGCGCTAGTCTAACATCAGGCTAAAGAGTAAAATGAGGAAGGAAGCACTATGACGTGAGGAAATGGATTATACTTTTTAAGTGTTTACACAAAATCAAAACTTTTAAGCTAGCGATTAAAAACAAGCTGGGTGGGATGCAAATGTAAGTGACATACAGCCAAGTATGATGACCCATACTCAGAATTTGTGCTCTGCAATTAACCTATCCAAAGTGCACACACACAGCAGTGAACACACACACACAACATGAACACACACCCGGAGCAGTGGGCAGCCATTTATGCTGTGGCGCCCAGGGAGCTGTTGGGGGTTCGGTGCCTTGCTCAAGGGCACCTTAGTCGTGATATTGAGGGCACTGTACATTCACTCCCCCACCTACAATCCCTGCCGGCCCAAGACTCGAGCCCACAACCTTTGGATTACGAGTCTGACACTCTAACCATTAGGCCACGACTAGTGTTAGTTAGATGGTGTCTTTTATACAGATCTAGTAAATAATAATAAATGAAAATGAAAAAAGAAAAAGTGAGTATGTCTCTAAAATATTCCATAAAAAGTAAGAACTGCAAAGTGAAAACAAGCTAATCAAATAAATCAAATAATTATCTGTGGGCTTTAGTGATAAAGGCCACTGCAGCGCTCAGAGCAGTAATGTGCAGTATCTAGTGATTTAATTAGAGCATAATGGATTTGGCTAATCAGTGACACAATGTGTTGTTTTACGGTCCTCCGTTGAGAATCCTGCTCATTTCAGAGCAGATAAAGAACAGGAGATTGTATCGCTCCTCACTAACAAATTGCAAGCCAATTCATTACCAGACCAGGATGTGTCGGCGTAAAAGATCAAATAAATAATAGTGGCACTGGACAATTCTGTAATTCATGGCTTTTACTTTACATAAAATGTTGGGTTTCCCTCCCTGAATCACCAAGATTAAGTATCGCAAGAGTCACTCTCAGATAGGACCACATGAGAGGCAGAACTGGCCTATTATGTCTCCGTCAGCCTTGAGCTTTCTCCAGAAATCATTACTGTATGTGGCCCACTCATAAACCTTGACTTTTCTTCGGTTAGACTGCCATGACAGTGTTTTTAATCAGGCAAACATCAACAGCCCTGTTTATCTAAGAGTCGAAATCATTTATCTTCAAGAAAAATCACAAAACACCTAAATAAAACTATATTCTGTGGTATTCGCAAACATTAAGCGTTTGGCTTTTTCAAAAATAGAAAAAAGTCACATTGACAGACTGTCCTTTTCTATCTGCCAATCTTTCCAAGTGTGCCCATGTCCTGTCTGTGCTGGCACCATGTGGGGATTCACATGGGGCGCCCCGAGGCATGGAGATGTGATTAATTTAATTGTGTCAAAAAATTTTACTCCCAGGTTTCACTGTGTTTACTGGGAGGAAGAAAATGGTGCTTATAAAATTATATCCAGTGGAAAGTTCACCTTCTGTGACCAACATGGGTAGTGTAATTTCTTTTCTTTCTTTTTGCCATTAAAGCATAATACTGATTTTAAACCTTAATAACCATGTTCTGACTTACTCTTTAATTTACACAGTATGGCATAATTGATATAACACACATTGTTCAGCATTATTAATTTACAAATTACTAAATATTTCTACATACATTAACAATTTTTTACATTCAGACCATTTTCACATTATGATATTTCAGTAATATATAAAAGGCCATCACTTAATTTAATTAATCAGTTGATCCAAAACTGGTCTGAACTCATTCAAGCAGTGTCAGTGAGTTCAGATTCAAACAGGTTTAGTCAAACAATCAACTTCATTTAAAGATCTGACTCAAAAAAAAAAACGATTCACCCATGAATCACTATCCAAAGAACTCTCATGAATAAAAGAGCCAGTGCATATTTTATTTCACTCAAATTTCCATCCTCTGTCATACAAAGCTATAATGTACTTTAGATTTGCTTTGGCATCCTTTTTCTGAAGCTTATTTCATGGCACAAATAAACAAGTCATGCCGGTTTGGAATGACATGAGGGTGAACAAATAATGACTTTATAAACTTATAATGAACTTTATTCAAATAAACTTATACACCTTGAAGTTTTATTTATAAGTGAACTGTCCCTTTAAGAAGAGTCTAAATTCAGACCTAGCCTGTCTGCTTAATTAGCAACATATGCAAAGTCTGAAGACACTCCAGACTTACACAGACTTCTTGGATCCGACTGTTAAATCGGATCCAGTTGGAGAGAGAAGCCTGATAAACAACTGAATTAATCTGAGTTATACTGATGAATCATAAGCAGTTTCTGTTATTGGTAACATTTGTATTAATTTCCTTTCATAATCATATTCCCAAAGTTAGCTTTGCTCTTTCGTTTTAAATGCAATTTACCATTGTACAATGTAAAAATAAAATTTCACCTGATATATAAAAATGCACTGAAGATGAATTCAATTTGCAGCAACACATGATTCACGTTTCTGATTTACAGTTTGCAAAGCTGCATGTCCTCCCTTAGAAGAAACATCGCATTGAAGATCAGTATAAAAACTGTTATTATGTCATCATGACAGTGCGCAGTTTCATATTTCTTAAGGCTATAATCTCAGCGGTGCTGCTGGACTTTTGTTCTTCCACCTCTCTGCAGACACAGAGCGTGTGTCTCTACGGACATGCGGCCCAACACCTAACTACATTTCACAATATACACGGGGGGGGGGGCTGGAGAAATCTTTCACCGACCCCTTCACATGTCAACACGATAACAGTGGCCATGTGTCTTTCCAGTATATTGACCAAAGAAATCAAAACACCATGCCTCATTTGCTGCGCTAGGGGATGGACTTTGACTTCATTTTTGGTTGAAAAAGCATCAAACTACTCTTGATTAAGCTATAAAATGCGTCAGTGACAACAAGCTGCCTCGTGGCTCTAATTGATCTTCCAATCTTCCTCTGCGGAGATCTCTGCTACCTGCAGCATGGGATGGGCTATTTTAAGAGATGATATATTATTCCTCTAAAAGTCAGTGGCTGAGGAGGTGAAAAAAAGGGAGAAATGACGGCTCCCCTTACAAGATGGCATAATGAGCCTCGCCTGCAACCGAGCTGTGAGATCCGCCCATTAAAACGAAACCCCATGTTTGCCATCGTTAAAAAAGCAGCTGCATTTTCACAGGTCATGACTGATAGGCCACTCTGAGCGATCTGATGCAGGCTAAGCTAATTGTTGAAATGCTCATTAAATCAGATAAAGTAGCACATAAATCAGACTGAAGGTTTGAACTATGGTCAGCCTGCGCCGTTTGGTGGGAGTAAATCTCCCAGGAACACTTGTTCAGTGCCTTAGATCTCATTACATCTTTTTCTTGACAAAGTTCCAGCACCTCTGATACTGTACAAAGCCTGGACTTAAACACAGCTGGTTTCTGTGGGCCTCGGATGAAAGTGGAGTTTGACATAATGTTGCAAATCTGAGCATGAAATGAGAATTGTTTTATGTGTTGGATTTGGGTTTAACAGGCTTGTTGGTAAACCTGAGACACGAAAATGGCAACAAAACATAGTATGGGCCATAATTCTTTGCATAAAGTGGCCCAGGCTCCATCGTAAATTTAACCGAACAAGCAATTAAACAATATTGACGTAATGCTGTATATAAATGGAAAACAAATCTCATAAATATTGTTGGGATGGATCTAATATTTGGTTCTGAGAGTCCTGACATGTACTAGGCGACCAGACATCGTAAATAAAGGTTAGAGATGATGAATGAAGCATGTTGGGAGATATGAAGCATTGATTTTATTCACCCTCCTCTGACTCTGATTCGTGACCTGTTGGCAGTCTGAAAGCAACACTCCATCAGATCCTGCTGCTCTCTTGGAATAGCAGGGTAATGCATTAAAAGCCTCATTTGGAGCACATGTTTTGGGTGGGGGAAGCCAAATGTTGTCATGCAACAATTTGAGCATGCCTTGCTAAATCTGCTTTGTGATTAATAACTCACTGGCTTTTGCTAACCACATGCAAACGGATATGTCATCTCTCATTACCGTTTTATTATTGACTAATCGATATTTCACCGCTGTGATGCTTCCACCAGATGTCAACAAGCAAATTGAGATACAGTGATTCTTAGATTGAAAATAATCCAATAGGCTTTGTTAGCACATTTGAGATCTGCGTATTGTTCGAGGCTTTTTACACACAGCCTTACTGCCTACCAAATAGGCATGAACCTGTTGTAGTCACAAAGCTTTATTTAAATTGTATATAAGATAAGAAATTTATGGATGCTTGTTTCTGCTTCAGAGTACAAAATACAAAAGATAACTATGAGATAAAAGTATAAAATAAGAGTTGCAAGATATAAAGTCACACTGCGATATTTATGTTTCCTGTTGTTAAATATAAAGTGACATTATGAAAGATACAAATGCAAGATAAAAAGTGACATTGTGAGATTTAAAATTGCATTTACAAGATATAAGGTCCCACTGACAAATAAAGTCACAATTGCGACATATAAAGTCACAATGTAAAACATGTAAAAATGTTAAAAAAAGTAAAAAAGTGACATTGTGACAGAGTTGCAATTGCAAGATTTAGTCACACTGTGAGATTTAAAGTCACAATTGTGAGATATAGTGACATTTTGAGAAATAACCACATATAAAGTCACAACATAAAGTTGCAACTGCAAGATATAAAGTCGCAATCTGAGAAAAAAGCTGCGATTGCTAAATATAAAGTCACATTGTGAGAAATAAAATCACTTGAGATCTAAAGTCACAATGTCAGATTAAAAATTACAATTGCAAGATCTTAAATCATAATTACAAGAAAAAGTTGCAATTACAAATAAATTTGTATTTGTGAGATAAAGTCACAATCAGCTTTTAATTTTTTTACTCTTAGGCAGAAATGGGTTTCCATCACATTTAGAAATAAAACACAGAAAAACGAAAATACCAAGTTAAATTAAATTGTATAATCAATTCCCAGAATCCTGCCGTGTACCACCTGGGGTAGTCTGTGTACCCCAGTTAGAGAAGCACTGCTCTAAATGAAAGACAGCAGGGTAACTCCCTTTTCTCACACCTCTCTCCTCTTGGCAGAGAGAAGATTCCAGAGACAATGTACAACTTTGACACCAGCCGTTATTTTAGCGAATGCCTAATTTCATGCTGACAACTCCAGAGCCAAGAGAAATATTCATTTCAGCCATCTCCAGGAGTTTAGATAATCTGGCACTCTGAGACGGCATATGGAAAAACTGAAGCCGAGGAACTGAGTGCAACCAGGGTGTTTAAATCAAGACCTCTGAGGAGTGGATAAAATATCTCTCACGAAATGTTTACATTCACAGTATTTCTTTACGCCGTAGCTTCATCTGCTTTTCAAAGGCTCACTCTGTGCAAATAAGATTTAAGTAAATGACACGGTTTGTGTGAAGACCAAGCAAACCAATCGCTCCCCATGCAAAGATGCATAGATCTTTTAACAAGTTTGTACAAAGCGGAAGGCGAGAGGTTAAGTTTGTACTCTCTGTGTTTTACAGTATATCCAAGAGGCAGTACTTACCGAACATATTCCTACGGGACGTAATTGGTCTCGCTACATCTGTAGAAAGGAAAATTCAGATTGCTGTAAATCAGGATAGAAAAAGAGAAAACATCATGCTCTTTCCCATAATGATATGAAGTTCATGTCCGAAAACCACATCCTTCACATTGCATCTGGCTGCTTGGTCAATGTTAAACCATAAACCACACCAGCGACTCAGCACTCATCAGTCCACCCATCTGCATATAATTACAGATACATAGAGCTTGGCAGAGAAAACTTGCTAACTACTTTAAATCATCCTCGAACTGGCAACAGTTATAAGCGCTGGGTTTGAGTAGATGCATGGTCAGGTCATTATATGTCAGGCTCAAAATACATGATCAAATTCCTTCCTGTCATCATGTCTTACTATTTGGCAGAGCAAACACAATATCTAGAGCTCTGACAGTGCCATTTTTTAACAGTCTCTTGTGCCAGTACGATCACCAAGGTAACACTAATAAAGATTTAGGATGTTCATTATTCACAAGCTTGTACAGAAGAAGTATGCTCAGTTCAAAATGAAATGTGTTTTTGCTCTACAAAATGACAATTTAGGCTAAATTGATTTGTCCCTGGCTCTAGTTGTAATGCCGAGCTTGAGTACTTGGGATATTTTTGTTGCTGTACTACCTGTGGTCAAATGGAAACTATACACACAAGCTAAATGAAGCAGTTCTAATGCAACTCTTAGGAAATGCTTATTAGCTTTAAAATATGAACAAATGACTGTAATGTACTGCAGTTTGCTATCCACACAGGGAAGAAATTCAGTTGAGGTCTAGTCTCGACCTCCGGTGGGAAGTGTACGGATGGCCACAATCCGTTTGCTCTCCGTCTGATGCATACTCTACACAAAAATAGCAAGCACTGACTGAAACAATCAGTTCCACTTCAGGAACTCCAGCTGCGTCAGGAGACACTTTGGGGAACGCCTACAGCGTAACCGGCTCTGAATACCAATGAAATCTCTCCAATGGAAGGGAGGGACGTCACGGGCGAGGTGACGTAATGACCAGCTGGTATAAAAGCACGTGCGGTGAACCCGGCGTCAGCTTTCTGTCATTCAGCAAGCGCTCTGTGTTTCTGTCAGTCTTATTTACTGTTGTCTGTCTTTAGCTATGGCTAAGAAGAGCCAGTTTAAGGCTTGGAATATGGGAGAAGCGCAATACGAGCTGTGTGTTCCTCCCTGCAGATGTTTTTTTGTGTATGCGGGGGATACACACAGCTTGTGTGTGTTGGCGTTCCCCGCGGCGCTGCCCACTTCCGCTGAGGCGGAGTGGAGGCAGCGCTCTTGGGGTTCGCGGCGGGATCTGATGGAGGGATCGGAGACGAGCGAGTCTCTATCTCCATCCTCACCTGTCAGATCCCATGACCGCTCCTCAAGTTCGGAAGACCGCCTCGCGGTTACTTCCACTCGGGCAGCGGCGTCGACGTTTCTCTTGTCTTCCTCTGAGGAGGTTGACATGGGAAGCGTCGAGCATGTTGCACCCACTATGTCACCCCAATATGAGGAGCTTGTGGAGTGGCTTGTTGAACCGCAGAGAGGGTTTTCTGCGGTTTCAGACCCGCCTCCACATCCGAGCCTGCATTTTTTTCCCCGACCTCCACACTGAGGTTTCGAGGTCGTTGGGAAAACAATTCGGCCCGCCTCTTCGTCCCCTCTTTTGATTACTACGGTAATGTGATGGGGACGAGTTAGCGCGGTCACAGAGCGATGCCACGTGTGGAACAGACGCTTGCGAGCTATCTGTCCCCTGACGCTGCGTCGTCTCTGAAGGCAAGGGGTACGCGGCAGCAGGTCGGGCCAGCTGCACGCCATGGTGGTGTTGCGTGCATGCCAGGCTGACCTGCTCTAGGAGTTGGATGAGGGCGGGGGTTTCTACTTCGCCACTCTCTAGCTCACTGGCTGCTGGGCGAGAGCAGCCCCTGCCGCGTGCTGGCTCCTCGTATTGGCAAGCTCACCCCTGCTGGAGCGGGTCGTAGTAGACTATTTTGCAGTGTGGAAACTACTGCCAAATGTGTCTCGATGGGTCCTGCGCACTTTAGAGAGAGGCTACAGAATCCAGTTTGATTCTCGTCCGCCTCAATTCAATGGGGTGAATTCTACGTTAGTGGGCCCCGAGCAGGCTCTGGTAATGGAACAGGAGGTACATACGCTCTTAAGGAAGGAGGCCATCGAGGTGGTTCCTCCTCGCGAGAGAGTCCGGGTTCTACAGCCGGTACTTCATAGTTCCAAAGAAGGATGGAGGGTTGCGTCCCATTTTAGATCTGCAGCATCTCTGAACCGCTCAGTCAGCAGATTGAAGTTCAAGATGATCACGCTCACAGGTCGCGTCTCAAATCAGGTCCGAGGACTGGTTTGACGCGATCGATCTACCCCCCCTGACAAAAGTCTTGTCGCCTATCCAAGTTGTAGGAACAACAAATAATAACTTGACTTCTAGTTGATCATTTGGAATCAGAAGTGGCTTATATGAAAGGCAAAGGCCTCTAGATTACGCTTATTTTACCAAAATAAAATCTTAGCATGCCTTGATGTTTAATTATTTAATTAGGACAGAAAGGTCAGACTTTTCTTAGTCAGAGCTCATTCCATGAGGAGTGTGGCGGCCTCCAAGGCCTTTCTCGCAGGTGTCCCTATCCAGGACATCTGCAATGCTGCGGGATGGTCTCCGCCCCTGACCTTGTCAGGTTTTATGGCCTCGACATACGAGCCACTCCAGGTTTTCCATTCTCTTGCCCTAGCTGTGCTCCGTTGGATACACACAGGGCAGGGACTTGGAGGTCTGGTACCGTGGGTATCTCGTTCCCCAAAGCGTCTCCTGACGCAGCTCGAGTTCCTGAAGAGGAACGTCTTAGGTTACGTATGTAACCCCAGTTCCTCGAAGGAACGAGACGCTGTGTCGCGAGGCCACACTTCCGGCATCCCTGCCAGCGCTTACTTCATTCTAGATTTCTAGATCTAGGTTTCACCGCACGTGCTTTTATACCAGCTGGTCATTGCGTCACCTCGCCCGTGATGTCCCTCCCATCCATTGGACAGATTTCATTGGTATTCAGAGCCGGTTATGCTGTAGGCGTTCCCCAAAGCGTCTCCTGATGCAGTGTCTCGTTCCTTCGAGGAACTGGGGTTACATACGTAACCTAAGACGTTTCAATCTGACTGGCTGCACCTGGCAAACTTTGTCAAGTCATATTATTTAATCTTCAAAAGCACTCATTGGATCAACCCAGTGTTTTTGGTACCAAATGTTCAGTTTTGATTTAGGCACTTAGAAGCGAGAGGTTTTCAAAATCTTTGATGCCAAGAAACCCTCAAACATGATTATCCCCTTGCAACTTTCTCAGAAAATAAATGCTACAAAAGCGGGGCGGTATCATTTCAAAAGGCACTAATATGTTCTAATATATTCCATTTAGGTCATAATATGTATCTGTATCAAATTACAGTTTTTCTCTGTCACTTTGGTGCATTTCTCAGATCAGAAATTTAATTTTCAAAACTACTTGTTCAACCTGCACATAATCTAGTCACTTGTGCACATCATAAAATCAGTTTATCATTCTTTTCAACAAGTTGCGATTGCTTTGGTACATTCATGCAACTGATTATGTACATTTGTCTGCGGTTTCCTACATTTTCAGTTGCTAATATCATGTTACTCAAAATGCATTATATAGTTCTCTGTGTAGTAGCAAAATGGTTGATCTAGTTGTCATAAACTGTCAAGCATATTTTCTACACATTTCTATTAGACATTTTTGTAAATTTGCCATGAATTGCGCTCATGAATTCTCTGAAATATCTCAAAGGTGCATCTCATGAACCTCCAATTGGAAAGCATATAGACAGAGGACAACACAAAAGTTACAAATTCTGACAATGGATGAACATCCAGAAAACGATCAGTTGAGAGGAATAAGAGTAAGGATGCATGGTGGAAGGGCAAAACAGCAAGAGGCAGAAGAGGCCAAGGACAGAGGTGCATATCAGATGATATAAGGGGCACTATTGTGGACCATGTTGTCAGTCATGGTTTACAATGGCTGAAGGGTGCAGCTAAATATTGGGAGACCATATCCTCAATAATCCAAACATTTTGAAACAGTCTCTTTCAATCAATATCCCACTTCCAGTAATGTGTAAATTTGTACTTTTGAAAGGATATAAGGCATACATAAGAAGCGCAACCTTCTGCATTTCAGTACAGTAACTGTCATCCAAACTGTTGCCATAATTTACAGCAGGTAACAGAGTGCAGTGTTATATTGACAATGCCAACTAAGCATTTTGCCTATCTTGTTTGTGAACAATGATACAAGGACTTTTCATTCTGATGGCACCGATATGTTCATTGACATAAATACTTACTTTTGAGAGATGAACTAAAGATTTTGAGTAAGTTACAGGCTTTTTGCAGGTAATCTATTGTGTGGTGCTGTTTCTATAAATTATTTTGAGAAATGCACATAATTATTTGCAAATATTAAGGATGATTTGAGAAAAGCACCAAAGCGACCGAGAAAGACTGTATTAGAATATCATCTGAAAAATACTGATTTTGTACAAATGTATCTTTTTGTTCTATCCACTATTAGAGTACGTAGAAACCTGAAGACAAACATTTGACATTTTTATTTATTCATTTATTTTTTGCATAGGACTTTTCACAATAAATATCAATAGCCAATTTGATTGAAATGAATATTAAAATATCTTTATCATTATCCATTGCCTTTTACTGTCCTAATAATACATTTCCATAAACCCCTTGCACCCCATTGGGAGTCCCTAATTCCAAGTTTGATAACCTCTGGATCTGATGTCCAATAACAAAACTATAAAAGCTTATGATATGATATCATAAACTATCATAACTATCATAAACTAAGTTATGCCTGTGAAAATCTGATCACAAAGTCTACACATTTTCTGCTATTTTTTTGTGTGTTTTTGCATGGTCATTTGCAAATATTTTAATACATTTTCTTTTTTACGAAGCTGGTATATTAATGTTGTATAATGAACCATATCACATCTTAAATGGGCCAAAATCAATTCCGAGTCCACTTTCAAGGTCAGAGCTTACTTTTGAGTTCAGGGATTGAACTCAAAAGAGTTGAGGGATCTGATTTTTTCATGTGTTTTTTAAAATCTAAATTAAACTTAAGAGATTAAAAAGTAAGCAGAGCTATTTGCTGTTTAAAACTAACAAAAGTAACTTGATTCTATCATATATACTGCAAAAGAAAAGGCAAATCCTCTCAGCCCATACAAAGCCAGTACAAAGGAGATGGTAAGCAGAACCTCAGCAGACCACAACAGAGCCATAAGAGCCTGGACCAGACAGGATAATGTTCCTCTAACACACTTAGAGCAATTGACTTAATTATACTGCCCTTGGTGTTTGACGCTTTTCTATAGCTAAACATGGTTAAAGACACTTCATTCAGTTTCAAGCTACACACCAGCATGCATCTCACAGGACCTCCCGTGGTAGCTCTCTCCTGAGAGCAGTTTGACATCTCCCTCACCCCTGAACACACACGCTCAGATGCTCTCCTTCCTGTCCCGCATATGACACTGTCCTGTTTATCAGCTTTAATTTCACTCTGTTGTCTCTGCTTACTGCTGTAATTGAGCTGTCCTGTTGCTGAACCGGCCCAGTGGGATCTGTATGTAATCAGCCAGGTGCTCCCAAGGGCCTCTCACTGTCTGTGACAACTGCTACAGATGCCTGCGGCGCTCTCCAGCTCACCTGTTCCACGTGTTGCTTTGTGTCCCACATCTAAAGCATACATGCATTTGTTTTAATTGTTAATTAGGACTTTAAATTGTTTATTAGGACATTTTCCTTAGCAAGAACATTTAGTGGACTCAATGAATGATGAAGAACCCTATCATATCACATGGATAAAATCATCTGCTAAATAAACATGTCAAAGAAGGCTACCTTAGTTTATAGTTTACCTCATTATGTAAAAATTTTTGCGCTCTCAACGATTCAATCCCATTGACCGAATGTGTAGGGGCGGAGCTTATGTGTATTTTTTTTGAGGGAGTGTGAAAAATTACTACAAGTAATGTTACTTTATAACCTTAAAGGTGTCATCGGGTGCAAAATTCACTTTTCAAGTTATTTGAACATAAATGTGTGTTGGAAGTGTGTGTGCACATCCATCCTATAATTTTATATATAAAATAATTTTTTCTATTTTAAAATCCTCTTTCTCAAATCAGGCTGTTCTGAGAGCCCTGTCAGAATAACGTAGTTCCCTATCTGTCGGTCACTACGAGTTATGTCGTGACGACATTAGGGGGGGATTCACTTGGGAGCCCCAATCATCTCTGAACTGAAAACACCAATAAATATTGGCTAATGGATTTTGCTTACCTGAGCCACTCCCCGTGCATACGGGTATAAATAGGCGACAGGTGCATCCACTCATCAGATTTTTGCTTCGGAGCCGAGTGGATGAACGTGTTGATCTCCACAAAGCCATTCATCATCTGTCTGGAAGCTGTTCTGGTTGGCCTCATGGTGCGAACAGTGGTGTCCCTGTCTGCAGCGATTCCCCTGGGCACTTCAACTAAAAGAGAATATTTCCTAAAAGAGCAAATCACGGTCGGTTCACATCTTTTTAAAGACGCCGTTCCGGCCGTGTCCTCTTGGTTGCGGTTGTTTCCTATCCTCCGTCAACAGACACGATCGTTGTCTTCAGTGTCTGGGCTTCCAGCACGCTGAAGCTGCGTTCATGGATGGTTATGTGTTCGTTCTGCGCGTGTAACCATGGTAGCGCTGCGATCGCGCCTCTCTCTCCTTACGGGGATGGGAGGGGCCCCCTCTATCAGTACCCGCGCTGGCTTCTCTGCCATGAGCAGAAAACCATCAGCTAGTGCTCTGGGCGATCTGAGGGTTACAGTGAGAGCTTTCTGCCGGGTCAGTCCCCACAGACCTTTCACTCCTCCCGCAGCAGCTGTTCTGTGCATCTCCCCGGTGATTCTGCTGTGCTGTCTTACGGCGTGCCCAGCGTTTCATTCGGCGCGCCGATAGAGGATTAGATGTCGATCGCAGCATCGGGGGATGGGCAATCATCCTCTGAGGATGAAGATTTGGTGGGGCTGACCCCCTCGGGTGTCGTGGCTGCCGCCGAATCGGACCCAGAGCTGACGGCCGCCAGAGCTGACGGCCTCTTGCCAGCAGCCAGAGATTGTGGTTGGGAGACGCGATGCCTCTCCATGCATCTCTAACCAGTCCCCCCGGGAACCTGGGGAGTTCGGCGAGGATATGTCAGAACGCAACGTCTTCTGTACCATCCAGCTCTGCTCCTTTCTGCTGCACCACCGCGGGTATGTCGATTATCCCTTTGGTGCCACTCGCAGGGAGTTTGGGAGCATGGCTTGCACTGCCCAACCCGTCCTACTGGCTCATTTGCACAATCTGACTCGGCTATGCGATTCAGTTCGCCAGACGACCTCCCAAGGCGGCGCTCTCAAGACTTCGGTGGCAGTCCGAGACGCACTTGTCTTGTGCGAGGAGATTGCTGTCCTCCTGGCAAAGGATGCAATCGAGCCGGTCCCTCCAGCCAAGATGAGGCAGGGATTTTACAGCCCTTACTTCATGACGCACTTGTCTTGTGCGAGGAGATTGCTGTCCTCCTGGCAAAGGATGCAATCGAGCCGGTCCCTCCAGCCAAGATGAGGCAGGGGTTTTACAGCCCTTACTTCATCATACCTAAGAAAGGCAGTGGCTAATCCTGGATCTGCGAATCTTGAATCGGGCCCTTCTCAAGCTCCCATTCAAGATGTTGACGCAGAAGTGCATCATCAGATGCATCGAACCCCAGGATTGGTTTGCAGCGGTTGACCTGAAGGACGCTTACTTTCATGTCTCGATTCGCCCTCGACACAGGCCGTTCCTACGGGTTGCGTTCAAGGGTCGGGCATGGCAGTACAGGGTCCTCCCCTTCGGGCTCTCCCTGTCCCCTCATGTCTTTATGTAAGTCACGGAGGGCGCCCTTACCCCTTTACGGGAAGTGGGCATCAGGATACTCAACTGTCTTGAGCATGGCCCACGCGCGAGCACAGTTGTGCGAACACAGGGACATGGTTCTCCGGCACCTCAGCCATTTGGGGCTTTGGGTCAACTAGGAAAAGAGCAAGCTCTCCCCGTGCAGAGAAACTCTCTTCTCAGTATGGAGTTAGACTCGTGAGTGTGGTGGTGTGTCTAACCAACGAGCATGCCCAGTCCATGCTGACCTGCCTGAGTTCCTTCAGAGGCAGGATGGTGGTACCACTGAAACACTTTCAGGGGCTCCTGGGGCATATGGCATCCGCAGCCGCAGTCTCGCCACTCGGATTGCTTCATATGGGACCACTTCAGCACAGGTTACACTCCCGAGTCCCGAGATGGGCATGTCGCCACGGTACAGTTCGCGTGACCATCACGCCAACGCGTTGCCGCTCATTCAGCCCTGGATGGACCATGTCTTTCTACGGGTCGAAGTACCCTTAGAACAAGTGTCTCGGCATGTCGTTGTCACGATGGATGCCTGTGCTACATGCAACGGGCAGGCAGCCTCTGGGTTCTGGACAGGGCCTCGACTGCTTTGGCACATCAACTGCCTCGAGTTGCTGGCAGTGCTACTAGCCTTTCAGTGGTTCGGCCGCTGCTGCTTGGCTAGCACGTGTGGTCTACTGACAACACAGCGGCTGTCTCGTATATCAACTGGCAAGGTGGTCTACGATCACGTCGCATGTCACAATTCTTCCGCCATCTCCTCCTCTGGAGTCAGATGCAGCTGCACGCCATCCACATCTTGGGGGAGCTCAATCGTGCAACCTATGTGCTCTCACGACAGCTCACGTTCCCCGGAGAATGGCGACTCCATCCCGAGATGATCCGGCTGTTCTGGAGTCGATTCGGGGAAGCTCAGGTAAACCCGATTGCCTCTCACGAGTCCTCCCACGGCCAGTTGTATGACTCCCTGACCGAGGCCCCCTCGGCACGGGCGCACTGGCGCGCAACTGGCCTTGGGTTTTTGAAGTTTGCGCTTCCCCCAGTGAGCCTTCTCGCACAGACGCTGTGCAAGGTCAGCGAGGACGAGGAACAGGTCCTGCTGGTTGCGCCGTTAGCCCACCCGGACCTCCAAGCATTTCGGTGAGCGAAGAGTGCCTTGTGCTCAGGCCGGACTACTCTCATGTTGTCCTGAGACCCCGGCCTGGACACGTGCCCAAGGTTCCCACCAAGCCCTTCAGGTGGTGAACCTGCAAGCACTGCCCTCGGAGGAGGCAGATCCAGCATTGACGTTGCTGTGTCCCGTAAGAGCACTGCGCATATACGTGGACCGCACCCGGAGCTTTAGAAGCTCTAGGCAACTCTTTGTCTGCCATGGAGGTCAGCAGAAAGGGAAGGCTGTCTCCAAGCAGAGGTTGGCCCACTGGATAGTGGATGCCATCTTCATGGAGTACCAATCCCATGGCGAGCCGTGCCCCCTGGGGGTGAGGGTTCAATCCACTCGGAGTGTTGCCTCCTCCTATGCCTCTCTGGCAGACATCTGTAGAGCTGCGGGCTGGGCGACACCAAACACCTTTGCGAGATTTTACAGTCTCCGCGTTGAGCCAGTTTCTTCCCGTGTGTTGGGTAACAGGTAAATGGCGGGAACCTGGGGATGTGAGCGCCTTTTTCCTCCTCCAGTGAGTTCCCTGGACGGCGGACCCTGGTGGAGTTCCTCCAGCACCCTCGGCAGTCAGACTGGGTGGAGCAGTCTGGCGCCAGGCCCAGTATTGATGTTAGCTTGCCCAGGTCTCCGGTCAGCCCTTGTACTGGGCTAGGTGTCCATGTGGCTTGATTCCCTACGGGCAATCCCATATTTGTATTCTTCCACGGTAAGGTTTCCCCCTCTGTAAACCCGTGTCTTCCCTTTGACAGAGCACTCTGTCTGGCTCTGTTGGCAGCTCTCCTCCCTACTCCTAAGTAGGATCTGCCTCAGAGTCCCATTTGGATGTGGCCTCTGTAGCGCCCTTCTCCGGAAGGCTCGCTTCCCCGTCGTTACTGCCAAGCTGTAACAACAAATAGGAAAGACTTGAAGCAATCTTTCGTTGAAGGTCGAAATCCCTTCTAAATTCTGTGGTGAAAGGAACAGCAGCTTGGCTATCTCCAGCAGCGATATACTCACCTGTGGTCCCTGCGGGTACCAAGGTCAGCGAATTTGCGCTGGGGCAATGGGAAGGTTACGGCCTTTGCATGGCGCACGGCGCCTCTCTGGCAGACATCTGTAGAGCTGCGGGCTGTGCGACACCAAACACCTCTGTCAGAATGCAGCGGCACGACTGGTCTTCAACGAGCCCAAAAGAGCCCATGTTACACCTCTCTTCATCTCCTTGCACTGGCTACCAGTGGCAGCTCGCATCAAGTTCAAGACACTGATGCTTGCATACAGAACAACCACAGGCTCAGCACCCTCCTACTTCCACTCACTATTACGAACCTACATCCCCTCCAGAAGTCTAAGATCTGCTAGGGAGCGACGCCTTGTGGTACCATCACAGAGAGGCTCAAAATCACTCTCCAGAACATTCTCGTTCACCATTTCTGGCTGGTGGAATAATCTTCCCACCCCTATCCGGAATGCTGGATCCCTGTCAATCTTCAAGCAACAACTGAAAACTCATCTCTTTTGGCAGTACTTGACTTCATCCTAAACTAACCCCCCCCCCCCCCCCCCCCCAAAAAAAAAAACCTTAATCTTTCCCTCTATCTTTCTCTCCTTCCCTTACTAGCTTGTACTTATTTGAACAATGACTGAGACAATGACTGAGGTGTTACGAGCACTTCCTCTGTCTGATTGCCTCTTCAAGATGAATCGCTTTTTGTATTCCCCAATTGTAAGTCGCTTTGGATACAAGCGTCTGCCAAATGACTAAATGTGAATGTAAAATGCATGGCATTTGTCTGTCACATGCTTGCTTGTCAACATTTGCAATGCCATAAGGTTGTGACGGGGTTCAGGTTGTGGCGCTTTCCATGGTCCCCTAATGTCGTCACGACATAACTCGTAGTGACCGACAGATAGGGAACATCTCGGTTACGTATGTAACCCTCGTTCCCTGATGGAGGGAACGAAGACGTTATGTCCCCATGCCACAATCTTGAACCATCGCTGGGTGCCAGGGACAACTTCTCTGCTCCTCAGCGGGAAACCTGATGAGTGGATGCACCTGTCGCCTATTTATACCCGTATGCATGGGGAGTGGCTCAGGTATGCAAAATCCACTAGCCAATATTCATTGGCGTTTTCTCACCCTCTGATGGTTTGCGGGGTCTTTTTAACCCGCAAATGACTTTTGCTCAATTTTAAAAAAATGTTCCCTTTGTCCAAATGGTATGAAACCTTCTACGGCTCTCAACATGTTCTAGATCTACAAAAAAAAAATGATATCTGTTTTTATGTTAGCGTGACAAAATTTGTGACACTCGTGATTTTCGGGGTCTCTGGAGACCCAGCAATCAAAATAGACAAAATTCATCATCAAAATCAGAAACAACGCAGAACACATCGACAGAAATGGCACAAATAAAGTGGCACACTTCCACCAATGCAAAAACATCCACAATGCTAAATTATATTGCTCACAACACACACACACACATATAGAGGAACACATTTTTGAGACTATAAAAACTGTTCTCTTATCATTTGTAAAATAAAATCATCCAAAATGCAGTACCACCACAAAAATAAATTGGTGACACTGACACATTGAAAATGTGCACACTCACACACACACACAAACACACACACACATGTTGGTTTTTGTGGTTTATGGGGACTCTCCATAGGCGTAATGGTTTTTATACTGAACAAACTGTGTGTGCTATTGCCCTACACCAACCCTACACCTAAACTTAGCCCTCACAGGAGACTTTGTGCATTTTTAGATTTTCAAAAAAACACCATTTAGTATGTTTTTTAAGCCTTTTGAATTACGGGGACATAGGCAGTGTCCTCATAAACCACCTTCATATTGTAATACCTCTGTCATACCCATGTCATTATACACATTTGTGTCCTCATAAACCACATAAACATGCACACACACACACACACACATTTGTAAGGCTATAATTTGTCAAATAAAATCATCCAAAATGCAGTACCACCACAAAAATAAATTGGTGACACTGACACATTGAAAATGTGCACACTCACACACACACACACATTTGTAAGGCTATAATTTGTCAAATAAAATCATCCAAAATGCAGAACCAACACAAATATAAAGTGGTGACACTGACACCGACAATGTGTACTCACACACTGTCACACACACACACACACACACACACACACACACACACACACACACACACACACACACACACTTATTGTTCCTCGTTGTTTGATTTTTTCCCCATTTACTGATTTCTTTTACTAAATTTTATCTTTTTACTGCTTTATTTGCTCACTTGTTATTGCTGTTCAGTTCATGTGTTCATATGTAATATAACTGTTAATTTCTGTTCATTTTTGTTCTGTTACAGTTAGTAACTGAAATGTTGATTAAAATTGTTGAATTATATTAAAAATAGATAATTGAAATAAATGATAAAATCTTAAGACTCCAACATTTCTCTTTGTAACATTTTGTTCAGGTTTGATTGTAATCATAATGTAACATTATTGAAAAACATATTGGGTTTTTCAGTACAAAAAATACAAAACTTTGACAAAAAATATTTTAGTTTTGTTATAATTGTGATTTTATAATATTTAGATATGAATCCAACTGAATCCAACTTGTGAAAAGATATCTTTCAGGTAGTCAAATAGCAAATAGCATATAGTGGAGCTCTATAGCCATCTAGTGGTTAAAGTGATTTTTTTATTTTATTTTAAAACTGCATTTTCCAAAAAATGGGTATAAATGTTACATTAAATCATTTAAAATGATCCATGTTATCCCCATGAATGAAAGTTAGAAATCTGGGCCTTTTATAAACTGAATTACATCCCTAATGTAATCAGGGAACGAGGGTTACATACGTAACCGAGACGTTCTGTACGGGCCCCTCCCACAATAACTGATTGACAAGGCCGTCTTACCTTAGACCTGCCTTGAGTGAGCTGTCATCCGTCCACCATTGTGACGACTACGGTGCAGGGGAAGACAAGAATATCTCCGATTGAGCGATTGAGGTGTTTTGTTGTTGAATGTAATAATGAATAAAGCAGTAATCATTTACTCCCGATATCTGAGCTGCTGAAGACACAGAGGATTAACGTTACTTTCACTTTGAAGTGAATGTGCCGATCCCCGATCTACATAAATGTGTCTATGTTCCTGCAAATCATTCGTGATCCAGCTTCATCTACAGAAGTGAGTATAATGTTTTTTTATGAATCTTTGCACATTGCCTTTCCTAATAACGTGCTAGTTATCCAGTTTCGTGGCTGGAGTTTACAGTCTGCTAGTCACTCCACGGAAGAGAGGGGCGGGGTCAGTAGAGCTCATTAGCATTTAAAGAAACATGGACTAAAAAACGGCTTGATGACAACAGAGCTGATTTTGACAGGGTAAAGAAGGTGTTTTTTACACTACCATTGAGAAATTATAACCAAAGTATGTTGTAGACTTTTTATTAAGACCCTAAAGAATCATATCAACTTGTGGAAAATGGACATCCGATGACCCCTTTAAAAGTGCAATGTTTTCATAGCGTGCCAAGCTAAAGTAAAAACAACGCTTCAGGAAATTGAGATTATAAATTCAGAACATGCTCTAAGACGAGCTTTACATAAAACAAATCAAAGTTTTTGATGATGCAGACAAAAGTTGCTTAAAATACATTTTAAAAGTGGGCATTTTATAAACAAATGTGCTTCTCTATTGGACATTTTATTCTACAAACAAAAACTAAACCTGTACGGATTCAGATGTGTCTTTTGCCTTTTCTCCATGAGATACCTGTAATGGTATAATTTTTCAGGTATGGGAGACAGCTTGACTTCGCATTAATACACTTTGGAACTATACAGTCACTTACTGGGCCTTATTTTCTGCATGATCTCTGGCCTTGGAAATATCACATTGCCCCAGGCTTTCCCTGTATGAAAGGAGAAATGAATCCTCTCAGCTGTAGTGCGGTTATTTTTAGAAAGCTGAATGGGGTTGCAAATACACCATATAAATCCAGATACTGTTTCTTTTTAGAATTAAAGTAAGCTGGCCACTAAAATATTTTGTTTCCATAAATTCCTTATACTGAGATTTTACATTTTCACACACTGATCTCTTTCCTTAGAGGATAATGCTTCATATGGCCTAAAGAACATGGGTCAAGTGTGCAAATGCAACATGCAGGATCTTAACTAGCTTTAATACATTATCCAGCCTCATTTCGCTTAGAGAAAATCAGTTAGTTGCGCAGAGTTCAGAGGTAAATCTTTTCTTTACAGTTCCTTAGCAACCAAGAACTTATTTGCATATAATTGTAAAAGGATGAATAAACACTTTAGTTTTTTTGTTTTAAAGCAATCCTTCACTTTAAAGGCCAACAAGTGGGCGCATTGCGCTTTGAAGGCCAATGCATTTCCAGCATGCGTTGGTTCTCTGTATAACCATAAATAACCATAATTAATGATAATAATTACATGTAATAATAATCTATTTTATGTCTCACCACTCGAGGTGAAAAGCAGGAAATTGCTGAAATGCATAGTGTGGAATAGATTTCAGTTGTTCTTTTTTTTACAGCATTCTGTATGGCTTGTTCCAAAGTTCAGGGGCAGAAACAGAACAGGGCACAAGATATTTAGAGGCAAATCAGTGAGAACACTAGACACCATTCAACACCATGTCACCAAGGAATCCCCCTCAAGCCTACTCTTGTTTAAACTGGCCAATGCCCAAGAGCGTGCACTCGTTTATTAATATTCATTGACTCCTGAGTGTAATAATAATGATGGGCAAATGTTACCATTTCTATCCCTCACTCATAGAACAATCAGCTATCAGAAATCCCTGTATGCCTTGGTATAATTCTCTGTTTAATAAGGATTTGATAGAAAGCTGTGCAGGTTTCTTACTGCTCAGATTATACAACCCTGCTGGAATTTGCTGCAGAGGAATATTTACACACTGTTAGTTCATTGGAAAGCTATAGGAAACTGTTATTTTAATTGTATTATCACCTGAAACACTTCAGAATAAATACCATAAGCCCTTGTATCGTAACTCATTGGATAATACTAATATCTTAAATCAGAATACATAAAAAAAACATCGGAAGGTGTTTCTTACAACAATGACAAATGTATTTAATCATTTATTTGAGCTGCTCCAGCAAGTGTATTTACAAACAATGGCATTTGAAGATATAAAAACGTGTCATATCATAATGCAAGTCAGCGCTGTACCGTCAGAGACATAACAGCAAATGTCTAATATTCAGGCAACACAGCCAAGAAGCTAAGGGTTTAGATATTATATCATCTTCACAGCTGTATGAAGAAGCAGGTGTGGAAAGAATTAAGAAATTATGTCTAACACTGGAGAAATATTCTCTGGGACAAAGACGATGAGAGAATACAGGAACACAACTGCCTTGTTGTGAAAATCCCAGGTTCAACAAGACCTCGTTCCTTAAAACCTCAAGTTTTGCATATAGACAAAAACAGATCCTGCAGTCATTTTACAAAAATAACGTTTCCTGAATTAAACCTACTAAAAATATCCTTCTATGTTTGTTCCCATGACAATAAATGGACGACAGCATTTATTTTCGTGGTGCAACAACAGAACATTGCAGACTTTAAAATGTTCCACAGGAGATAAAAAAAAAAAAAAAAGAAAATTTAGATATGATTTAGCAATGACAATACAGTACTGTTTTTAAGGATTGACCAGAACACATTCCTAGTTGTCTTTATGGATCTGAACCATTAAATATTACTCAAAATAAAAAAGTACATTTATTATGCCTGCAAATGCATTTATTTCCAGAATAAAAATGTTAACAAACGTATTTGATATGAATTTCTGACTGGATTATTTCTTAGCTCCTCATTTATCTCTTATTTATTTTGTACCAGTAGTTCCAAATCACTATATGATATGATTTGCAAAACAACGTACGGATAGCATTCATAGGATCCATATGCTCCTGTGTTATCATTTTAAAAAGAACCATATTAGCTAGCCAAACATAACCACATAAAGTCAAAAGCTATCTTTATGTTGCTTACCAAACTGTTGATAAGTAGATGAGAATGAAAAACATGAAAACCATTCAAGCAAGGAAAACCATGGGATTGGGGCAAATATTTATATATTTTATATTTATATTTAAATATTTATAATATTTTACTATTGATCCCAGCAGGAGATCTCATCTTTCTCCGTCTCTGGCTAAGTTCACTAGAGTAATGCTAGCCGGCGGCTAAACTGGACACCGCGCTCCTCCCGTGTTGCTGTCGATTTTTTAATTCCAGAAATAACCCACATGAGGCCTCGCAGTGCATGCCAGGCACTTTGGACAACATCAAAGAGCCTATTAAATCACGTTAGGGTGTCAGCTGCCACCGGGGTGGAAGCAGCGCTCTGCTACTGTTTCAGTAGATCCCTGATGAGCGTTTAATGCGCACGGCTCCATGTTAAAAAAGTAAGTAATTACAAACGGCACGGTTGAAATGCACTTTGACAAAAGAAAATCCATGTGAGAATTTGTTTTGAAGAAAATAATTTCATTACTTTCACTTCATGCTTAGAAAAAATAGTTTTTACATAATTAACAATTCAATTGGCAAGGTATGAGCTAGTTTTGTTGACCGAATTAAAATGTTAATGCTGTTCATTTTGATTATTCTAGGGTAAAAAGACAGGAAGCATTTACAAAATGAATGCAAAACCATTTCCTCCCTCCTATCCATGATAATGGACCCCTTTAAAGAGCTACGTGACCCCTGACAGACATATGGAAACGTACTACTGTTTTTTTCCCCCTGATATCATTTCAAGGATTGACTTGCTAAAATATTAACCCATTATCATAAGTTGTTATTCATCTAAATCGAGGTAAATTGACTGCAGCTAGGCATTTGTGTTCCTTTCTCCTGAATCCTGGCTGATGACTAGTACAACAAAGTGTCAAGAGCACTAAGACTGAACAATAAATAAGAAAAGGATGATTCACCAAACAAATTAGTATATTCACTCAAATGATCGATCGGCGAGGATCCGTACTCCTAACAAAACATCGATTTTGGCAGCTAGACTTGAGCATTTTACTTCAAGAACACCATATCTGCGTTTCAGTCTCATGTACACCTTCACACAATGTACAAAACGAGTGCTTATCTTTTTCTTTTATCTACAAAAACGCTTCAAAAATTGTCACCGTTCACCTGAGCACCTGAGTCCACGCGGACTACTCCGGTTGAGATATTAAAAAGCTCCCTGCTCTCTGTCTTTACAAGGGATGCTATCAGGCAACAATTTGCCTTGATATCTAGTAGATCCAAGCAGTTGAGTCCATAGTGACGACGTTTTCCCACAATGCACGCGGAGAGATCCCTCAGACAGTCCTCTTGCTCTGTTTTAGGACGGCAACACTGAAAGCGGTCTTTGTCATTTGAAAAAGAGTCATTTTCTTGCTCTGCCCCCAATTACAAGTCCCTCTCCAACGTCACATAGGGGCACCGAAAGGACACGGAACTATTTTTATGTGCGTGTCACAGTTTAGTGGGTTTTTTGTGTGGGTTATTTGAGGGTGGGGCTTTTGTTCATTGAAAACCATCCAGTTATATCGCCAAAGGAGCGTCTTCCTGTGCAAGAAACTACTTTTTAGCGTAGAGAAAGATCTTCTTAAAAGTGCTCGATCACGAGTCCTCCTGTGTATTTCAGGGATGCAGGATGCTATAAGGAGGAGAGGGAAGCCAAAAGAACCAGCACTGAGGCCAACAAGGGCCCTAAAGTTTGAAGGTGTCCGGCGCCGTTGACATCACCTCGGGATGGTTCGGCAGATTCGTGACTCGTTCCGTCTAAATGGAGGAAGAAATAGAAGATTAAAATAGGTCTGTAATGCCTGAGTGTGCAACAACATTTTGACCTTACTGATAGTTTTGAATATGGAAATGACTTTGGCGTACAATACGAACCATTATTATTTTCTATAGAGTTGATGCTTCCATCATCGACTTTGACAACGCGGTCGTGACTTTTCTCGCAGTTGTCTGTGGGAGAAACATAAAACAGGGTGTTGTCAGGGTCGTGACATCATCTTTAGCTCATTGAACTATTCCAGCAGTGATAAACGATGCAATTGCAACCAAATTTTGTCAGAAGCCACGCCAGGATCTCTGCTGAGGGGCTTGTAAAACTTACTTGAAGGTCTGACAAAAACTTTCAGCCTCAAGCAGCTCCGTCTCCCATTTTCACTGACTGTAGAGGCTGTGGAAACATTTTAGATGGTCAATATTAGGCTCAATCGATCCATGCTGCACACTGTTTAATAAGTCAAAGTCCTTTTTTTAGCTTTAGATATATAACAGGGTTCAACAATAAGAATCTCGAGCCAGTAGTGCAGATTTTTACATGCAATGCCAGCATTTTCATCTGCATTTACATTTAGTCATTTAGCAAATACTTTTATCCAAAGCGACTTACAAATGAGGTACAACAACTAGTAATTTATCATAAGAGACAACAATATTATTCACAGTGCACAATGCTTTAAGAGTAGCCCACAAGATAGATCTGTATTTATTATATGAAGTGCCTTTGTTTGGGGTGTGGTTTTGGTTTATTTTCCATGGTGATGGGGCCAGTAAACCTACATTTTTAAACTTTCTATTAAATAAAAAATAAAATAAAATAATAATAATAACACTAGCTTGCTCTATTGTTTTTCTATTCTATCCGTTTTCTTTTTATTTATTATATAATAAAAAAAAGATATTGTCCTCATTTCTAAGTCACTTTGGATAAAAGCATCTGCTCAATGACTAAATGTAAATGTAAATGTAATAATCTAATAATTTTTATTTATAAATATATTATTTAAATTTGATTAATTTTTAATATAAAAATATAAAACATTAAAATGTAGATTTTTAAGAATGAATTTATCATTTATATATATTTATACACTATTTAAAAAAAGAAAATGTACTGGTAATTTTCTGCCAGGACATTATCCATTAATTTTACAGATATTTCCGTTAACACAAACACAATGCAATGAAGTGAAAAATTTAAAATATAGGTAAAACACCTGTAAAAAAAAATACAGAAAATTCTTTCATAGAAATACAGTACATTATGGCCTATATAAATCCATAAAAATAGGGCACAGTGTACTATATATATATTTCCTTCACCTTTTTATGTAAAATGTTAATATTATATTAATGAAAGAAAAAATATTCTATTATTATTATTATTATTATTATTATATAAAAAAAATATTTTTCACTTTATGCCAAATTGAAATACAATTAAATATAATTTGCGATGTTACTCCAAATGCATGCACCACTTTTCACAGTGAAAACAATTTTAATTTGATTATTACATCCAAACAAATGATTAAATCAAGACAAAACCTCAGTGTTCACCAGCAGCAGTTAGGTAATGACCATCATTTTTTTGACAAGCTTTCCAAAATGGTAACAACGCAACAGCTCCACGGTCCAAGGCCATTAGGATCATTTATTTCATGTTTAGTCTCTCAGTACATCTTCAGATGCTCTTTTCCGTTTGCGATTTTCTACATGCAAAAGCCTAATTTAAATACTTCCACTGGCCTCAGAGGAATGCACAATCAGCATTAATTTTGCTTCTTACTGATAGACGCGGGCGGTGCTACTTTGGCTATGCTGTTTCCCTTGTCATCTCAACCATGAGCCATGTTTCTCAATTTGTCCTCTCCATAAAGAAAAGCTCATTAACACTTTAAGAAGAACAGGTAGACAGCCTCTCTCTATCCACTGTCCACTCTTTATGCAGTATGTAATGCAATCTGGCGTAGTCAGGGAGCGATGCAAATGAGGACCGGTGGGGTGAGGGGGAAAGAAAGGCTTGGTATTTTACCCACAGATCACACTGGATGTAAAGGTGACAAAGTAATGAGCAATGCCACGCACTTCAATAAATCTCCTCCTTCAAAGCCTCAATGTAATGAGCATGGACTGCACAAAATTCAATTTCCTTATAGCAACGCAATATGTTCTTGATAATTCAATTGGTGAGGCTAGCTTTCACTGATGTGGACATGTATTCCACTGCGACTCTTCCCTGATGGAAAGAAATAGGGGTTGGACGTCTTGTTTTTCTGGTTGGATGCTTGAAATTTGGATTATTTGACAATAAACTTCAGGATAAATAAGCTAAGACTAATGTTCACAGCACACACGCTCCATTAGTGGCAGGATGATGAATTAGTCTCTCTTTATATTTGTTTACTGGCAGGAAATATTTATTGAACACCCTTATCTTGACCACAGACATCACTAACAGCAGGGTTTTTTTACTGGACAGCAAATTTGTGCTAAACCTTTCTGAGCTCTTTTCCAAACTTCTGCTGGTTGTGACCTTTTCAAAAGCCTCTTAGATGTTGATTGGTCACTACATACATCAACACCTGCTACTTAAAGCTGTACTGGCGGCTAGTAACATCAACAGCTGCAAATGACAGATCACAGGCCGAAAGAAACACCTGCCACTAAAAGCTCTGTAATCAGCTGTGATGATACAAATGACTTCTGTTCAGTCCATAGACCATATCGCCAGTGACTGTGAACTGCTGAACCTTACACTGACTCATGAGTTCACAGTTCTGATTTTGTTGAGAAAATATATGGGTCAGTGAACATAAGTGGCTATGATAAAGAAAAAAAAGGGGGGGTTTTTAATGCATATGGCAAGTTCTCAGAAATGTACTGTTTATGTTGGTATCAAATGATATTTTCAATAAAAAATGCAGTGTAATGACACTAAAAATGTCACAAGTAGCAAGAAAAAAGTAGTAACATTTCCTTACATCTTATTTTAATTAATATTTACTTCTTAAAAAACATGTTATATATATATTTTATTTTATTTATTTATTTATTTTTTTTGGGGGGGGGGGGGGTATTATTTAACCAATTAAATGTTTATTAAATAAAATGTTTATCTCTCTCTCTCTCTCTCTCTCTCACTCTATATATATATATATATATATATATATATATTAGTGCTGTCAAACGATTAATCGCGATTAATCACATCCAAAATAAAAGTTTTTGTTTACATAATATATGTGTGTATACTGTGCACATATATATTTAAGAAAAAAAATTATATTTGTATATTAAATATATTTATATAATATATAAATGATATAAATATAAATATATACATGTAAATACATGTAAATATTTTCAAAATATATACTGTATGAGTGTGTATTTATATATACATAATAAATCTACACAGTACACACACATATATTATGTAAACAATTTGTTTTATTTTGGATGCGATTAATCGCGATTAATCATTTGATAACACTAATACACACACACACACACACACATATATATATATATATTTGATTAACATTTATAAATATATTATTCACATGCATTTAAGGCGATGTAAAGAAATACGTTTTTATATGTATTTTTTACTTGGAACATTTTTTAGAGAGATTTATGTAAAAGTTATAAATGATTCATATCGATATAAATGTCATGGATTGCTATTTCTCAGACAATATTAAGTTTTCTGGAGTCATGACATTTTACAGTTTGAATTTTGTTGTATAAACTTCAAACAACAAGTTGAGAAAACTCAAAAATCTGCTGAAGCTGGTTGCCTTAAAATTTTAAGTTGGTTCAATTTTTTTTTTTTTACAGTGTACTTTTTTAATAAATTAAAAGATTAAAAAAAGTGTCTTGTCATTGACCCATATATCTTTTTAACACTTTAAACCACCATGAAAGTGTCAAGACGAAGTTATAACAGGATCAGTTGCCTGTAGAGGAAAGAAAAAGAAACAAGAGAAAGACATGTCGGAAGAAAAGAATTATAACTCTTTTCCCCATTAGCTGGCTGGCTCATCTCTGAGCTTGCAGACATTCCCATAATGCACCATGGCTCTTCTAGCTTTGACCCCCATGATTCCCAGCTGTGTGGGGTCTCCAGCTGCACTTAATCTGCTGTCTCTCTTCTCTTCTCATCCCAACACCCTCATGACTGCGGGGAGAGCTTGGGTTAAATCAATGTGCTTATGTGCTGTCTGCACTGACATACTAGGGGCTTGTGAACCCTTAATCATGTCCCCACAAGTATATTTCCTTTGATTTGGGTGAAATTGCTTTTGTCCCATTCCTCAAGTCTGGTCTAGTTTGGAGCTGGATCCCAGTGTTGTTTGGAAACACCACTTCACAAATCCGATGTACATCGTTGGCTACTACCAAAATAAATAACTGTCGAGCGTGAGAGTGCAAACGGAGCATTGTATAATGTAGCATCAGTATTGTCATAGTCCAAAATTAACTTTTTACCCAGAGACATTAATAGGATGCCATCCATCAGTGGGCATTTGGATATGTGGGGTGGGAGAGGGGACTGCGGATGAAAAACGTGCAGGAGTGAACATTACTGCTCGGGATTCATGACTGATGAAAACCACAGCGAACCCACAGAAAAACATTCAAAGCTCTGCATTTCAGTGGCAACATTGCACACTAAAGAAATCTCTATTAGTCAAAACCATGACGCAACGCAGATTATTTATGCCTGTTTTTATTACAAAAAGTAAATTCATATAAAATATGAAAATACATTTCTCAAATATGTATTTTAAAGCTGTGGTAACACTCACTTTATAAACTACAGTACTATTAAATAACACCAATAAAACACTGAACTGAAACAACTGACAACTGAAAATAAATAAAATAAATATAAAAAATTTAATAAAAATAAATATTAGCTTTTTTGTAGCAGCATCATATACAAGATCAATCTTCACAGTTTAAACGGTTACCTGTCATCTAAATGTGAAGATGTGATTTAGTTGCTCCAACTTTCCTTTTATTGACATTGAAATCGTTAATTAACACACAAAAAATATTCTGTCATCATTTACTCTACCTTAGCATTGTTGGTAAATAAAATTATGCTTTCTTTTGAGAAAAACTATCGTCATATCATATAACAAAAGTTCAAAATAAAAGTTTAACTTGAAGAAACTTTGACAGAAATATATTAGGCTACTTATAATGATAGCACTGCTACTAATAATAAAATTATAATTAAAATATTATTTTTAAGGAATATTTACCAGGAAAAGTTATTTACTAGAAATTATTTACCAGAAAAATGTAAATACACAAGACATTATTACTGAAAAAAAAAGAAATAAATTAAATAATAAATAATTGTTTTAAATAAAATCAATGAATTAGAGATGCCTTTTATTATTAAAATGTAATGAAGTATTTAAAAGGGAATCCAAAAAATAATAGAAAACACATATTTTGGTAAAAAATAAACAATCTGAGAAAAAAACACAAACATATTTCATAAGACCTTAAAAAATGTAATTTTTGCTAAAAGTTTAATAAATTCATGATTTCAATTAATTAGACATGCTTTTTGATTAATATATATTTTTAATTTAACCATTAAAACAAAGTCTAGAGAATTTAAAATGGAAAAAAAAATGGAATCCAGAAAAATTAAAAAGCAAAAAAAATTGGGAAAAAATAAAACGGATTTCACAAAGCCCTAATATTCTTAAAATTATCATCTTTTATGTTTCACAGAAGGAAGAAACTCATGTTTGGTGAGTAAATGATGACTGAACTGTAATTTTGGTGTGGACTCTCACTTTAAGTAAGAAATATTTCACATTCGTGTTGCCACATGTTGCTCTGCAGATCAAAAGGTTAGTTATGTAAGGTAAAAATCAAAACAAAAGCTTTCTTTAATAAATGGTTTGCTCAAGGTCAGGCTGTTGCTCTTACAGTTCGACTTCAACCAAGTATTAAGTTGCAGTTCCTTATAAAGTTACCCATCACTCATTATTTACTCATCAAAGCCCATTTTTACTCGCAATTTGCACTTGACGTGTGTTAATTTTGGACCTTGAGTACTGTAAATGTGAGTGCATGAATGCTCAATGCCAGCAAGAAAAACACATCTCTAATTTCAAGGCTCTCGCCGAATTTCTTTAAACATAAACTGTGACAATAATCAACAGTCCCAGCCGTATTAGGATGATTTCATGGGTGGCTTATATGACAAACTCTCATTCTGTCAGTCATCAGAATTCCCTTACTGTCAGCATGCGGCATGTAACTGACCTCTCATTGGCAGACATTAAGACTAGACTACTACACCAGCCCTGCTTATTCAAAGACACTCTACACTGTCACAGCCCGGGCTGCTCGTCCATGTCTCCTTTCCCACACGGCCGACACCAGATCCACCCGAGCTGCAGACGGCCAGGGGCAATAAACCTCCCAGACACCACAATTCCAGCTATGGGTTGAGAGATCAGATGCGATGTACCCGAGAAGTCTGATAAATGAGGGAAAGATGGATTGATGCTCCATCTTTGAGATAAGACTCGTACCCATCTCTTTTCTCGTGCATTCTTGAGTGCTCTGAGAGTGCTTTGTAATGCGGGGAATATTTTTAGCTCAGGTAGTGACTACGCCACTTATAAGCAAACCGCAAAGTACAGGATTCTTATCAAAGCTACAAATCAGGTCTTGCTTTAAGCACAAAGTGGGAATGTTTCTGGTTTACCTTACAGCATTATGAAGATGGAGGGACAAGACTACAAATAGCAGGCTCATATCAGACAGCCTGCACTGTCGTTGGCCCCACCCACGCAGGAGGGAGGGGCCGACTAAAAACCTTCCCTTGAAATTGGATTTCTATCCTCTGAGATTAAGATAAGACTTCCACATCGGCCATATTGGAAAAACATGCTGCCTTGAGCCGTTCAGGATTGTGAGTTCAACTGCAGTCATCAGAGCATGTTCACATTTGACCTGTGGGGCCGGGCCCTCTGATCCCCCCCTGATCGCTTCCTGAGCAGGCCGGGCACGCTGACTGACAGCACAGAGACCGTGCTTGTCACCCCTTTGCTCTCCTGGAGCGACCCCTCACTCAGAATGATTAGCCACCACACCGGCTAACAAAGACATTCTATCTAACCAAATCATGACAGGTAGATGTCAAACTAATGAAGAGAATGATTCAGGAAACCTTGCTTCAAATATTAAATAGACAAAAACTTAATTTTTGGCCTCTGGCTACATGATGTATTTTTTTTTTTTAAATATATGTATACAGTTCTTTTATATACAGTATCAAATTATTTAAAAATATAAAATAATTAAATATAAAAACAGCAACTACTGTTTTTACAGACAAAACAAATTCTGTAAAATTATTTTTTTACACAGTATATATCAAATTATAAAAAAATAAATAAACAAATAACTGAAAATGAAATAGTATATATTACTAAATATATAAAAGAAACCTTTTAAAGAAACATACAGACAGCAAATGTTATTTATAAAATTATTTTATATAGTAATAGAAAAAATATTACAATATAAAAATAATAGTTACAAATTAACTAGCATATCATATTAAATACTATTTTATATATATATATATATATATATATATATATATATATATATATATATATATATATTCTAAACACATTTTATTTGTAAAATGATTTTATATGTTATACAGTACATCAAATTTAATTGTAACTAATAATGTAAAAATTTAACAATAAACTCTATAAAAAAAGTTTTTTTAATCACAATTGCTTTTTGGATCACAATGACAATTATTCCACCCATAAAATTATATATTATAAGCTGTTAAAAAATAGGTGTTAAATAAATAAATACTAAAACATATAGATGAATTAATTGACCATATATATCATATTATTTGTTTATAAATATTTATTTACTTTTTATTATTTATATTTATTATATTCATTTTTTCTTAATTTATTCAAATAGCTTGGTAATAAAATAAATTAAAATATTTTCTGCTTTCTATGACAATTTTTTCTCTTAATATTATTATATATAATAAGCTGTTAAAAACAGAAATAATAAAACATATAGATAAATTAATTTATATATATATATATATATATATATATATATATATATATATATATATATATATATATATATATATATATATATATATATATATATATATATATATATATATATATATATATATATATATATATATATATATATATATATATAATTCATTTATATAGTATTTTTTTATTTAATTATTTATTCTCTTAATTTATTCAAATAGCTTGGTTTCTAGTTTAAAATAATCGTAGTGATATGATCAAGGTTACCGAAAGCCACTGTCTACTTGAGATAACATTGTGCAGTCACTCTAAACTGCTATGTTTCAACTTGATCAGACTGACAGGCTGTTTATTTTGTTCCCTTTACTCATAATTCCACACAAATGGAGAAACTTCCTCCTCTCTTGAGAGAGCCCGTAACAGTTGAATCATGACACTGAGTCACACATGAGTGAGACGTGCGCTACGAATCCTTGTTTTCCAACTCGCATTAACTGTAAAACACTTTGAAGTAGTAGTATCTGACAGCTCCATCACTTCAGTCGAGATGCTTCCCATCCTATTATTCTTACTCACAGGCCTTCGGGAAAAAAAGTCAATTTTACTATGTTGCAACGTCTCTGATAGACATCCACATTCATGCAAAACATCCATATCACCTGTTGGGATCTAACCCCTAAATGCTATGTACCGTGCATTCCTATCTGCCTTTTTTCCTCAGTCTCCATGTACTTATCTCCTGTTTCTACCACTTCCCCCTCCTCATTCTCCAATTCCTTCCTTTCACATCTCATAAAAACATGTCCATCGTTTTATGCGCCCATGAGATCTGTCAGATCATCAGGTCGGATTCCGCCAAATCAAACGCTCCACATCTCCTGCGTGCGCCTGCATAAATGAACCCATCGCGGCCCTGAGCAGTCGGACCACTCCTGTGCCTTATTTTGTCTTCCCACTCCCGCCCTGTAGGGATCTGACTCCAGTTGTAAAAACATGGGTTTAGATGCTTCTTTTTAAGAGCCCTCTCACGAGCAAACGAAAGCTGAGACCAGGAGTTCGTAACAAAGACTCTTTAGAGGAAGACCAAGATGTTTTTTCCCTGAGCTTCATGTTTTCCTTGTAGCCTGTTTGCCAAGACTCCTGAAAAACAAAGTCATACTGGGCAATGACTTCCTTTCCTTAATGCTCGTAATCAGATACTTGTCTTAAAAGTATACCATTAAGACTTGAGTTGCATTATCCTCCATGAGGACGCTAATACAACATCCTTTTCCAGGCAATGCAACTTTTTCCACATATAAATCGAAAGCCAATCTAACAAATCTATTTAACGTGCGTAGCGTCTGGTTTTGGATACAGAAACCATAAAACATCATTGAGATACAAATCACTTCTGCACAAAAAAAAAAAATAATAAAGGAGGAAAGAATAATCAACAGGATACTTACAGATATAGTAATATTCTCTGCCTGGCCGAAATTCGAATCCCAGTGAGAACGGTGTGAAAAGCTGAAACTTCTCGGAGAACTTCAGCGGCCCGTTGGATGAGTTAGGCCGGTTGCACTCCCAACGTTTGAAACCTTTCGCCGTGTGGTCGCAAGAGCTGTAGCCATCATAGTTGACCATGTAGAGGATGTAGTGCTCCATTCTCTCCTCAGGGACCGTGTCCATGTAGTGGGGACAGTATACGTCCAAATAATCGTTAATGCATACGTCGATGTGGTAGTCTCCTCGGTAGAACCTGTGGCGAAAAGAAAGGCCGCAGTGAGTATATATATGGTATGAAATATTAGCCATTCAGTGACTCTCATTCGTATGTTTTACGAGCCATTGAGCCCCTACTTCACAGAAAGGCCACTTCTGGAGGAAGCCACTTATTTGAGACCAATTACCGCAAATGTGAAAGCACGTAAATCATCCAATCTGAGTCCGCTAGGGCTCACTGAGGATCACGAGGAAAATTCATAATCCTGTCGTTGACGTGGATGCTTTAAATACGCCTGAAAGAATGAGTTTTCCATGGGTGAGAGATGACAGCTTGAAATATGGCACTCCGAGAAATGCTTCAGCGGAAAAAATGTGCATCTCTCGTGCCAAAACGGCCAACTATTCCTTGTTTGCAGTAAATCGAGATGACCTCCAGAGGATCTAACCAAATATGAATGTCAATGGAATGTGCACGACTTCATTTCGACAAGGAAGTGATTTAAAAAACATAGACTCCCATAGGCTCCATAGTGACGATTGATATGCTCAGGTCAGCTATGTTTAGAGTCGCAGCAAAAAATATTAGATTTACACCAAACCTGAGTGACCATGACTATTGGCTGATATGTGAAGGATGCTCAGGATTCGGTGGGAATTTTTTTGAGGGTGTAAGCTAGTGGACACACAGTAGGAACCCTGGGGAGAGCCAGATGAGCTTCCAGGCTAATGTGAGGTTAGCGTTGCGATCCTGCTGTGGACAGAAGCACAGCTGAGCACGCTGACACAAAGATTTCCACTCATTACGGACAATAAAAGACTATTGAGAGCAGATGGAGCTCGAGACCTATCAGATTATCATTATGTGGATTTCAAACGCACTGCTGGAATACTTACTTTCCCTGTAGGTTTGAGTGCGGGTGTATGTGTGTGTATGCAGGTTTGGCAGAGTGTGTGGATGTGTATAGATGCTGCTCAAAATCTGCAAACACTTTAGGGCTATTTTGAACAGCTATTGTTTACTACTCTTGGGAGCAACATCATTTGAATGAAAAGCAAAATCTCAGCTGTGAAAAACATACATAGTGATCGCGCAGTCCAAATGTTTCCAGCTCAAAATCTGGCATTTGAAAGTGTGTAACATGAAAACATGTCTTTTTACTTTGTCATTGGGTACTGGCAAAAACCAAGCTATTTTCTGATTAAATTTATTGGCTTCCTGTGTTTCCTGTCATCTTTTAAAGTGGAATGATTCAGTCTAGTGCTGACAAAAATCAACAGGGTTATACATTTAGGGTTTCCCAAAACTGGTGTCCAGAGCATAGGATCATGGAAACATTACAAAACAAGAAACACACATTTAAATATAAGGTTAATAAACTAGCACTTATTAATGTAAGTTCATTTTAATTTTACATATACTAGCAAATATTTAACATTTCAGCGTATGCATGACCATTTGATATTTATGAGATTTATTGTTTTTGACAAATGTCTCTTACAAAAATAATTGTTTTCTATTTTACAGTATTATAAAATGCCATTTATTCCTGTGATGGCAAATTTGAATTTTCAGCAGCCAGTCCTCTAGTCTTCAATGTCACATGATCCTTACATATTTTCATAAATATTTTTATCAGTGTTGAAAACAGTTTAATACTTTTGTTGAAACAATAATCATTTTTTTGCAGGATTTTTTGATAAATAGAAACTAGAAAGTTCAAAAGAACAGAATGTGTTTAAAATAGAAATCTTTTGTAACAAATGTATTTTTTTGATCAATTAAATGCATCATTGCTGTAATTTCCCAAACTTTTGAACTGCAGTGTAATTTTACATTATTTAAAGTATTATGAACAAACATGATTTGACAATAAACAACATGAACAGCATATTTATAATTCAACATTATCTGCTGTAAAATTATTCTTTATTGTTAGTTCATTATACCTAATGCATTAACTAACTATTGTTAACAAATTGGCCCTTACTGTATAGTGTTACCCTTTTTTCATTCATCATCTTAAACTAAGCTCTAAATTAGTCACAGAATAGAGTCATGGCTCTATCAATGTAATGGTCATATAGGTTCATTTCACGGGAATGCGTGAACTGATAAAAAAAAATTAATCTTCAATACAATGCAAGCTATTTGGGATAAAAGCACCTGCCAGACACATAAATTCACTGTGAAATGTGGTTTGAGTCAAGGCTAATGCACTTTCACCTGTCTATCATGTGAAATATCTTTGCTAGAGGATACTAAATAACTATTTCCCCTGGGTCACAAAGTTAGAGGACCAGACAACAACATATTAGCTCTCTGGACAACAACACCTAAAGGCAACAGAGTGGTTTTCTATGTCCGTGTCAGAAAAATCAATGAGTGAGAGGGGATTGAGTCACATTGTGTCACTTTATAATATTCTTACGTGGCCTCTAAATTAAATGCCACCTCAGCAATTCATTTTCAATGTGTATCAGATGAGCTCCAGTGGGTTATAAAGAGATCTGACCCCATTAAACCCAATAACAGACAAACAGCTCATCAGTGTTGGGCTTTCTTTCATGCACTTGAAGAGCGGTGCCCCAGCTGGTCAATAAACAACACAATGCTGTGCCAATTCATCATTAGGATTAAAAAAGAAGCTCATCAGCCATTTCTATCAAGGCTACTAACACAAACATGGCACATGGCTGCATCAGAACAAGTCCTACAACAAAAACCTCCCATAACGATAATCCTCCTATTCAGTCGATTCTCTCCATTGCTCTCTCTCTACGTGTTCAAACAGAGGGTTATGGGTGATGACCGGGGCAGACCTGAGTCTAAAGAAAGGCAGGACACCGGGAGGCAGTGGGCTCATGGAGTACATGATTAAAGTTGGTTCATCCCAAGGTCAGACTCCTCAGATTTAACAATGGAATGAAAAATGAAGGAGGCTCTTCACTCAAGAATTTCCAACGGAAGCCAATTAAATCAAAAGAACTCTGAGGAGCTGGCATTGATTTTCCAAAGAATGGAAGAAATGGGCAAAAATATCAAGCTGACTAGACAAGCCTCCAGACAAAACAGCATTATTGTTATTAATGGGAGAACTCACCAAAATGACAATTCAACTGCTCCAACATTCCAAACCTCTTCTATGGAACACAAAAAAATATATGTTGTCGATTTTGTTTCGGACCACATCGACTTTCATTGTATGGACATAAACATTATTCTAAATATCTTCTTTTGTGTTTAGAAGAAAGAAAGTCATACAGGTTTGGAACGACAGTAATTTGGGGGTGAACTATCCCTTTAAGCGCACCTCCTTACAATCCCTTAGAGGGCGTTCTTGAGGCAATGACTGACATGACTCCCAGGGGTGTAGGTCAGCTAAGCCTCAAGCCCTCCAGGCCTTTCACAGTGGCACAGATGGAGGATCTCCTCCTCAGGTTACAGCTCTCAGGCCAGCCATGGAGCAGTTGTCCCATCATTCAGTGGGGAGGCAACGGTACATCTACTAACGCCTCAGATATCACTCATTCACCCCTTCCAAAAGAATGTCTGCCCAGAAGCATTAACATCACAGACAAACAATGGCCTGCCAGGACTTCAAGCTGTGCTGGCTTGGCAAATGGCTCAAAAGATGGATGAAGGTGAAGGAGGGGAGAAAAAATGCATATAAGAGCCGCCTCTGCGAGTTTCCCATGGAAAACACTCCGTGTGAGATTTTCTTGAAGAGACAAGATATATGGCTCGCTACATTAAAAACATATTGGTGTTTGTGGGAGGCATATCTATATTTCAGAAACATTGGCAAAGGACATTCAGCAATAGATTAGAGAAAAAAGGCTAGATATTTGAGCACGGATGTGTGGATAGAAGAAAGCAAGTGAACATGAGTGAGTGAGAACGGGACTATCGGTCTTGGGTGAGATAGCTACTTGCCTAACATGTATTATATGTGGAAAGTATTTGCGGTGCCACAGGCTAATCGTCCCGCTCTCGTGTCATTGTGATTAGTGGAGTGCCATATGGTATATGTCACTCATCAAACAATGAATATCCTGTGGTTAATCCTATGGGTTGATAAACACACATAAACAAATCTATATAAACAGCTGACCTTCATATCTGGCATTCACAAACTCTCAATTCAGCTTGGTTATGATTTTGATTAACTTAGATTGAGTTCTGATTTCTTTTGTAATACCAGTTTAGTTACATGAAAAAAGCTCAGTGTTTCTAAACAATTCAAATGGATAACTCATCTTTTTTTAACTTAAGAGTAATTTTTGGGGAATCAGGCTATACTGGTTGAAAAACATAAACTAAGATTCAAAAATGAAAATTCTGTGATCATTTACTCACCCTCATGCTATTCGAAACCTTCTACAAAACAGAAAAGAGTCATCTGTTCTATTTGTTCTACAGAAAAAAAGCCATACAGGTTTGGAAAGACATGAGGGTGTGTAAATGATCACAGAATTTTTGTTTTCAGATGAACTGTCCCTTTAAGAATCAGTATTGAGATTGAGAAAATCAATATTTTTACCCATCCTTAGAAAAGTCTGTATTAATGATGAAAGGTCACAAATGGGACACCCTGTGGCCTTCTGAACTTCACGGACGAGTGCAAGCAGACGTACTACTTATAAATAACATACTTGTTTAGATTGAAAACCTCATTATCCTGAGTGGATCCTCTTTACTGCTGCAACTGAATATTGAGTAGATGCTTTACAGATCTCAAATAACTAGACTGACATGAGTGCTTGGCACCAAATATACTCTAGTGGCCTTAATGCAACAGTGAGACCACGTGAGGTCAGGAATAGAGTCAGAGGTCATGGTTCGCCCATTATTAATGAAGGCCTCCATATTCAAAAGAAAACTAATAGAATGAAGGTGCTGACCCTGGGGTCGTTTATCTATTGAGTGTATAACATGAAATTTATACTCCGAACAGACAAATGCGAAGAAGAACAAATTATTTGTTGAGGAAAAACAAACAAGCAACAGCTCTGCAGCACAACTGAGAGAGAGGAAAGGGTAAGAATCAGACTACGGACATCTAAGCAAACATGAACCTGCCTCCCACAGCAGGCTGGAGATCTGACCTCTCCCAGAGGGGCCATTGAGCGCCCGGGTCGTTTTACAGTGCCTTGGGCAAAGCTGCTCTGCACCCAATCAAGACAACGTTGAATCAATTAAAAGTAGAGGAGCAGCAGTTAGCAAGCCACAAAGTCTGGCTTCAATCAGCAGCCCTTGCTAATTGTCCACAATGCTCTCCCACTGATTTACGGGTGACTTAAAATAGTCCAGAGCACAACACATTTTGTTTATGTCCTATTAAAGTCCTGTGTGGGAGTATTACTAAGGGTGTTTTTCCAGAAAGTTAGACTCATAAGGAAGCATTGTATATTTAGGCTAAGTTTCTGATTCACCCGACACTAATTTATAAAACAAAAGTAAGCAATGAAATATATAAATGAATAAATTATTATTATCCTGTGATGGCAAAGCTGAATTGCCAGCAGCGGTTATGCCATTCTTCAGTCACATGAGAAATCATTCTAATATGTTAATTTGGTGCACAAGAAACATTTCCTATTATTATTGTTGAAAACTGTTGTGCTGTGCAATTTTTGTAGCAAATATTTTCACGATCCAATTTTTTATGAATCTTTGATGAATCGAAAGTTTGTAAGAACAGCATTATTTGAAATAAAAACCCTTTTTGTACCATTATAAATGTCTTTACTGTGACTTTAATGTATCCTTGCTGAATAAACGAACCAATTTCTTTAAGAAATCATTTAAAAAAAGTCCAAACTATAGTCTACATACTGTACATATACCTACATAACAGCCTAATGAAAATATCGATTTATTTATTTATGATAAAATATTACATATATTAAAAATCATGATTATATTTTAAATAACAAAAACATTCTCCTTTAAAATGCAACAATTTTTGGTCACACTTTATTTTAAAGTCCAATTCTCCCTAGAGACTGACTATTAACTATGACTTTTGCTTCAATAGTAGTTGTTAAGTTTTAGTATGGTCAGGCTGAATAAGGCATTAATAGGTGTTTTATGAGTACTAATAAACAACCAATAAGATACTACTGATATAGATGCATACTAATGAGCAACTAGTTAATAGAGAGAACTGGGGCCGGATTCACAAAAATCTTCTTAAGAAATAAGGTAAGAAATTTCTTAAGATAAATTATACGAAGTTCGTAAGAATGTTCTTAAGTGCAATTCTTGAAAAATTCTTAATAAGTTCTCAAATATATTCTTAAGAACATCTTAATTTTTTTCTTAAGAAGAAAATGACAGTCTAAGCTCTTTATTGTCTTTTTGCGCTTCCTGCAGATTACCCTAATAATCATAGTGAGCACGCACACTCTTTTTGTCACGATTTTGACTGGCGCTCAGCTTTACATTTTTAATGCGGCATGTTTTTGAACAGCCTGTCTCAAGCCGCAGCGATCTGTTTGATTCAGTTTCGTAGTGCTGTGTTTTTGCGCTCTCATCCGAGTGAACGCTTCCGGTATGTGTGTGCGCGTTATACAGTCATATGCGCTGCATACTGCCAAAGATTATGTCGTATTTATAAGCTAAAATAATAGCGTCCAATTAAAGTTACCTATCTTACTCGTTTTTGTAGAGTTGCTACTGAGTTTTGAAGTTAGCAAAAAGTAGTGTTACACACAGGCTAATCATGACCGATCATTGTTTACATTATCAGTCATCGCTGTCGCTTCAGAAAACTCGCGCACATCGCTATTAATAGTCATACTATGTATTAGGCTATATGTAGCTAACGTTGTTTTAATGCTTAAATATAACAATTAATTTGAAATAACCCAATAAATTCATTAAATAATTCTTACTGTTTTGGATTTAAGACAAGTCTGGGGCTGTCCTAAATTTAAGAAGTTATTTACGATGATTTTTAAGAAGATTCTTTACAAGAATTTGAATTCTTCTTCATTTTTGTCTTAAGAACAATCTTAAGAAAAAAGATAAGAATATTCTTAAGAAGAATGTTTTGGAATACAAAATATTCTTAACTTTTTTCTTAAGTTAAAAAATAAGAAGAAAATGGCAGTTAAGAAGAAATTTCTTAAGAATGTTTCGTGAATCCGGCACCTGGTCCTTAAAATAAAATGTTATTACTTTTTTATATATAGAATATGTCAATACAATATTTTTCATAAAATGTAAATTATTATTATTACTTTAAACTGGTTGACCAAAGAAGCTAGGTAAGCAGCCTTGTGGAGACAGAAGCACATCAGCATCCCATGATGGGGACCACCAGCATCTAAAACACAACATACACTGACCAACTATGCTGTTTTTATATTAGGTTTCGAGGGAGAGAGCGTGAGGGTGGCCTAGAGGCTGGCATGGAAGCGTTTTTACCTTCAACAAACGCAGCAGCGCCAGAAAAAACAGCACATGTAACGTAATGTAACATCTAAACATAGAGTCCCCTCAGAGTGCCAAGCATGCCGTGCTCAGGCCCCCCACACCTGGTGCTCTCAATCTCCCACATCCAGCCCAGTTCATCAGAACCCTCAGCGGCCCTGTCAGAGCCTCCTCCATCAGCCAACACACCCTGCAGGGCCGAGAGCCAACAAGCAGCCACACACACATACACAGAGAGGAGACAGAAAACTTGTAGTATAACCGCCATGCAGCCATGATAATTCAGCAGAATGTTTTAAAATCTTTACACATGACTTCAAAAAGATAATGCAAATTTGAAAAACATTAAAAGTACCATTTCCTGCTTCTAAAATCTATTTGTATAGTCCAGGACATCCCTAAACAAACAAAACCATGGTATTGCTGATATCATCAGTGTGCCATTATACCGGCACAGAAACGGCAACCTGCAACAACAACAAAAAAGTTAGCTGAATATGTATTCCCTAGGGGGGGGGGGGGGGGGGGGGGGGGTCGTATGCATGCACCATATGTCACACCAATGGTACTGACTAGATATGGTCTCATTGCTCTGGACGAGAAACATCTCCAGACCTCATTTGACTTCACCTCATACCGATTAGCTCACTTATGCACCACATATTGTGTTGTACGGACAGCATCATCAGATAGCTTTCTGGGAAGGAACCCTTCTGGAAAGTTCATTTTCCCTCCACTGAGGCAGTCTGGGTATGGGCAGCCCCAGTCCATATAATCAGCAGGATTTATAATCGCCATCTGATGACAGGTGATTCAAGTAAAAAAAAAAGAACACCTTTCCATAAATCAGAGTGGGGTGTTCCTGCCTCTGTCTCAACCGAAGATGAAGGGACGGAACCGTCATACAGCTGTTTCTTATCTCCACGATCGAGCTAATAAACAGTGAGTTGAGTATTTATTGCTCTGCCGTGTCTGACTGATCTTATGTTTTTAGTGGAGGGAGCGCTTTCCTTTCATTCCTGATGCTTCCTCTGCTATCTGCATTCAAGAGCCAAGGGCTCCAAGTTCAACAAGTCCTCGTGAGGAAAATATTTATTATGGGCTGTGGTTGTGTGATTGACATCATAACATAACATCCTGGATTATAAAGTGGAATATGGGACGCTGCAGTACTCTTTGAAGTCATGAATTAGAGGCTTCCATGCAATGGTAACCACTCCATGGCAGAGATATATTTTTGTTGAACAAAAATGAGTGATATTTGGCAAAGGTGACATTGTCATGGTAAATTCCCTGAATGTATGTAGAGGTTGACTGGCCTTCTGAATGTTAATTTTGAGGTCAAGTTGAACATAACCCAGGGTAGATGTCAAATTTAATGAAAATGGAGCTATGAAGAATGGAAATACAGCCTGTTTCTTAGATCGTACATTGGTGTTATATAATATAATAATATAATATGATATAATATAATATAATAGGCAGAAAAAAAACATAATACAATAAAATAATAATAGTATTAATCTTAAACTTAATACAAAGCAAATATCTTTCAGATAATATTCAATAACTTATTTTGGCTTTAGTACAATGTACAAAGTCAAAATGCATATATATACACTATATATATATATATATATATATATATATATATATATATATATGAACATTTTTGGGATAAAAATAAGTATGTAAAAGTATGTAAATTAAGACAAGCGACTATTGCTCACAGCCTCATTTGCATTCCCATCAAATTAAATATGGCGTCAACCCTGACTAATGTCCTCTGTCAATATCATAATCCATAGTTGTGTCTTCAGTGGCGTGTCTGGGCCTGCTAAAGTGATTAGCATCCCAGCACAGTGCCGGATTTAATCTGTGGTCTCATGTACATGTCCATGGTATGTGGTAGTTACCTTGCTATTGTTAGACAGCTAAGGCCTCCACTGTTGTCACTTTAACAGATTGATGGAGTGGCCTTGGCCCTCAGACAGCATAAGGGGGGCCACAGAGGGAGGCCAGGAGAGGAGGTGGCAAAGCAGTGTATTAATACACAACCTCTGTGAATGACAGGCATGTTCATCCCCACATGGAAACGGACAGATGACTGTTTTACAGTTTTTGCCTGTTCGCAAGGCCCCCTTAACCATACATAATAAAGACATATTGTGCTACAATGAATGAAACATGTTTTACATTATTAACAATGGGCGAGCACGATCATATGTGGTGGGGGAGCTGTTTATAATATGTTTCTAAGAAAAGCATGGGCATCGGCTTTTGTGTTGGTTCAATGTCAGCACGAGCTATTTAGTGATGTACGGAGAGATAGCAACTCGGCCTTGCTCTGCAAACCGCAGCATCCAGAGGACTGTTGGGAGCGAACAGGTGTCAGTCAACAGACATTACGGAGCTTTTTTAGTGTGCACTTAACACGCATACAGAGGTTCTCAACAGGCTGTTCACCGAGCATCTATCAACACAGGAACTCAACACTCAGATCCTTGTTTAGTTGTATAATGACTCGTAGAGCAATTTCGCTGGCGTGATATGTTGGCTTTTAGGTTTTAAACTAGCGCACTAAAGCCTTTTGAACAACATCTGATGAATACGCATGGTCAATAAGGTGTTATAATGGAAACATTCTTGTTTGTTCTGCAGGCTTTAGGTTTACTAAATCAAGGGTGAATTTTTCTTTCAACAGGTATAGAGAGCAGACTGTTGGGAAATTTCTGCAGACCTTGAGTTAACTAGACAAAGGCTCTCCCAGTTTATTTACCCTTCAGAGGAATTACTTTCCGCCCCAGAAGGAGAAGCGATCACTCACAGTCAGCATATTGAAGGGAGGGTGAAGTTTACAGATGGGTGGTAAGTGGGATTTACCTGTATGTGTGTGTGTGTGTTTGACTTGGAGCACGGTACGCACAAAGGCAGGTATGGGTTGCATTCTCAGCGAGTGTGAATGGTACAGGGCTTATTTGAGAAACAAGTCTTGGCAAGCTGCCCTGTGCAGTATTGATGGACTCAGTGAAAGATCTTAAGCAGTGCTGTCACAGGCAGACCAATGATGTGGCTTTTTTCCTGCAGCAGGTAAAACAGAGCTAATCCTCTTTTCTCTCCAAACTAATTGAAAGCAGGTCAGCATTAACAAGAGATTTGACACTATACTACACCTTCAGATGGAGGACAGATGCCAGGATTTATAAAAAGAAAAAGGAGAGGTCAAAGAGGGACATAAAGCATGAGAAAATAAGGGGGACTATCTATCTATCTATCTATCTATCTATCTATCTATCTATCTATCTATCTATCTATCTATCTATCTATCTATCTATCTATCTATCTATCTATCTATCTATCTATCTATCTATCTATCTATCTATCTATCTATCTATCTATCTATCTATCTATCTATCTATCTATCATTTGTATAGTGAAAAACTGACTATTTAAAAGTGTATATTTATAGGAATATATATATATAAATATACATACATACATACATATATATATATATATATATGAAAATATAATATGAACTGTTTATATAAAGCACTTTTCCCAGCATATATTACTATATATAAATAAAAAATACTTGTATAAATAAATATACAATAAATAAAACAATAATAAATCTAAAACAGTAAATTTAAAGTAATTTATTACAAAAAAACTAAAATAATGTATTATGATATACATATATATATACTGTATATATATATATATATATATATATATATATATATATATATATTTAAATATATATATATATATATATATATATATATATACAGACAGACAGATTTTAAAATAAATATGGTTAAACAGTGTATATTTAATATTATATATTTTGAATGCTTTATTTTTATATTCAATAGTATTTAATATATTTAAACACATTATTTGCTAGAATGTTAAAAATCAATATTTAAAAAAAAAATCACCTTATCAAACTATAAAAGGCACCCATTTCATAGAATGACTCAAATTTCTCTAGATATAATGTGGAACACTAGAAAACGTTTAAAAATCTGCAGTAAGAACCTTAGATTTAGCAACCGAAGAGCGATATCCAAACATTCATTGAGCTTTCTCACCCACACGGGGGAAAGCGCACAAAGACGTAGGCATTCGCACACTTGTGCTGTTCCTCTTGCATTGAACGCAGAGTCCCAGCATTCCTCTGTGCCTGCTGGCTCTTGTCCCTCTACACTTGTCACACTGAAATTCACCCACTCAAATGTTTTAAAGTCTTCTGAAGAGACTCTTGCAGGCCTGTTAGCACGGGGAAGTGTCAGGTGACAAAGCCGAGCTTAAGGACCCACAGGGGGCCTCCTGGCCCTCTCAACTTCACTCTGTCCTCCACACAATGGCTAATTGGAGAGATCTACGGGGTTCAAAGATCCAGGGTTTAATCAGTATTTAGCACCATCTGGCTGCACAAACTCCTCCTCCTCCACCACATCCCTGAATTTAAGACTTCCTGCTCAGGTTTCGGACCTTCAGGCCTTTCAAAATAAAGCTTGGCAACAAGACGACGACGCAGCTGTAAAACCTGAAAGTTTTATTTATTCCTAAAGTGCATTTGGGGGGAAACTTAAACTTAAGTCTCAAGTTTTCAAATGCCAAACAGATGTAAGGCACGTTAAGAGACGTAAAACGTTCTACTCTTATTTTTATTTTCAAGCTACAGTAAATTCCCATACCGAAGGATCCAGTTACATATGCCAGTGACCAGACCCCATACAGAGTCCGTACTGCCAAGTTTCTCACCCGCTTTCTCTTCATGTCTTCTGAAGATGCTGTCAGTGCCTAATGAGCATCGGTGTGCTGTGTGGAGGCTTATATGTGGGTTACCAGTTCTTTCTTATTGCAGTCACTCCTGCTGAGCCATTTAACACCATTTCGACCAAACATGTCAACCAGAAGACAAACACAGCTCTTACTGAGGACAAACGCCATATGTTTAGCTATTTTCCTCAAATCTGAATGTAAACAAATGGAATGAAAGGAGGTTTAGTGAATTCCAGTTCTGTGAAGGGCTTGGAAATGCCAACGTGTGTTCAAAATGACAGCAGCCTGAAAGAAACACCCAAGCACGCATAGAAAGAGCTTATACTCTTTTTAGTACACCCTTTTTTCTGAGTCACTCAACAGGTAGAGATAAATGGCTCTTTCTCTGTGGAGATTTAAAGGCTTAAAGGATTGTTTACACTGTAAAGTCAACCAAAAACAATGTACCAGCAGGTAAAAATGGGCGAGAACCCCACATGCGATGCTCCAAACTGCATTAAAATAGGAGAGAATGCCGACTCCGCACTAGACTCCTAGCTTTAAAGTAAATCCCGGTGCATGTTGTTAGGCATTGTTTAGAGTAAACATAATTATCTCCATTTCACAGCACTATCATCTTCCTCATCTAAGAGGATTTGAAATACGAGACTGGGAAGTCGGCTCAGGCACCTCTAGGCTGCCAATGTTTTTCACTGCCTCACAAATGAGTGTCAGGCAGCTTTCCAAACACAAACACATTCCCAAGCACGTCCCTGCCTCCATTCACACCTAATAAGCTGTGTTCCACACATACGCTCATAAGTTAACAGGAATCGATGCCATGGAAAAGTCTTAACCGAACCTGAGATGTCAGACCAGGCCAGAGGGATGAGCTCAACTAGTGTGAGCCGAGAATTTATAGAGCTAGAAAGCGGGCGTTTTATCAATGGCCTACGCTGTGGCCTCATGGGACCAGACGGAGAAGAGGAAGCCTCTTTTTGCTCGTGGGTGTGGCAAAACAATACAGCACTGTTCCAGGTGTGAAGGTTTCCTAAACCAGCTGATCTGATGCCACGTCGCTGCAGGCAAAAAACAGAAAACGAGGAAGCGAAGTGTGCCAATGATGCTGGTGCTGAAAGTTTGAGGATGATATGTCAGTGTGATTCAGCGTGCATGTTTATGATTTGCACGGCTCAGAATTTCCTGTAATTTAAACTCTAGGAGTGACCTAGAATGGACGTTTTAAGATGAATGAAGGTATGCGAGGGTGCGAGAGGTCAAAAGAATGAATAAGCACAATAGCATTCATTTATCTGCATTCATTTATCCTGTGACGTACCATGTTTGATTGTTTGAACCAAACGCAAGCACAAAAACTATATTGGAGGGACATATTTTCAGTCAAGAGTGATGTAAGAATGAAACTAAAATTCACCCTATCTATTTTCTAAATTAATGTTATTGATCTTTTTGCTCGTTGTAATTTATTTATTTTTTTGCCTTTATTGTTATAGGACAGTGTAGATGAGACAGGAAGCAAAGTGGGAGAAAGAGGGGGGTGAGATCAGGAAAGGTCCTCAAACTGGGATTTGAACTCGGGACGCCCGTAGCGCAACAGCGCATCATGTCGACATGCTGCCCACAAGGCTATCAGTGCTGACCTCATTGCAATTTTTATTCAAAATGTCAAACCTCAATTTTTTGATGAAATGACAGACATGTCATGTCGCTGTTGACATATACCGGACCCATCACCTTATAATTAACCGCAAACTTAAAACATGTCTCCATCCAGTCAACAACTGGTGTATTGAACCAAGTCCCCGACCTACATTATTTTTCGATAAAACAGCTACACACACTGCGTCATTGTCTTCCTTTTTCCATTGTATAACTAGTGGCAACCAACATCAAGGTGCAATACTGCCACCTACTGTGCTGGAGTCTAAACCAGACTCTGCTTCATTGCACGGAAAAGAAGAGCTTGGACATTTTGCATAACATCTCATTTTTAAAAATTACATTTGGAACAACATGAAAACTGGATAAAAAAAAAAAAACTATTCCATTCAATATCATCTGTGTAATTTTGCAAAAATTGCAGCTAGGGCCCCAAACACCCACTCCTTCAAGTCATCCATGACAGATGAACACAAACAGATATTGTCAGTGACACTTGAAAAGGAGATACGCATATATGCGTTTTGGCTAGCACACCCTCGTTAGTGGACCTGCAAATGTGTTGCAGTCTCCGCAACGTTGAGGACTGACCCCTGCATTTATCTTTGGAATGTGGGAATTTAATCTGCGACCCAGGAGAGGACCCTCCGCGTTGACAGTTTGTCTCTTCAGATGGACACCTCGGGCTGGTGGGAATGCAGAAGGCACCGATGAGCCCTGATTATGGTCTGGCTCAAAGTCTCATCTCTCCACACCTCCAACCCTGACCTAAGCGGATAAGAACTCTTCGTAGCCCCTCCACAGGCCAGAGGGAGGGCAGCTGGCCCAACAGTTGCTCTAATGCTTGTCCTTAGGGATCCATCTTTAAATTCTGCAGCTCAATTTAAGTAAACGTTACCTGATATTTAAATATGAGAAAAAAAAAGATCTATTAAAGTGAGCACAGAGGGTAAAATAGCAGAGCAGATGAATTCACAAACCACAAAATAGCAAATAAGCTCCAATTTCTACAAGACACAAACCCAAATAAAACAACAATGTGCTTTCAAAGGGAGAGGACTGAATTTTTATAAGGAATTCCGCAGAGTTATAAAAATATATTGAATGAATCAATTTTGCATGAAACAAATAAGCACAAACAGAAAACAACTTCAGACAGCAGCGTTAAATTGGTGCCTTTTATAAAAGACACGCAAGACCTATGGTTTCTGACAGATGGAGCATCAATCCCAAAGGATGGTGTATGCAATTCTTTCTTCAAGATCTATAATCCTGAAACAAAACAGCTGACTATTGACACAAGGCATAGACCCTCTTTCAGGGCTATCTGTTATCTCCTCAGAGGTGAGGACTGATGGACAGAGACTGTACACCATGTACCCATGATTCTTATTCACACACTCTCTCTCACTCTGTCTAAAAATCATGTCCAGAGGGGAGTTCAGTGGACCTATTTGATGAATGAGTCCTGAAAGACTTGTTTTTTTTTCTCCCACACACTCCCACATTTACCCTCCCACTGTTTCTCTCTCTCTTCCTTTCTCACCAGTACCTCGCTAATGACCGCACCGCTTGCCATCGCACGGTGGCTACCCATCAATAACTCCCACATCACGCAGGTTCAGAGAGGGGAGCCAGATGAGCCTCCGGCAGGCGCACATCTGCTTTCCGCGTCTCTGTGGCTGGTTGGCGCTCCAGACACACGGAATTCTTTCAGAGAGAGCGTGGCATGGCTAATGCATGTTGTTGGGCTTGGGCTTGTTAGCGTGCGGCCATGGGCTGCTTATTTATTACAGGACTTGCACATGTTTTTATTGAATGGAGTTAACACGGCGCAGATGTCGTCTAACGGCAAACATGTTTTAGTGCTGTTTTGCTAAACAGGGGAAATTTCTACCTGCAAGGGATAAAATGGGCTAATCTATTACAAGTGACAAGGCGTAAATGGTGGCGCACTGCTAAAAATCATATTCGAAATCTGAATATTATTGTTGCAGTCCAGTAATAATGTCTAAACGTTCTTCAAACAAGATTAATTTATGAATTTAGCATAGTTTTGAAAGGTATTAAGACTTGTTTTCAAATAATACACAATACACAACGGAATTCGTGCTCTGCATTTATCCCATCCAAAGTGCACACACACAGCAGTGAACATACACACACTGTGAACACACACCCAGAGCAGTGGGCAGCCATTTATACTGCGGCGGCCGGGGAGCAGTTGGGGGTTCGGTGCCTTGCTCAAGGGCCCCTCAGTCGTCGTATTGAGAGTGGACTCATTCACTCTGTACATTCACTCCCCCCACCTACAATCCCTGCCGGACTGAGACTCGAACCCGCAACCTTTGGATTACGAGTCTGAATCTCTAACCATTAGGCCACGACTTCACGACTTTAAATTTATGCTTCAAAAACAAAATCTGACAATGGGTTGAAAAATAATTCAAGACGCATTTTTATTTTTATTTTAGTTCTAAACTAATCTTGTTTTAAAAATGTTTAGATATTTTTAACTGAACAACAAGGCAAAATTATTAAGAAGATTAAGAAAATGATTTTTGCTAACATGTTACAATAGTGACATTAACGCGTTGTGAGTTAACGCATTATTAAAGTATTAGCAGTACTTTTTATAGTATTTATTAATTTGGTTGATTTTACATTATATTTATAATAACATTTAGCATTTTTGTCAATTGTTGGTTCCTAATTCATTAATCAATCTTAACACATTTTTATGTATAAATATGTAGAAAATAACATTTTCCAAAATTAATAAATGTTGTATAAATGTAGTTACAATAAATGTAACTATTGCATTAATGTTTACATGAAAAACCTTATTGAAAATTGCTAAAATATTTTTTTTAGTTTGCAGTCTGAAACGATACATACAAAATATATACAAGCTTTTATCCTTGTGCTTCTAGGGTGAATATTATTTAAGCAATTATATAACAATGAATCAGAATCAGAATCAGAATCAGAAAGAGCTTTATTGCCAAGTGTGTTTGCACACACAAGGAATTTGTCTTGGTGTTAGGAGCTTCCAGTACAGAAAGTACAAACATAGTGCAGACAACATATAATTAAGGTGATACTTAATTATGGATGAATTATGGAGCCTCTAGAAGGATGAAAATAAGAAATGAGAAAGAATGTGCTTTCTCTTACCTAAGCAGGAAATTCCACACGTCATCCGAAATAGAGAAACATAGAGAGACAAAGAGAAAAAGAAAGGCAAATAGTTAGTTTATCAAGTTGTTCTTTTGCATTCGATTTCCATTTTAATTTCTAGCATGGGGAAATGCAGCTGTTAAATAGCTCTGCTGTTTCACTAAAATTATACAGCAAGCTCATTTATGAATTCTATTGATATAAAAACGTGGGCGTCTGTATAACAGTCATTTGCTTAAATAAAATAAAAGGGCATAACAGAAAATACCCTATAAAACACTGACCCACAAATTAACGACACTGCTGTGTATGCTCTCGTAACTTCAACGGCCCATTACAGTCAGAGCACCATTGAGAATGGCGTTAAATTGTAGGGAACCGGGAATTCACGCAGGAACCAACTTCTTGCTCTACCTCAATGCGTGGGTGAAAATCCCTTTCCTGTCTCACACAAAGGATCACCCTGTGACCCTATGGCACTTCATCCAGAGTGGATAGTTATGACTCTGTGTCCATTACCTAAATGGAGGGTACTTGAGCAGTATTGATCAGGGACTTCTTTTCACGCATCACACCATCCTGACATTGTCCTATGTAATAATCCATGGGGTCAAGACTAATAAATCTGTATCATAAATGTTCTGTCTGTGACAAAGATAACAAGCCAGTCCGCAGACATTGGATGATGGACTTTTAGAGTCTCTCCTGAATTGTCTCTGCACACTTGATGATTAAATGCTAAACGCTAACAGGATGCCACAGCTGAGGAATGCCACAATCTTCTGATGACCAGAATACATGAGTGCATTCTGTAATCACTCCACTCCAACACCATTCCAATATAAATTTTTGCTCTTTTTGCTCTATTCATAAAATCCATATACAGTATAGCCTATATGATTGAATTTTGCATTTAGACAATTTAACACCATTTTAACAAATATTATTATGTATTACTGTTATATTAAATATTATAAATATTACTAAAATATTACTAAATTCTCCAAAACATATCCTATATGTTATAATATAGTAATAAAGAAATTTTAAGAAATTTATCTCTCTCTCTATATACATATACATACACATACATTACATATACTTGTATATGTGTGTGTGTGTGTGTGTGTGTGTATACATACACATTGGAGAGTTCAGATGCAAAAGCCTCTAGATTACAAGTATATGTAATGTAATATTCCAATATTATGATCTTTTAGCTAATGTAATATGTATAATATTTAATAAAATTTGAATTTCTTATATAGCATTTATTATAATTAAATTTTGGCAAAAAGCAATATAATTATATTAAATAATTACATGAAGGCAAAAGCATTCAACACAATTCTTCTCTTCGCTTCCTCACTGTACCATTCACATATTCTGCTGATGACCAAATAGGTTGTTTTAAGTGATTCATATTGTCCCACAAAGTGCTGTTTTCCATGATGAGCCCTTCAAATATGCAGACTAAGGTGGTGGAGGAGGAGAGAATAACGTAGTCACGTGTGCATGGTGAGGAGGTGTTACGAGTTACAATGCTGTTGGACAAGAAGCTCAAAGGCAATTTTCTATTGCAAGAGAGATCTACAGCACTAATACATCACACACTGCAGAATCTGCACCCACACCGATGTGCCTGAGTGAGGAAATCAAAACGTTTGTAAAAACTCAACGGTTAAAAAAAAAAACTCCCTCCCTCCCTTTTTTTTCCTCCTCACCGCGTAGAACATCCTCCGTCCTTATTTGCCCTTATTCTGCCCAGATTTCTGAAATGAAAAGTCTGAAAAATTCACTGGCAACGTTCAAGGTTTTTAAAGCACATCTCTTTGATATACTGCTTTATTTGTGAGTATTGCACAGATCTAAGATAATAAGGATGCATCTGATCCAGGTGCTTTGCGATAATAGGAGAGGGAAGCATAAAAAAAGAGTCGTATTCATCCACCGTTATGAGCAGATAACCGTACACACAGCTCTTTCATTAAAAGCACATGGGGCATCACAGAGGATATGGGGCTTTTTTTCATCCAGACAACAATAGTTAAGCTACACAATGCATTTAAATTGTCTTTATGGGATTATTATGGACGTCTGAGTTGCAAAATGAGAGTGGGACACACACTCCGGCACAAACAAAACACAAAGCCAAGGTGCTGATCCTATCACGGCATGGCTCCCGCAGGCCTTTGCTGGAACTTAAATGACACCACATGACTCAGAGAGCCAGAGAGCGTCCTGGTTCATCCAGTTTCAGTGCATCAGGCTGAGGAGGGTTGCGCAAACAGCGCCAGGCTCCACCCCTCACCTAAGGCAATGCTGGCAAAGGCCTCAGCCATCTGATCCAGATGCCATCAAGCTGTAAATTAGAACTCAAGAGGGCTTTCAGAAGCTGATACAGCATGTAAATAAGACCAAGAGACATAAATGGACAGGAATGCTGATAATGCCCGCGATACCCAAAGTTCTCACACTGCGGACAATAGAGCAAAATAAAACTAAAAAGAGTCCTGGAATTTCCTTAAGGAACTAGTGCTGTGTTGTACATACTAATTATCTACCCACAAGGCTGGCATGAGAACAACTGTCTGTTCAAAAGGATCAAGAGAGGAATAAGTAGTCTGAACCACAACCATGTACCTGATCCTTTCTTTCTTCCCTCGACAGAATCACGAGCGGAAAGACGGTGTGTCTGACATTCACACCGCCAGCACTGGAGGACGGGACTCTCAACTGTCATGTTATGATGAGTGACATTTGAGACCCGGTAGATTTCAATAGAGGAAAGGTCAAAGTGTCAGACAGTCCGGTTTCCTGTGACATCACTTCTCAAGCGATAATGAGAGCCGGACGGCTCGTTATGACACTGCATCAGGTTCAATTCGAAACTACTGAACTACTGATGCATTATAGAATCCCTCTGTCGCATAAAAACAGTGCTTGCTTTGCAAGCAAGGCAGGTGATTGTGATAACCCACATGTTTTACTTCAACACAAACCCATACAGGCGTTTTGGATTATACAGTATGGCTGCCATCCGCAGGGTTTCAGTACCCACAGGTGTGTAAGATGGTTTAAAAACAGCTGAAATTACTTTTTAAAAGATATTGCAGAAGTTACAGGGATAGTTTACCCAAAAATCTAAATTCTTCTGACATTATACACTTGCCCTATGACTTTCTTCTGTTAATCACAAAAGAAGGTATTTTGAAACTGATCAATGTTTTTTTTTTTTTTTTTTGTCTTTACAATGAAATTAAATGGGCAAATGTTTTTTTGGACATTATTTACTTTCATTCTTCATTAATTCTTCATCTATGGTTCCATGAAGAACCTTGAACATTCCACAAATGGTTCTTTATAACAGAAAAAATTTAAATGTTCTTAAAAATAAGAAAAAAATGTTTTTTAAGAACTCTTCACTGAAAAAGGTTAATTTGGGAACCCAGAATGTTTATTTGTTTGTGTAAACCCCTATTGGAAACTTCATTTTTAAGATTATATAAACAATAGCAGTAAAAACATTCTTCAGAGTCTAAAGCCATTCAGGTTTGGAACTACATGGGGATGAGTAAATGACATATTTACGACATAATTTTTGGATGAGCTATCCCTTTAATTCCTTAAATATCAAGAAAACACATTACCGCGACATCACTCAGCAAGCCACGAGCCATTTCGCTGGCTCTGAAGGAGAGATAGATGGCCCTTATTTCTGTGTGGGAGTGAGATGGGGGTCCGATAGGGCTGAGTTCTGCACCGAACTCCACCTGCGCCGATGATGAGGTGAGGGTTGAGTTACCGGGACCAGCTTATGCAGACTTCCTCTAAACGCTTTCAGTTCTGGCAGATTTAAAGCCGAGGACGGACACACCTCATACATCCGACCATACACGCACAGAAATACGCCATATCTGTACGTATAAAAGAGAAATAAATTTTTATTTTATTTACAGCTCGTGGAAAAATAGGACCGTCTGAGTGCGAGGCGCAGGAGGTTATCGTTAGGCCAGTGTTAAGGAAAAGCACATGTTTGGCTTTGCTTTAGAGGCTAATGTCAGTTGGATTGAAAGGCTGGGGAAAATCCAGAATGATTCCAGCCAATGGCAGAGCAGCGAGACATTAATAACCGGCATGCAATACTTTTAATGCCCCATCAAATTTTATTAAGCACAGTAGCCATCAAACACAAAATAGATGCTTTTTTCGGTGGGTTACATGCTGTATAAAATATTATATTATAAAAAATTATAACATTTTCTGGTGGAGCCCCAATCCTGAGGTCATTCCAGAGCTTTATTTCCAGAAATGGCCAGGAGAGCACATCACCACGGAGATGTCTGCCCTCATGATCCTCACAGCTTCAAAGAGCTCAGTCCCACACATATAAAACCACAGAGGCGCAGACATATGAAAGGCGTCTGTGTGGATGTGGGCGCGTGTGTGCGTCTGCATAGGTCAGTATTGGCGCGTTTCTGTGTGTGTGTGTGTGTGTGTGTGTGTGTGTATGTGTGTGTGTGTGAAATCCTATCAATGTCACAAAGGTCACGCTCGCTCAAGATAACCTGGGGAGATTTGTGTGAGGTGCCAGGGTTTTTTCTTCTCTTTATTTTGTGATTAGGTGTCACAAGGATTTCTTTGGTGTCACAATGAGGCCTTTCATGTTGTGGGCACCTCAAGGTTTAATAGGCGATTCACTACATTCAGCATGAAACGTAAAGAAAGAAACCGGCCGGCTCACAATACTCGACGAGACCACAATCGCATGCGCGCCGACCCCTTTTTTTTAAAGCGTGAGGAATTCTATCCTTTTTGTTGTAAAATATTTGTGTAATTCCCACAGGAAATCTGGGATCGAATGCTCGCGCACAATGAACACAGAGACGTCCATTTAGCGTGTCACTCAGCTTGTGGTAAAGCTTATTCGGGTGAGTTATGTTTAAGGGGAACTTTTAAAGGTTAAAGTCAGCGGCCAGGATCAGTAAAACGAATGGAAAGGCCTAACGAAATAGTCTATCAAAACAGTGCCTTGCCACAGTTCAACAAATATGTTACCATGTTTACAGTGACCATGACAACAGCTCTGCGGATAGACATGTATTCAGTGATCATGCTTATTTTGTGATTCATGCTCACCCTGAATTCCCATTTTCCACTGTGCGTCTAAGAATACTCCCTGTGTGTTTGAAACAAACTGTGCATTTAAGAGGATCCACAGGCTGACTGACAGTATTTTTACATATGAGGTCATGTACCTCTATTCGACACACAACTCAAACTGTTTGAATTTTAAGGCCTGGTGTGAGAAGGAATCTACATATTTGGCTGTTGACCCAGGTGTTGAGCAAACATTTAATAAATAAATTATGGTTAAATGTTATAATTAATAGGTTGTATAAATACACAAACATACACAGAGCTGGGTGGATTACAGATTCCAAATTACATAAAGCAAATTGTAGTTAGTAAGTAATTCATTACATTACACTTCATTACATTAGACTATTTTTTGACTACTTTTAAATTACTTTTGACCGAACTTGTTTATGGCATTAATTTAAATAGTATAATCTTGTACCATATTGATATAAAAATGCAAAGCAAAAAAATTACATTTGTTGTTATTAACAAAATAAAGTGCATTATACATTACATTACGTCAACGTTTCTCAAACTGGTCTTCGTAAAGGAACTGCAAAGGGTTCCAGAGTTTATTGAATAACTAATACTTAATACCATAAATAATACCATAATACCATACAAATGTAAATTAAAATAAATCATTTTAAAATAATAAAAAAAAAACTGAAAAATGAAATATTGAATTTGTTTAATTGCATGTCATGTGACCATTAACCAACCATTAACATGCAAATGTTTTAGTTAATTATTAACTTAATAATTATCTCAGGGGTTCTTAAATAATTATATTAGGTGAAAGTGGTTTGGCTGACAAAAAAGTTTGTAAATCACCATAAATCAAAGAGGAAATAGGGACAATCAATCATCTAAATAATTTAATGCTATTGTGCGAATAATATGTAATTATGTAATCAATAAAAAAAAGTAACTGTAGTCTGATTCATAGTATTTTAAAATGTAATTTAATCTAATTACAAGTACTCTCTCTCTCTCTCTCTATATATATATATGTATACACACACACACACACACACACACATAAATATATCTATATGTGCAGCTGTGCACTTTACTTGTCATTCTATATTTATATTCTATATTTTTAACTGCATAAAAACATGAAACTAAAATTCAATAATTCTATAATATAATTTTTTCATATAAACAAAGCAATTTGCTTTACCTTTGTTAATCATCCTATCTAGATTTTAATTATAATTAAATAAAAAATAAGGAGGGTCTTTCATCATCAGTAATCCACTGGTATTGTTGCATGTGTATGCATAAGTGTTGCAGATTGTTTCAACCAGCCTCAAATTTTTAAACAAAACATGAATTACATGAAACTAAAAAGAAATGTCAAAATAAATAACTGCATTAACAACATTTTAAAAATTAAATAATTAAACTTAACAACGTCGACAACCCTGATAACAATAAATATTTCCTTGTGATTGGTCGCCCTCTACGCCTGTCCTTCAATCATTATTTTTCAGTAGCAGGGTGTCTGACTTAAGTAAAATAGACAACACTGAAACATATGCAGCCAAAAGGGCAACATACATAAAAGAGAGTCTGCACACAGATCTGAGAGCAGGGCTCTTTAGCAGAGACAGTTTTATAACCTGATTCATTCAGCAAAATTAAGGACCAAAAAAGAAGCTCTCTATCCATGCAACGTCATGGCACGATGACAGGCCGTGTTAATCACCGCTGTTATATGCACATCCAGCAGACAATCTGCAGCCACAACTGAAGCCTGGACTGCATAGCTCAATCAGCCTGAGCCCAGCAGACCAGAGTCGGTAAACCGCTCTCATTCCCAGAAAATTCTGCTGAGGGAAGGAGGTAATATCTTTTCTCGTTATAGCTGCAATGGTCTAGGTCTGGTTCTGATCAGAGATAAATGTTTTGGTGAATGGACTGTGCAGCGCTAGACAGCTCTTTCTGGTTTTAGGGCCTGTATGGGGTCAGTATGGATCATTTTGTTGATAGAGGCCTGATGTGGGTAAATTACAGTGTCAAAAGTATAACTCGAAATGGTCACACCGGGTGAACTCTAAGTACTTGCATGCCGCTCAGTGATTTTCTGTACAGGTCGTCACCAGCAACGGTCTTTTTAGGCAAAAACAATTAGTTAGGTACACATGACTGCACAAATGCTCTCGGGGCTAAATTCTGCATTCAGAATTTAATTGCAGCAAGATAGAGAATTGCAATTTGTATTTAATTATAGGAAGCAAGAAGAATTAATATTGATTAAAACTCAAAGAAATACATATAATGGATATTTTTAACTAGAAACCCAAAGTTTGAATGCTGCTTTACTTGTTTAAAAGGTTTGAAAAAGACTGACGTCTTGAACTTTGAAGGTCTTTCAGAAAGAAAGGACAACAGATAGAATGAATAGATAGAACGACAGAAGGATAGAACGACGGATAGATAGAACAATAGAACGTCAGACAGACAGATAGATAGAAAGGAAAGTGGTGTGTGGCCAAGTATGGTGATCCATACTTGGGATTTGTGCTCTGCATTTAACCCATCCATGTGCACACACACAGTAGGGAACACCCGGAGCAGTGGGCAGCCAATGATGCGGCGCCTGGGGAGCAGTTGGGGGTTTGGTGCCTTGCTCAAGGGTCTCACCTCAGTCAGTTACAAGTCCAACTCTATCCATTAGGCCACGACTGCCCCGTGAAGGAAGGAAGGAAGGAAGGAAGGAAGGAAGGAAGGAAGGAAGGAAGGAAGGAAGGAAGGAAGGAAGGAAGGAAGGAAGGAAGGAAGGAAGGAAGGAAGGAAGGAAGGAAGGAAGGAAGGAAGGAAGGAAGGAAGGAAGGAAGTAGGTAGGTAGGTAGGTAGGTAGGTAGGTAGGTAGGTAGGTAGGTAGATAGATAGATAGATAGATAGATAGATAGATAGATAGATAGATAGATAGATAGATAGATAGATAGATAGATAGATAGATAGATAGATAGATAGATAGATAGATAGATAGATAGAAAATGGTAGATAGAACAATAGAACAACATTAAAACACAAACAAATAGAAAAAGCACCAGCAAATCCAGAAAACATCAATTTGACAACACGCACGCTGCAAATGCTCACAACCAAAAAAAGAATTGTATTTGTAGCGCGTTTCTTTGTTTGGTTGTGTTGTGAATATTTGCAGTGTGTTTCTTTATTTGGTTGTGTTTTGAGCAATTGCAGCATGTTTGTTGTCAAATTGACAAAGTTGTTTTCTTAATTTGCAGGTGTTTTTCTATTTGCAGCGCGTTGAGCTCTCTCGGCCACCGTAAGAAAACCTGTTTAATTTCTTTGAATTACTATTCGGTAAAATTCTTGTTACTACAATGTACATTCCATTTCAACTTTCTGTGTAGTGTGGCCTGAATTCAACTGAATTCAAATTCAATTTGATTTTGCCCAAAACTGCCATGTTTTACACAGACTGACAGTTTGAAATCTTTTGCCTTGTTAGTCAAAACTCTAGATCAGTCGATAAACTGAACAAATAGATAGTACCGAATGATTTAAGGTGCTGCTGACTGTGAATTTCAAAGAGGCAGCTTTAAAAGCGAGGCTGCCGACTATCACGTGTCTACACCAGCAGATAACCTTCGACTCAGCTTTCATGGGGCGTTTGATTCACGGTGGCCCCCTCACTGGCTAGGGTGAGAAGGAACACACCATGGAGAGAGGAAAAGTCCCTGTGATGGTGCAAATAGTCACACTCTCGGTGTGTAGTTTCCTCCATCTGTGAGAAACAGCCTGCGCTGCTTGCTTAGCAGGAAAAGACACACACAAACACACAAGGGCGGAGCCGCCGTTCTGGCCTGAGATTCCAATCATTCCGACTCACATTCTCATCTATTTGTCCCCATCAGACAATGCAAACGGCACACTGTGATATTCATTTATGCAACTAATGGAAGAAAACTCCTAAATTACCTGGTGCTGACGTCAATCCAAACTCAAATTTGTATCGTATGACATTATCGAGAACATGAACCAAACAATAGACTTCTGCGAGCCATATGAGAGTTCGGCTCCTGCTTAGATCCTGCTGATGTGCTGAAACCTCCTACTTGTGCCAATGAGAGAGGTGTCAGACACAATTAGACACTTTGCTCTGCGCACCGTGTGGACCAACGCGCTACTTGTCTCTTCTCATTTACAAAGATTTTGTTCAACAGTTCTTTCATCTGCTTCCACAGACCATCTATTTCAATTGGAAATGAATGCACTCAGACATAACCAAACAGAATTTAGCGAGAAACAGTCCTCAGTTAGAAGCTAAACAAGGCAGGCACGATTATGGTCTCAGCCACTGAACCAAAACTCTCTAGAGAGATTGCAGCTTTTGTGCTAGCTACAAACTTCTGGTACGTCAAACAGCCAGTAAGTGCCATTTTATAACTAGGCAAGTTAAACCAAATTCTCAAGTAAAGTGGATCAGTTGAAACTTGGGCTGTCAACTTTATACTTTAACTTCGTGCAATTTTTTTTAATTCCATGTCATCACCAAAACAAGAACGGAACAGCTAAAAATACAATGACAATGCATTAAAACAAGCTCTCACAGTACTTTTTTTAAAAACATTACTTGGCATTTCAAACTAATATTTAAAGGAAATTCTAAAACTTTTTTCCTAAGACTTTTTTAAACATCCATTAAATAACTTTCTGAATAAAGCCTTTCATTTCTTGTGATTAAGTATATACAAAAGCTTTTTTCATTACATGAACAGAACAGCACAGTTTTCTTTCTTTCTTTTTTTTTATAATTAATATTTCAAAATAATATTTAAACTAATCAAACTAATCATTATTGTACAGCACTTTGGTCAACGCTCTGTTGTTCTAATAGTGCTTTATAAACGAATAAACTAAACTAAACTAAACTAATATTTGATAGAAATTCTACAACAGTTTTCCTAAGACTTTTTTAAACATCCATTAAAAAACTTTAATTTCCTGTGAATAATTAAAAAAATAAAATAAAACAATAATAATTAAAAAGGTTACTTAATTTTACCCCTCAACTAATTTCAAATGAATTCTTTTCTAGTATTTGAGCCATTCAAGCTTGAAGTACCAACTTCATAAGTGATTTTGATAAGTCTATTCAAACTTTTCATCTAAAAGCTTTGAATTATATTTATTTTATATTACTGAATTATTGTATTTCAATTTTTATGATAATTGTTATTTTATCTTTTTATATATTTCTCAAATAATTGATATGTAATTACGTATATGCATATAATGTATATGCATATATTGTGCTGTATATATTTATGTGCGTGTAATTAACTAATGATCATTTTCAATTAACTGACAGCTGTAGTTTGAACTACAGCTGTCAGTTAATTGAAAATGATCATAACTGTTCACTACTATTTACTAATGTAGCATCCTTTCTCATTTCGCAGAGAAAATCAATAGTGCAAGACCACATGCTCTTTAATCAAATCTTGTTTTCTTAAGTGCTATTTATACCTAATGTTTGCGGCAGGTCACAGGTTGCTCATCTGACGTGCCCTGGGAGAGCACAACATATGATTCACATACCAGCACAGATACCAGAGCTACACATATTTTCTCTGAAAACACCATCCTCATGCCCTGTAAAAACGCTCCTGGGATTACCGTAGGAATGTGCCCGAGCACTTTCTCTTTCTCTCTCTCTCCGCTAGAATGGGAGTTTTTTGGCAAACAGACCAATTCAATTAGCACCTGAAGGAAAGTGGGCTCCTCAGTGTAATTATATCATTGGTCTAATTGGAGAATTCTGGGAAGCCTTCTGTTGAACGCAGCCTTCTTCAGCTTCGCCCCGCTCTCTGCGCTGCAGTTCATTTCCACTCATTTGTTTTGAACACAGAAAACCACAGAGGTTGTTGCTGTGATTACACATTTGATTTGGAATTAAAATGACTCATGGTGTTGGCTTGAACTTGATTTATGCCCATCAATCTTGGTGTGGACAACATTTCAAGGTATTATTCTGCTGGTTTTCCCCCACCCTAACAAACATTCTTGTCATTAAAAGCCACCATTCATTTCTAAACATTCGTTTTATATATCCTATTCAAATTTGGTTTTCTTTTAGAGAATACAAATTTTATTTGAACTGATTGATTCCATAGATTTAAAAAAATAATAATTATATATATATCTCAACAGGCAAATAGATAAATTATACTGATTTTATGGTGGTAAATCTGGTACTTTGGCTGAATATTTTATTGTCCTGAGGTTATACATTTTGTTTTGTCCTCAGTGAGTCCCAGACAGTAAACTTATTTATCCTTGATAAAGCAAATCTCTGTGCCATCAAGGGTTATTTGACTGCAGCTGCAACCCAACAGACCTGAATAATGACCATAATGACTGAACACAAACACACAGACACACTCGCAAAATGAACAAAAACACCAGTTTACAATCGGACCAAATATGCAATTGGCAAATTTGCAGAGGACATTCAGAGGACCAAATCAGAACAAATCAGATTTTTTTTTTTTCTGCGAATCATAATTTGGCTGATGTTTGAGAACAGAAAAACATTTGGAGGTGACTTTTATCTTTACAGCAGGACTTACTTAAAGCACGAGAGTCTGTGAAATGGCCTGAGCGATTACCCTTGGCTGTCTTTTCAAACACTTATCAAACACTTTTATTTGAGAGATAAAGCATCCTAAATGCATCATAAACATCTCAGAGTGGTGATTAGCTCAGGCTGGAACCCCATTGGCTGGAGGTGCTAATGGAATGAAGTCAAGAGAGCGATGGGAAGCCACAGCCATGCGGTTGTGACCTTTCTGGCTTTGCCATCAAACTACGTGCCATTAGGTCAGTATAAACCATTTTATTTGGCCTCGCGATCACAATTTTCATTGTCTCACTGAGAAAACCATAAACAATTAAACCCACTGAACTCCCACACCGGCTTCAACAAACCTATTCTAAACTATCTAATTCTGCCGTAATTCTTTCCTACAACAAAAGGGCTGTGAAGAATGAGACGCAATGCAACGTTTTCATTTTTCTTCAATGCGATGTGATAACATTATGAACTGGCATTTTGTACAAATTATCACATTTCAGCATCATTAAATAACGTTCACACCACAAGTGAAAAACCCACCATCCAGGATGTCAGATTAAAAGGGTGCAAATGTGGCAGGACGTGCCGGTCCAGATAAGCACGACCACAATGGGTTCTGTCTTCAACAGCACGTCTTCATCCCACGCACACCAATTGAAATTAGCGCGTCTGTCTGGGCAAAAGCGGAGATGCGCGTTAAAATCGCACGGTGCTACACAATCATCTGAAAAGCATCTGGACTGAGTGATTTGCTCAATGGGCTCTGCCGTACGGGCTCCATATGGCGAATTCAATGACCACCGTGCGATATCGCACCCGGGCAGGGAGTGGGGAGATAGGCAAAATAATCAAACGCAGAAAAGAGAAAACACAAAGTCATTATAAGACATCAGGGATGAGACAGAGGCAGACGGGGATTCATTCCCCCAGTGGGAAGGCAAAAATTGAGAGTGGCTGTGCGCTCGTATCCTAACACCCATATAACACATATTCCCTGCTTTCAAAGGTTGGTATGCATATCGGGATTATTCCTACAAGGGACTTGCCGACAAAAGATATTATCAGTTCGACGGGGTCGCCAGAGGGGATATAAATGACATCAGAGTTAAGGCGGACAATAAAAAGGGGTGAGAACTCGGTTGAGCCCGGGCTACAGCCCAGCGTAAGCCGTTTCATCCCCACCGTATCTGATATCAGCCCTTAAGACAGAGTCCGTGGACGTGGCAGACAACTGGCGACGGAGAAAGAAAGGGGAGAGGGGATAGGGGAGAGGGGAGCGACTGTAAGGGGCCTGCGCATCCACTAACCTCCTCACTTTCACACCAGAGCAAACTTTAGGTTTCCCGAAGTGCGTATGAATTATATGAAGGCTATATGAGAACATAACTTATGAATCACTCTCTGATGGCATGGACCAGCACTAGCCCAACTATTAAACGTTGTAAATTCGACGGTAGTGGTCGTTCTCTCCACTTATGAAATACAGTGGCATGCTTTTAAGGGTGATCGATCTATAAGTGAATTGACAATGCAAATCACCTGAACCTGAAGTGAACTTGAGGCTAATAAGAATGAATGTGTTCTGCATTCAGGCCTCTACTACGCTAGTCTGCCTGAAGATACTCAACCCATCAAAACCTTATTGGTTTCCCCAGATCTGCAGAGCCCATGCTGATGATTCAATTGGTGGGTTCTGGTAACCACTCCCCTCGATTGCTTTGTTCCATGCCCCAGTTTTCAATAGTAAACAGCCACATTATAACATACTCGTAGTAGCTTGCTGGAAATCATGATTGAAAATTAAAAATAAACACACTGACAAAAAAGGTAAAATATTAAAACACAACCTTTCTGGTTTAAAAAATGTAGAAATTATGAATGTTAAAAGATAAATTGGTGTATATGTTATGATAGAATTTATGTAAAATAACTGAATTATATTCATGGGAATTTTTAAATAAACTTGCTTTCAGAAACAAGCTTTGGAAAATCTGTGGCTGGCAATAGCAGTAGCACTTGAACATCCCATGTGTATTGCATGTTTAGACCTGAAAACTGAACTCCCACATCCATCCACATCACATCCACACCAATGGTTGCAAAATACTAAGACTTTTTTTTCCCCAAATCAAATACTCATCTGGCCAACAAAACCACAAAATCTTTCTGACTTTAAATGTTCGTATTTTTAGCAAAGAAAATTCTGTTCATTCCTAAAAACAAAAAAGTAGAAAAATCCTTTTTAATCATACAATATTAATCTATCCATGAAAGCCTGGAATCAAGGTATCACACTTTCATTAAATTTGTCAAAAAAATGACATCAAATCTATGTTTAAAAATATATTTATAATATATCAATATATAAATCTTTCATAACATTTCATTTAATATGAGTAATTAATGTAATCATGTAATTATTAAAACAGTAAATTGCTGCAAATTAGTGCGTGCAGGTTTGAGAAAATTAGGTGATAATTTTAGAAGGATTTTCTTTGTGTCTTTTCAGGGAAGCAGAAATGCCCAGTGGGCCGTAGGTACAGCCATAAAAATGGTTTATTTGTTTCCTGAGCACATTTAGTACTTATGTTTCCATCGGAAGCCTTTATGGCATCGCAATAATATTTATGTCCAAGACAGATGGTTTCCTTTGAGTTACAATGGGATCGTATTTCTGTTCATGTCTTGTGGTTGCACAAAATTCCTCCTGACAAATTTATCGTTTTTTGGACAAGATTTCTAATGAAGCCTGTGTATGCACGGTTATTAATTTACTGGATGAATGGCAGTGGAACATAATTTTTTTTTTTTATTGTTTAACAGGAAAAATCTTTTTGAATTATTTCTGTTGCGAAACAGACATATTGATATAGAATTTAAGCTATTTAGACATTTGAGAATTATATGCAACTTTTAAAAAATAAACATTACATATTAAAAATTTTGTACATATAAAAAAGGTGTTTTTAAAGTATATTTAAATACTAACAAATCAAAATAAGAAAATATTCATAAATATGCATTGCTAAAAATATTCATATGTATCATGTAAATAACAGTACATTTTTAAAAGTTTAATTTTCATATATGTAGCCATAAAAGCAGCTATACAAATTCATAATAAATAGCACAACCGCTCTAAACCAACAAAAGCTCCCATCCTAATCCTATAAAGAAAAGATTTATCTGTGCATTTACTCATGTTTTTAATCACATTTGGGATTATTCCCCCTGCTTCATGCTTCAAAATGTTGGCAAACCAAAAAAGGAAAAAAACAGGAAAACATTTGTCCTATGTTTTCCTGACATAGGAAAAAAAACAACTTATTTTTTTTATCACTGACCATATCCTTATTCCTGAGATATATTGCAATATATACTGAAGAAGGAATGTAATGTTAATTATTCAGCCTAATAAAATGTGACACTTCCAGTTTGCATTATGCAATGTTTTGCTTCACGTCATTTCTTTGAGTCCAAGTGATCGAATTGGGAGGACCAATAATGATTAGTTTCAGTTAACTAGTGCTTTACGATGATTCAAAGAAAGCCTGAGGGGAAGAAACCTTAATTTCCTGCAGACTCCCTGAATGGTCGCGGGGCCGCTTTGAAATAGGATGATACTGGTTAGCAACTCATTGTCTATTAGACAAAGTAGGGCTGTTCGCCCATTAGCACCTCTTTGTACAGACTGCTAAAGGTGTGACGCACAACATGTCACAGGAGCAGCAAGAGCACGCCTGCAGTTTCACTGATTCACATGAGAGTTCAAAGGATTCAAAACAATGGCACACGCCCATATGCATATGAAAATGCCACTTTGATTGCATTACAAATCAAATGAACAAGCAGTGCATCACTATTTATAACAAAAAAAGTCACGTTTAAGGTCACACCAACTGAGTGAACACCTCCGTTTGACCAGCACATATCTTCCATGTGTTTGCTTAGCCAGGTCACTTTCGGAATAGGAGGTGCTTGATTGACTGGCGGCTGACACTTTGTCCTGCTTCTTTGTGATGACCTGTTACTCCAGCTGCCCTCTCATCCTCTGCAATGTTTGCTGCCCCACGCACGCGATCCCACTCCCGGCTGCCAGCAGTGCGCTTGTCCGCCTTGCCGCTTCGCTGCACCCTCTCATCGCATTACTTCTGCTATTCTAACTTTTCCATCAATTATGCACAAGAATAACTGAGGCCTGGCTGCAGCAGATACATAAAAGAGGAGTGGATGCCTCCATGACTCCACCGTCTGCCAGCATGTTCCCCCTACCAGTGATACTAGTGCCAGAGCGCCAGTGTACGGTCGCACGAGTCTGGTTTATGATGTCTGTGGCGTAAATCAAACGTGCAAATTTAGAGTTGTGTTGTGTAATGCAAACATTTTAAAAGTAGTTTACTTGCTTGGAATGGGATCGACATACTAGGGTGAAACTGATAGGAATCAATAAACTGTTCATTCTTTTGCATTGATTGACTGAAAGATCTAAATTAAACAGGTTGGAAGGAAATCAGTTGTAATGCATTTTTTTTTTAAATGGCTGAAAAGGGCTACAAAAGAAGGAAACCTACTCCCAGATCTGCTGCTGTTCCGTTCAAAACACAAGATGGAAGCAAGATTGAAAATGGCCGCTTGTACACTCCTACGTCTGCTAGAAAAATACTGGTAGACTAGTGAAGCTGACAAGAAATTACAGGCAACTAACTCATAGATAATGACAAATGTAATGAAAGTGTCATTACATGACTAAAACAGAGAGAAAATGATTTAATGCAATTTATCTGTGGAAAAATCTACAGTATTCAAAGCGAATGAGAAGACATTAATTTACCAAAAAAGTCATCCACCGCAAAATAGCAAAACGCTGACCTCAAGATTCCAATGATGGTCACACTGACCTCATTTTCTCAACATTGCGTGTGAAGGTTTGTTGGCCAGACTTTTGACTCTGAGATCGCAAACAGCGTTTAATATTTTATGGGTCCCAACGCTCGGAGCATACTCAAATTTGTAACAAGGAAATGCTTTACCACTTAGCACAGACTGATCGTCTACTTTAAAATGCTCCGCAATCTCAAACCACGAATGTGACGAGAACATCTAGATCCCAAAAAGTTTATTTTGACCTTTGTTTTTTTGTTTTATCGAAAGAGAAACACATTTCTAAATATGAATTGATGAAAAGTGCAACATTCAAAAACATCAGCCAAATAAATTTTATGCAATTAACAGTCTAAATAAAGTGTCTTTTTAATTATTATTATTGGGTTTATCTAGACATTAACTATTAAATTACTTACTTCATTATCCTTGGAAAGTTTGCTGTTTTGTGCTTTTATTTTCGTTCATAAAAGGTTTGGTCAATTTAAAAACGTCACATTGTGTTTTTCTCAATATTTAATTAACAATCTGTTGATTTTGTTGGAGCACCACCATAGCCATAATTGCAATATGTTCGTAATAATGCAGCCAAAAATTTTTTGTTTGTTTTAAAGATGTATGTCCTTCACCACAGCACAAAAAATTCATCATCCAATTTTTTAATGCTCTGAATAAGAGAAACATTTCACGGTAGGCAGCTTCTGGATGAGAAAGAAAGATTTAAGGTATTCTTCAACCAAAAGTCCCTCATTTGTGCAGGTGAAAGCAGTTTTAAGGTTACAGACCAAGTTCAAATCAGTGAGACAATTTTTCAAGCTATGAAGCCTTCTCTCTCCATCTCTCTCTTGTTTTCTTGTTCTTTCTTTCATGCTTACTCTTGCCAAGTCAGTCCATTTTTATTAACTTAGCCTGTCGAACAAATGCTTCCTTCATTAGTTCTCATTGCGATTAAATGTGCCGTAATGAAGGGCACAAAGAGCAAACTGGTCTGCGCTTTCGTGGCAAAAGAATGCACAAAGTAGTCATTACCGCATGCTACATTTTCCTTCAATTCTTATCAAGGAGGCTTAGTAAACTTTAGGGTCCTTTCAGGAGCTTTATCAGGTCATTAAGGTCTGAAGCTGATTAATATGAATGGTTGTTGAGGTTGTGGCTCTCCGAGGGAGACACAAAAGGGTGAAGGGGTTCAGAGGAAGTGTTTTGTATCTTTACACAATGGGCCGATGACCTCCTAAGCCCTTTAGTGCCTCTCTGTTAATACCTTCAGCCAAGCCTTCAAAGTCGTCAGCAAAGAAATTTCACCACTCACAATTTAAAAGCTCACCGTGTATGAGGAGCTTACCTCGAGCAAACATAGAGGCCCGAAATGCATCAGTTATCATCTAAAGTTCAGAGAGGACGAGCAATCGCTGTGATGACTCAAGCGTGATTTCGTAAAATGAAAAGAGAACCGGTTGACTTTCATTTTAAAAAAGAGGCACTCCCAGAATCCTCGCTGAGACACAATCTTGACAGTTTATTAGCGGAACGCGAGAGCTGAGCGCAGAAGGAAGGGGGCCAGGCACCTCTTGGTGTGTTAGGGGTCATCAAACAGCAGTATGCTCTAGTTACCCTGCAGGAGAACTTTCTCTCTGCTGGAATGAGTCTTCCGATACCCCAAATCTTTTGAGAGAGCCAGCACACTGCCATCCAGCCCTGGAGGGTTAATCGGGATGGGGTGTGATTGTGGGACTCAAACCGATGAGGCCTGCGGTTCCCATCTGTAACTCTTTCCAGTCTTTAGTCGGTCTATATTTCCTTCTACAAGCCACGTTGTATGCACTTCCTGTATGTAAGAGCCTAAATACTTTAAACTCTGGCAGAGATCCACTAAGACAGGAACAATGGCACCCTTTCACGTGGGCTGGGAGACGACCGGGGTCTTCAGACCAGTCAATATTTGGACATGATTTTTTTCGCCCCATTTAAAATCCAAGCGGAACCGAGCAGCAGGAGGCCAGAAGTGCCAGTGAGGGAAAAGGAGGGTAAACATGCAGAACAATACAAACTGAACCCCACACAATACCACCAAACAGCGATCACAATATCAACTGGCCACAAACCGCAAACCATGGGCTTTGTTTTTAAAGTGGGGATTAAAACTGAGCCGGCACATTTGAGGTCATATTGCGCAAGCTAGAGTTAAGAGGTGAAAAAGAGATGGCTTTACGGGAGATCCATGACATTTCCCATTTCTGTAGTGAAGAAATGAGCAGGGAAAGACAAACGAGAAAGCGTTTAAGTGTGAAATATTACAAAAAAACCCAAGTCTAAAGAGGTTGGACGTACAATTCACTACACCACCCGACTGAGGCGGCTTCAAAAACTGTAGGAAAAGTGCCACATCTGTTATTGAGAGATTTGAGAGGCATTATCAGTGATTAAAACGGGACTCCGTCAGAATGCTGAAATCCCTCTCCCCAGCTGTTAGGTCCATTCGACAGACCTCTTTGATGGACAGAGGTATTGGCTTCCATGGCACCACATACACAAACAGCCAGAAGATTAAGGTAGGAATTCAATACTGATTCCTGACTGATCCTGCCTATCAACAACAAATAAACAGGTTTCATTTTCAACATAAGACTTATTTGAGTTTAAAATTCCAGGAACTAGCAGAAAAAAAATCTTGACAAATGAATATATTTGCGATGTGGATCACATATCTGGATTACACGAACACTACTTTCTCAGAACCACAGGATAGAGAAGGAAACAATAAGCTCTCTATCTCAAGCCAATCCAGTAATGCCTACGAAAGAACACGTCTCGAACTAAGAAATGACTAATCTGAGAACTAGCTGGGAAACTTCAGAGGAAATCTGCCAACTTGAATTGAATTTGTAATTGCAAACGGCGTGGACCGCATTGGAGAGGGAAAAAAAGAGCCTCCGAAACCCAGTGAAGCTTGTAAGACCACCATATGTAGAGCAAGACAGAGGCTTACATATGAATGGGTGCGCTGCAAATCTCAGGCCAAAAACTAAAGGAGCCATTCCCCCCTAAATCCTCTAAAGAATCTCTATAGACTCCGGCGTACTCACTCATGTGAAAATACTAGCAATCACTCAGTATGTTCGCCGCCGCAAAGTGCAACTCCTACGCTTGCAAAATAACGATTAAGAGATAAGCCTGTCTGCGTGCTTTGAAAAAAAATTAATAAACTGTTATGTTTCTTGTTATTATATGTTGTTAGTCACTAAATGCCATTGAGCTATTAAGAACTTCAATTAAAGCTCTAATGTAGACAATCTTTCTGACAAATTAATATTTCATGACACGGCTATCTAAATCTTTGAGTTGGACTCTTGCACAGCTGTCTCTAATGTTGGTAATTTAGCCATGTTAATGAGTGACATTAAGAGAGGAAGATGCGGCACAACACAATGAACCGATCAAGCATCTTAAAAGCTACCAAAGAACTGTTCTTTAGAGGGTCTGATAGTCTAAATCAATGTCTAAATGAAAAAGTCCAACATGAGATCCATGTACAGGCACATTCTGATCAGAAGGTTACTTGTTTTGTGGGTTATGAGTGACATTCAGGGCCCCAAGGTCTTGCCAAAGAGTGCTGCTGCATTATACAGCACAGCCAGATTTGAATTAGGCCATTGGGTGAGTGTATGAATGTGAATGAGAGATACTCATTTGAACTAACTCATTTATTTGCTAGAGGGGCCTCATTTTGCCCGGACAAAACCTAGGCAGGGAGCCTCCAACACACACACACGCTGATATTCACGATCACACAAACACACATTTCTGCCAAGCTATAGAAACCAGGCTCGCCCTCAGATTCACCCTAACCAGAGCTCAATACTGTCCGATGATGGTTAACCGCAGCCTTGTGCTGTTATCACTGAACGTGTGATCCCTCTCTCATGAGCAGGCACCCAACTGGGCATCAGCCACTCCTGAAATGCCTCTCTGGGTTTGACCCATTGTGTAAAGCCAGCATGGGGCTGGGGTGCAGGGCAGAGAGAAAACCCCATGGCAACTGAAGAGGGACAACCGAGAATGGGGATGAGCTGGAATCACAGCGCTTTCAGGCAACTCAAGATTTGCAGCAAAGAGAAAGGGACAGCAAGCCTGATGTAATTTCAATCTAAATATATTTCTTATATGTTAGTTGTTAAAAAGCTGTTAAGCAAATTATTTCTCACATGAATTATAATATATTACGTTATGAATACTGGCTTATTCAAAAAGCTCATTGACATTTAACACACCCAAACTATTAACAGCCATAAAATCAGCTTATTCAGGTATTTCACATTCAGCCAGAAAAGTACTTCTTTCGACTCCTGATGCTATTTTTCATTAACACCCTTCACTGCACAGGAAGGTTATATTACCTTATTAGAAAATCTTTGTTAAAATCCATTACTAGCCCATTTTCAGCCACACATTTTAAAAATACTTCAAAAGAAATATAAATTGATAAAATTGTGCCCTTTTAGAATTATGATAACAAGCAAAATCACATTCAAAGAGGTAAATTGGATTTTAAAGAACAACTGACCAATGAGCCATGATATTTATTTCTAATGATGTTTCTAGAGGGCAATGTCTAGGACGAGATAGTGGCATGGGGTATGACTTTTTACTTTGAAAGAGCAGAGAACTTGCCTGTCAACCTCCCAAAAGCAGAAAGAAATCCCCACCCATTAACTGGCTAAAGTTATTGGAATGAGATAAAAAAAACAACAACAAAAAAAAACATTGGCATTAAAAAGTATATTTAGACTTATATACACTTATATACATTGGCTACATAACTAAAGCTGTATGAACTAGTTAGCTTGTTAGTGTGGTTTTAGTGTTAACCTCTACATCAGACAGCTAACGCACAGATTTTATAACAATTCACGCTTCATTTATTTTCGCAATTCCGAGCGCCGTTTCTTTCCATACCTTCATATAATTATGCCATAGAGTTTACTGTAAAATAACGCTGTTAAGTGTCTATCGCGCATTTTGTTGTAAGTTTCGCCCTTACAATGTTGTGACTGTTGTATCATTAGTGAAAATTCGCAGCCGCGTAATATGTTGCCCGATATTCTGCGGACTGTGGTGCTTCTAAATTACAGAGAAACGGCGTTTCAGCAGATCAACTGAGCAAATAACTATAACTCACCTTGGGTTTGTTCGGTTCCAGTAGACAGCGTAGCGATCCGCCACAACCTTAGACGCCGGTTCCAGGCCCAACACAGACATCCACAGGCTGATCAACACAAAATAAAACATCTCCACCTGCGGCATTTCTGAAAGTTTCAATCGCAGCCCCCTTCGATACAGCGTCCCGGCGATGAAGAGCTGCGCGACCCGTCAGCTTTTCCTTGAATATCCCACGCGTGGAATTTGTTGGCTTTAAATTGTTTCTTTTATTGTAAAATAGATTAAAACAGATCTATAAGACCGCAGTGCAAGGAATGACAGAGTCCTTTAAAGAGTCACCGTTACATGTAAATTATTATTAGGAGAAAAACTAAGAATGCGCTCGCTGTCTGTCAGTAGTCCAGTCTGATAAGGTGTTCATCTCAAGCACATCCTTTCTTGCGATTTATCGACTTAGAAAACCATTAGACAAATTTCAGGTCCTTTAAATGTTCACGTCTCATTCCAAAACCCATAAGATCTTCAGCGCGGTTGGTCACTGTAGTTAGTTTGAGTGAGTGTATGTCCACTGGCACCTCATTCTAAAACATGTGAATGAAGACCAGCGCTGTTTGTATGGTCAGACCTTGACGTTTATAAACTCAATTTATGTAGACGCTGTCCTGAAGCGCTGTCTTCTGGTTAGGATTTGGAAACCAAGCTATTTTTCTGGACGAAACGCACAAAGGTTTCAGCGTATTCAAGATTCAGTGTTAAGATATAGTCCACAACAGTAACCTTCCAGGCAGCTGAGCTGGTCAGGGTGCATGAGCCATGCTGTCTCAGAAAGAGAGAAAGAGACGGTACAGCTCCAGCGCTCGCTCTCTTTCTCATTGGTTTGCATTTTGAATGATGGGCGTCTCTGTTACAAAAACTACATTCCGCCTCCAAAGGTGGTAGAACTGCTTTTTTACGGCGTATACAATATATTCACAGGGAAGAATATATTCACAGGGAAATATTAGGCTACTTGAAAGAGTTCATACTTTTCTTTTCTTTTTCTTTTCTTTTCTTTTCATTTCTTTTCTTTTCTTTTTATTTTAAATTTATGTTTTATTTATTTATTTTTTTATTTTTTTGCAGTGGCTAGACAATATATTTTGGAAAAAAATATTAGATTTATTTTACTGCATACATTTTCATTAACATTACATTTTCTATAGATTAAAAAAGAAACACACACACACACACACACGCTATAGGCCCTATATAGGCATATATATATATATATATATATATATATATATATATATATATCTATATATATATATATATATATATATATATATATATTGCTATATATGTATACATACAGTGGGTATGGAAAGTATTCAGACCCCTTAAATTTTTCACTCTTTGTTATATTGCAGCCATTTGCTAAAATCATTTAAGTTCATTTTTTTCCTCATTAATGTATACACAGCACCCCATATTGACAGAAAAACACAGAATTGTTGACATTTGTGAAGATTTATTAAAAAAAGAAAAACTGAAATATCACATGGTCCTAAGTATTCAGACCCTATACTATACGAGGCAAGTTGAAAAGAAAATGCATTTTCTGAAGACCGTGAGTTTCCTTCTACATTAACATAGGCTAATCATCCAATTGAATAAGCTATTTAGGATTTTCAATATTTTGTGCATCGTGAACAGTGCTTGCACATTCTCGTACCGTCTCTGGCCTCTGTTAACGTCCTGTTTATAGACTTAGTAATAGTTCTACATATTTCCAGGGTTGAAGTAATAAAATACAAACCAATGGGAAGCTGTCCCTGCATGATGGGCAAGTCCTTGGCACAAAAAAAGGGTAATTTTTACCAGTAGTGTTTAAACTGGTGGTGACACAAACCGGTCCTAACCCATAAAACTGAAAACTTTTTAACCTCATCCCGTTTAATTAGGAGAGCATGTTGGTCATTATCGGTTACATATACAATTTATAAAAAAATAAAGTGAAATGTAAATATTTTGCAAAATTACCACACAAGAAAGGTTTAAATGAACACAAGCGTCTGATCATAAATTCCTCGCAATTTAATGTTCAAAAAGTGTGTTTGTTTATGTGGGTGGTTTGTGTGTTTTGCTTTTTGATATACTGACGCACATTTTCTCAAAACCACAGCAGTTCCCACTCGCTCTCATCTCAAGTAAATACATGGTTCAGCCGAACGGTTGACATTGCCCGTTTGTAGACATTAAAGCCCTAATAGGCCCCATAGTGGAGCGACTGAAAACCGCCCAAGAGAACACGTGGGCATGTGCTCAGCATGTCAAGGCTGCAGGATGGTCTATTGTGTTACTTCAGACCAGCCCCCAGCTTTCTCTGTCCTTTTCGTGTGAGCGGTTATCTAGAATAAACTGCACAGGGTTATCATTTTGACATTTTTGTGTAATTTCTTGTGTAAGAGATCTCACACAGTGTTTTGGACTTCACCGAGCAGGTGTGGAGATGTACTGTGTAATATATCACGCCTACAGGTCAGACCCATCAATCCTAGCAGACTAATGCACTATTATTCGCTTCATCTCAGACAAAGGAGCTTTTTAATTAGGGTCAGAGAGTGTCAACATCTTGCTACAATCTCATCACTGCATCCTCCTTTTCCTTTTCCTGTTTCTACATCAGATCTATACACAAGCATTTTTACTTATTTTAAACGATTGCAATATTATTACATGGTTCTTTGGTTTTATTTTCTTGTGCAATAAAAGATGTTTTCATGAAACTGAAAGTGTTTACTTTCTCCCCTAAAGCCTCATTCCAGTAGTGTGGAATAAACTGAAATTACATAATAACTGTCTATTGTTAAATCCAAAGTCCCTAACTAGATTTTATGTACACTGATCATGGTATTTGAGGTGATTTATGAACCATGAAGCAATTTTTTTTAATCAGTTTTACTGTTTTACTACATGATGGACGAGAACAATAACATTTTACACCCATGTTTATTTTTATGTTCCTTTAATGGATTGTATGAACTATTTAACAATACAATGTAAAGAAATCTATCGTAACAAATGACAATTTCCCAGTTTTTTCTTTGCTAATATAATCCTTTCCTCCTCTCATCCTTTGCTATATTCCTATCATATGCTTCAATGCCTCTCTTCTCGTCTTACAATCTGCTGAACAAAATCCTGGAAGAATAAATGTTTATATTTCCCATAGTCACACTGTTTATTTCTATTTTTTAGAGCCTGGTCTTGAGCAGTTGAAACTGATGTAACTGACTCCAGCTGGACTGTCTGATCAATTTCTTCCATGCAGAACAACAACATATACACTGCAATCCAAAAAAAAAAAAAAAAAAGTTTTTGAACACTTAAAGTCACACTTAAAAATGTGTGAATTTCACTGCATTAAATGAAGAAAAAAAAGAAGAAAGAAAAACATAGCTATGTAACTTACTTTTATCTACATACTTTGTTAAAATTACTTTTAACTAATTGATCCCAAAGAAAATTAATCACAAACTCCATATTGTCAGTCCTCTGTCGTGTGTGTCATGTGTTCCCGCCTCTTGTGTCCATATTTGGTTTGTTTCCTGTCCTTGTCTGATGTGTTTATTAGTTAATTATTGTCCAGCCGTGTTTGTCTAATTGTCTATGATTATCCCTTGTATTACTCCTGTCTGTTCAGTTAGATATCGTCTGGTCTACTCGTTACCCCCGGTGTTTCCTGTCTGTAAGCCTTGCCTTGTCCTGCCATGTTTTGTCCTACCTTGTTTTGCCCTGCCTTGATGTGAAGTAAAGACTATTATTTGAGTTCACGTCCTCGTCTGCGCGTTCTTCGTTCCTCCCTGCTGTGTGCACCGTGACACATATAGAGTAAATTATATATTATTTTTAATTAGCCTATATGCCCGTTGTTTTATATATATATGCTATTATTGTATATAAACCTGAAGCCTTGCTAAATGTGTTTGTAAAGCACGCTTATGCTTTATGTCTTAAAGATAATGGCTTTCAGTTGGATATTTAAAAATTGAAAATGATCATTCAATAATAATCTAATACTTTTAATAATCACTAATAATGGAACCGAGATTTACCAGTTGCTGTATAACAAATAAAATGGTCTTTTTAGTTTAATAGTGAACTAGAGTAAAAGTGCAAATGTTAATATAATTAACAATGATAAATGTTTAATATTAACTATTATAAGTTTATTAGAACTCATGTGGCATCTTGTAAATGGTCACCTAAAATAAAACATGAACCGAATCATCCAATTATTCTAAAATTAGAAGAAAAAAATTGGGGGGGTTTTAGCCACACAGTCAGTATATAATGAGATGATTAAGACCTTAACTAATAATGAGAGGTTATTTTCAGATTCTTGGAAATAATTCTGCCCTGTCTGGGATTATGGACTATGTCTCGACTATGGCAAGGTACGTCTGAATGTTAAGCTTGTTTAAAGACATGATTTATTTGAGTAACGTGCAAATGTGGTGAACCGTCTGACCTCTATTATCTCTACATGACCTGTGATTCACACACATCATGGTTCTAATACCCTTCAACTGGATGGACGGTGCTCAGCACGTTTTCCACTGACAAGCCAAAATCACCAAAAATCCTCGTGACCTACAGAACCTTCCCTGTTCAAGCTCAACCTATGAAACGAGTGCTGCTGACATCGGAATGCCAGCTATTCCAAAACGGGAAGTTCTCACCGTAGTTTTACATTACTGTGGAGACTGAGCGCATGTCTCTGATCACAGGCGTGACAGGCATAGGAGGGGAAGAGGAAGCTCTCGCTGCTGCGGGCCACTCGCCGGATCAGGACAAGACTCAGATTCATTTATTCAGCTGCAATCAGCTCACTTATCAGTTTCAGCTGACTTCTTTCGTGTAATCTCTTTCTCCCCGAACAAATTTTCAGATGACAGTCTAACAGATAAAGAAGTGCATGTCAGGAGGTATTAGAGGAATTTCTTTCAACATATACTACATAAGTCAGGGGTTTTCTGAAGTAGAGTAGACTGAGCAGGAAAATATAAAAGAAATACTTGATGTAACTCTGAGCAAACCCAACCAAGCAAGGAAAAATAAACTTAAACAAGACTTAAGATGAATGGACACGCATTTAAAATTTATTTTAAAATACAAAAATATTAGGGACACACAACATTAAAATTCTGGCCAGACAATAAACCAATAATTAATATAATTACATTATTTTACTTATATTTATAATAATTATTAGTATTCAAATTACATTTATAATTACAATTTTGTGTAAATTGAAGTAAAAACTAACAAAATATACAGTAATAAACAGTTTTTGTGGCTTAATATTTTTGTATAAACTGATGCATTTTTCAGGATTCTTTGATGAGCACAAAATTCAATGAGCAACTTTTACTGGAATTAGAATTTTTGTGTGTGTGTGTGTGTGTGTGTGTCAAAATTGCAAATATTTTTAATGTCATAATTGATAAATTTAATGCATCCTTGCTGAATAAAAGTATAATTTCCTCAAACACACACACACGCACACACACTTATCCCAAACATTTGAATTGTAGTGTATCATGATTTTCAACATTGATAATAAGAAATTCTCCAAGCATTGAAAAAATAGGAATTATTCCAATCTTTGGACATTATGCACTTGTGTATGTGTATATATATATATATATATATATATATATATATATATATATATAAATATTTATTTTAAAAAATTGCATATTTATTTTGAAATTGGCTAAAGAATACATTTGATTGGATCATGTACAAAATAAAATAATATTTAAAAAATAAAAAATAAAAATAGGGGAACTGACCTTGCATGAAAAATAAAATAAATACAAAATTATAAATAACTCATAAATAATAACTAATCCTGACTAATAGTCAATATGATATAATTTGCAGGCCTACAAAAATGTTTAAGTTTTCATTAGATCTTTTGACATTTTTATATTGAGATTTTAAAGGGTTATTCCCATTAACACAGCTGTGTATGAATGCAAGCACTTGACACACTCACTCAGCACTCTTTGATGGCAAAGTGTTTCTGCTGAAAAAAGACACTTGTTGACGACATGTCTTCAGGGACAAATGAAAATCCAGTCTATGGAGATGTGGAAGTATTAGCAGATGTAGTTCTGTTCTAGACCTTGTGTGTGTGAGATAGACAACAATCTCCTTATCAAATCAAACCAGCTGAGATTTCCCTAACACAGTCAGAGATATACACATTACAGGCCCTGTGCTTGTAGAAGTGGGAATACACTGAAAGAAAAAAAAAGGAATGTCTGGCTTCATTTCCTAGAGATACCTGACCCTCCGGTGGGATCTGCAGAGCGTGAATGAAACAGGCAGATGTATTTTAATAAAGTCAGAGAGCCAGAGGTGGCCTTTTACTCAGACTGAAAAGACTACTCAAGTCATTCTTCGCATGTCCCGCTGATGATGACTGACACATCGAATGGGAAAGGGTCACTACTGAGAGGAATTTTGAGAAGATAAAAAGGTAATAGCAGTGGAGTCCTGCTTGCATTGTTTAGTGAATAGAAGCATAGGTGTATCTAAACTGAGAGAAGATGTCACTCAAGTCATAGTAACTTGGCTTTTTGTTCTTCAGCTGTAAGATGAGAGAGATTCAGAGAGATATTACCCATATGCTGTATGAGGATATTGTATTCATATAAAAAAAGCAAAAAAACACAGCCTGGAAAGCTTTAGAAATTATGCATACTAAATAAATAGTTCACCCAAAAATGTATGTTATTATAAGTCATAATTTACCCACCCTTATGCTGTTTCAAACTTTCTTTATTGTCTGTGCTGGTCAATCCTTTCCATGCAGTTACAATGAATATGGGTTTCAAGCTTCAAAAATTATGCAATAAAAGCATTATAAAATTAACATGGTTTATGAGACTCTTACACTATATTCAAAGTCATCTGAAATCATACGACAGATTTGTGTGATCCACTCTTGAGAGCTGCAGTGAGATCAAGATGAACATGAGAATCGGTTCAGTGTGATTCATGAATTAATAATTCTAACCGGTTTTCTGAACTGGACCAACTGGATAATTGGATACTGAAAAGATCTGAGTCAAAAGAATGATTCATTCACAAATCAGACATCACTGCTTGTCAGTGTTATTTTTTGTACTATTTATATACTATTAGAATATGTATTAAAGGTACACTTTAACTTTTGATGCTCTAGTGGTTAATAAATAAAACTGCATGCTTCTTGTGGAATAACATTGTAGACAAGATAAAACAAAAAATGACCAACTGCAGCTTTAATATTTTGAATAGCATTTATTTAAATATTTTCACTTTTCATAATAAATTTAGTTCAAATATGTCCTTTTGTCATTTTTATTAGTTTTTGTTTTCTGTTTAGCTTTATTTTTATTTAGTACTTCAACTGGTTTAATCATTTCTAATTTTTGTTTAAGTTTTTATTTTTTCCAATTAATATTAGTAACTTTAGATTAGGGAACACATATTCACTATTAACTAAGAGTTTTCCCTCAGTACACTCTTAATTTGCTGCTTAATATTAGTTAGTAAGGTACACGTCGGCGGCGGCTCCCACGGCGGTAAAAAACACGTTCTGGTTGTCCATCTAGTTTAGGTATGGGGTCGGGTTAAGGGATCTAGAATATGGTCATGCAGAATAAGGCATTATTATGTGCTGTAGCATCTGCTTATGATCCTTGATGGTCATTGAGACTTCATGTCCTAAGAGACCCTTTTAGCCTTTTGACATTTGCATATAATTCACAGCCTGACCGCACATTCTACCTTTATATGGGTGCTAAATTGCCCCTTCCCCCCAAAAAAGACGCTAAACAGAATTGACTATCTGTTCTCTCCATCGGACTTCAAACACATTCCAAGAGAACTAAATGACCCTCGGTACCAGGCCTGGCTGACCAGTGGACTACCCCCCACGATTACAAGATACATAACACACGCATAGAGACATTTCCTTTATTTAGACCATAATTAATAAGTTACAAAGGTATCTGGTATAGGCATGTGTTGTTTGTATGTTTCCTTATTATATTAGCCTAGTGACCACTCGTTATTTGTATTAGTAAGCTCTAAACACTCATATTCAGGTGTATGAATGTATCTCTGGTTTAATATCTTTTAGATGTCTCTTTCTTGATATCAATATGATCTGCTCTTTATTTCTCAAACAATGATGTACACTGTGACCTCGTGAAATGCATCATACTATTCTTAGGGTACTGTGGGAAGAATTACACCGATCGAGCAGAACAGTCATAAAACATGCAAATGAGATGTCAAGTGAGACAAAGAAACACTTTCCCGCTGAAACTATGTGCCTTGTTATTGGTAAAATTGACCAAAATGGGTGTTACAGGGTTAGATAAAACTTCTCCCACACAAAAGGCGAGTTCTTCTTCTCTTTACCTTCGGTGCCCTAGAGACACACATCACCGTGGCAACCTCGCGACTCCCCTTTTGGAGGGAGTCCGAACTTCTGGCAGTCTTGAGCTCAGTAACTTTGGCGATTTAACTTTGGACCAATCAACCCGTGGCTGCAATGACGAAGCTTTCACTCCTAAAGGAATTCATCAAGAATTTACGCATTATATATGCAGCAGGACACTTTACTCAGCATCAACAAACCAGTGCAAGTAACCGCTTGTTAACTATTTAGATGTGCTTCTAGGCTTCAATCCCTTTTGATTAAGGTGATGCAATTCTTTGATGGTTCAAACAGGTTGTGTTTAGCTGATGTGCAAATCATGCCATTGTGCTCTCTCTCTCTCTCTCTCTCTCTCTCTATCTCTGTCTGTCTCTCTCTCTCCATGCCTTCCTTCCGTTGGCATCTATGTTTAATGTGTGTATGTTTGTGTTTAGTTCAATATTACATGCTCCTCTGTAGTGTAGTTTAATAAACATCCATATGTATTCACACTTGGCTGTCTGTGTCTGCAGCTCACAGAAATGAGGTCACTTTAACGTTCTGGTTAAATAATTTTGAAATAATGAAATAATTTTCCTTAGAGTCAATAGGCGATTAAAACTGTCCGTACTGCGGACGAACAAATCATTTTATTGTACTATTAATGCTACAGTTAATTCCTGAAGATGAATATATAATTGATGACAGCCCGTTATGATTAATTATGTTCATCTCACTTTGAGCTAATTTGCTACAGTGCCTAATAAGTATTACTAAACAGTCAATATACTATTAATATGCATGCTAATAAGATACTGGTAAATAGTCAGAACTGGTCCTCAAAATAAAGTGTTAGCCAATTCTTTATGCAATAATTCTGCATCTCTCATCACCTTTCATGAAAGAAGAGCTATGGATGTCAGTGAATTTTCAGTAAAATTACTCATTCATTCTGTTTCTCAAACGAAACTAACTTGGAATATAACGTATATGCGTCATATGAACCACTTTCACTATCAGTCCTTATTCACTTTCATTATATTTCAATAAACTGCATATTCCTCCAATATTACCCATTTTACTTTCATTGTGGGTTTGGAGCAACACAAGGGTGACTAAACACTGAAAGAGTTCCTTTAACCCACATCCCGAATGAGGATACCGTATCAGACTCCATATCTGATACATATTCCTCCTCCTCACACCCTGACAAGCTTCAGAATCAAACTGTGCCTTTTTAGCCATTCCTCTGAGTTAAAATAACTACCTATCCCTATCTGCGCTCTGCACCAAGGCACCACGTAACATCTGAGCGAAGATAATACAATAGGGTCTGGCTGCAGACTTGCACTTGCACTCTCAGTACTTGCACTCTCAGACACTTGCGCTTCCGCGAGTGACGTCACTTGCAGTCTTTTTTATTTTTTCTTTTGTTCTATTTATTGATTATTTTTTTTGTTTAAATCGCTCAACATTTAACAACAGTAGCCAGGTGGTGAAGACAAGAAAAAAGAAACTAAATTACAATGTCACTTGCATTCAACACAAATCGTGTGCGTTGTCAATGGAGACGAGATGCTGTGGTGGTTAAACGATTAATAATAATAATAATAATAACTCATTACATTTATATAGCGCTTTTCTGCTTTTCTAAGCACTCAAAGCGCTCTACATTGTGAGGGGTAGTGTCTCCTCGTCCACCACCAGTGTGCAGCATCCACCTGGATGATGCGACGGCAGCCATAGTGCGCCAGAACGCCCACCACACACCAGCTTACTGGTGGAGAGGAGACAGTGATGAAGCCAATCAGTGTAAGGGGATGATTAGGAGGCCATGATGGTCAGAGACCAATGGGGAAATTTGGCCAGGATGCCGAGGTCACACCTCTACTCTTTTCAAAAGACATCCTGGGATTTTTAATGACCACAGAGAGCCAGGACCTCGGTTTAACGTCTCATCCGAAAGACGATTAAAACTAATTTAGTACAATAACAAACAGGGTCCTGCAAGTCATCTGTAGGAGAAAAAGACAAGACCTGCATATCCATGGCTACAGAACAGCAGAATATGAATGCAATGCGCAGTTTCTCGTTAAGCGTTTTCCTTCAGCAGAAAACCATAAACACTTAATATGGCTTAATGTGTTAACACAGTGTTGTGGAGTAACTAGCTACATGTAACGGAATTACGTCATTTAATTACAAAATAAAAGTAAGTAAAAAAAAAGCCATATTTAAACATGATCCAGAAGCGCAGGCGTTTTCTCTGGGCCAAGGCTTATTTAAAATAGACTGTGGCAAAGTGGAAAACTGTTCTGTGGTCAGACGAATCAAAATTTGAAGTTCTTTTTGGAAAATTGGGACGCCATGTCATCCGGACTAAAGAGGACAAGGACAACCCAAGTTGTTATCAGCGCTCTGTTCAGAAGCCTGCATCTCTGATGGTATGGGGTTGCATGAGTGCGTGTGGCATGGGCAGCTTACACATCTGGAAAGGCACCATCAATGCTGAAAGGTATATCCAAGTTCTAGAACAACATATACTCCCATACAGATGTTGCCTCTTTCAGGGAAGACCCTGCATTTTCCAACATGACAATACCAGACCACATACTGCATCAATTACAACATCATGGCTGCGTAGAAGGAGGATCCGGGTACTGAAATGGCCAGCCTGCAGTCCAAATCTTTCACCCATAGAAAACATTTGGCGCATCATAAAGAGGAAGATGCGACAAAGAAGACCTAAGACAGTTGAGCAACTAGAAGCCTGTATTAGACAAGAATGGGATAACATTCCTATTCCTATACTTGAGCAACTTGTCTCCTCTGTCCCCAGACGTTTGCAGACTGCTAGAAAAGGAAAAGAAAAGGGGATGCCACACAGTGATAAACATGGCCTTGTCCCAACTTTTTTGAGATGTGTTGATGCCATGAAATGTAAAATAAACGTATGTTTCCCTTAAAATTATACATTTTCTCAGTTTAAACATTTGATATGTCATCTATGTTGTATTCTGAATAAAATATTGAAATTTGAAACTTCCACATCATTGCATTCTGTTTTTATTCACAATTTGTACAGTGTCCCAACTTTTTTGGAATCGGGTTTGTATTATTAAATTACAGTTACTTATAAAAATGTTAAGGATTACAAAGGGGGTTACATCTGATTTTTTTACACACACTCCCACATAGAGATTTAATTGATTTCTTTCATAAATTGCAGTGATTGCTCTAAAATATGAAACACCAATGTTAAACGTATTTCCTATATGGGTTTATGTATATGTTTTTCTAAGGCATCGTTATTCCAGTGTTTCCTGTCATAGCTATGCAAAGATTTGATTAAAAAAAACTGTATCATAGCTATTAAACTATTTCATGTTATGATTTTAAATCTGTATTTAACCTCAGAATGATTTTAAAGCAAGTCTGATTTTGTGGTGGCTGTGCTTCAAAGGGGACATCGAATGCCCATTTTCCATAAGTTGGTATGATTCTTTAGGGTCTTCTCGAAATGGTCTCAGTGGTTATGTATAACTACATCCTTTTTACCTTGTCAAAAACAGCTCTGTTCACAGCTACTCATTTCGGTGCATAACTCTTTACACGCTAATGAGCTCTGCTCAACCCAACCCTCTCTTCTGTGGAAGAGCGAAGGCAATTCGCAAATAATCATAAAAGATAATATATGTGAGACTTACTTCTTCTGGAGGAACAGTTGGATCATGAACAATGGGTACTGCTCCATCCTTGAGTTTTAACTTTTTAACAAAACCTGTCTTTCACTTGTCCTCTCATACAGCAAAATGCTTATTGTGGCATAATGGACTAAATTTAATAATAATATAATAATAATAAGGGACTTGAAGGTATTCTGTAGTCTTTGACTGATAAAGACAATGTTGACGACACAAAAATACAGACCAGCAGATATGAACGTGCATTATGAAATGCATTAAGTGATATTAAAAGGATGCAATGCATTAAATTGCACGTTAAACGTTTTCCTCTCATAGAAAATCATTTTAAATAAAACACGTAATATAGCTTAAGGGACAAAGACAATGATACAAAAGAGCTGTAGACCGTTTATTCTATTAGGAAAATGCTTAACGTGAAACTTTGAGTGTTGCGTTTATTCTGGGCTCACCTGCCTGTACATTAGTTATGTATATTTTAATAATAATGAGGAGCATATTGAGTTTGCTCTTTATCATCTTAGTCCATTATGCCACATTATCCCATGTTTTGCGGTATGGGAGTAAAATACTATATACATATTCATTATATTAATAAACTGTACTGTATATTGAATTTTATATTTTAATAGATTAAGCCATATTAAGTGTTTAAGTGCTTAACGAGAAACTTTGCGCCTTCCGTTCATATTCTGCTGTTCTGCCACGGATTTGCAGGTCTTGTCTTTTTCTCCTACAGATGACTTGCAGAACCCTGTTTGTTATTGCACTAAATTAGTTTTAATCGTTTAATCACCACAGCGTCTCGTCTCCACTGGCAACACACACGATTCGTGTCGAATGCAAGTGACGTCGCAGGTAGCGGAAGGTGCAAGCGGCGATTGCAAGTGACATTATAATTTAGTTTCTTTTTTCTTGTCTTCACCACCTGGCTACTGTTGTAAAATGTTGAGCGATTCAAACAAAAATAATCAATAAATAGAACAAAAGTAAAAAGTCTGCAAGTGACGTCACTCGCGGAAGCGCAAGTGTCTGAGAGTGCAAGTACTGAGAGTGCAAGTCTGAGAGTGCAAGTACTGAGAGTGCAAGTACTGAGAGTGCAAGTACTGAGAGTGCAAGTACTGAGAGTGCAAGTACTGAGAGTGCAAGTCTGAGAGTGCAAGTACTGAGAGTGCAAGTCTGAGAGTGCAAGTCTGAGAGTGCAAGTACTGAGAGTGCAAGTACTGAGAGTGCAAGTCTGAGAGTGCAAGTACTGAGAGTGCAAGTACTGAGAGTGCAAGTCTGAGAGTGCAAGTACTGAGAGTGCAAGTCTGAGAGTGCAAGTCTGAGAGTGCAAGTACTGAGAGTGCAAGTCTGAGAGTGCAAGTACTGAGAGTGCAAGTCTGAGAGTGCAAGTACTGAGAGTGCAAGTCTGAGAGTGCAAGTCTGAGAGTGCAAGTGCAAGTCTGCAGCCAGACCCTTCTCAGATATTATGGCATGTAGAACAGTAAGCAGCTGGTGTCTCTGTGTAGTCATGTCACGGGTGAACGCCTATGACCTTTTTATCCAATGCGGTAGAAAAGCAGCACAAGGTGACCACAGCTCGTCCAGCGAGCATCAAACACGACAGAGCCACAAATTGCCAGTGCCATGAAAGCTGCTGTCATTTCTTTCTGACTTCTCTCATCTCATTACTAATCTATGAGCTAAACACTGCTGACGCGGAGAAATGATTTATTGGTTGCTTGATGCGTTTAATAGCTTCCTTATTAAGATTTACGACATCTGTCAGGCCTATGATTCATTAGTTTGAACTGCTCTTCTAAGCACAACTCGGACTAACTCGCAGATCTCAGAGTGGGAAGTGTCTGTCGAGAGTTGATCTAAACTTCACATTTACTTTACACGCTCGGATATCACAGGGTACGTTTCTCTCTCTTTGTTCCAGTGCGGTTTCGGCCATAATGCTGGCAGTGAGCGAGTGAACGGTGGGGCTCATGTTCCGGAGGGTCTTTATGGAGTCAGGGGTCAGTGCCAGACTCCTGATGCGTGGCATAATAATGAGCTGCCTCTTCACTCACCCTGTCAGGATGCATTAGCGCTGGAACGCCTCACACTCTCGGCCTCACTCTCTCTCTGTTTGGTTAGCACCTATTTTATCCAGCCAAAGCCAGTCGGCTGGCTTGGTCCCATATTGGTTTGTATCAAAGATTAATTGGCTGTTAAATCAGTGAATTATGACTAATCCTTGCTATATGATCTATGCAGCATTTCTCCCTAATCCCAGAAATGTACCAGTAATCCACAGTGCAGTAAACATGGGGAGGTGAATTAATCGCCCAGGCCTGTATTTGAGGGTGGCCTGGGGAGTCTGGACATTGTCAGGTCACTAGCATTCCGTGCAAGGGTCGTTTTACAGAGTTTCACTCTCTCACGATAAGTACAGAGCAGGGTTATTGTCGTAAACTACTGCATAACTAAGAGACAACTAAATATATATTTTATAAACTGAAATACAATTAATGCTGTATTTTTACACAAGTAAATGTGAAAGTGAAATGAAACAAAATGTTTAGTTAAAAACACAAAAATAAATTATTTAAATCACATAAAATTATAAAATATAATTAATTATATTTGTACTTTTTCAGATATACAACTAATAATACAATAAAAATAAAATAAATAGAAAAATAAAATACTGCATTTGGTTATTGTCATAAACGACTGCATAACTAAGAGACAACTAAATACATTTTCATAAATTGAAATACAATAATTAATGCAGTATGTTTACACAAGTAAATGTGAAAGTGAAATGAAACAAAACAATAGTAGTTAAAAACACACAAAATAAATAATTTTTCATATAACAAAATTGTAAAATATAATTGATTATGCTTGTTTTTTCAAACATACAAATACAATAAAAATAAAATAAACAGAAAACAAAAATAAATAAAAAATAAAATTAAAATGTAAAGTACATTTTACAATAACATTAAGTTAAAAAGGTAAATGCAAATAATGCATGTGAGTGCGCATCTTAGTTTCAGTTTCTGTTTTACTCGCTCGTGTCCTATAAAGCAATCCACGTAATCCGTTTTCTGGTTCAAAATATTGCTTTAATCTTGACTCAGAGATAAAATAATAAAATAAAATAAAATAAACAGAATATAATCTTAAATCTCAAATATCACGGATGCGGTAAAGAAAACTGTGACTCCACTGTATTCCAAAGAACGCATTGCCGCCAGACTTAACTGGTGCGATTCTTAAAGAGCCAGTACACAATTTTGACATACTACTAATTTTCTATGTAAAATACAGAATATTTATCTAAATGGCACATATGAATAAAGTAAGTTCACAAATTCAAACAATCCAAACAAAAACATTCAAAATTGAAATGCACCACATAATATAACATTGATTACTGAATTTGAACAAAAATAGGCTCCTACAATGCATATACACTGTAAAACGTTTTTTGAAGTTGCAAATAAAAGATGATTGGAGTGCATTTTACAACATCATTTCAGTTTTTTTTTTTACGTTAAAAGTTTATGTTCAGTTCAGTATGTTACTTGCCTTTCCTTTGTAGCTGTTTTTGGTATTTACTACTTTTCTTAAATAAACCGTTTTATTCATCATGGATGCAATAAATTGACCAAAGTGACAGTAAAACTATCATTTTAAAAATATATTTTTTTATGTTTATATTTCAAATAAATTATGTTGTTATGATCTTTCTATTGATCATAGAATCCTGTATAAAATGTATTATGTTTTCCACAAAAAAAGTTAAGCACTGAATACTAAAAAGTTTTAACACTGACAATAATAAAAAATGTTTTAAGTACCAAAATCAGCATATTAAAATCATTTCTGAAGGATCATGTGACACTGAAGACTGGAATAGTGGCGGATTAAAATTCAGCTTTGCAATCACAGGAATAAACAGCATTTTAAAATATATTTAAAACATATTAAAATAGAAAACAGTTATTTTAAAGTGTCATAGTATTTCACAATGTTCCTGTTTTAACTATATTTTTGATAAAAAATACGTGCATATATATATGAATGCATTAGTCAAAGGCAGAAAAAAAAGTTCTCAGACGGAAAGGCGATGGTAAGTGAGCGCTGACCTAATGCATCAAACACGCTCAGCTCAGAAGGGAGAAAAATTACCTTAGGTTTCACAGGTGACAGTTTAACTCACCCAAAGCAAACAAAGCCTCCCCACTACTATAGCATGTGTGCACCAAATACTATGACTTCTATGCATATATGATCTAAAGCAAACACACATATACTTCCACAAACACACCTTGAGCTCACTTTCATACTGTAAACCAGTTTACAAGCAGGGGCCGTGCAGCAGTGCAGTTTTAGTAGCGGTGAAATGGTCATTTTCCATCTGTGCTCCCAAGAGACCTTCCCAAAGAGCTGGAAATAAGGTGTTTTTTTTTAAGTGCAGTGCTTTTCTTCAAGCGGTAACTGCAGAAATGTGCTCAGTGGGATTATAGAGACATTCTAATGAGACCAGGGGGCCGACACTGGATCCCATCAAGGGGCTCTCTCACTTCACAATGCCTTTCTTTTGTGGGAACAACTGCGGTCAGGAAAATGGCTCGGATATGGAAGTGAAGCATGTTGAATGTGGCGACTGAAAGGTAGAGGAAGAGAAAGGGTTACTGTGATTAGTGCAGGAGATGAGATTTATGGTCTCCAGAGACCTGTCCGTAATGATATGTGAGAGGAAGAGCGCCTCATTACAATGCTACACACCGTCAGTCTGGTCATGGGCCACCATCTTTCACAAATCCAATAACAGCCCAGAAAAGTGGAACATGAGTGGAAGAATAAAAATTGTCAATTGCATTGCACGAAAAAATTATTGCAGCAGCTGAATTCAAAGAAATCTCGGGCAAATGAAAGCTGGGTACGATTAAAGGAAAATAAGCATGTATTGAACAAACAGATGTTATCGGAGATGCAGGAGTGGTTATTTGAATAGCTTGAATTTCTGAGCCAAATGCAATATTCGACTCCAATATTAACATCTATAACGAGAAGGTAATCTAGATCTAATCAAACTAAACAGATCTCTAAAACAGAGTGTGATTCTGTTTTATGGAGGACCAAAGAACTGTAAATTAAATAATTAATCAATTAAATTTACCAATGTATAACAACAGAAACCATTAAACCAACAGAATTTACTGTTTAAAACATTGCATAATATTAAACAGCATAAAACTCAAGTTTAAATACATTAATTTGATATATTATTTAAATAATATCAAAAATATAGTTCACAAATTTTTCACAAATGCCAATCAACAGACATTAGGTTCTACTTTGTTAAGCTAATCATTAATGAGCCCCCCCCCCCCCCCCCCAAAAAAAAAAAGTCAGTCTATTATTATGATCAACAATGGAAATAATATTTTTTATTATGAAAAAATATTTTAAAATTAAAAATAAATTATTTGAGCTTATTACAAAAAAAAAAAGGAAAATTAAATTGCTGGTTAGTTAAATTATTTACTGATTTAATTATTATTGCTTAGAATGAGCAGAATAAGGACAAACAGACAGGGTCAGGAGTTCTGATGAACCATCACTGGAAGAGGAAATCACTGGAAATATTCACAAAGTGAGAATAAGAATCACATTCAATGGACTTTGGCGATGCACAATTTATGACTGCACTCAATCTACGCCATTTACTCTTTATGAATATGCTGTTCTTTCCCATTGCAAATGTGATCCAATTAATAAATTACAGCAAATTATGTAGATTGTTTGGCCCAAAAAGCTGACAAAAGGCTTACAATTCCAACTGGCAATATGCCAAATATTAACAAAGCAATTACAAATGTGCATAGTACTAAAAAAAATGCCAGAAAAGGGGTGAAGGGAGGTCATGGTGAAGTCAATTGTGTTTTATTGTATCAGACTTGTTATTATTAACAGCAAAGGTTATCTCTTCTCTGTGTTATCGTGGTTTTGTTAAAAGCCCCAATGGCGAACAGGGCACACAGCAAACATGCAAAGACAAATATCTATCATCCTGAATAACAATGAACGACAGAGCCTCATGTGGACCACCAAAGCATAATTGATTGTAAAAGACGAACAACCAGTCAGATAACTAAGAGCATGCATTTGTGCTTCATAAAGAAGACTGAGACATCTTATGAAGCAATTTCACAGTTCAGATGTCTCGCCGCCAGTCAGTATAAAAGAAACCTCTTGCCCTTTACCATGTGGCTGATCATTCAGAAATGACCCAGTACTATTTGCCCGCTTGGCACAGCGATGACCCCGGTGGCATTTACCCCCCATCCCAGCGAGAGCAGCGCCTGCCATTTAGCACCACCATAATGACCGTGGTATTTACCCAGGGTTGTAGGATTTTATAATGGCTGCAAGCTGTTTATTGGGCAAGACAGATAAGAGACTGGCTGCAGCGCGTCGTGATGTCACAGCCTCCCCCGAGAGGAGAGACAATTATTTGTTAAGGGGACGTTGGAGTCGAGCTGAGCGTGTCAGGTGGAAAAAAAAACGACCAGGCTTTGAGTGATGGACAGTTTCCCCTGCCTCCCTGGAGGTCCCTGATGGATGTGGATTGGTTTAATGAGCCTTTACAGACGAATCCGATTCATGGCCGCATATTTTATTCACATATCCGGCGCTTTCGCTGATTCATTCGTCACAATCCAAAGCGCACCTTGGAGTGGATGTGTGTGCTTTAAGAGGGGGAGTAGAAAAAAGAAATAATGCATGGAAAATACATTTGAGTTCATAGAATTTTCTCATCTTCGCTTTGAGCTTCAGTGTCAGGGACACACACTCTCCATTCAACCGGGATCCTCTGAACTACTCCAGCACTAGATTGGCAGATGAAATATCTCAATGATTACAATAATACGCATCTTAGTCTGCAACAATGAGAATGGGCCTTGAGTAAAGACACTCTCATCGATCAATATCGCCCCTCTGTTAAAAATGACTATTGATCTTGGCTACTTCAAGCTGTTTTACACATTGAGCCTGAACAAATTTTCAAGCTACAAGTATTGAAGATCCAGGCTGAATATTGAAAACTTTTTGTACTTATTTCCAGCGTACAGCACGCGGCGGGGCCTCCTGTTGTTTTGGTCCCTGTAAAAACTGAGAATTTATTTGACATTTATTTGAAGTGTGGCGTTCAGCCAAGTTGGTGGATATAACTGATATATCACGAGCAGACAGGGGTTATAAAGCCATCCATCGAGTGACATGCTTGTTAAACATCCATTACTCGTCTGCTCAGGAGAATAACATTTCATTTACCTACAGCTCGGCAGAGATGCAGCAATGGAAATTGAGTCCTAAAGACTTCCAACACCACAATTCAGACATTTGTTCCTGTTTTTTTCTGACAGCTGAACCATGTTGAACGTGTTTATAATGACAGAAGGCACACATAGGATAATACGTAGAAGTTAATTTGGTTAATTGGATAGTAATAGGGACTTTAATACATTTTAGGATCTTCAAGTCGATCCGTGTGTGTGCACGTTGAAGTCGTTAATGTGACAGCCGGCGAAGAGAGACCATTTTCCAGACTGACACATGAAACGAGGTGCAAAACAAAGAACCGGCTCTCTCTTTCTCTCGTAATTAGAGTGTGAGAGAGCAGTGAGCAGAAACAACATGTCACAGGTATGCTTCGTTTAGCAGGCTGTCCTCTAATTAACAGGCCATCGCGGCACTCCAGCCAAATCTCACCACAAGGCAATTAAACATTCCGGCTGATATTCTCCAGAGTTTAATCCTGAGATCTGCTTCTTACTTGTTGATTTCACACAGTGACCTAATCAGTTCAGGTATTTATGTAGCATGATAGCAATGCGCCACCAATAACTTCTCTGTTTGCCTCTCTGTGAAAACAAGTCAGAGTTTTTGATAAGTAAACCTACTATGCAGTATGCAAGTACTATGTAATAGTATAAATTTTCATGTCTCTATCAAATATATTGGATAAAATACTAAACCTATTAATTTTAAAAAATTTGCACAGTATCAAAATTAATTGAAAAAAAGAGGTACATTTTTAATAATTTCACTACTTTGGCTTCTAACATTAAAAAAATTGGCAAATTATGAAGAAATATTCCACAAATATTCACATTTTCATTTGTTTAATCAAAGCAAAACATGTTTTTGTCTTGGGAATATTACTTTTGTCATTAGAAATGTGAATAAATTGGTATGATAATTTCAAAATTTAAAAAACATCAAAATTTCCTGTTGCTCTCAATCCTTCACTAAACATCAACTCTTTATTTTCATCTGGTTAAGCATCCTGTTCATTTTATTATTATGAATGCACCAAAATTAATATTCTGGCCATTGCCGAGCTGATAACTATTTTCAAGTTAAGGTTGATAAATGGCTAAATATTATGTACTATTTTGTCTTAATGAATTACAAACAAAAAAAACTAAAACTACAATGAATTATTTTAAATGCCACAAGTGAATTTAGTGGGTAATTATTTTAAGATTTGTTAAATTATTATATTAATTATTAAATGATAATTTTTTTTTTAAAGATTAAAAATAAGTGTGCACAAATAAATATCTAATATCAATTGATATCAATAAATAAAAAATAAATTAATCCATTATATCGGCCAATAACCAATATGCATCCATAACTAATACATTTTGGAGTAGTTTTAGTTAGGGTATTTTTCTGAGTCTGGTCTAGTATGCTATTTTATAGAAATGAAATAAGGTACAAAACATGGCCCAAAATACAAAAATAAAATAAATTATGTTAAGAAAAAATATTTTAATGATACATCATAGAAGAAAGTCAATTTAATTTGATTGCAAGCATGATTGTTCCCATGTGCAAAATTATCTATGAATGTCCCACTGACCATATGTGTGTGCATGACTAAGCAGTGGCATTAGCTCACATCTGACCTGAATCTCATGTTCTGGATGTGACGGCTGGAGCCAGGCTGTTATTTCATAATCTCTGTGTGAAGCCACTACAGAGCTCTCAAACAGAAAAAGGCTTCTTATCCTAAAATGTCCTTTTTCTCTCTCGAGTCATATGCTTCTGGAGCTTGCAGACTGTACAAAAGCACAATGATTAGATTTGCATGATCTTTAATTTAATGATAAGGTCTGATGACCTGCATTGCTATTACCAGACATCATTTGGAAGTGAAGTATGCCTGTCAATGACTACATCTGCCCCAGTCACTCTGTTCAGTCAAATGAAACTCATTCCCACGAGACAATTCATCTTGCACAGAATCAGCGATATAAATAAAGCTGTCGTGTTGGAGAGAAATATAGGAGAATGTTCTCAGTGATAAAACATGCGTCTCTCTACTCTGTGAACAGTCCGAGTTCATTCGTCTGAGCTGCCTGTTCTTTGCCCTGTTGTCTGGCCTGAGTAGATGCTCTGACTGATAACATTCACGCTGAGGAGGGTCGGATTAAACAAACTCACCTCATTCGCTCACCAACCTGAGGTGTGAGGGTACAAGGGTCACAGCTGAATCCACAGATTAGTTCACTGCTCTCCGTTAGGTAAATCGGATCATTCTTAACCCCTGAAAAGGGAGGCAATTCATCATAGGCGCCTATAAATCATGCTAGCTTGACCCACTGAATGCATTCCAGAGCCTCAGGTCCCCAAACCTGTTTATCTTACAACTTAAGCAATCTATAATACTCCAGGAGGGCGAATTCAAGGCAGCATGCTGGGTAGGGAGTCATTTTGAGTGTAGTAAAACAATCATTGTAGCACAAATTGCAGGGACAAAAAAGGAAGAGATCCATAAAGGGGGCTGTAAATGAGTAAGAATGTCCACCCCTTTCCCCCACCGAAGGGCAATAGAGGCGGGCGGTCACTGTGGGTTTTCTCAAAGTGTGGCTAATTTAGATAAGCTAAGCTAACATACTTCAGGCCATGGTGCTTTACTGCCTCAGACAGCGGAAGAATGTAAACAGAGAGCTAGAGCTGAGGCCCCCGTTCAAAGCGGAGACCCGCCGACTCTGAGCACCTGCGTGACTGCAGGAGATGCTCTGTTCATGCTAAGCATTTAATGACTGACTTTAATTGGACTATCCATACTGACCACAGACGGGCTGACAGAGAGCGGAGTTGCTATCCATGATCTTATTTCATTAGCTGGCTTCCTAATGACACATAACTTCCTGTAGAGTGGGGGGGGGGGGGGGGGGGGGGGGAAAGGATGAGTAAAAGGGGGAAGAGAGAAAATGACAGTGCTAGGGACAGAGTCATGATTTTTCCTAAAGCCGGGCTCACACTGTGCGATTTTTAATAGTCTTTTGCGATTGTTGCTTGTCACACTGTACGAACATGATCCCCATGTCAGACTGTAGGATCTCAGTTGTCTTAATATCAGACTGTACGACAGTCAAGACGCGATAAAAACGGACGTACTCAAGAAGACTTGTCCGGAGTTTTACGTCATCAATACGTGACCCGCGTTCTCTCGCTATAATGGTAGCTAGCAAACAACAGCAACGTGTAGCGTTAGTTTTATTAATTACATGCCTTGATGTAAAAAAAAAAAGAAAAAAAGAAAAAGACGACGTGTGTGGAGCAAGTCATGGCTGGGCAAAAGAGGACTTTATGGACTTCCAGTTCTACAGAGCAAACTTGAGGTAATTTTGTTATTCGAGTTTAAACATCCTGCCCCTTAATAAATAAACTTTACTTTGTACATATATTGTTTTTACAAATAATGAATGGTTTGACGTTGTCGCGCTAATTGCGTCATCAAGTTCAGTGCTCCTATTGGTTCTTGGTTTGACGGTCGTCGTAGGAGATGTCACACTGCAGGAAAGTGTCTGAAATCTTCTGACACTGCCAGAATTTAATCGGAGGGAAAAATTGATCGCAACGGCCATTAAGCGGCTGTCGGTGAACATGTCAAACCAGCGATCTAGACAACCGATTTTAGCCTAGGATTATAGGAATCTTTTAGGATTTTCAAAATTTGTCTCAGACGGCCAAATCGTGGCCAAAATCGCACAGTGTGAGCCGGGCTTTAGGAAAAAAAAATGGATGAATAAGGGTTATTTTTTTTTAAAGGAATAGTTTGCCCAAAAATTAAAATTCTGTCATTAATTACTCACCCTCATGTCGTTCTAAACTCATAAGACCTTCGTTTATCTTTAGAACTCTTGTGAATGCGCGCCAAAGACTGCCACAGAAGGGAAGAAATTGTTAAATAAAGTTGATATTTGTATTCTTTGCACTCAAAAAGTATTCTTGTCGCTTCATAAAATTAAGGTTGAACCACTGATGTCACACAGACTATTTTAACAATGTCCTTACCACCTTTCTAAGCCTTGAACGTGATAGTTGTGTTGCTGTCTATGCAGGGTCAGAAAGCTCTTGGATTTCAGCAAAAATATCTTGATTTGTGTTCAGAAGATGAAAGAAGGTCTTACAGGTTTGGAACAACATGAGGGTGAGTAATTAATGACAGAATTTTTATTTTTGTATTCCTTTAAGATAAAATCTAAGAAATTTGAAAGAATTTGAAGTGAATTTATTTTAAAATCTTGAAAAATAATTTGTGATTTTTTTTCCAAGAGTTTAATTAATATTTTACCCAAATATGATAAATGTAATTATTTACCCACCCATACCTGTATGAAATTCTTTCTTCTGTGAAACACAAAAGAAAATATTTTGAAGAATGTTGGTAACTGAACAGTTTCAGTTCCCATTGACTTGCACTGTGTGGACAAAAAAATACAATGGAAGTCAATGGGAACCAAAACTGTTTGGTTACCAAAATTCTTCAAAATGTCTTCTTTTGTCACACAAACAGGTTTGAGTAAGTAAATAATGACTGACTTTACATTTTTGCGAGGACTATTTCTTTGAGAGTAAAATTTTTGATTAGCTTACTTATGAAGTTGACTTGTAACAAGAAGTTCAATACTTGGTAAGTAAGTCTTAAATTTATTCACCTTATTTTTCCCGTAGGAGCAGGCATAGCCATTTGTAAATTTAATGTGTCTGGCTTCCAGTGTCATTTGCTTCCAGCTATACAAAAAACTTATTTGCTGCTTAATATTGCAAACTGGTGTTTCTTACCATATTATTTTAATGTATTGTCTTAATTATAAACACAATGGTTTGTAGTGCAAACAGTTTTACCATTTACTGCACTTTGTTATCCTTCTCATTATTTCCCTACAGCGGCTAATGAATCGGAAATCTCATAGAAAACAGCTTACTTCTGCATTTAAAAATGAGGTGGATACAGCTATATATATATAAAAAAAATTAAGTAGCAGGTACCTTGAATAATTTTTTTAAATGTGCATGATTTTTTATTCTTTAGATTCCTCTTAAGTTTTCTAACTATGAAACTTTCATCTTAAAAAAAGACAAAACTTTCTTAAGTCTTTTTGGGAATACAAAATATTCTAAACTTTTCAAGTTATAAAATAAGAACAAACAGTAGTTTTCTTACAAAGAATTTTATCACAAATATTTTGTGAATCCAGCCCCTGGAGAAAAGGCCCAGTCCCTCCTTTTTGTCATCCTCAGTGTAATTTACGTTTATGGACTGCTGTATGTGTTTACAAGTGAGTCTGCTCTCGCAGTATTTAGGCTGTAGTTTAGTCACAGGTTCAGAAAGACGTTTCCAGCATTTCCTCTTCTGATTTTGAGAGGAATATCTATGGATAGATATAAACATGGTAAAATGGGTGTACTAAAGTCTTACTGGTAGCTAAAGCATAATCTAATTCGCCAATTATTTAATTAAGAATAGGCAAAGGCTTGTGATTGATAGGTGTTTTAAATCCACCAAGCTTTTTGTGGGCGGCAGGCGTGGATTCCGTATGAGTCTGGTGAGTGGGAGAGTTAAAGGTGGGGCAGGGAAGGGAAAGCAGGATCCTGGGATTGTGAAGAAATCCTGCTTAATTTCAGCCTGTCCTGTTGTATAAAGCTCTGTCGAGGATGTCCTGTGTCACTGTGTACTGAGTTAATGTTAATGTGCCTGCAATGCATGGGAAAAGGTTACAGACACCAGACACATAACATCATACATACCATGGTGTTTTGACAGCAGCTATCACAGAACAGAGCATCCCCTTGTGGAGAACAGAGACTATGAAGCTCAAGCCTTTTGTTTTTCGTTTTTTGTCTATAAGTGAACGGTTAGGTAAAACTACACAGTAAAAAAATGCAGTGTCAATTTAACACTTAAAGTGTTCATTTTAACACTTAGGAGCATATATGGTCCCAATCAATCTAGTGTAAAAATTACACTGTTCGCATAGTGTTGAATGTGCAGTGTTAATACGTTATTATGTTAATATGTTCAAGGAATGTCAAATCCAGGGCTGCAACCACCACAAACATTTTATTGATTTTTTATATTATACACTCTTGAAGAATAAAGGTGCTTAAAAAGTTCTTTACAGCTATGCCATAGAAGAACCATTTTTGATTCCACATAGAACCATTAAGTCAAAGGTTCTTTAAAGAACCTTCTCTTTCTTACCTTTTTATAATCTGAAGAACCTTTTTTCGCCAAAAAGAACCTTTTGTGAGACAGAAAGGTTCTGCAGATGTTAAAGGTTCTTTATGGAACCATTTCGACAAAAAAGGTTCTTCGATGGCATAGTGAACCACCTTTATTTTAAGAGTGTATATTAACTCAGATTAACATTTTATCCACTAATATTTGTGTTATTGGTCAACCGATATGCGTTTTACAATGGTGTATGGAAGGCCATTTCTGCCTTAGGGTAAAAAAATAAAATGGGCATTTGTGAAATAAAACGCGTTGTGAATTACAGGCTAATGCTGCTATTATGAAATATGGGGTTACAATTGTGAGATCTGAAGTCGCAATTACAAGAAAAAGTTGCAATTTTGAGAATTTAAGTTGCAATTATGAGAAAAAGTCAATTGTTAGAAATAAAGTTGCAATTACGAGAAACAATGTCGTGATTATGAGATTAAGTTGAAATCACTAGAAAAAGTCACAATTTTGTGAATTTAACTTGCAATTATAAGAAAAGGTCCCAACTATGATAAATAAAGTTGTAATTTTGAGAAATACAGTCATGATTATGAGATAAAGTTGCAATTACTAGACCAAAACACAATTTTTAAAAAATTAAGTTCCAGTTACAATTATGATAAAAAGTCACAATATATGGTGGCCGAGAGCTCGACGCGCTGCAAATAGAAAAAAAACACTTGCAAATTAAGAAAACAACTTCGTCAATTTTACAACATATGTGCTGCAAATGCTCACAACACAATCAAAGAAAGAAACGCGCTGCAAATAAAATTCTTTGGTTGTGTTGTGAGCATTTGCAGTGCGTTTCTTTATTTGTCTGTGTTGTGAGCATTTGCAGCACCTACTGTCAAATTGATGAAGATGTTTTCTTGATTTGCAGGTGCTTTTTCTATTTGTATGTGTTTTCTGAAGTTGCAGCGCGTTGAACTCTCTCGGCCACCATAACAATAGCAAGAAAAACAGTTGCAATTTCAGGAATGTCACAATTGTGAGATATAAAGTTAAAATTAGAAGGTTGAAATGATAAGAAATAAAGTTGCAATTATGAAAAAGTCGCAACTGTTACTCTCATAATTGAATTTCTCATAATTGTGACTTTTTTCATGATTGCAACATAATTATGACAAATAAAGTTGCAACTGTGAGACGAGACACAAAGTCACAATTGAGAGATTGAAAGTCTATTTTTACATATATATCTTTCCACAAACAAACACACTTTCTATTGAAAATCCAATGAAAATCTCCATGAAAATCTCAAAGCAGGTTTCTAAATTTGCAAAACGTATGCACTGAAGTGATAAAAGCAGGCATAATTATCTTCTCTGAACAAAGTGACAATAAAACCGCACATTCCTCATTGTTGGAGCCCCATGGCGAAACCAAATGGGGGTCTTATTAGCAGCAACCCTCTCACTAACAGTTCTTAATACTCAAAGAGACAACATGTCCCCTTGAATCACAGGGCCAAAGGTCTGGACCTCCATCTCTTTAGCAATGTGTAGAGACACTGTGTCTTTATGAGATTCCAGTGATTTAGCTCCAGCCAAGCTTTCCTCCCTCAAAAGACTTCTTTTAATCCTCTGCTCTAGTTCAGTTTATCCAACCCTGACACCCCACTCCTCTCACCCTGACAGGGAATGACGCTGCCGTCTGCGTCCAGGGTTGAGACCACCGCTTGGCTTTTCAGCTTGAGCGATCGCCATTAAACTCATTTCAGAGTAGACAGCAGATGTGCAGGTGGAGCTGCGTACAGGAGGACTTTGTATTACGAGATGGAAGACATGGAAGGGGGTTGCCAACAAGAACAGAGGCACAGCCAAAAAACGTCTGTAAGCATATGCTAAAACGGTGACGATTACGGGGTGTATTAGTCATATTAAGCTCACATACATATATTAAAAAGTTCCCTGTTGTTAGAAAAACACAGAGGGGTTAGAGACAGAGGGAATAGTAGAGAAAGAGAGGGACTGTTCTGCAAATAATAAATGCTTGATTTTGTATAATTGACGCCAACATTCTTTAAGCATTTTGATTTTGTCTCCACAGCTAGAGAGTATTGCACTAATATTGTTTAAAATGCAGAGTGCCAATGTTATTAAGGACGGGTGAATACAGAATGCTTATGTTCACCCAGATAGGCAAATGCAATTAAAATGGTTAAGTGGGAATGTAACACAGGCAAGTGGTTTAAAGATAAAATTCTTTTATCTTTCATTTCATATCATAATCAAAGTACTTCTTGTCATACATGCTTATGTTTTCTAAATTTGGATTTACAAGTGCTCTGCATCACAATTTTCCCACTGGTGGGACCCTGACCATACGTGTGATTCCTTCATGCCAATATGAGACAATTGCCAATTTAGAGCAAAATATATGGTGAATGCAAGCCACATCATTAACACAGGAATCACACAAAATAACATACTGCATGCTCAAATGTTGAATTGTGTTCTAATTTGTTCTGAGTGCTTATGACACCATGTGGGGGACAGAACACTAGAACGATAGATAGAACAATAGAATGATAGACAGAACAATAGAGCAACAGAACGATACATAGAACGCTAGATATGCTAGATAGAATGATAGACAGAACAGCAGAATGATAGAACAATGGACAACACTAGAATGATAGACAGAACACTAGAAAGATACAACAATAGAATTATAGATAGAATGGTATAATCATAGAAAGAATGCTAGAATGATAGCTAGAACAGAACGATAGAATAAGTAGAACGATGGAAGGACTTAGACTTGCAGATAAAAGGATACAATTATAGATAGAACGATAGATAAAATGACAGAACAATACACAAATAAAACACTAGATAAAATGGAAGAGCGATAAAGCGATAGAATGACGGATACAATAGTAGAACAATAGCACAACAGACAAACAGACAGATACATATAGACAGAAATATAGACAGACAGACAGACAGATATACATATAGACAGAAATATAGACAGACAGACAGATATACATAGACAGAAAAATAGACAAACAGACAGACAGACATATAGACAGAAATATAGACAGACAGACATATAGACAGACAGACAGACAGACATATAGACAGAAATAGACAGACAGATATACATAGACAGAAATATAGACAGACAGACAGATATACATAGACAGAAATATAGACAGACAGACAGATATACATATAGACAGAAATATAGACAGAGATACATATAGACAGACAGACAGACAGACAGATATACATATAGACAGAAATATAGACAGACAGACAGATATACATAGACAGAAAAATAGACAGACAGGCAGACAGACATATAGACAGAAATATAGACAGACAGACATATAGACAGACAGACATATAGACAGACAGACATATAGACAGACAGACAGACATATAGACAGAAATAGACAGACAGATATACATAGACAGAAATATAGACAGACAGACAGATATACATAGACAGAAATATAGACAGACAGACAGATATACATATAGACAGAAATATAGACAGAGATACATATAGACAGACAGACAGACAGATATACATATAGACAGAAATATAGACAGACAGACAGACAGATATACATAGACAGAAATATAGACAGACAGACAGACATATAGACAGAAATATAGACAGACAGACAGACAGACAGACATATAGACAGAAATATAGACAGACAGACAGACAGACATACATATAGACAGAAATATAGACAGAGATACATATAGACAGACAGACAGACAGACAGACAGATATACATATAGACAGAAATATAGACAGACAGACAGATATACATAGACAGAAATATAGACAGACAGACAGACAGACATATAGACAGAAATATAGACAGACAGACAGACAGACATATAGACAGAAATATAGACAAATATAGACAGACAGACAGACAGACAGACATATAGACAGAAATAGACAGACAGATATACATAGACAGAAATATAGACAGACAGACAGACAGACAGACAGATATACATAGACAGAAATATAGACAGACAGACAGATATACATATAGACAGAAATATAGACAGAGATACATATAGACAGACAGACAGACAGACAGACAGATATACATATAGACAGAAATATAGACAGACAGACAGATATACATAGACAGAAATATAGACAGACAGACAGACAGAAATAGACAGACAGACAGACAGATATACATAGACAGAAATATAGACAGACAGACAGATATACATATAGACAGAAATAGACAGACAGACAGACAGACAGATATACATAGACAGAAATATAGACAGACAGACAGACAGACAGACAGATATACATAGACAGAAATATAGACAGACAGACAGACAGACAGACATATAGACAGAAATATAGACACAGACAGACAGACAGATATACATATAGACAGAAATATAGACAGACAGATATACATATAGACAGAAATATAGACAGACAGACAGATATACATAGACAGAAATATAGACAGACAGACAGATATACATAGACAGAAATATAGACAGACAGACAGACAGATATACATAGACAGAAATATAGACAGACAGACAGACAGATATACATAGACAGAAATATAGACAGACAGACAGACAGACAGACATATAGACACAGACAGACAGATATACATATAGACAGAAATATAGACAGAGATACATATAGACAGACAGACAGACAGACATACAGAGAGGTTACAGATTACAAGTTACCCTATTTAAAATGTAATAAGTAATATAATTATTTAAATTAATTTAATACTGTAAAGTAATGTAACTGATTACATTTGATAGAAACAGATAGACAGATAGAAACATAGATAGAATAAATAGATTCAGTATACCACTGAATTTCCCAAAAACAACCCATAACCCCGAAAATGTACAACACATTACTAGAGGTTAGCAAGCATTTGCCTCATCACAGCCTACATTAAAAGCTCCTCATAAATTTCCTGCCAAGACGTTTAATGCTGTAAAAGCACCTGAAAGATGCAGCTGTGTAAGCTGAAGCGCGATGGAGTGGTAAGTGAAAAAAGAATCATTCGGTCAGCCTTTAAAGCAGAGCTTACCATTAAAGATCACCAGCAGTGGATCAAAGCATGGGTCAGAGCCTCTGAAACCAGCCCAAGCTCCACACAATCCACAGCGGCCCACTTAGGTTTGCCAAGCCTCAGTGTGCAATAGCATGATAAAAGAGCACACTGGAATGGTCTGGTGGCAAGTACGCTCACACTGAATTAACACAGCAACAGAGCAGAGGTATGAAAGATTAAAAGGAAATATCCAGATCTGAAGGATATTGCAACTTAGAGGCATTAAAAGTTTATGAATAGAGAGCATGTGTGGTAAAATCATAGACTAACATCTCTGAATGTGAGACAGACCCTATTGATTGACACGCACCTACTTTTCTGAAGAGACACCAGTGCAGCTAACAACTTAATAGTTCACTGCATACTATTAGTCCAGTGTTGCAAAGGTCAAAACCTGAACCAATATATTTGTTAATTAACATTTATCTATTTTTATCAAATGCAACAGAGTAAAAAAATTAGTTGTGATTAAAAGCAAAAGTTAATTGTGACCCTTTTACTCATTTAGGAATGTATTTATCTATTTGTTTATTTGTGACTATAAAACCATTGTCAACCTTATATTTATGATAAATGGACAAAATCAATGTGCAAGATACAATATAAAAATAAATAGATATGTGTGTGTGATTGAATGAATGAATGAATGAATGAATACAATTATTTACAAAAAAATTACCATTCGCAATTTTGTTATTTATTTATTCATTTTTAATTCTGACTATGAAGTCATGTTGCATTTTTTAATAATAATAATAGCTATAGAGGGCCAAATTACAAAAAATTAAATCATTAAATAAATGTTGAAATATATAAAAAAAATGTTAAATACATAATTAAATAATTAAATGAATGAACAATTAATTAAATAAAGTTTAATTAATTTGTTTATTTGTTTAAATAAACTTCAAAATTTATGAGGGCAAAAAAAAAAAATCCAAGGAGGCATTTGAATGTTTGAATGACCCGTTGGTAGATATTTTTGATGATAAGCAGACAGACATGGCCTGTTGAGGGCGTTATTTCTCAGGGGCATGAAACAAAGCTAAATATTCGCATGATGTAAATGTCAGGGCGAGTCCAAAGGTTAAAGGTCACCATGGTCCAATGGCTGCAGAGCATGTCAGTGGGTTAACATGTCAGCAGCTTCACAGGTGTTGTACATCATCTCAAAACCATTAACATCAAGGGAATTAAAAATTCAACACATCTATTGTCCTACTGAAGTAAAGAACAACGGATTGAACCACATTGGAATGAGCCATTTAAAATTGGTACAAGGTGCTACTAGGTCTGTTAGTGAAAGAAAAAAAGCATACATGCCAAAGACACGCCAAAATTTTGTGGGAATGGGTGCTCAAATCTCAAAGGGAGGCAACCGGATGAATGCAAAAACAAAGGAGGAAGCTCTCAAAGGGGCTCCTCTAATGCACCCAGCACATTAACTACTGGTGGATCCACCATGAAATCGCAGCAGTCCGTCATTTTTCAACAAAAGCAGGACTTCGGCAGAGCTTCCAAACACTCAAGTCCTCCCCCTCATCCTTCACTCTTCTCTCTGCTCTTTCTCTATCACCCCCAGTCTAATCCAAACATCTCCCCATCGCCTGGCGGCCAAGAGTCTAAGGAGAGAGTCATTTTTTTTCCTCGCGCTCCTCTTTTGAGTTGCTCTTAAAAGCTCAGGCGCTGCTCTTTGTACTGCTGAGCATCATCAATGTACTCCTTCCCAAGATTCCCTCACTCTTATCCCAGGCTTCGGTCACAGATTTGGCAACATTCACATAAGCAGGCCGTGTAATTCTGGAGGGAAATTCCAACATAATCAATTCAGAGGGATGAAGCTGACGGACACTGCTAGCCACTGCTGGAGTTAGGTGCACCACAGAATCATTTGAGGAGAGCTGTGGTGGGATCTTTCGCTCTTTCTTGAGTACCTCAAATGCAGATGCACAGAAAAAGTCAGGTGCTCAGTGGAGAGATAAGCAGCTTAACCACTGAGGAATGAATGTTTACTTTTCATTAATGATTGAAAATTACAATTCTCTTTTTAGTTAATGAAATAATCATATATCGATCTATCTACTGTATATATATATATATATATATATATATATATATATATATATATATATATATATATATATATATTTATACATTTTTTTTTTGAAGAAGAAACTTGTACAAATGATTTGCGCAGTTAATTTATTTACTTATTTCCTATATAGTTGGTCCAATCACTTAGCAACACGTTTGCACAAGTTTTCAAAAATTCCAGTACCTTTTTCACACTCAACACAAAAATTGTTTTACTATCAAAATATCAAAACATTTCATTGGCTGTCAAAGTAAGTTGCAATTTATTTAAACATAATTGTTTATTTAATTTTATTTAAAATAATAAATTAAAATATTTTTAAAGATTCAATTAATAATTAAAAAAATAAATTACTAATTGATAAGATAGATTTGAACCCCTGGTTTTCTGGCAAAAACTGTATTGGATGATGAATAGGTGAATTCTTTACTGTACTTAGTACTTCTTTACATTAAAAATTTAAAGAAATAATTTAACTAATTTAAAGAACTACTATGCGGTTTTTTAGGAAATTATGTGGCCCAAGGATTAAACCCTTAAAAAAAGTTTTCAAAAAGAAAAAAAGTTCACAATGACCACAACATATGACATAGGTCTGTTCTGAGAAGGTTGACAACAGAATAAGCAAAAATATAAATGCAATAATACTATGTACCTAACCATATAATCATGCATAGCTAATCATTTTTCAAATCCTTGGGCCCATTAAGATCATGATAATATTAAGAAAACTAAGGGCCAGTTTTACGAACAGCTTGTGCCAGCGCAAACCATCTTTTGGAGTTAAAATAGTACTGTCAGGATTTACTAAAGACAGCAGTGAAGAATTAGCGCTGAAAAGGCGTGGACACAGTTATTTTTGCGACTCACCTTATTGAATATGCATTTGTAGGAGTTTCCCTTTCATAAACAAAATTTATGGGAGGAGAGAATTAAAATGAATCATGCAACACGATTTAACATTTGCGCTCGTCAATAGCCTACTGGTATTTGCGCCATTATTTAACGCCCCCCCAAAAAAGCATGTCTTTCCCCTCCCATCGCCGCTTTTATGGATTTGTGCTCTAACGCTAATTTGCCCTGCTTAGTAAATCTGGCCCTAAATGTTTAATATTAAGAGCATTTTTTTGTTTTGTACAATAAAAACTTGTAGCGCTGTGTTGGGTAACCACTGGATGTCTAATGTAAAATCTCGGTCCTGAAGCAAAATTAATTGAGAACCACTATTCAGTGGCAGGTTCAGGTAGAGTTTCAATGGTATTTCAGAGCTGTGTGACAGATTATACATCTGCTTTCTGCTTTTCAGCGTCTTTTTCTCACTCCGTCTCGCTCTCAGGTGCTGTATGATGGAGAGTCCTCTCGTTGAGTGTTTACTCTCATTTGAAACACTAACAGGGAATGAATGTGTCCCATTTGCACAGTGTCAGGACTGATGCGGTCATGGCGCCTGCACCCACGACACATGATAGAGCACCTGCCGCCCGTATCTATCACGCACGCACAGCGCATGCAATCCCTCAGTGTCACTTAGTTAATGAATATGAGCCATAACTGCAAAAACACCCTCTCAACCAAGTGCCAGTGTGTGGGTTTCTTTGCCCATGACCTCATGCTAACAGACAGACCGCATAACACATCGAGCAAATAATAAAACCAGGGCCCCACTCGCTGCATATGTGATTCAATTATAAACAAATATACAGATGGCGCATCACCAAATGATCATTATGAATTCCGATGACCCCATCTATGCCGGTGCACGGGCTTGTTAATGTGTTTACCTCGGTTATAACGAATGAGAGTTCATCTCTACCTCGTCCGTCTTCCCAGGAGGCTCATGGGGAGAGTGATGGGTGTGTGCTGGGGAGCAGCAGGGGTGTGCGCTTACCTAAGCAATGGGTCAGATTTAAGGTCAGCTCTGCCCTTGTGGCACTATACCTGCAAGCCATTTTAAAACAGAAGAGAAAATCAGCAATTAAAAGGACAGTTCATTCAAAAATGAAAATGGTCATTGTTTTTGCACATGATGCATAACAGTTCAGAGGGAGCAGAAGGTGTAAAGCTCCAAAAACGGACATAATCCAATACTATAAAAGTAGTCCATAAGACTTTGCACTACAGTTCAAGTCCTCCAAAGGCATAGAGTAGTTTTGTTGGATTAAATTGATAAAACGTGGGAGTAAAAGTCATCTAGTAAATGACAAAATGTTTCTATTTCAAATAAATTGTCACGTTGCACTTGGGCAAGGAGCGAGGAGACATGGAGATATCCCATTCAGAGTTTTATTCAGAATCCAATAACACGGACCGTGGAGCTTGGGGGATGGACGAACAATACAGGACATGGGAGACAGGGCTTAAGAACACAGGGAAATCAACTAGGAAGAACAGAAACAGGTGCGGGGCAATTAAACGCAGGGCTGGGAACAAATTAACTCATGAGGACAGGGACCGAGGACAGGAACAGGAAGGCCAAATATGGACACGAGAGGCGGGGACACACGAGACACAGACTGACATAAATCCTGTTTTAAATCCTATATTCATGAAAACAATAATGAAACTGTTAAGAAATACAAGAACAATATAATATAATAACTAATATTAAATATAATAACAGAATATTACTGTAGTATACAATGTATTAAATAGTACAACTGTTTTTGACATTGATAATAATAAGAAGAAATGTTTCTTGAGCATCAAATCAGCATATCAGAAAAAAAAAGTAAAAAAAAAAAAAAAAGTTATTTAAAATTGTAATAATACTGTCACGGTGCACACACGAGGAGGACACAGGAACATGCAGACGAGGATGTAACCTCAAATAATAGGCTTAAATGAGGACAGGCACACCGGGGAGTAACGAGTAGACCAGACGACATTACACTGAACAGACAGGACTATAAAAACACCGGACCATCATGGATAATTAGACAAACACGGCTGGACAAGCCTTAACTAATAATCACATCAGACAAGGACAGGAAACAACCAAATATGGAAACAAGAGGCAAGAACACATGACACACACGACAGAGGACTGACAAATACCTCAAAACATATTTATTTATTTATTATTTTGGATCAAATAAATGCAGCCTTGGTGAGTATAAAAGACTTCTTTAAAAAATCTTTCTAACCCAAAGCTTTTGAACGGCAAATCTAGTCTGTCACACAAAACTATCGCATTGCTTCAAAAGACTTTAAATGTAGAACACAAGCCATATGAACTACTTTTAATTATACTTATAGTGCTTTTTTGCTGTTCTTTTCATTTTTTGTCACTATGAAATGGCAAGAGTCTGTGCTGCGCTAAAAAATAGCATTATACTCAACTGTATGGGTTTGAAGTGGCACAAGGAGGCGTAAATAATGAAAACGTCCATTTTAAGGGGAACTGTCCTTTTAAGGTTTAGTTTTATAGCATAAATAAAATCACGCACAAATGATTAATATAATAATAATTCACCACAATGAAGAGCACAAAATGGCTGTGGTTTTAAAAAGAGTGCTTTTGAAAAAGATCTAAAATTTGCCTCATATTTAGACCAGATGGTTTAAGGTGAATGTAATGACATGGTTTGGTCAGCTTCATATTCTCACATATAAAAGCTTCTCCAATTTTGCTCTCTCTCATTCGGTCTGCTTTGTCTCATTTCACCTTCTCTCTCTCTCTCTGCTCTGTTAATCACTGTGAGCAGGAGACAATCAAACACAGCACAGGAAACCAGGCAGCCTGTTATTACTGGCAGCTAATGCCACACCAGTGTTTTAATATTTATTCACTAAGCCCCTCGTAGCACATAAATCATAAACTGAGGTGCAGTACCAACTTTTATTCTCCATTTCATAGACTCTAAAAGCCTTTGACTGTTTCAGGAGGTAAATACTTTAAATGGAGCTGTAGGGTTGATGCTATCTGCACTGCCAGGAAAATCTGGTCAGCAAATCAAGAGTAAGTGAAGAAATGTGCAGCCTCTGAGGAAAAGAAAATGTTTTGGCTTACTTGCAACATTTCAAAATGACACAAAATAGAGAGCAGAGAGTCTGAACAGCTTATTTCAAATGCCTGCCCATTTGCTTAGAAGCTGTAATAGATTTCTATATGCTTTCACGAAACGGAATATCCTCTCGCTATTACAAAACCTTTAGTAAATGGCAGGGTATGATCTGTGATAGACTGTGTATTGAACTAAAATAAATTCAACAAACTTTACTGCAAGTATTGCAAGTCCTTGGGTGCTGATTTAAATGTAAGCTATTTCAGAGGAATGAGGTGTGGTGAGAGGGTGAAATTTAGCCTGCTGTGTGAGAACTAACAGTTCACATCTCTCTCCCCATCTCCCAATGATGCAGTTACTGTGAGAACATGCCTGAAGGGATCATTCACATTCATTCCTTTGTGGAACTCAAAAGGAGACATTTCGAAGACTGTGTTGGTCACTCTTTTCCTGTGCTAGGTAATTACAATGAGATGCATTCAAGCTTAAAAAGGACACAAACGAACCATAAAAGTATCATAGAAGTGGTCCATATGACTTGTGCGCTATGTTTAAAGTCTTCTGAAGCCATACGCTAGATTTGTGTGAGGAAAAGACCAAAATTATCCACTGATAATCCACTCTATTGGGCTGTTGTACTCGAATCATTGAGTTAAACTCAATAATTGGATCAGTCTAATTTATGAACAAATCATCAGTTTTCACTCATAAATTTCCATATGATTACACAGGTCATTTCTGTGTAATCATATGGAAATTTATGAGTGAAAACTGATGATTTATTTACACACCAAATTAAACGTGAAATTAAGTAGAAAGAATGAAACCGTATTTTCTTGTAAAACATAATCTAACAATCTTTGCTTTATTTACAACTTCAAAGAATCATTTTTTTTATTCTTGCTTTTATGAATTCCCATGAACATGAGAGACAGGATGAACAAAATATTTTTGAACATTATTACATTTAATATAAGATAACTGTGAGACAAACACTGAAACATTTTTTAAAGTATTTTTACTCAGAAATCACTATAAAATGTTACAGTTAATAACAAAGAAACAGCAAATAACTGTAAATATATAATTGAATGTGAAATTTTGAAGTTGAAAGACTCAAATAGTGATTTCTTGTAAGACATCCTGTAATAAACTATATTTTACAACATAGAAAAATGTAGAATTTATCATTTTGCTTATACTTTTAAGGATGCTGAATTCACATTGATTTACTATTTATAATAAGCTTTGGTTTACCATTTATGTATTTATGTATTTATTTATTTATTCACTTTTTAACGCCATGCCAGCATCAAGGCTATTTTCATGGCGATCTCATAATAAATTACACAAGGTATACAATGAACAAAAAGTTATAAAAGACATTTCAAATCTACACTAGACAAAACTTCTAAAATGCATTCAGTTAAATAAATCAGTTAAACACACCTCTGCATAAAACCGTTATCTATTTACATTAAAAACAGCTTTGGTTTACCAATTTTTCCAACAATCAACTCTTTTATTAATAGGGATAGTTCAACCAAAAATGACAATTCTGTCATTATGTCAGGGTTCTGTCACTTCGGTCTAGTTTTGTGACAGTGCCCTGATACTCCCGTCATGTCCTGTTTTTATGTGAGTGCGCGAAGTCTCCAAAGTAAGCCATGGCCAAGGAAGCCACCCCAGAGCCCCCCGCTATCTCAGTCACAGAGGCTGCCCCTGAGCCTGCCCCTTTCCCAGAGAATGGTCTGCCTAGTGCCCATTACGTCGGCCGGGCTACTTTTGCAGTCCTGTGCCAGTTCGTTGTCGAATGTTTCCTGTTCCTGCCCTGTCTTGTCTTGTCTTGCCCTGCCCTGCCCTGCCCTGCCCTGCCCTGCCAAGCCTTGTCAGCAGTCCTGGGCTGCGTTTCCCAAAAGCATCTTAAGCTTAAGTACATCGTAGACCCATTGAAATTAACCAATGGAGCTAAGGTCAATTTAGGCTTACGATGCTTTTGGGAAACGCAGCCCTGGTTTTTCCCCTACGGGGTAGTTTTTGTTGCTTGTTTTATTTTTAATTAATAAAGCCCATTACTATGCAGTACTGAGTCCTCGCCTCATCCCTTTTTCTCAAACCCTGACACATTAATTACTCACCCTCATGTCATTCCAAACCCGTAAGACCTTTGCTCATCTTCGAAACAAAAAATTAAGATATTTTTTGATGTAATCCGAGAGCTTTCTGACCCTCCATAGACAGCAAGTGTACTACCAAGACCAATGCACAAAAACATAGTAAGGACATCGTTAAAATAATCCATGTGACATCAGTGGTTCAGCCATACATTTACGAAGCTACGAGAATACTTTTTTTGTGCGCAAAGAAAACAAAAAGAACGACTTTATTCAACAATTTTTCTCCTCCGCATCACCCTGTAGTGCCATTTTGGAGAGTATTATGATGAATGCGTGTGCTTTTCCTGCACGTAAACTGTATGTGTTTGAATTTACATTCCGAGGAAAGCACACGCATTTGTCGTGATACTCCATTCTCGTAGCTTCATAAAATTAAGGTACCTCTGATGTCACATGGATTATTTTAGCGATATCCTTACTATTACTCTGTGCCTTGACCATGGTAGTACCCTTGCTGTCTATGGAGGGTCAGAAAGCTCTCAGATTTCATAAAATATCTTAATTTTTTTTCCGAAAATGAACGAAGGTCTTACAGATTTGGAACGACATAAGGGTGAGTAATTAATGACAGAATTTTCATTTTTGAGTGAACTATCCCTTTAGTAGTTTGGTTCATATTGAATATCCAGCAGGTAACTTTTTTTGCAATGAGGCACAACAACAACATCAAAAAACATCTAAAATTGGACTGTTTCTACATTTCACTGGGATTTTTTACTGGTATTAGATATGTGATCCCAGGGCTTCACGTTTTGTTTTGCAAGTAAGAAAAGCAACAACCCAAGACTGTGGTATGTATCACTGGTAGATACGTTGCAACATTAACACTCGCGTAAATAATGAATAATGTTTTGCATCGCCCTGTGCAATATCCCCAGTGTTGATAAGTGTTAACAGAGGCCACATATTTGTGGCAGATGGGTGCTGTAAATCATTTAAAACCTGTAATGTTTGTTTTTTTTTACATCAGCTTGGGTCTCCTTTATCAAAGCTCTGGGCATAACCCCAGCATATGCGGATCAATGCTTCAACAGCGTGTGAGAGGGTGTGAACATATTTGATGTAGTGAAAGAGGACAGCCTACAGAGATGCATTACCTCAAATCTCAGGCCACATTATTTCACCCTGCTATTCAGCTAGAGAAATGGACACATACAGAGAATTCACCTAAAACCCATCTGGAGCAGATGGAGCATGATGAGACTCAAGGTGGAAATAAAAAAATTAGATGTCTCTATAATATGATGGCAAGATGTAATCCTCTTAAACCTGGGAATAACAGCCACAGAGAAATGAGATAACACTCAAAACCACAGTTCAGTACCTGTACATGAAAGAAGGACAATGCAGCCATGGAGGGCTCAACAATCACACAATCAGACCCATTACATGAAGAGAGCGCAGGGCTTTTGTGTGGAAAAACAGACATGTTGCGTTATTGTGCTCAGTATAATTGACGTTCAGCTTGGGGTCTGAGACCACAAGGCTATTTAATAGTTTAAAAAAATAGACTCAACATTTACTTTTTATAATCTTATGAGAGCTTATTAAGAAAAAAAAATTACATTCAATTTGGCATCTCAGATATGAATAAATGCACTACATTTTCACGTTAACTTTGGTGTGCGCGACCCACAGATATACTCCTGACAGCTATTTATTATGATTTTATAATGTATGTTCTACTCTGTTTTTACTGAGGCTCAAATTGAACTCAAACAGAAACATTGTCGCTAGAATTAATAGCATGTACACTTCTGAAAAATTCACGACTACTGTGGTAAAATAGGTTAAAGCTTTAATATCACCAACTGCATTTGACGTCAAGATAAATAGTCTAAAGGGAAGATATGAAGCTAATTTTAAAATTAATATTGTTATAGTAACGTGTACATCATTGGGGACTTTGACACCTTAAATACAAAAAAACACTAAGTCAATCTCAACAGAAAATGAGGGATATGAATAAATATTCTTCTTACATTTTGTACATTTATAAAGGTTTTCCTTTAAAAAAAAGTTAATGTTCAGAATAGCTTGATTTTTATTATATGCAGCTTATTCATTACAAATAGTAGACCTAAATCAATGATGTTCTTCAAAACTACACATGCTTTGAATCAACCTGCAGCCAAGAGAGCTGGCACTGTTATGGTCAATTGTTCTGTATTTATGCATTTTTTATTAAAAAATAAATAAAAAAGAGGTTTGGAGGACAGGCCGTGGAAGACCAGATGTGCGTCTTAGATCTCATATGAACTCAAACATCCCGCTACACATGGGCACACATGTACAAGGACGACTGCTCTGACAGGGGGCCAAAGTTTTGGGGAGATGAGAGAGGGGAAGGAGAGGACAGCAGAGAGGAGGGAAACGCATGAGACAGCCCATGTCAATAAAAAGACCAGAAAACGGATCACTCATGGGTGGTCAAGGCAGACACATACAAGTCACAGGCACCATAAAGGTACAAAGACATGCCATTCAGATACACTGACAGTGCTACTTTAGTCCAAACACACAGAAGATGAAGGATATGTGGGTCAACAACAAATAAGATAGCCCAACAAATAAAAAGTAAAATCTTTTCAAAAATGTAGTTTAAAAAAAAAAAATACCGCATTCTTAGAAATTTAATCTTTACATAGTTTTGAGAAAAACAAAACAAAACATTTATACCACTTTCAAGAAAATAAAATGATTTAATGACTGATGTCATGCATGTATGAATTGCTTTTTTAAATTCTGAATACATTAATAGCTCTACTCTAGAGCATCGTCATAATTTTGCATTACCATTTACTACTCTTTCATCCTATAGAATTAAAAGGGCGGTTTCTGCTATAACTTCACTATGTAAGTAACATTAATACTTTATGCAAAAATTAAAATTAGCTGAAAATAATATGCAAGGATCAAGCACTGTTTACAAACGAGAAAAGTCTTATTTATTATACAGCACTTTGCTTCACAAGACATTAATTGATGAACTGGAGTCGTGTGGATTACTTGCAGATTATTGTGATGTTTTTAGGAGCTGTTTGGACTCTCATTCTGACAGCACACATCCACTGCAGAGGATCCTCCAAAGAGAACTTCTCCAAATCTGTTCTGATGAAGAAACTCATCCACTTCATGGATACTTGAGTTTAAGTCAATTTTCTGCAAATTTTTGGGTGAACTACTCCTAATGAACCTCTGTAATGATTGGCTAACATCAGTCACGAATTAGAAGTATAAAATGAATATTTGTAAAGAAAAATGTCATAGGATTTTGATATAAGAAGAGACTGGTTTTCCTTTTGCTATAAACAAAACTTGGTTCTCGAGAAACTAGTATATTCTCACCAGAGCTTGCGCTACACCTACATCCTATGTCATCCACTTGAACGGCACTCTCTCGTGAATGCACATACGACAGCTATCGGAAACTAAAGATTACGGATTATAATCTATCTACATATACTATGTAGACAAACAGCTAAAGTGTATATAGGACACTTATACATCAAAAGAGCAAAGAAAACCGTAAAAGGCCCTTGAAAGCTCTTCAAATTCAGCTCTTCAAAGTCTAAAGCAGGAACTCCACTAGTTCTATGAGTCAGGGGAACAAATATAATCCAAAGTGAAATCATTAAACACACTGAGCCTTGTCAATGTTGTGTCTAAAGAATCTCCTAGCTACAGACCTCCCATTTACAGGCACAATATGTCGTATTGATCTGGTCCCTCTCATATCTCCCTTCTCTCCTGTCTGCAGGAAACTCTTTAATGAAATAATGCTTTGGAAAGGGTTGAAGGACAGCCAAGCTCTAACTGTGACAATGTCTCTGCAACACGTGCCGTAGAGATAAATCTTTTTAGTATAGACTCACATCAGTTAAGAGAAAGAGAGAAAAACAGAGGAGATGGAGAGCACATTCTTGTGGGCAGCCCAGAATAATTCATAAAATCAGTTTGATAGTTTGCTGTCGTAAGATTGAAGACAATGCATTAGAGAAGTCACAGTAGGTACATCAGTGCTCAATCTTATTGCAGTGAGAGTCGCCATCACACTCTGTGTGATCTTCCCTCCATTACAACACTGGCAGAGATGACAAACATTACGAGGACAATGGTTAGTCATTTGAACTATTGTGCTCATCCTTTCTCTGTGAATGGTGCTGTCACTATCCTTCGTGAAACCAAAACTGAGTGGTTGGGCTTCAGGCAATCTGGCTACATCTTTTTGTGCCCTATAATGGGACTCTGAATTCGTTCCCATGCCAACAAAAATACTCTAAAAGCTATTGTGGGGATTGAGTGGCATTGCAGAGCTAGATAAATGCTGAACTACCTTGGCTCTATGTTAGGGAAACCATGCACCTAATACGGACTCATGTGGAGATATAAAAAAAAAAAATATATATATATATAAAACAAATGGACAAAGCACATTAGAAAAAGTAAAATATTGAACTGATCTTTTAGTGTTTTCAGCACAGTTTTATTGTGCCGATTTCTCTGCCCAATGTTCCCATGCATATTTTCATCCGGGCTCACAGTAATAAAACCTCAAAAGTCACATGTTCGTTTTGGTCAAGACAATGCAATGGTTTTCAATTAGTGTCTGAAAAGACTCACAATGGTAGGTCAAGGGAGCCGAAACATGGCTAGAATACAAAATGATAAAAAGAAAATTGAGACAGTATGCTGACTTGAATAACATTGCGTCTGATTCACAACCAGAGGCAAGGGCAGCCTTTTCTACAACTTGCATAGGGGACTAAAAATGAAACTTTTGAGGTTAAGGTCTGAAGGGCAACACTACTTTATAAAGACTTCAATTAAGACTTAATTTCAAAACGCAGTCAAAGATCAAGCACCACAAACAGTTTTGGAATCTGAAAAGCTGTATATGTAATTTATGAACTGAAGACAGGTGAACTATAATTGTTTACAAATGCAGCAATTAAAATGTCATCAGCTAAAGTATGGCAGACTAGGAGTGAAACTTAACATAGGCCTAATGAAAAAATAAAGTATCAATTCAAACATAAAAAATTATATGAAGCATGTTTTAAATGGACATACTAATAACATTTAAAATTGTTTAATTAAAATGTAGTTAAATAAAACAATAAAACTAAAGATGATATTTAGCAAAATGTCCGTGCTGCTTTTTCTTTATCTGTTCCATGTTAGAAGAAAAATAAACACGTAAATACATCGTAAACAATTACACCATTTTTATTAAAAACTATTCAAACACACTGGACGTCCTTAAAGCAATATTTAGGTATTTTTTTTAAATATCAGTTTCAGAATCATTCTGATGGTACACTGATCAAGTCCCACGTTCAAGTCAGTTTGGTGAGTTCCTGAGCAACACGGGTACAAAATTCAGTGAAAAGGGCAGACTACTTTACAGCAGCAACAAATGCATGTGTACAGCTCTCTGGTAAAGCTATCCACTGTTATTACGACAGTGATATATTCACAACAGTGAATTCTACTCACTTAACTGTAGGGGGCTTCAAAGTCGCAAAAATACACAAAAGGGAAGTCGTGGCCTAATGGTTAGGGAGTCGGACTCGTAATCCAAAGGTTGCGAGTTTGAGTCTCAGGTCCGGCAGGAATTGTGGGTGGGGGGAGTGAATGTCCAGCGCTCTCTCCACCCTCAATACGACGACTGAGGTGCCCTTGAACAAGACACCGAACCCCCAACTGCTCCCCGGGCGCCGCAGCATAAATGGCTGCCCACTGCTCCGGGTGTGTGTTCACGGTGTGTGTGTGTTCACTGCTGTGTGTGTGCAATTTGGATGGATTAAATGCAGTGCACAAAATCCGCGTATGGGTCACCATACTTGGCCGTATGTCACGTCACTTTAACTTTAAAAACTATATGCAGTTGCTTTAACTAGCTCAGACAAGATTGAGGTCTCTGCAGAGCAAAAGTGAGCATTTCTGACTTAATGGGTGTTTTCAAACTGCTGGGTGTTGCTAAATCAAATGTTCCTCCTTACCTGACCCCACCCCTAAACCTACTCATCAGTCTTCGCTATGACGTCTCATGTCAACCAATCAGGTAGCATGGTCAAAAATACACAAAATTATATGCAGTTGCTTTATAGCTCAGACAAGATTGAGGTCTTGTCTGAGCTAGTTCTATTTTGTCCTTGCCCACTGATCTGGTAACACTCATTAGAGATCTATACTCGGCTCAGTAGGCTATATAATAAAAAAATAGAAAAAAATAAAATAAAAATAATAAAACAAAAATGCGGTTACGGAAGGCACTTGTAATGAGATGTAGCCACACGAATTACATAATATAGCCTTCATGTCAACACCAAACTAGCGTGATAAATTCAAGTAACCTATACTTACCTTGTCTGTGTAGACGTTGGCTTGCTTAATGAAATGAAACTTTCGCACAATGTCCGCACAAGAACACAGTAAACAACAGTAAACAAGTCATCTTCTAATATTTCCTACATTGTTTACCTGGAAAAAGTGCACAACACAGCACACTAGTGTTGACGTACAAGCAACACCCACTGATTCAACAGTGATGAAACACCTTTTTTCACTGTCCGACAAGTAAAAATTATTTTAGCTTTTGAAAGTCACAAAATCATTGTGGAATTTTTTAATGTCTTCATTATGTAATTTTACTACTTTTTAAACGCCTTTTGGCTATGTGTGGAGTTCATTAAGCCTTGTCATAGATAAAGGTTAAATAAATATGAAAATTGAATAGGCCTATAAAAACTATATTTTTTTTTCATTTTGCTTAATTTCCAATCAAATTGTAGTTTTGTCTAATTATCCAAAAACGTGTGAAATAGTACTTGTGTGTTTAGAATATAAGTTAACATGCTATATATATGACAAAGAAAGTAAGACATCTATTCTAAAAAGTCTTATCCATCACCGAATGTTATTAAACACAATAAATCATTTTAAAATGTAGTGAAAATGTTCCTGTCTTTAAAAAAAAACATCCTGTAATATGTTTATGCTTTCTGTTGGATATTGTATGTGAACAGATTAAATAAACAATATGTATTTGTGAAGCACCACCATGCATAATAATGTTGTGATACTACCAGATTTGGTCTTGCTGGCATTTTCCACACATTCTGAGCAGCTCAGGCTGTAAAACTGACAGCTAGTCATTAGTACCAAATTTCAAATAAAAGAATGAGTCATTTTGTTTGCAGGTGAGACCTGAGCTGTGATGAGAATTATGAACAATCTGTTCTGCATCCGGATTTAGTGGTGCTGTTTGGCAGCTGAAGAAATGAACTGGAGACAGCATCAACAAACCAGCAGATAAGACCGTATTTTGAGTACAATTTCTTTCTAGTACAATCCCACCAGGGCCAGATTCATGACAAATCCAGGTTGTTTTATAAGCTATTCGTGATAGTATTTACAGTACATGAGTTGGTGCAGCTGTACTACTCCTGCAAGCAATTAATCGTTGAATATTTCCTGTTTGGAGGCTGTGTTTCCTTTAGCCATTTCACAGCCCATGCAGGGCCCTTAATGGAGTCTGCCATATTTACTATCATTGTGTTTCTCTCTGCAGTCAAGCAATCATTCGCTAGCTTGTACCCCCCAAGGCCTCATATGGAGCTAATCCAATCTCCTCCACCACAGCTGTGAGAGGGAGAGGACCAGCAGATGATGGCAAAGCCACTGAGCATCCACCAGACTAACACCTGCGCTCACCATGCCACAGTGCACACCGGATCCTTGCAGCATTACAGCACAGAGAGCCACTCCAGCAACGGAACCTCTGCACATCGGTGGTGACATACACATAATTACAAAAGAGGTTGATTCATGGAACAGAGTGACTCTTCTAACTTGTGCAACCCAAGAAACGCGTCAAGCCATAATGGGAGGAACAAAAAGCCTGTGGAATTGAGTATCAGATAGTATGAGATATTGATATCTCTGGGCTTCTCTTGAGAGTTTCCTCAATGAGCCTGCAGCAACCAATTGAATGAACATGAAAATTCTTGAAAAATGAGTGCTGCTGGTGAACAGATGCGGGCTATAAAACCGTGTCGTAAGACTCCTGTGGCCCTCTTTAGAGTTGATATGTTGACCGTCTGCAGTTTTCTGGAAGAGCTCATAAGATGTTGCTGTTCAATGACTCTTTGACTCAGCTCCATTGAGACTTAAATAGGGGAAGTTGGGATGACATTATTTGTCTTTGAACCTCATAATTTGTCAGCTTGTTAGAGAGACAGATGACCTATTAAGGGGACATACTCAAATGAGTTATATAGCACTAATTTAAACAGAAAATAAACGTGAGAGATGTGTCTTCTAGACACATGGTCCTCATCTTGGTCTCAGTGCAGACATTTGAACCATTTTGCCTTCAAAACAATATACAGTCACAGGGGAGATGCTAGGTTATTAAAACTTCAGTTTAAAAAGTTTACATTTTAAATTGTACCACCACATCCCCATAGTTTGACTTAAAAAGGTTTAGCTAAATTCACAAAGAATAATGTGCGTGTGTAAATTTCATTTGAAGTGATTTAGAGTAATTGAAAGCCTTATTTCTTTAGTTGTTTTCACAAAGTTTCATAGAGACAACTTTACTTGCTGTTGCATACGTTTTTAAATTATTGTTACTATTGCTGTGTAATATAATAAACAATATATTTAAATAGTAATATAAAAATCTATAATATAAATACTAATTAAAATATACAAATTCTAAGTTTCACATGAGGCTATTTAAACAAGAGCCTACTTTCTTTTGTGTTGTTTTCACAACATTTCACAGAGACAACTACTTGCTTTTGCCGGCTGTTTAATTGCAGTGCCATTGATTTCAGATTTAATCTCCAAGAAACCTGGGTTTGAAATTAGACTTGAACTCCTTAAATGGAAAGTTCTCCCAAAAATGAGCATTCTGTCATCATTTATCCTCATGTCATTCCAAATCTGTATGACTTTCAAGATGACACTTTGAAAAATGTTGGGTTCAAAGAGGTCCAACATTCTTCCACAGAAGAATGAAAGTTTTGGAATGAAATGGCATTTAACAGACTATAATTTTGTGCACAACCTCATTTCCTTAGTATCTTTCACCAAGCATGTTCACAAACACCAATTTTTATATTTGTATTTAATGTAGAGTTACTATTTTTGAATCCACACTCAACACAAACATCTCAGCTGTTTGGGATATAATCTCAGTAATGACCTTCTCACTGATATTTCTTTCTGACAGTTATTTTTCTCCTGGCACATTGTTTTTATGTGTTGCCAGGGTACCCAGGTGTGCCGTCTGAAGAGCCCAGCTGTGAGTGCTCAAGCTTCAGTGTTTTTAATCAGAGAAAAACCTCCCACTGTCACAGTCTGTCACAGCCCACAGGAACTTCAGCAAGGCGTGCAAGAGAAGCTCTCTCCTCGGCATGCACCGCTGCTGCAGACTGGGATATGAACGCTGAGCCTCTTACAGAAAACTTTCCAGGCTCCGGCCCACTTCAGTCAAAGTTTATATGTGACATTCTTGCACGTTAGGTCTGTACCGCTCGAATTTGTTTTGTAAACGATACCAGTCAATACTGATGTACACTTCATAGGCCGTGTGCCACAGAGGCCTTTGTACCAAGGCTCTTAATAATGAAGCCAGTGACCGGAACAATGACGGTTCTGTGTGGTCTCCCACTCAGCCTTTTAAACTCATATGCCCCTACAGTGTATCTCTCCTATTTCCCATTCTCTCTCGACCTATCTCTCCCCTGCCCTCCTCCTCCCTGTGCTCAGCATTCATAGAGCTCAGTGGTGCGAAACTGGAAATCCATTTGAAATTCAGCCTCCGCACTCCATGTTGTGTTGGAATGACCCATTATTTCACACTAGGGTAAACTGTGCGAATTCATAAATATAAATAAGCAGCTTCACACCCCTGCCTCTCAAAGCAGCACGCCGCACACAAAGCAAGCCTGATGAATTCAATCACAGAGAGAAAAATACCAGGGCAATTATACGGAGAGGGTGGGTGATGGGCTTGGGGTGACTGTAACTCATTTCACCCGCCAGACCTGTGGGGTGAAAGTTAGAACCGGATATTTTATTCAGATTTATGCATCCTGAAATCCTATCAGGTGTGGGTTTCTTCTTATCAGCGAGAGTTTGAAGTCGATTAGGATGGTATTATTTCTCCTGGTGTTAAGCTTCATATTTGTTACGGTGTGGAGGAATACAATCAGAAAAAGCATGAAATGTCAAATAACTCATTGTGGCTTAAAAATGGCAGTTTTTGTGCACTACGTGCTACCTGTAACTTTGACGGTGCGGAGACAATTAGTCAGAGCGATTTCAGAAGTGACTGCGACATCAAATCATTCATTTCATCAGGCGTTACGACAGCATCAGAATTTTAAATAGACGCATACGTCTGAGCCCAAAATTCATCACTCTCCCTGATGACAGCAGTTTGGTCATTTGATTTGTCACTCAGGGCATTTGAATAAACTACAATCAGTAATTATGGAGGGGAAAATCCATTAGTGAAATATGCCAATCTAATTATGCGCAGGGATGGTGAATTAGCGGGTTGTCCTGGAAGCAGATTGCTGCGTGTGGAGACGCAGCTTGACTCATCATATTACACATTAAATCTGAAGTGATGTAACTTACAAAGGTCAAGCTGTTTTGCCTGATAACACTCATATTCTGCACATCAATTATGGTGCTAAGTGGCCAAAACAATTATGAGACTTTTTCTTTCAGCCCCTCCTCGGTTAATGTGTGTGGGTGTGTTCACAGCGGCCAAGCACAGATCACACAATGTGTTAAAACAGTGTGAAGCACCAACACTGTTAAGTACCGCTTAGTTCAGAGTTAAACACACCCACAGCCGAATGCTGTACCGATTCAGTACTCCACAATGACATTTGAATATTGTAACTAATGTGCTAATGCAGTGTTTACCAGCTTTTCTTTGTCACAGCATCCTCATTTAGGCTGAAGTGTCCCTTCATTAACACCAAACAAGAAATGTGTCAACAGAAAAACATTAGTCACATTAACATTAATATAATGTGAATTCTTTGCTTGATTGTAAACATTGACTGCGATACACCTACCTCCTGGAGAGTGTTCTTCACTTGGCTGGATGTTGTGAAAGGGTTTTTCTTTACCATGGAGAGGATCCACCACTGTTGTTCTCTGTGGACGTCCATGCGTCCATGTTTATGTTGCTGAGCTCACCAGTGCGTTCTTTTTTTTCTCAAAATGTACCAAACTGTTGATTTGGCCACTCTTTGTTTTGAAGCCTAAAAATTGTCTGTTTCACTTGTATGGAGAGCTCCTTTGACCGCATGATGTGGGTTCACAGCAACAGCTTCCAAATGCAAATGGCACACTTGAAGGAATGAAGAATGAAATGGCTTTTTAGCCAATTGTCCAATTACTTATGGTCCCTTGAAAATGGGGAGAGGTACATATTAAAGAGCTGTAATTCCTTAACCTTTCCTCCAATTGTGATGAAAATATTATTATTATCAAATTAAAGCTCAGAGTGTGCACTTTAAGCCCATATTCAATAACTTGAATATGTTTTGACCAACAGCTAAAATAATACAAATTGTGCCTGTCCAAATATATATGGACCTATTTTCTATTGTTCTTTGACCTTTCTATTCATCAAATTAAGAATGAAAAAGAGGCAACGCGTGTTTTCTATGAGTTGTGATCTCAACTTTCTCTCAAAAAGAAAAGCTTTATGCACAGGAAAAACAAGAGAAAACTATTTTTTGAACTCTTATACTCTTATATGGAAAGATCATGTAAAAAAGTTATCATTATGACAAAATAAGGCAGAAAAAAGAATACTGCATGGCCTGTTAAGGCTTCTAAATTGTGTTTATGTACTCTGCTGGCATATGTTTACCGCTCATTTTAAACTGGCCTTTGTTTTCCTAATTTTCATGACTGCCCTGTGGTGAAAACCAAGTTTTTAACATTGTTTACATATCTGTCTGGGGTTTTTATATATGCTTAAAGATAAACTATGTGCAAATTCATCAGTTCACACCATTACTGAGCATTTTCTCCTTGAAACTGCAGTGCACCGAAATCCAGCACCAAAAAAGTGCAGTTTGAAACAAACTGTTTCCTACTATCACAAAAATATAACCAATTCCATCAGCCTGTGGAATGGTTTCTACCTAAACATGTTGATCTTTGGAAGGCAGCTGTCTGATCATCAAAAATGAGTTTTAAGGGATAAAATTAGTAACTGCATGGGGATTTTTAATACAGCAACAACAAGGAGAGAACTGCAACAGGATCAGTAAAACATACAGATTTGTGTGATCTAAGAGTATGTGTGTGCCTCAAAATGACTGAAGAAACTAAACAAGACAGAAACGTCTGCATTTTTTACATCAGCAGAGAGGCCAAGTAAATGCCTCAGACCTCTTTGTGAACCAATCGGCACAGCCATCCAGCCAGACCAAAGCATGCGTTTCCGCAGAGCAGCATGGAAGAGGGCCGTGTCAATGGGAAATTGATTTTCTGTGCTGTATCTACAGAAATGCCAACACTCTTCAAAGAGTCACTCTGTGGAGGAGTGGGTTTGCATTGTCTGTTCATCACAGAAAGCCTCAGGAGGAGCCATAGAGGTGATAGATGGCAGTACAGAAAGGAAAGAAAACCAGGCACTAGAGCCATGCAATAAAACATTAAAAACCCAGCGTCCTGGGCTCTCACCTTTTTTATTACTGAGACTTACATTTGCATTCTTCTGTGCTGCTGAATTCCCTGCGCTGACTTGCAGCATTGGTGAATAACTAATAATAACTAATAACTCAGTAAAGTAAAAGCTATTTTAATAACTGTCTTTGTCTAACGGTTTGTGCAAACAAGCTCAACACAATTATTACTACACAATCGCCATTTAAAGGGTTAGTCCAAAAATGTAAAATCTGACATTAATTACTCAACCTCATGTCGTTCCAAACCTGTAAGACCTTCGTTCATCTTTGAAACACAAATTAAGATATTTTTGATGAAATCCAAGAGCTTTCTGACCCTGCAAAGACAGCAACGCAACTGAAACGTTCAAGGCCCAGAAAGGGAGAAAGAACATTGTTAAAATAGTCCATGTGACTATTGGTTCAACCATCTATGCAGGCTCTTGGATTTTTTCAAAAAATTTGGAACGATATAAGAACGAGTAATTAATGACAGAATTTTAGTTTTTGGTTGAACTATCCCTTTAATGTTTGAGCCGAGAGAACAATCAAGTTCTTACCTCTTTCTCATCTGTAATGTAAAAAAGTCTGATTCATTCTAATGAATTGTTTTGTTTAGACGATTCATTTTAATGAACAGATGCACAAAAAGTATTCACAGATTCCAATCCCTGTACTATATACCATGATTTTGACTCAGTTATGTAAATTAGGGTGTTTTGATGTACTTTGTATAAATTAACCATCTATATAGTAATACCTAAAATGAAAATTTGCTGAAATTTTACTCACCCTCAGGCCATCCAAGACATAGATGAGTTTGTTTCAGGATCAGAAGAGAGTTCAAACAGCTGGTAAAAACATCACAATAATCTATTAGTGATCTACACGACTCCAGTTCACAGTGAAGTGAAAAGCTAATTGTAATTGTTTATTCATTCAAATCCTCTTATTTTTGAATGAGCAAAAATACTTGCATTTATTATAACATTTTAGAATCAAATAATATAGGCTATTGCAACTTTTTGAATTATGAGACACACCATTTCTGTACAACTACTTTTGTTTGTAGCTTGTAGCAAGAACTATTTTTTCGAAACAAAGACTAACTACCAATTAAGATTAGTTTGTAGATTGGCAAGGTAGTTTACTCAACACTGGTAAGTTCTGGTATAGTTTGGTTAAACTCAACTCTTGGACATCACAGACAGGACGGTGTACGAGTTTGCTCTCTGAATAAAGCTTTGCCAGGACGGCCTGTGGTTCTTCATCGATTTATCAGCGAGCTGTATGAGAGCCCACAGCGCTCTCCAAGGAGCAAGACAGATCAGAAATGACTTGAAAAGAGTTTAAAGGATGTAGAGAAATGTTTCTGAGACTGAATACCAATTCACATAATCAAGAGCTGTCTTTTCTTTGTTTTATAATGAGCATTGATTGAATGTGGCGGGGAAAAAAGGAAGGGTAAAAAAAGAGAAGAAAAATCATTTTTCAATTTTCTCTGTGTGACGGAATGTAATTAGACTGTGTGTGAGAAAGACAATACTATAATATTCATCAGGAATTATTAATTTAAAATATGAAGCATGATTCATTTGAAGACGCTCCCGATTAACGGCCCCTCCATGGATGGGATTTATATACAAATGTGTGCTGTTTCTGACAGACAAATAGATGAAGAAAGAAAACATATGCTGAATTTGTTATTGTAATTACATATAAGAGATGCCACAGGCATTTGCAGATCAGAAAAATGCCTCAGGCAGACAACACATCCACGACTAGCCTAAAAGCATGTTCTTCTCTCTGACAACATGAGCTGCTCGACGCTCCTTGACGTAATTCTGCATTCTCCTGTCCAGCCACTGAATATTATGGTCTTTGAATCAAGAGCTCTGAACCAAATTCAAATTGCGACCACCTTTCATCCCCGGGGGCATCCGCTGTGGGTGACATCCTGTGAAGAAATGTTTCCAGCGGCTCATGAATTCATTATAGACTCTCAAACACCTCCTCCAGGTGCTGCAGAGATACCGGCACTCGTTGACATTCTGAAGCCGGTGTGCGCCATCTATCCAGTAGACCTTCCAGCAGCTTGCCAAGGGACTTCATACGATACTGAGGATGGGTAAGAAGCGCTCGGTATGGTTCACTCACCTTGTTATAACCTGACCAGGGGCCATGGGTTCCTCCTGGGAGCAGGTGTGAGCCCCTGTCACTTGCACTATGAAAACTATAAATGCAGAATGCCGGATGTGTTAGTGAGAGAGGCCGTGCTGAATGGTAGAGGGATTATTAGAGAGCACAGGCAAGGTCACACTGCAGACATGTTCAGTGAGAATGAGACAAGGGGTCTATGGAGGACTGTACATGGAGGATTTGTGTCGATATTGTACAGGGATGAGATGCTGACATGTTTCACACACGTCGGGAAGGAAAAGATTTCATAGCATAAAGAATGACAATGCACACACATGAATGATTTTTTCCAGAAGCACCATACTCACGTATGCCTGATTGTAAAGTCAAGTGAATTTGCACGATTGTTGCTAATAAAAATACATTTAAATAAATAAATAAAATGTTTTTGGTAAGATGCACAACTGTTGTTGGTATAAAAATAAAACAAAACAAAACAAAACAAAACAAAATAAAATAAAATAAAATAAAATAAAATAAAATAAAATAAAATAAAATAAAATAAAATAAAATAAAATAAAATACATAAATAAATGAAATGTATTTGATAAAATGCTGATTGTTGTTGGTAAAATAAATTAATTGATAAATAAAATGTCTTCCATAAGTTGCACATTGGTTTTTGTAAGACAAATAAATAAATAAATAAACAAATATATATATATATATGGTTTTTAATAGGTAGCACAATTGTTGTTGCTAAAATATACATACAAAAAATTGCCTTCATAAAATGCACAACTGTTGTTGAGAAAATAAATAAATAAAATGTCTGATGAGACATACAAATTAATTTTTTTAATTAATAAATAAGTAAAACGCCCTTTTTTGCTTTACAACCTCGAAGTTGCACAATTGTTGTTGGTAAAATAAATAGTCTTGATAAGATGCAAAATTGTTGTTGGTAAAAAAAAAAAAAAAATATGTAAACGATCTAAGTTGCACAGTTGTTGTTGGTAAAATAAGTAAATAAATAAATATTCTTTGATAAGTTTCACATTTGTTGTTGGTAAAAATAAAAATAATAAAAAATATGCAAAACATCTTTGAGAAGCTGCACAACTGTTGTTGGTAAATTAGTAACATTTTCTTTGATATTTCAATACATTTTTATTGGTAAAAGTAAATATACAAGCCTTAGAACTACTAATTTTAGTGTTTTAAAAATTCCTTTTGGTCTTGTCTTATCTCACCTATAGCGTTAAGAGAGCCAGGACCGGCATTGGTGCATGACGGCCCCGATCTCTGCCTCACACCGACGTCAGCCGCACTCAACCCTAGACACACTCATTCCTTTTTTTATCAGTGGATTATATGGACATATTGCTCCATTATATGATACAATTCAAATCCTTCTAATACATATGAATTTTTCATTTTACTGTGATTTATGAGGACTCGCACTGAAAATATATTAGAGCATTTTGACTGGCACCAGCATTTTATTTTTTATTACACTGTCAAAATGTCTGATGACTCAAATTTCTGATGAGGTTCCTATCTGGAGGATATGCATTCATATAACAGATCATTTCCTTCGAACATTTAACGTCCATTATTTGTATTACTTTCAGCAGAACATTAATTCAACCTTTCAGCTCACAAAGACTCATTGGTCAATATTATGACAAGCGCATGGTTAACTGTCAGCTAGGATATGGGTATAATCATGGATCATGGAAATCATGGAATAAAGGTAATTTTCTGTTGCATTTTCATTTGACGTTTATGAGTATTTCTTCAACTATGGGAACTTCCATGTCCCAGGGGTAGATTTTTATTAAAATTAACAGATTTTAACTTTCTGTCTTTGGGTTATATGAAGATCAAATTATTTGAAGTTATTTGAATTATTCTTTTAAGTCTTAAAAGAAACTTTGCACTTTTTTTGCTACTTTTCATTGCCTTTTTTTGCATAGACTTTGTGCTACTCTTTGTCCTAGACCCAAACTTTTAATCTTAAAACATGAAAATAGATCTTAAAAATATTATTTATATTTTATAAGCTCTGATCATTTAAACATAAAGTAAAACAATCATAAACCTTTTCAATTTTGTTGTGAGAAAATTATATATATATTTTTTTTTACACAAATTACCACATGTTTGAGATGAAATATGAGACAAAATATGTGTTAATTTAGTATCACATTAAAGCTTTTATTAATATTTTAAATAATTTTTATATATATTTTTTAATATATTAAATTATTTTATATTTTCCCTTTTGTCATTTTAATTTAATACATTTAATTTAATCTAATTTAGTAAAAGATACAGTTACTTTTGCTGTATACAAAATTAAATATTTTAGTTATTGTAATAAAGTAAAAAAAAAAAAAAGAGAAATGCTGCCTTGGTAACTAAATGAACGTGTGTATATATATATATATATATATATATATATATATATATATATATATATATATATATATATATATATATATATGTGTGTGTGTGTGTGTGTGTGTGTGTGTGTGATATCACTTGATATTTACCATATGAACAGAAGAGAATATATTTATTGTACAAAATTTTCAAACATGCTGTAATTTTGAAAGACAAAAGAATCATACATTTTATTTCAGAAATGTTTAAAAAGTAATTTCCACCACTGAGATGTGGTAGAAATGACATTGTGGTGGAAAATATTTATAAGGGCCAAAAGCTGAGGCAACACCCTTCTATTATAAGCTGTCATCAGTCAGCGTGTAGATTGATAACCCAGTTTTGGTGCTTTCCTCAATCCAAAATACATTCAGCTTTTACTGTCATTTCCTCTGGCTATTTGCCTCTAGACTCGCAGCAACAAACAGAAGAAATGGGTATGAATGAGCTCAGTGTCTCTGTGGGTGCCGGCAGAAGGAAGCAGCACAGACGAGGTGGACGGCCAACAGCAGGGTGGAGCTGCTCTGGAGCCCCTCTAGACTCTCGGTGCTGTGCTCATGAGGTGTTTCTGGACAGTGACAAAAGGCTGGAGCTCATGCAGGAACATATCCATAAGCAATCGTTTATATGAAGCCTGTTGCCAGGCTGCAATGTCGTCTCGGGGCATAGAGTGCCAGTGGTAGGTTATGGTTTTTAACAGCGGTGCCCCGACTCCCAGAGTTAAATTACCCCTTCTGGATATTAACAATTGCTTTTCTCCTCCATTTTACAGGGGTTATGTTCTCAGGTTTCTTGAGCTTTAATAAATATATCTTTCTCAAGGTTAGTGCATTTTGTATTTTATTCATGCGGCTCAAACCTGTGACCTCTGTATTCAACATCTCTCAAAGAACCAATGAAAAACTGAACTCTATTTTCAAATAGATTTAAAGCAAAGAAGAAGACCATTAAAGAAAGTTATATTCCTGAAAGATTTGTAAAGTTAGAAAGTTCATTTCAGGACCATTATTTTCACTTTATTTCAGTAGTCTGGGTGAAAAGTCATTTGTTAAACATGAATAGGGAGCGATGGAGCACATACCTCTGCGTGACGATAAGAAAACACCAGTAGGGTTTCGAATCAGTGCTATGAGCGGCCACAGGCCTTAGGGCTGACATCTCCCTCTGAATGAAGCCCATTTTTCATCACAATGTACAGCTTTGACATTAAATCGATTCCTAGTTGACACTGTAAAGTATAATATAAAACAGAAGAATGATTAAATATTCTCACTTAAGTTCTGTCATTTTTTTAAAGGGATAGTTGACTCAAAAATGAAAATTTTGTCATCATTTATTCACCCTCATGTCAAACCTGTATGATTTTTTTACTCTTATTTTTCAAATGCTGATAAACTAACCCTTTTGCTGTGTTTGAGAATACTTTCCTAATTTGGTGTATTTATTTGGTGCATTGAAAAATTTCTTGTAAATCTTTTATAATGCTATATTATCACCAGGTCTTGGATTCTATCTTTTTTGTAAACTTGTTTTCTTTATATTAGCATGGGTTCTGTATTTCTTCAGTTGTTATACCCTGTGTGAGCAAAGTCAGTATGTTCTAGTTCAATGCAATAGCATTAACTAGTATTTTTTTAAGAAAAAGAAAATCCTCTTCAGGTCGAAATGAATGAATAAATAAAACTTTTGAATACTTATTTAAAAAAATGCAAAATTGTAAATGTGTAGATAAATAATGTAAAACGTGTAGTATATTTGAATAAAATTGACATTTTAAATGTCATTAAAAACATTTATATTTTAAATGAATGAATATGACAAAATTTAGGATATTTTAACTAAACATTAACACAGCTTTAGAAGACAGGAATATAGTGTACAATAAGTCATATGTGTTTTTCCACTATTCTGAATTTTACATTGCATTGCCTGAGTGCATGGAAATGTCTATACTTTTTTTTCTTTTTTTTACAGTGTAGCCCAAATTCCAATCATTTTTATAAAAAAAAAAAAAGTGCCCAGTACATATTGGTTTGTGACTGTATAATGGTGAGAAAATAATGACAGAATTTTCCTTTTTTGGTAAACTATTCCTGGCCAAGCAAGATACTCAAGCTACCTTCTTCCTTCCACAAGGCTTATTTGTCCTGCTGGCTAGCTGTCTTCATGTCACAAAAGCATCCACCAAGCAGCCAGGCTGAGATGCCCATGCTTTATCAAACTGACAGGACGAGATGGAACACAGCTCCAAAAGTTTGGCACGGGAGGGAAGCACAACCCAGAACCTTTCAGCCTGATATACAGACCTTATATCCAGTTTCTGCACTCCCATCACAAGCATCTGATTACTTCCATTCTCTACGAGGTCACAGAAATCCTCTTCCTCCTTGAGGAGAGCAGGAGACTGTAAGTCCTCATTATATTCTCTGTTTCTTCTTAAAACTCTCCACGTGTGGTCTAATCGTATTACCCAGCTCCTTATTACCGGTGGTATTAGACAGAACATCAGTTCTGATGTAGGGCTTAGAGCTTAGCTCTGTTTCTCAGCATTAGTGCTGAATAACAGGGGGTCTCCTCTACACATTATAGTTGATATGCTTGTCAGTTATGTGCTGTTTTCTGTATTTCAAGTAACCCAGTAGGACTTCAGTCCTTAAGCCACAGTTGTTTCTCTGTCTTACACAACCTTTCTGCAGTTTTAACACACCTATTCTTGTGTCACTGTTTTAGAGAAATAAACAGGTGCTGTGAAACACACACACACACACACAAACTGCACACTGACCTGTCACACAAAAAAGCAAGACTGACATATTTAAAAAAAAAAAAAAGCTTAAAAATGTAATTAATAATAGTAATAATACAATAGGATATATATATATATATATATATATACACACACACACACACACACACACACACACACACACACACACACACAGACAGACAGACAGACAGACAGACAGACAGACAGACAGACAGACAGACAGACAGACAGACAGACAGACAGACAGACAGACAGACAGACAGACAGACAGACAGACAGACAGACAGACAGACAGACAGACAGATAGATAGATAGATAGATAGATAGATAGATAGATAGATAGATAGATAGATAGATAGATAGATAGATAGATAGATAGATAGATAGATAGATAGATAGATAGATAGATATAGATAGATAGATAGATACTAAATAGATATTGTATATAATACATAATTATTATAAAGCAATAAGAAATATATATTATATATATACATACACTGTAAAAAAGTGATAAGTTGATTTAACTTAAAAAAAATTGAGGAAACCCGTTGCCTTAAAATGATCAAGTAAAGAGTAATTTTAAAAAAAATAAGTTAAGTGAACCTGACAATTCACTTAACTTAATTTTTTAAATTATTATTTACTTGATAATTTTAAGGCAATTGGTTTCCTCAATTTCTTTAAGTTAAGTCAACTTATCACTTTTTACAGTGTAAAATCAGAGTACTTTTTGATTACTTTTAACATAACTCGTTTATCACATTGATTTAAATAGGTTAATGTTGTGGCATACTGATATTAAAATGCACATAAAATATTTTCTATTTGTTGTTATTAACAACATAAAGTGAATTAAGCATTACATTATGTCAAGGTTTCCCAGACTGGGGTTTGTGAAGGAACTGCAGGGGGGTGTGAGTTTAATGGAAAGCTAAAAATTAAGTAAGTCATAAAAATGTTACATTAAAATAAATCATTTTAAAATAACTTCAATATAAATAAAACACTTACTGAAATAATTTGTTTACCTGCATGCCATTAGGGAGAATTAATAAATTATTAATAATTCATTGCTATTGTGTGAATATATGTAAGTAATCAATAAAAAGTAATTATTATTATTAAATATATTTTATTCTGTGTGTGTGTTTGAAAACGGCAAGAGATTAACCTGTTACAAGTTTTAAAAATGCAAGACTGACACATCATATTTGTTAAAACATGCTTAAAAATTATTAATAAAGTATTACATAATAAATACATTTCAAAATGTGTGTGTGTGTGTGTGTGTGTGTGTGTTTATTTTATAATAAATGTGTGTATAACTGTGTGTATAACTATTTTATGTTTCACTGAATTGGTGGCTAATTTGTATGAATTCAGATATGTCATGTTTTCATAAAATAATGGCCCACCTTCATGCTTATTTAAAAAAACACTTTGCAAAATACTTTTCTCACCAAATCATGTTGATATTACTACTTATTTAATATCTTTATTATATATTATACAATTATATATTAAGTGGACTTCAACAATGCTAACTTTAAGAAGCTAAACTTAAAATAAATTGCCCCATGTCTCCATGCATGTAAAACATTTGCAGAAAGAGGCAAATTTAACACATAGTCATTTTAAAAATAAATCTCATTAGGAATTTCTCCCCTTAAGTAAAACAATTTCCAGTTATATGCAGTAAAAAGCAACAGGACTAAAGAGTAGAGGGAAAAGCTACGGGGAATCTGACAGAGAGCTGACAGCAGCAAGCCAAGAGACTAGATGCTTCAGCACAAATCCAAAGGCACAATGGACTGGCAATTTAATGAAATAATGAAAAATTAATAGAAGTCGCTTCAGGTTATCATGCCTGAGCTCTAGCGGTGAGTTTCCAGAACGGCTGATGGAGTCTGTACCTGACTACAGGGGGAAAAGCGAGACGATAAGCAAAATTAAACTAATAGAGCCGCTCTGCTTTGAGCAGAAACCTGCTGCTGTTTTCCTACCGCTGCATTAATTAGTCTGACCTTCTACTCATTACTGCCAGTGTGTTTCAGCTAAAGCAGCATTAAAGAGCCCCTCAGCATGTGTGCATAATATAACTTGCCACCTACTTGCAAATGGGGGAAGAGCATTTTAACCAAAACAACAAGTTTGGCACATTAAACAGTGCAGAAATAAGAGAGGAAAACATACATTTCTGTCAACATAAAATGGTCTCTTAACAATAGACCAGTATTACAGTATTTATACAAAATGTAGCTTTACAGTCTAGCATATATTGGGCGTAGGTCCTCATAATTAAGATGCTCACCAGATGTTCTCAAAGCAGATCAGCATCAGCAGCGCACACAGACAGCTTATCAATAAGTTGACCAATGAACCCGTCATTGAGCCTACATAAGTGAAATCACTGGTGAATTGAAAATGACGTCAAATATGACATCATAACCAATGAATGCTTCACGAGAGGGATCAGCTCAGTTAAAAGAGAAATGTATTTCTTGCTGAATTGAAGCCTAAGATGTTGCTTGCCGACGTCATCTCATTATGGTTTTAGCACACATATGGTTTTAGCACACATACACTTTCATGAACTGAAATGTGCATTATCAACTTATTGCAAGCATATGAATAAAGCATTTTTGTGTAGGAACAGAGAGACATGGAAAAGTTTGTTAGAATTAATACACTGTTTTTACTGTATCTTCAACTATATCTACTATATTTCTACTAATATTAATTTTCAATTAACATAACACTACAATATCAAAAAGATTAAAAAATAAATAAATAAGAATATACCATTTTAAAAAGGCTGCATTTTTGTATCCAGAATATAGTACAAAATATAATATTGTGAAACATTATTAAAATGGAACCATTTAAAAATAAGATTTTTCTATGCTAATATATATTTAAAATTATAATTTATTCCTTTAATGGCAAAGATAAATTCTTCTTCAATGTCAAATGATCCTACAGAAATCACTTTAATTTGCTGATCTGGTGCTCAAGAAATATTTCTTATTATTATCAATATTGATAACAGTTGTGCTGCTTAATATTTTTGTAAGTGATTATTTTTTTCAGGATTATTTGATGAATAAGAAGAACTTAATAGGTAGCCAGTGCAGAGCCTGTAAAATTGGAGTAATATGATAACATATTTTCTTGACCTGGTAAGAACTCTAGCCGCTGCATTTTGGACTATCTGTAGCTTGTTTACTGAAGATACAGGACAACCACCTAGCAGTGCATTACAATAGTCCAGTCCAGTCTAGAAGAATGCTGTTTTTGTAACATGGGAAATATGATTTTCAAAGGACAAGTTGCTGTCTAATATAACACCCAGATTTTTTACTTTAGAGGACGTAACAGTGCATCCGTCTAGTTGCAAATTGTAATCCAAGAGATTCTGTGTACTGTTTTTTGGTCCAATAAGTAATATCTCTGTCTTATCTGAATTTAATAGGAGGAAATTATTGGTCATACAATCTTTTACATTTTTTACACAATCTATTAGCTTAGTTGATAAGTTTCATCTGGTCTTGTTGAGATATATAGTTGAGTATTATCAGCATAACAATGAAAACTAATCCCATATTTTCTAATAATATTACCAAGGGGCAACATGTATATTGAAAATAGCAGAGGACCTAGGACAGATCCTTGTGGTACTCCATACTTTACTGGTGATAAATGAGATGACTTCCCATTTAAATGAACAAAGTGGTAGCGATCGGACAGGTAGGATCTAAACCATCTTAAAGCCTGCCCTTGAATATCAGTATAGTTTTGTAATCAATCTATGAGTATGTCATGGTGTATAGTGTCGAACGCAGCACTAAGATCAATTAATACTAGCAATGAGATGCAGCCTTGGTCTGAAGCAAGAAGCAAGTCATTTGTAATTTTAAGTGCAGTTTCTGTACTATGGTGAGGCCTGAAACCTGACTGAAATTCTTCATAGAGATCATGTTTTGCAAGTAGGAACACAATTGAACAGACACAACTTTTTCTAAAATTTTAGACATAAACGGAAGATTTGAAATGTGTCTGTAATTTGCCAGTTCATTAGAATCTATTTGTGGTTTCTTAATAAGAGGTTTAATAACCGCCAGCTTGAATGGTTTTGGGACGTGACCTAAAGATAACGATGAGTTAATAATATTGAGAAGCGATTCTTCTGCTACAGGTAACAACTCGTTCAGTAGTTTAGTGGGAACAGGATCTAGTAAACGTTGTTGGTTTAGATGCACTGATAAGTTTATTTAGCTCTTCCTGTCCTATAGTTGTAAAGCACTGCAGTTTTTCTTTGGGTGCGATGAATGAAGCTGAAATACTAGACGCAGTAGAATCTACATTTGATATTGTATTTCTGATGTTATCTATTTTATCAGTAAAGAAATTCATAAAGTCATTACTATTAAACTGTGAGGGAATATTTAGATCGGGTGGCTTGTGTTTATTTGTTAATCTAGCCACTGTGCTAAATAAGAACCTTGGATTGTTTTGGTTATTATCTATGAGTTTGCGGATATGCTCTGCCCTGGCAGCTTTTAGAGCCTGTCTATAGCTGGACATACTGTTTTTCCACGCAATTCTAAAAACTTCTAAGTTAGTTTTTCTCCATTTGCGCTCAAGATTACGAGTTTCTTTCTTGAGAGAATAGTGAATAGAGAATAGAGAATGGAACAATAGTTCTGCCCGGATGATAACGCGGAGCCATATAACTAATATCGCCACCCACCTCAGAAGAGACATTGTTTCCAAAGATTGCTATTGATTATTGCAGGGTGAAACCACCAGTTTGTCAGGCTGATTTAATAAAGATGTGAGCGTTCAGCGCTCTCTAAACACTCTTTAAGTGTAAAATATTATGTTTGAGTTCAATCAGATTTTTATCAAACACAAACTACAGCAGGATTGACGCATTTCCTGTTTATATCGAAAACCACAAATTGGCAGACAGAAGAGCAGGAGTCCGACGGCATAAAAAACAGCACAAAAGATCTGTCGAAACCTATTATAACTTCAGAGCATGCACGTTTTATGATGTGTTTTCATATCACACAAACCTGGTGAGGCAGGATGTCTCTCTGCACTGAGAGAATAAGAGCCCGAGTTCACTAATGTCAACAAACCTCGACCGACAACACAGCAGGGATGCAGGAGTCAGCCAGCGAACAGGCCAAACATCATATTACCATACCATAAAGATTAGCCAGAAAGCAGACGGATGTGTTTTCTGTATCCCAGCCTCTGTCATAACAGCACCCACATGGAGAGATTCAATCACGTCTGATTCTGTTAATGTGAGAGCAGCCAAAGCTGGGCCTGATTACCTCTCCAAACAAATCACCTGAACTCTGCATCCACGACGGCTGACTTGTGCATGAATTCACTTACATTCTACACCTCGTAAACCTTTCATAGTATATTAAGAGGTAGTCATAACTGTGGCAATCATCCCCCCGGAGGATGTTAACCGCTCCAACTGGAACGAAACGCTTCTGATAACACAAAGTAATTTGACTGGCATTTTGGAGTGTGTCCATTGCTGTTCATTACACGGCAGGCAAATGACTTCAAATACACTTAATCTTCAGCACATTTATGTTCTCTATAATGTAATTTAAATGGAGTGATACGCACTTTTTGGATGGGATTAGTTTTCTGCATAATGTTTCAGTTATAATTACTAACAGGACGTCTGTGATTTAATGAAGTGATTCAAACAGAATTGGCATCTGTTTGGATTCATCACAAAAATTATGACAATATTTACATAATTAAATGAGATATTAATTAAGGTAAGGATCATACCTGATGTGATCAGACTCTTTTTACTGATTTAATTTTACATTTAAATTGGAAGGGATGCCAGCAGTACTTGAGCCACAAACTTATTTTATCCAGAAAGTTGGCTAAATCAATAATGTTGCTACTCACAAGATATTTTAGTATCATTAATAAACTATAATCGTTTTTAATTATATTTTTAATTACTTTTCATTTGTATGTTTTCCCTTTCAATTTTAAAGTTTCAGTCATTTTGTTGTTGTTGTTGTTGTTTTATTTATGTGTGTGCACAAAAACAGCATGTTTCTGCTTCCACTCAAAATAGGAATTTTCAAATTGATATAATAAATGGGGTATTTTGAGCTGTAACTTTACAGACACATTCTGGGGACACCTGAGACTTATAGTACATATTGTAAAAAGGGGCAAAATAGGTGCCCTTTAAAGTTATAGTAAAAGAAGAAAGAAATTTGTCGTGACGTATTGTCAAGTATGGTGACCCATACTCGAAATTGGTGCTCTGCGTTTAACCCATCCAAGTGCACACACACAGCAGTGAGTAGTGAACAAATGCACACACACACACACACACACACACACATACACACATACACACACACACCGTGAACACACACCCGGAGCAGTGGGCAGCCATGCTGCAGCGCCCGGGGAGCAGTTGGGGGTTCGGTGCCTTGGTCAAGGGCACCTCAGTCGTGGTATTGAGGGTGGAGAGAGCGCTGGACATTCCCTCCCCCCACCTACAATTCCTGCCGGCCGGGGGCTCGAACTCGCAACCTTTCGATTACAAGTCCGACTCTCTAACCATTAGGCCACGACTTCCCCCTAAATTATGCCTTGGTAAATAGCTGGAATAATATATTATTATATTATAAGTAAACATTTCGTGAAAAAAAATGTATGTCGGTGAAAGTCTGTGATCTATTCATATATATAAAGTGGACATCATGTGCACACTACATGTGCATTGTAAAGATATAATGATATAAAGAATATAATACAGATATTTTAATTAAAATTATTTATTCATGCCTAATTCTCATGAAATATTGCCTATCCACAGGGAAAATTTATAGACAAGTGATTAAGATATAAATCTGTCGAACACAGACATTTTAAATGCCATTGCATAATAAGACAAGGACTTGACACAACCAGCCTGAGAAATGAGCTTCCTCATTAGCAAAATAAGAGAGCTGACATGAGGAAGCGTAATATTAAAATAATGGTTTTATTGTTCCATTTTTACAACTGGACTGACATTTATCAAAAGGTCACAGACAAAAGTGAAATACTGCGATGTTCAAGGACAGCCAGAGGACGAGGAGAATTCAATAATTGGGCTACAACAATAATTGTAGCCCAATAATTCAATAATTATAACTACAACAAATGTCACAAAAAGTCTCATATTTTGTCTCCTACGGCCTCTCTGTCGCTCACACACCAATGCTGGACGACGGTGACGGGCTGTTTGTCATGAAAATCTGTAATGACCAGAGACAGTCAACAGCATTTACGGACCCACAGGCATCCTAACAAGTATGTGCATTGTTATCATCTGTTTGCCGAACTGACCCAAAGAGCGGCTCTGTCAAAAGATAAACCCTAATTACTTTGGCTATCAGTCTTCTTCTGTTTGTCCACATTCTCCTGGGCTTTTCTATTCAATCTAATTGAACAAAAGCACCACATGTAAAGGCCATAAACATGTCCTCTGAGAACATGCTCAGGCCTAATGGTGAGCTAAACGGCTCCCTTGTAGCTCATTAAGTGCTTAACAGCCAAAACCAGAATATAACGAGAATAAAGGATGCCTTCAATCTAAATCGAGGGCGCTTTTAATGTGGAGATGCATCTCTGCTGTAACTCACGGTCCAGTTCAGTTGTATGGCCGAACAATTGCAGTTATGTAAGCTCTAATGGTCCATCCAGTGAAACTACTATGTAATTTTTGTTGTAAAATGAGGCCAGGCAGATAATAATGATTTTACGTGTTCATTATTAAATTAATAATTCTTATTCAGTGATATTTCAAGTAATTACATTCTAACGAAGCTACAAATCGATAAATTAATGTCTAATTTCTCTCAATCAGCAAAGCATCAATATCCATGCTAAAAAAAAAAAAAAATCTTAAAACCGCCTAAGCAGGTTGGTTGGATTTAAAGGGGTTTTGGGGACTAGCTGGTTATACTGGAAAACCAGCCTACTAAGCCAACCATAGCCTACTAGACCAATTTAAACCAGCTTAGGCTGATTTAAGATTTTGATGCCACCCCCCCTTTTTTTATTCAGAAAAAACATAAAAGTCGGTGCCAAAGCCTCGTGGGCCGCGAGTTGACATACGGCGCCGTTACGCTTTGGCTGCCCCGAGTTCGAGTCCCGGCTCGCAGACCTTTCCACTTCCCTTCCACTTCCCTTCCTGTCATCTCTGCACTGCAAAAGCGCAGATAATAAATCTAAAAAAAACCAGAAAAGAAGAACATAAATAGGTCATGTAAAAACGACAGACTGTACAAAAAGGATGGTTCTCAAATTGCCATACAAAGTACCTCCAAGATGATATAGGATACTGTGTAAAGTACTATACAAATGAATGTTAATTGAATTTACTTGAATATGCTCCATACCTTTGTACATTTTTGAAACATTTTAACAAATACTATTATTATTTTATTTTATTTTTACTCATTTTATATTTTTTATTTCTTAAAAGTGTAAAAAAAAATACTAAAATACTAAATTAAAAATAAACATTTGAAACTCCTATGTTTTAGAAACCTATGTATCTATATTAAATATACATATTGTGTTTTACTGCTACATTAAGCATGCCCTACAGATGTATAAAATGGACCAATCAAGGAACTGATGAGGGTCTTACAAAGGCATTACCTGATTTATCTAAACTTATGATGATATCAGAGCTTTACTAATGCTTTTTACGTGCTCTTCATAATTCACAGAAGCATACAACCACACTGCACAGAAAAATGTGCCACCGGTGTTTCCTTCCAGAGGGAGTTGGGGTGACCATACTGGAACGAGCTAGTTGGTGATAAGCTTTCATTAATGCTGAGCAGTTCAGCGGGGTTTGTCAAGCAGTGGATAAAAAGAGATCAGATGCAATTAGGCATCAGGAGAGCTCCGGTACTTGTATCATTTTTATCGTCAGCATGCTTTATTGCCCCACGTCTCTGAAAAGCAAGAGTCTGCAAATTACTGCATTAGAGCCGGTATACTCATCTCATGGCCTGCATACTGCTTGCTTATTAAAGTACCGTCAGTGCAGCCACTCAGCAGGCAGAGTTGATGAATCACCAGCTAATCACCTCCCTTTGCCCTGCTCCTTCATCTCCATATAGACTCCATCTCCTTTCCTAAACAATCCAGCTGTTTCTGTCTTTTCCCCTCAAGCATCCTGTTCTCCACACGATACCGTACTACAGCATAAAGCAGCAAACAGCTCTACAACATGCGATAAACTGCTGTTTCTCCACAGTGACAGCCAAGGAGGTCTATAATGACCTCCAATGCCAAAACTGAAATCTACTCTCTTTAATATTTAAAAAACAAAAAGAAAATGTACATATGGTTTCCAAGCAGTCAGATTGGTTCTGTTGGAAAACAACCCAATATTTAAACCAGTTTACAGTAAATCATATAGGCAGTTATCGCTCTCTTGTGTGCCATCACAGTCCAATCCAGCAGGTAGCAAAAATGTGCAGTTTTTACTTCTTCTAATATTTTAATGGCAATTGCCGAACCAACTTAAAAGGTTTGTTTATGCCATCTATTGGACTGAAGTGTCAAACACTGGATGCTTTCTGCGAATTTACTGTAAAATTATTTAAATACTGGGTTGTTGTTCTCCAAAAAGCTTTAGTAAAAAATTATCAACAGCATTTACTTCTTTGCTGATAGTCTTGAGTGCATTATTAATCTCACAATGAAATGTAAGAAGCAACAGATATTTTCTTCCTTTTCTGAGTGACTTGGTTCTAACCATTGGGTGTTGACTAGATGTTAAGATGCGGATGTTTCACTCAAAAATTAATGCACCAGAGGATCAAGTTGATTAAATATTAAGAGGTTAAAAAACATGTAAATGGATTAACTGTTCACAACAGGAACTATAAATTAGGGTGAATTTTCATTTCATGCCAACTTTAGGTGATAAAGTGAGCCACTATGTGCTGGTATTGTATTAAATTCAGCAAAAAGGCCAATCATTAAATGTTCTATTTTTGTGTTCTGCAGAGAAAAAAAAAGAACTATAAATCAAAGTGAATAAATGTTAACAGAACTTATATTTTAAGTTAACCATCCCTTAAAAACACTCCATTACTAGTGGAAAAATATCTACAAAGATCTACTGCTGTGGTAAAATATAAGAAATTAAGACATTCAGAAGACAGGACTATTTTTAATGGCTATCAATGGAGAAAAATGCTTGTTTGGAGCCAACATCTGGTGTAGTTACAACATCTACCAGCAGGGGCAAACAGAGGCAGTGCTAACCAGCCAAATCTTGAGCCCTGGTGACAGCAACTACAATGTCGAGTAACACTGTATCTTGTGACAAATAATACTTCTAATCCAGTCCTAAGGGATCAACCAAATGGTGTCCCCACAAGGGGGCGAGTGCACGAGAAACCCAGTCTTAACGGTGACTCATAACTTTATGAAAATAGGCAGCGGGGAGACCTGGGGAGAGGAAATGAGATTTCCTCAGTCTGTCACCGGATAGACAGGGTCGCTGAGAGGAGAGCAGGGTTATGTTTTATGAGGCTTTCTTTTTCCCCAGCTTTCATCGCTCATGTGTCACTGTTGAAAGAGTTCATAAGAGCTGCGGCTTCTGAGTCTAATGTCCCATATACTGCCCTCCGCTTCCAGTAATCCTTGGGTCATCTGTTCAAATCCAACCAAATGCAGAATCAATCTCGAGTTTGTTTAACGTATTTTTGAGCGATATAAACAATGGTACTGAAAGTCCCCTCCTTCTCTCGCTGTTTTGTTTGTGCTGGCACAATTCAGTGCAACAATGTGTTATTCATATCGAGAGACTGAGTAAGTGTACAACGGAAAGCGAAATTCATCCCCCACAAAAACTGCCTGAATTCCCACCATATAAAACAGAGCTTTCATTTTGATTTCCATCCTGTCAGAGGAAAGAGCTATGGTGTTATTCCTACAGTCGACTTTTCCTTTGGATTTATGTTTTGGATGAATAGCAAACTTTTTTTTCTGGTGAAATTAGCTCAACGTGCAATGGCTGCAGGTGCTGGCTCCCGCTGACAATGACAGGCCATTTCATCTTACGCACTCCCGCACGTTCCTTGCAGTGGATGAAAGCATCATTTTCGACGGCCATCCATTTGCTCCAAGCCCTGCATGGTAAGCACACCACTAAAAGGCTCTTGAAAACACGGGAGCAAATCTAAATCAATCTGTTTGTTTACTCTGGGTATGACAAACATGAATTATCGTTTCCAAGCAGTGGGATATTTTTAAGTGTATTTGTCCTCAACAAATAACAATGTCATGGTTACCTGGAGGGAAGATTTCCCTGAAAACATATTATGAATAGCCAAACAAAATTTCAGATAGCAAGTGATTACACTGGCTTGACTATGAAGCCAACATTAATATAAAACTGACCTATACTTTTCAAAATGTCAAATATTTAGACCTACAATATCATTAAAAATGTGTCTAGATGCTATAATGTCACAGATATGTTTTTATAATCATATCAATAATAAAGTAATCATATAATCCACCCACAAACTATAGCATGTTTACTTACATAAAAGATCAAAAATAACATTTCAGAAAATAAACGCATTATTCTTTGTCAGCCCACATCTGTTACTATGGAATTGAATAATAAATTCATTTACATTGTCATCTCTGTTGCTTGTTATATAAACACTGATATATGAAATTGGATTGAAAAAGAGCCAGGCTGTTTATAGTCATATAAAGTGACCGTAAGCTTGCAAACACGCGATTAAGAACATTCTTCACACATTTTATATCTTGATCTTGCATTTGACCTTGTGTGAACATGCCACAGGACAATAAAGCTGTGCATAACAAAATGTAGACATCATTATTCATGTCTGCTTTAATGAATCTACAGTTTATAGTTTGTGCACAGCAATGTCAAACAAAAGAAAAAACTCGATTTGACTTTGATTACTACAGGATCAAGCAAGAATCAACTGCAGCATAAACAGACCTACATCTGTTTTGCTTTGCTAAATACTATATAAATGACAGGCTGAAGTTACATAAAATCATCAGTCATTAAAAGAAAATGACCAATTATGTGGCCACGTAGCGTCACGCGCAGACATCAAAGAAACGATTAATGTGAAAGTTCATCTCTTTCTCATTATTGAGCTGAACCTGTTCTGTGATTTTTCTCATTTCAGCAAATGAATCATTTGTGCAGATGTTTCATGCCAATATTCATCTGCAGAATCTTTCTTCATGAGAACAATGCAAGTCAACAGACCTGAAACATCATTTTCAAATGTATACATTTGTTATGTAAATTGAAACAAACTGTTTATGATGGTCTCATAACAGAAGTTATCTTCACCATGCACATATTCTCCATTCAGCAGTCAAGTGTCTCATAAATTAAAAATTGACATCTACAGGTGTATCCAATCTTGCATTCATATATTGATTGTTCAAAGAACAACTGAACAATTTTGCTAATAGAAAGACCCATATAGTAGCTATATTCTTTTCAATCCTTTGTTTACAACGTCCTTATTTTAGGGGAAATATGAATAGCCCACATTAGCATTTAATCAGTTACTCTGATTCATTCTACAAAATCACTTTATTCAGACAATTTAATTTAATGAACTGATTCAAAACAATGGCCAAATCAACCTCCATCTAAAGCTAAATATGTATTTAAATGCAGCTTTTCATTACTGTTTTTGACTTTAGTTCACATTTAATGACATCTAACAACTAAATATATTAAGAACTCATAAATGGTTCCAATTAAATTATCTATTATACAATTAAATATTTTAATATGTACTGCATTCTCGTCAATGTATTTAGCAACTTTTTGACTTGTCATTACATCTTGCACTTATTTGTACGTTTTATTACGTTGATTGTTGTATGTATTATGGCAGTTCAGAAATGAAATATCTGGTGAGTGGTGCAGATTAATTCTGTTTGAAAATAACATACCACCTACATTAAACCTTACTGATAGTGTAACTAACTGAAAGTAAATGTGATTAAAAACAAATTTGCTGAAGCAACCATGTCATTTTAGCTTGTTTATTGTGACTCGTGTTTCACGAAACTCATACCAGGTGAGCTACCAAGCAAGTTTACTTAAGTCACAAAAGCCAAACATATGGAGTTGGATATGTGATGTAAAGGTCAGAAATGTATTAGTTCAATAAACACTTTTTTGACATAACAGTATTGTTGAATGAACCACATGAAAATGGTCTTTATTAATTGATAATTTATCAATGTAATCATAACTTGTGTGAAAATAAAAATTACTGGTGTTTTACTGCCAGTGCTGTTCATTTCAGCTGGAAACTTGAGTGAACTGTATGCATAGGTACATTTTTGGAGATTTGCAAAACCATAGATAGAGGCACATTTTTCCACTGAACAGGGTTGCAACTTTTTGTTTGTAACTTGTAGTGTAGCTAATTTAAAAAAAAAAATTAAGTGTAGCTTGACTGTAGTTGAACTAGTTTAAATTCACCACAGAAATATTCTGATTAACAATCATATTAGTATTAATGTTCTTTTTATATTCCTTCCACCCTGAATTGAATCCATAAGCACATACTGAATTTACATATTGGTATAGTAGCTCTTATTCTTATTCATTGTATTACAACTTCATGATTCAGTCAAATAACCTTCAAATAGTGAATAAACTGGTTTTGCTACATAAATGCTGGAATAAACTTTGTGCGTGTACCATTGTAAGATTGTTTTCCACCGCAACTCAAACACTAAAGGCTCAACCGAAAGAAATCAATGAATATAATTTTCATAGTTCCCTATTAAAATGTTTGTGGTGATGCCAAGCATGGATGTGCAAACAGCCTCTGAGCCTCATGATGGAGAATAATGATGGTGTTAAGCAGCTGCGATTTTGCATAGGTTTGTTTGACTTGAAAACTTCCCAAGGAGTCAAAAGCAGTCATCGAAAGCAGCAGTTCTATGCTCTTTCCCCCTTGGACTGAACAGTAATTACTATTGCAGCCCAAGCCACATCCCAGACAAAACAGAGAGATGAGAAGGTGAAAAGAGAGGCAGGAAGCTGTAATACGAACTGCTGTCTCTTTACTAATTTCAATGAAACAGTCATCATTAGCATGAGCCACACTCTCCTGTGGATTTCCATTTACTTTGTTTATCTGGAGTTACGCACATAAAGATACACACACTCACAGAGACACCGTACGCATCAGTATCAACATTTCATTTTATCTTTTAACTATAACTCACAGCTACTCAGTCTTCCAAAGCAATGATCATTGCTTTAATTTTTCTCACTACTCCTGCCATATTTTCAGGTCAACAGGCTTATATAAGTCAATGGGCGGCACCTCTTTTTGTGAGGCAAAAACATGTTACATCTTTCATATTGCAAACTCTAGGGAGGTACAAAATACAAATCCCCAAAGTCATTGTTGCCCACTGCGACATGGAGATCTGTGTGACCAACCTTGATGGTTTGCATATCAAATGTTCCCATCTGGACAAATCGTTCTCGCCACTAGCCATTCACCATCTCAATAAAAAAACAGTGATCATATGGGTAACATACCATCTTAAAGCTACACTACGTAACTTGTGGCCCTCCAGCGGTCTTACGAAAGAACTTTGTTTTGGTTGTGCTCTGGCATTGCACCGATAAATGTGGTGTAGATATTGATACACAACATTTTATCAGAGCAGATGAACAAATAAATATTTCCTGTAGTTTTGTCAACACAAACCTTCAACTTCACACTACCCACAACCAGAACTATTTTTTTTTTTGTAATATCCATCCCAGCAGCTCTCAAATACAGTATAAATCATTCTTATAGGTTTATAGGTTCAGCATTTTTATAGTTTTACCATGTAATAAAAAAATGATATAATGCAAAATGAAATAAAAAATATTAAACAATCAGTAATTTTGTTACTGTAAAATTTTACTTTTCACTCTGAAACTTGGGTAACACTTTACAATAAGGTCCCATTAGGTACTGCATTAACTACCAATGATCAGTTTGTTACAGTATTTATTAAACTTCAGTTAAAATACAGCTATTCGTTATTAATTTAAGTTAGCTTAAGTCCATTAAATAATATTAATAACTTTTGATTTATTTTAGTAAATGTTGAAATTAACATTAAGGTTAATAAGTGATTTAGAATTGGGTTTTTTTATTATTATTATTAGCTCATGTTAATTAGCCTAATGCATGTTACTTACTGTAAAGTGTTATTTAAAGTTGTATGGAAAATGCTACACACAGATTCTACTAATCTACTATAGTGTGAAGTATTTTACAAATTTGAGCAAACTAATCCTTAAAAAAAGATAAATCTCAAAAGACTTTACTGTTCATATTCCAGTGATAATTCGCTGTATTAATATTAGGCTGTTTCACTCCGCTTTAACAATGCTACAAGATGTTCTACTACAAGCAACCTAAATGTTTGGTAATGGTCTACTAAGAGAACTTCCTCAAGCTTCCACATCTTATGTCCACAACATGACCCCCACAGGTCTTATGTTTTCAGTTACCATACATTCCTCAGCCAGAAACATTCTCCACATCAGAGAAACAAATTCAGGTATGGTACATCCAAGCTCTGTAAAACTTTTCACAAACAAAATGAAGACAAATTAAATTTATTTATTTAGTCATTTAGCAGACGCTTTTATCCAAAGCGACTTACAAATGAGGACATAAGAAGCAATCAAAACCAACAAAAGAGTAACAACGTGCAAGTGCTATTACAAGTCCTGGTTAGCCTAACGCAGTACAGATAATTACAGATAAAAACAATTTAATAAAAAGACATATAGATAAAATAAAATAGAATAGAGAGTGCTAGAGTTAGAGGGTCAAGTAAAGATGGAAGATGAGTTTTTAGCCGTTTCTTGAAGATGGGTAAGGATTCAGCTGCTCGGATTGAGTTGGGCAGGTCATTCCACCAGATGGGAACAGTTAATGAAAAAGTCTGTGAAAGTGTTTTTGTGTGTCTTTGGGATGGTACAATAATGCGTTGTTCACATGAGTCTGAAGTAATGAATTTAGGTAAAGGGGTGCAGAGCCAGTGGTGGTTCTGTAGGCAAACATTAATGCCTTGAATTTAATGCGAGCAGCTATTGGTCTGAGAAATTCAGCTTATCATCAATCACAACTCCAAGGTTTCTGGCTGTTTTTTAAGGAGTAATGGTAGATGAGCCTAACTGGAAGGTGAGATTGTGATGAAGCGATGGATTAGCTGAAACTACAAGCACTTCTTTCTTAGCTAGGTTGAGTTGGAGGTGATGGTCCATCATCCAGCAAGAAATGTCTGTTAGACACGCTGAGATGCGAGCAGCTATCGTCGGATCATCAGGATGGAATGAGAGGTAGAGTTGAGTGTCATCAGCATAGCAGTGATATGAAAAGCCATGTTTCAGAATGACAGAACCTAGTGATGCCATGTAGACAGAAAAGAGAAGTGGTCCAAGAACTGAGCCCTGAATTCTCTTCTGAGCATCCCAGGAGGGGTTTATAGGGCAGGTGCCCCCTCACCACCCACTAGAACCATTACAATGACATTTACAAGGTCATGGAAAGTTCTGGCATAGTCTCAGGATGCTAATAATAACATAATAATTTAAGCAGATATTCACATCCCTCAGGCCAAAGCGGTCATACATATGCATGCAAAACAAATAGTCCTTGACCTACAGCTCACAGATTGTTTGTTGCTAAAAAATCACATCTCGAATGAAATATTCATAGCTGTCACATGCCTACATGCCTATCTTATTATAGCACAACACTGCTTATGCATAGTTAAAATAAACTAGAGATGTATGCTGTTGCAAAAAGAGCCACTGAACTTGCAACATAGTGAAGAACAAGCTCCATGCCAGCAAGAACAACCGTCTCAACCCTCAAAGGAACCAAGAGGTCAGTGCTTGGTGATAAATGTGGCATAGGTTATTTCTGACGGTAAACACATTAAGATAAAGTAAGTGTGCTGAAGGGCCTTATGGGTATCTGGAGAGTGTGAACTAATTAAACAGCTCTACAAAGCTGTGTTTGGACTGCACTTCCATAACCTGTCAGGGTCGTGTTGTATCACACCACAGGGAGATCAGCAGTTGACTAAAAGAGAATCACCTGAGGGCATTTATCCACATTCAGTAGGCTGGATGACATGGTTGGGCTGGGGTAGGTCAGACCACACACTGTCTGTGTCCTAAAAGAGAGAAACCGAACGGAATACAGATGATCTCTGGTGACCTGCCTGTGTTTTAATGAAAAAGAATACGTAATTCGCACATTTCAAACAGTCCTGTGCTGTGAAACCTATCTTTGTGGTGCTGGAATATTAATATTTTGATTAGTCATCTCTGGAAATGTTCCAGACGAGGTTAGCCATTTCATCACAATGACAGAGCACTGATAAGAACCTTAAAGAACTGTTTGGTTTTTTTCTTTCTTGAAATATTTCATGTTTAAATGCAACCATGGAAATCGGAGCATGAACATGAAGACTATTATAAACTGTTATAAACATCCTGACTGTTTAAACAGATAAACAAGTGTGCTTGAAGATGACAGCTAATTCAAGTGCACAGTGTTTTGTTGTCATTGCTCTTTTTACATGTATTTTTGCACACATTGGGAAGACACTAGGTGAGTCTAGAGTAAAACCAAATTAATATTCCTATTAAATATAAGCTGTTCCTAAGAAACTCATAATACTCACATTATTACAATCATTTTTATATAACAAAATACTTTAGGCAATATCACACAGGAAAAAATGTTTTTACAGCCAATATTCAGAAATCGGAAGTATTATATTTGAAGAGTTCAGATGCAAAAGCCTCTAAGTGCCATTTGAAATTTTCTTCTAAAATGAGCATTTTTCTCAGGTTTATATATTTAATGTTCAGTTATTTCACTTTAATGACAATGAACAGAACCTATTAATTGCCATTAAAGTTAAATAATTGAACCCACACATGAGAGCCTGAGAAAAATGCTCATTTTGTAAGAAAATTTTAGATGGCACTTAGAGGCTTTTGCATATGAACTCTTCAACAACAGATCAATAAACAAAAAGTTCATATTGTAACTTAACTTAGATTTTAGACAAAATATTGCCAGTTATTTTGTTTTTGCTGGGACCTCTATAATTTCAAACTCTGAGAAACACACAGCGAATGAATGAGCATTTTGAGCATATCGGTTGAGTGAATAATTAAACAACTCACTCACTTGGTTTATTTCTATATGAATCAATTTGAATAAATGATTCAAAGAATCACTCATAGACAGTCACATGTTTTGCTTCAGAATGAATCAGTGTTTTGAACAAATTGGATGAATGAATTATTTAATTACTCGAATTATTAGAAAATCAGATTTCAAATAAATAGGTTAAATTATTTAATGGCACACTCACTAAAAATCCCACCACTGATGCGCAGACTGACAGAAATGTCCAATTTTACCTTTGCTGTCATAAACATCTTGATTTTTCATATTTCCTAAGTTTGTTTGATGACAGCTTATTATATATCATTGCCTCTGATTTCCATTCAACTCTGGCATTTATCCATATCCAGAAAAAAAATCAAAAAACGAAACCAGCACTGCATCTTAAACAGAATATTTAATGTCAATAATTCTCTCTCTCTCTCTCTCTCTCTCTCTATATATATATATATATTTATAACATCTCATGCATGTTAATTACCCACAGTGATGATTAATATTACTTGTTGCTTGAACACATTTAACATAGTAGACCAAATCAATACCAAGAAGGCCAAATTGTGATGGATGCACTTTGTGCTGACACAGAGCTCTAAACTCAGTGGGATAGAGAGCTAAGAGCTCCCATAGATACTGAATTAATAATGAGCATGGGTACTGATGACTGGCCCCCTCTTTCCCTGCAGGGCAAAAGCAGCCCATGTCTCTAAAGCCCTGATTGATTAGCTGCTTATTATTAATAGATATGGGTTAAGACTTTGATATGACCGGCCTGTTTGAAAACACACACATCAAATGTGTACAAAATAGTACAAATATATGCATATCGCAGTATGCATAATAAATTCAGAGTAAACAGAGTCAAGAATAAAGTTTGTGCAGTTTTGACTAGTAGTAAACAACTGATCTGTGAAGTAGAATTTCTTTGTGTGAGGTGAATGAAATTGAGTCTCAAAAGTAGCATGTAGTTTATCAGACTCCATTCCCCTAGGTGACAAGTCTCTGCAGTGCATGCTCTTCAGGATTCAAGGTTGCTAAAGGCTCTAGCCTTAAAGCCCTAATCAATATGTTGGATTTGACTCTTCGGGTTTCACACCTATTTACCATTTAACACAACCTTGAGACACCACAAAAAAGGAGTGAGAGGGAATTTAGGCTCTAGTGCAGCTGTCCAGTCACAGTGCAGGACCCAAGGGAGGACATGAATTGTAATGAGCTAGAAAGAGATCGGGGTATGGATGAAGGCAAATCTTGGTGATATTGTGCCCTTCTGATGTTTTATTAACACAAGTAACATTAATAACAATAAGTTAAAATAAAAACTTTTTTTTCCTTCAATGTATATATACATTATATACAGTGTGTGTGTATATATTCTGCATATATAAATTCAATGAGAAAACTGAAGATTAGAGAGAGACTGATATATTAACTGGTGGCGGAAAAACACTAATATTTATATCATTGGTTATATGAATTTGATTGGCTTTTGAATTGAGTTTCTTGTAAGTGAAGTTTCTTGTAATAGACATCTCTGGAGTACAAGTATGACAGATTTATTTTCCATCTTCTCTAAAGAGAACATCAAGACACACTAAAGGCAAGTATTTTATACATACACACCCACACACGTCAAACAGTATAATAGATATTAATAAGAGAAAAATCCATGCAATGTCCATGACACACTATTTTTATAGTACAGAATAATAAAAAAATGTAGACCTGGAAACATCTATTTTTGTCCATGTTTACAAGTAATCAGGACGTAAATGTTATATTAAATCATTCTGTAATATCTTTCATAACATAGTTGAGAAACTATGTGCAAATGTTTAGTAGATGTTTAAATTTCTGTGCCAAAGTGATGAAAAACACTCATTTAGATTAAACACAGCTAATTAATACATACACTAGTGTGCATATATAAATATGAAATATAAACATCTTTCAACAATATATAATCAAGGCTGTAAAGACAATGAACCCAAAACCAATTTGGTTTTAATTTTAGTCATTAGTCGCTTACCTTTATTTTTTTAGTACCAAAGTCCTGAATTCTCCACATGCAGAGAATTTTTTAAACGGTCATATATTTCTCCAAATACTATAAATGTCATGAGAAAAAAAACACTTTAAATTCACATTTTTTTTGTCTGGGTCCCAGGAGGATAACATGAACAAATCCAACACAGATGAAATACAAGCATGTCCAAGACTTATAATGTCAGCTCAGTTCAGATCAGCTCATGTTGCTTATAAGACCAACCGCTCCACTGCATCTGCAGCAACACTAAACAAAAGGCTTCGTCAACGCGATACAACAATCTGAAGAAAAACTAAATCTCTACTTGTTTAAGATTTAGCCTAACATTTGTTCAGGAAAAATAAACGACAAAGGTACAAATGCTTTTTTGAGGTTATACCAAATTCAACACCACGCTGAATCAATCACTCTTTGGGTCCCGAGGCCAACGATCAATCACCATTTGTTTCTACGCCCCAATGGATCTATATTAATTCAAAGCAGTTGACAGTCAATTATTGTCACACACAGTTCATGATCTCCCCAATAGCCCTTAAATACAGAGGGAAAGGGCTGATGGGAAAACTTAAGATGCCAAGACAAAGACAACTCTGGACTTGGGTGCAGAAAATATTGTGAACACATCCTTCTAGTATCACTGCTTTATCCATCTGGATTCACTCTGTCAGCTTCAATGAGCTCAAGCCTGTGTTTCACCATCTCAACACTATCCACAGAAAAACAGCTCTGAGAATGCAGAAAGGACACTTAAGCCTAACATTTACAATCACCTCAGTGTTAACGCAGCCACGGGAATCTGGCCCAATCCCTCAAAAAAAACACTAGGCTCTCTTCAAAGACTAAAACGGGGTGTATCATATGACTACACTAAGACAAGACTCTTATAGCACAAAGATAAGAGTGTCAGAGCAATCAGGAGGAACAGTAGAGCTGAAAACAAAAACTGATTTCAGCAGATGTGAGGTTCTCTCTACTGTCCATTTCCTCATTGAGGAATCCGATTCCAGAGTTCACTGCTGCCAGGCTTGCAGGACAGAGCTCTGAGGTCCTTTTCAGTGAGATTGGCAGTATTGTCTAGCGAACTGCCAAAATCTATAGTGATACACGGAGAGCTGGAGGAAACAGCCCATTGTAAATTTAATTTCCCTTCACTGTATGACTAGCAGTGTGACATTCCATCACCAGCCAAGACTGCGAGCTTCAAGGAAACTTGTCTACCCACAAAAAATAAAACGCAGTAGTTTTTCCTGACATCAGAACCTTTTTTTTTTTTTTTTACAAAGTAAAATTTTTCAAACAGCAGGAGAGTATAGGATCAATGATCCTGTTTTACTTCCAAGACTCACCACTGCTCACGGGAAATAGTGTAGAAGTACAATGGACATCCTACTGGCAGCAGGAGCATAAGTCAGATTTAATTTTCTCTGGTGTATTATGCCACCTGGTGGTGGAGAAAAGCACTGCACTAAAAATAAGCTGAGATCAAATGGTTATACTTTTAGGGTTAACTTTAAAATATTTCTAATGTTCTTTACTGATTAACTTTGCTTGAGAAATAAAAATTACTACTCTAAATTTATCTTAATCATGTTCATATATGTAGAGACACCATTCAGAAATTTGGGGTCTGTAAGATCTTTAATATTTTACTCAACAAGGCTGCATTTACTTGCTCAATATAACATTTGTGTAGTTGATTTTAATATATCTTAATGCAAGTTTATCACTTATAAATTTATTTCCATAATGGCCAAGGTGAATTTCCAGCAGCCATCACTCCAGTCTTCAGTGTCAAATGATCCTTATTTACTACATTATTTGCTACACAAAAACCATTCAGTTGTGTTGCTTCAGATGATTTTTGTGGAAACCGATACCATCAGGATTCTAGGAAAAAATGTTCAGAAGAACAGCATGTGTGCGTCGCAAAATGAGATGTTTGTGGACCCCTAACGTTTGAAGGATATTGTACATTTTATTGGCTCAAATCTATGCAAATGGTGAGAAACAATAAGCCCAGAGTTTAATTCATATTACATATCAGTTCAAAGTCACTGTCACCTTGCTTAACACCCCATAAATCTGGCTAATCAAGTAATTGCAGAAATTTGAGTCTATATTTTAATATGCTTAACATATTTTGGCACTAAAGTATTCACTCTGCATCGAAATGCCTTTAACATGCTTTATTTTAGAACAAACTATTGCCCCATCCTCTTAAAATAAAACCAAACAAGTGCAAAAGTTACAGAACTATACACAAGATGACAATTGCAGCAACTGCAAAGAACCAACGTTATGAATTCTTTATTTTTGTTCATTTTAAGTGCACATTGCCCATTTCAGAGCAACATGGGTTGCAGAACAGTTTGATCCCCACTCTCTACCTCCAGAGGAGCTCTAGGCCAATGCAGGGAAATCTTCTGGATCATCTGGGTTTGGAGCCTTAGGAAACGCCAAAACATGATTTAGCCTCAAACCACCACAGGCAGTCTCACACACAGCATGAACATCTACCTGGCTTGTAAAGTGCCTCAAACTAAAACTCTTGCATTTCACAGGACTGTGTTGTCTGGGCATGAGCCAATCATGATGCAACCAATACAACCAACTTACAGATTCAAGTTTTTGTGGAGATCTTTGGGATGGCATGGATGGAGCCCCACGGCCACGACCACCTCGTCCTCCTCTCCCACCACGAGAGGGCCGAGACAGGCTGCCAAAGTTGATCTCCAGTTGACAGGTGATGTCATTGGCCGGGCGGCGGAAAACCACATCATCTTCATCCAAGCCATTATGTTGTTTCTAGAACAAGAACAGCAGTTAAAAGAGTGAATTTGTATCCAACAGGCTCTAAGCGCTAAAATTGATACTCTCCACCTGAAGGAATTTGGACTTATGGATGACCACGGCCTTGGACAGCACAGAGGTGTCTGCCTTCCGGATATTCAGCTCTGCCTTGGGCCTGCTTTGCTCCTGCAGAGCTTTCCACTCATCCAGTGTCATCTCTAGGGCAACCTCAATCACTTCCTCAGTCTCAGATGGTCTGAAAGAGGAGCAATTGTACATTTACATCCATTATGAACTATAAAAGGAAGCTCAAATTCATAAAGTCAGAAAATAACCATATTCACGGTCAAGCATCATCTGCGTTACAAGATATTTCCTGTGAGAAACGGACCCGTTTTCTCCATCAGTCTCAACTGCCTCTTGGGTCTCCTCATTTTCAACGACCTCTTCACTAGGTGACCCCTCTTCAATTTCACTACAGGACAGAAGGAAAATGACAACCATTTTAAAATGGGGGGGCAAAGTGAGAAAATCATTCCAATCTGACTTCATATAAATGAGAAACATCACCTCATATGGTCTCTCATGGAGCCCCAGTTGCGAGATCCACTGCCGCTGCGCTTCTCTTCTGATCGAACACTCCTGATTTAAAGCAACATCTAATTTATCAGATGATCATGTGCACAAAATGCTCCAAGCTTGTTAATTTTCAGACTTTCAACCAGTTACTTACAACCCAAAAATGAAAAAAAGACAATGCAAAAACACAATTGCAATTAACCAAAAGATTAATAGCTTTTCTAAAAATGTATGATACCTTTAAATATTAAAATACGTTATTAGGCTTATAAAAATAGTATAATGTAAATAAGTTTAACACTTTCAGCAATTCCCTTTCATTTTTACAAAGTATGTATTTTCAAATGAATATTTAAGGGAAATTTAGCATTTCAAAGTTTCATGTTTACTTCTGTATGTGTGAGTTTAATTACATTATTTGTTCACAACTCATGCGATACCCAATATAAAGTTTGGTCCCTAAATCAAACCCAGTTTACCCACTGCATTAAACTCTTAACATGACAGTAATGAGTCACAGCTCACGCTCGGTCACTGCCACTGTGTCTCACAAACTCTCTCTTTCCCCTCTGGTCAAATCCATCACCGGATCTTGGATATCCTGGGCCTCGGGCTCCTCGTCCTCTTCCTGTACCTCTTCCTCTGACAGGCCTGTCCAGTACATCCACAGGCCTACACACAGATGAAGACAGATCGAGTGGCATGCAAAAAATCAGGAAGATGAATAAAAAATAAAAAGACATTATTAACACGTAATTAGAGACACTTACCTCTCAACAGAGAAACTGAGGGGGGTGTCTGCGTCGCTGGATTTGCGCTCAAGAGTCACGCGTTTCTCTATTCGCTCCTCAACTTCACGAGCAAGACGGACTTCGCCTAGAAATTTGGACCAAATACACGCCACAAACAACCGTAAATACTTTAAATGCGTAAAACCTCAGCAACCAAGGTACCCTACATTTGAACTCATATCATCTTCCAGGGGTTAAATTAGCCTATAATTCATTAAAAGAAAGGCTTGCTGCGTCGACTAAAATTAGCCCGTCCTTCACTTACCTTGTCCACCCCCACCTACTGGAAGAATGAATTTCCTCTCCCTTTGAGACTCTTTCTTTCCAGATTTAGTCGTGGTTGAAGTTTTCTTTGGCTCCTCCTTCTTCTTCTGTTTCTTTTCTATCCCTGCCGCGTATAAGATGTCGAAAGGGTCGGATTCATCGTCCAGCAGTCGGCCGAAACGATTAGCAACGGCGCATCCATACTCCTCATCAGGCAGCTCCTCTGCTAACTCCTTCATTTTTATCGATTACTGCAAAGGAAATGAAATAATCGAGTCGTTGTCATCGAAGGACTACAAATACAGCAGAACTAAACTGTGTTTGTCTCATAAAGAGAAAAACGAAGGCGTTAAATTGTGCCCAAAGATTGAAATTTACTTTGTGAGCACAAATTAACGTTGCCGTCAGATGTGATGTTCAGTTAATTGAATTCAGGTTCATATGTAAGCAATTAGTCTCCGCCCCGGAAGTCAACTTAGTTTCCAGAACGCGCTCATTAATATTAATTACGCACGTTCGACTATTGTTTGCTGTTTTATTATTGAATATACCTGGTGGATTTTTTTCCGGCCTATTTTATTGTCAATTTTTGTGACTGTTAATGTGAACCAGACTACAACTATGAAGCTATTATAATTCTGCTATAAAGTAGGTACAATTTCTGTTTATACATTCATGCTTCTGCAGATGTTCAATTCAATTCAAGTTTATTTGTATAGCGCTTTTTACTATACAAAACGTTGCAAAGCAGCTCTACAGGAATTTAAGTTTCCACAATATATTTATATATTGCAGAACCTAATATGTTTGACTTAGTTGTGTATGACTTTGTTTCATATGCTACCAATATTACTACTCATACTAAAACATTTAATAAAGCAAAACTATAACTCAGAAGTTTTGTGAAATGAATTAATCAAGCAAACTTTAGAGATAACCAAAGAATGTTTTTAAAGATGTTTAAAGTTATTTCAAAGTAGAAATTAAATGTACAACCAAATATATACATATAATTGAATTTACTTGCAGTAACCAGTCTAACGGGCACCAAAAACTACTATAACTATTAATAATTCAATAAAAAAGATTTAAAAGTTTATTTAATGGAAAAAAAAGACAGAAGTGGTTCTTCATGATGTTTTTTTATTGCTGTCACACACAAGCATTGATTCCCAGTCTTGGTTTGAAAATATAATTTACACAATTAAAAATACAGAAGCATACAAACTCTTATTTCATTCAGCTTGCCAAATAAAACTACAGATCATTAGCTATAAACATAATGCTGTGCATTACAAAAACTATTTCAAACGGCCCTGAAAAAAAAGATGCAGTGTTTACTTCAGTGTAACCTTTGGTCTTGCAATTATGTAAGAATTTACATGGTGTATTTACATTTATGTTGTTTAAGATTTCTATGATCCACAAACTTCTTCCCACAGCTCTCACAACTGAATGACTTCAGACCGGTGTGCACTCGCTGATGGGTCCTCAGATGCACAGCTTGATTGAACGTCTTACCACAAACATCACAACCAAATGGTCTCTCCCCCGTATGGATTCTCATGTGCATCTGAATACTGCTGGAATACCCAAACCTCTTTCCACAAACCTCACAACTATACGGCTTTTCCTTCGTGTGCACCCTCTGGTGTACTGTAAGGGCGGCTTGTGAGTAGAACTTCTTTTGACAATGATCGCAACAGAACTTCTTCAACAAAGGACTGACCAGTCGCTCGTGATGCTTCTCTCCTGTATGTACAAGCATGTGCTGATTAAGAGAACTGGGGAATATGAAGGCCTTATTACAGATCGAACACACACAATCCCTTCTTCCTGCGTGAATGATTCGCTTGTGCCTTTTCATGTAGTCTGAACTGGTAAATCCCTTACCGCAAACGTCGCAAAGAAATGGTTTGCTTGAAGTGTGTTTGTGCATGTGCATCTTCAGGGCGTAAGCTGTGGTGTACCTTTTCAAACATATCGGACAGCCGTACAGCTTCACTCCCATGTGACTGGCTTTGTGTCTGTTGAGGTTTCCAGAGGTGGCGAACTTCTTATCGCATACGTCGCAAGCGTATCGCTTTTCCCTCGTGTGCACGAGCATATGCGCTTGCAGATGTTTGCGAGTGCTGAACCGCTTGTCGCAGAGTTCGCACAGATAGTCGTAGGTTTTCTTGATGTGACTCTTCTGGTGATTTTTCAAATATCGCTCGCAGCTATAAAAAGCGCCACATATCTCGCAACAGTAGGGCTTCTCGCCGGTGTGTAGTGTTTGGTGGTCAAGCATGTTTTGTTTTATTTTGAACTGCTTGTCGCATACGGGACAGTTGTAGAGCGTTTCGACTGCTTTGCATCTGTGTCTGCCGAACGAACGCTTACCGGGAAAAACCTTCTGACAGTTTGAACAGGTAACCGTCTTTTCTGCCGTATGAAGACGCTTGTGCTTTTCCAGGGAGGCCTGAAATACAAAAGACTTGGAACATATATCGCATTTGAATAGCTGAGCTCCAGTGTGCATTGCTGCGTGTCTGATGAGGCAGCTTCTCATAGTAAAACGCTTATCGCAATGTGAACATTTGTAATGTTTCACATGAGCCCGAACGTGGTTAATGAACTTCCACCTCAGTTCAAAACACTTGCCGCATGTTTTGCATCGGAACGAACCATTATTCGACTGCTTTATCATATCCGTGTTAGGTGTGATGTTGGACTGGTTGTCTGTGTTTTCGATGGTAATATTTAAACCTTGCACAAATGATTCGGTCGCGTACTGACTGCTTTCCAAAACAGCACAAGATACGTCTTCGTTGTCCAAGTTACTTTGGAGAATTTCTGTGAGGAGAAGAACACAGAGTATGTTTAAGATAAACAGACTGAAAAGTGTAATTAAAATATTTATAATATTAAAAAATATATATATATTTGTCATTATTGGTGCACCCAGTTATTTTTCACTCATTGCATTTAACAAATTATAAATAATAAAAGACTGTTTCTAAATAAATAATAAAATCATGTACATGAGAGTTTTACAAACACTACTATTTACAAGTTTGGGGTCAGTGTGTTTTTTATTATTTATTTTTAATATATATATTATTTAATAAGACCACATGAAATTGACCAGATAAAGTGGAAATGAATACATTAATAATACTACAAGAAAATCTATTTTAAATAAATGCTGTTCTTTTGAACTTTCTAATCACCAAAAATCAGTTTTCACTAAAGTATTGAACAGGACAACCACTTCTAACATCATAAAAAATAAGAACATTCCTTACACCAAATCAGTATATTAGAATGATTTCTAAAAGGTCATGTGATACTGAAGACTGGAGTAATGGCTGCTGAAAATTTAGCTTTGCATGACAGGAATAAACCATTTAAAATTGAAATTAAAAAGTCATTTAAAAAAAAAAAAAAAAGTTTTTACTGTACTTTATCACATAAATGCAGCCTTGGTGGGCATAATTTATATATTTTTTAAATTACAGACCCCAAACGTTTCAATGGTTATAATTATTTATTCAGTATTACAAAAAAACTAATTTATTTTGCTACTCTTGACATAAATTAATCAAGATGCAGACTGCATTTACACAGATTTGTGTCACAGTCCAAGATGCCTACCATATTGTATAGAGAAACATATTTCTAAACAAAACTTTAAGCACTGGATTTGAAATCATGCTTTACCTTGTGTAGTGATCTCTAGTGTTTCCAGGGATGTGCTGACAGTATCACAGGTTTCAAGCTGCACAATGAATTCTTCTTCATTCAGAGTGGCTTCGAACTCGATACTCAAATCCGGAGTCGTGTGAAATCTCTGGTGTTTCATCAAGCATTTCATCATTTTGAAAGTATTCCCACATGTCAAACAATTGAAAGGTCTGTCTTTGTGTAAAGCATTGTGAATGTTTAACAGGGCCATGTCATTGAAAGATACTCCACAGGACTCACAAATTAATGGCTCCTGTCTCTCCTCAGCAGCTACGTTTATGCTTGTGGAAGGTTGGCTTTCACTCAAACTTAAACTGCATGCCAGAATATCAGTGGGCGCAGATGACAGCTGATGGTACTGAGTATTTGCTGCTTGTATAGATGTTTCATGATTTTCTGACTCCATTTCATAATCCTTGTTCGGTTCAGACTCGAGAAGCACATTATTTTCAGGCTCTGGTGCGGCTGCTTGACCCTCTGTGGGAATATAATGAGAAAAGAAAAAAAAACACCATACTGAAAATCTGAAATTCCTAATATTAAGAAATACACAATATTTTATAATAATACGGAATATTATCCTGTCCTATTTCCAGTGCAAATGTCTACAGATACATTAATTGAGCAGGAAGATGACATTAGTCTTGTTTTCTCCGAAATTGATGAAAAAGAAGAGTTTATTATTAAGAGAAGAATAAATATCTGCCAGAAAAATCGACTTAATTAGAAGGGAAAACAAGTTTTCATATACAGCATTGACAGATATTTGTTTTAATCATAAACTACATAATTTTGATACATTTTCTAAGACCTTATTTTACATTTGCATCTCAAGTAAATGTTTCATTTTTTAGGGATATTAAGAAATTTGTATTGGCAAATAAAACTACCGAGAAATCTATTAATTTTTTGCAAAGAGTACAACATTTAATGTCACAATTTTATGAATTTAAGACTTTCTGCTCTAATTTAAAACTTTTTTATGGCCTGTTAAAGACCAAAGAAACTCTGGATGAATTATCGTCATACTAGACCAAAAATATTTATCAAACTTAAGTTTTGGCACTCTAGCGGTTAATAAACAGAACTGCGTGCGGTGCGTCTTGCAGAAGAACATTGTAGCCGGAGCTACTTCTCTCTGTTTATGTCTATGACGAATCACGCAGGTACCGGACTACTCCGCAGCGGTACCTACCCAAACCAGTCTAAAATAGTCAGAATATAAACACTTATTATATCTGTGTACCGTAGTGATTCGGTAACAAGCCAAAAACACGGTTTGGAAAATGGATTCATGGCGTACTCGCTTATTATATAAATTTTGAACACGAAAAAAGTTACAGACTGCAGCTTTAAATGGATAGGCCACCAAAAAAAAAATTACATGTCTGTCATTATTTACTCACCTGTTCCAAATCTATATGAGTTTCTTTCTTCTGTTGAACATAAAAGCAGATATTTTGAAGAATGTTGACAACCAAACAGTTGCGGGTCCCCATTGACTCCCACAGTGTGGAAAAAAACACTAAGGAAGTCAATGGGGACCGAAAACTGTTTGGTTACCCACATTATTCAAAATACCTTCTTTTGTGCTCAGCAGAAGAAAGAAACTCATACAGGTTTGGAGTAAATGACAGAATTTTTAGGTGAACTATCCCTTTAACAAAATATGTGTGTAATGCCAAGACATACACCAAATATTTGAGTGTTTGCTCAGGTTTGTATTCAAGTTGGTGATTAAGCATAAAGATGTACCATTAAGCTTATCTTGTTTTGAAAGCTGAGACTTTGCTGTAGCTTCCAGTACTTGAGCTGAAATACAATCATGAATCAGTTTCACCATCGTCTCTACAGTGGCTTTACTCAACAGCTCCATGAAATCAGCAAACTCCTTCTGAAACACAAAAGAGATCAAGAGATCGCATATTACAATTTTCTGTGTGTCAAAACAGGTTCAATTATAAGCAAATTCACTTACATTGTCTTAATAATCTTGCGTTCAGTCAGAATTTAAGATTCTGAAGGCACTAAATATTTGACTTCTTCAGACAACATATAATCTACACTAAGGTGTTTCAGATTCCTAAATAACTGCAACGTTGCCTTTTCTTTTCAATGTGTTCTGACTAAAACAAGAACAAAGGACAAACGTGTTTTGATGCATTCAATTGTTTGAGTGTGATTCCTGCTTCCATTTCCTCTCAAAATATGAATTACCAATTGCTCAAAATGAGTTAACACTGACAGATATGAAAATAATGTCACATACTATATAAATCACCAACTCTAGCATTCACTTGAATGAATGAGTCTACTATCAGCAAGCTACTATCAGGAGGAAAATAATGGAAACATTTCTTTACAATTTCTGGAGTTGACTGTTGTGTCACACAATTTTTAATCTTGACAAAGATATACAGCAAGGTCTTTCTTTGTTTGTTTTGGACATAGAGTTGAGACAAAGCTGTATCATAAAGTTCATAAACAAGCCCCTGGTTTCACAGACAAGGCTTAAACCTAGTCATAGACTAAAGTTGCACTTACTGATCTTAAAACATATCAGTGCCTTTGTTTTGTCTTAAGATCCACACCAGTAATGTTTTTTCTAAGGCATGTTTATAAAAATTACTTAAATGTCCTAATTGAACTATGACCTAATCCTGTCTTAGGCTAAACCCTGTCTATGAAACCGGGCCAAGATATATATATATATATAAAAAAAACTCATCCTAATGTCAGAATAGAGTAGTTCTGTTTCTTTATAGGATGCATATTCATATGTCTTTCATGTGTCAAAAACTACTTTGATTTTCATTTGATTTGAGTCGAAAACGTAATAATCTCTGGTTATGGGAATGCTAAAGTTGTGGGAAATCTTTCTGTAAGAATCAATGCGAACTGACTACAAAAACAAATGGGAATCTGAAATAACATTACAAAAAACATGGACAAACATCATTTAATCAACAATAGCTTATTGGGAAACAGAAGGCGGTTGCACGGTTAACAGGTTAATATAATATAATTATATTCAATATATACTTTACACTGTGCACTCAAGGCCATGTAAACAAACACTCAGAAGCGTGTTGTGAACAGGAATGGACACTACATTTGTTCCTCTACTCTAGAACTTACAGTTTTGGCTTGATTCGCCTGTTTAAGTCTGTTTTTGTTCATTGCAGTCCCCTTGTTGCGCTTCCACTCCTCAGATAAGACAGTTGTGAAGTCAGAGAGATGTTTGCTCAACTCCGACACGACACTTTCAACTAACACCCCTATAACGGAGGACAGTAACTCGTGAATTACTGCCGTCATGCTCAGGGATTATTACTCGACACCTTCCTCCCAAAAAATATGCTTACTACCTCATTACATACAAACCTGCAGGTTAAAAAGTACACTAGCTAGCCATTCGCTTATTAGGTTTTTTTTTCTATAACAAAAATTTCGAACGGAGTGCGTTTTGTTAAAGCAGTACTGCCACCTAGAGGGTTGGAGTGATTAATACTTCCTGAGTCACGAGGGGAGTTACTTATTTTCAGGTCAAAGTGCTGTTTTTATTGCTTCTGTAGGCTACCGGAACTGGAAGTATAAAGAATCTAAATTTGGAGATAACAATTTTCAAGAAATTATATTCTAACTGTTGTTGTGAAACCTCATAAGAAAATATATTTTTAATGTACAAATACATTTTATTAACTTTCAAAAAATTTCAAATTTTGTATGGATGCAAAATAAGGACACAGCTGAGCTTATATTTTAAAAATGTTTTGAAAAAAAAAAACATTTATATGGATGATGTCCATATTAAAGAGCTCATTTTTGATAATTGGTGATTTTTCACCCAAAGAAAACAAAGAATTTGTGAATTTTTAAGATGCATGCAATTACGTTTGCATGTGACAATTCTTAAGAAATTCCTAATAATTTAATGCATGCAAAAATTCTTAAGAAAAGTGTAAGAACAAAAATTGGAGATGAATTTATTAAATAAATAAATAAATACAAATTAATACAGTTACCAGTTTAGCCATCCAGGACTCAAACTTGATTCGTTTTTTTTTACTTTATTGGACATAGACAAAATAAGCTTTTTGTCAACAACTACAATCAAATTTAACATTTTTAACAAAAACAAACGTTGAATTGAAGTATATGACTTCTCATCTGAATCATAATACAGTTAACCAAATGTTCAGAAAATGTAGGTCCAATAATGATCTCTGACAAATTTGATTCTTTTACAATTTTATGAATGTTCCATAGAGTCATTTGTTCCATTGTGGGTTGTATTGTATTCATAGAGGCAAAGCTCAATTATCTGTGGCATCTGCCTCAGCTGCTTGGCTCTCAGGTTGAGGTTGAGGGCTCTGAGGAACAGGACTTTTCACAGCAGGAGTGTATGTGATTGGAATCACTCTCTCGTTGCTCACAGCATTGGCTTCTTTGGGTGCTTGTATCTGTAGCTGGCCATTATTTAAAGAGCAGGTCACCGTCTCAGGATCCACACCTTCAGGAAGGTCAAACTCCTGCCTGAATTCTTGGCATCTGTACGAGAACGATCCTTTCCCATTGTCTTGCTTCTTCTCTGTCTTGCCGCTCACCCGCAACTTCCTGCCCACTTGTTTGACGGACAGCTCCTCCGGAGTGAAATCCTTTGTATCTAGTGTCAGTGCATATTGGCTACCTTCCTTTCCGAGCTGGAATGAGATGGGTTTGAAAGCCGTCATGGGTGAAACATGGTCAATCTCGTCGAAAATCCTTTGGTGCAGGCGTTCCATGAACTCCAGGTTGTGCCTCATCTCCTGCATGTGTCTCATCATTTCTTTCTCGATCTGAAAGAACAGAGGTCTGGTCTCTGGCCACAGACTGCGCACTGGCCAGTGGAAGTCCATGAATGGGCTGAGGTGAGGCTGAAATGTGCTTGGGCAAAGCATCTTTGGTGGATTTTCTGTGCTATGTTGAGCTGGTCGAGTTCTTCTGTGCTTCTGTCCCAGTCAACAAGACCTGAGGCTTTTATACGCTGCCTTGGAACATTCCAGTAACGCTCATCTATTAGCACAGCAGTGTGTGTCAGCCTGTTGAAGAGCTTCTATGACTGAGCACATGCTGTCATGTTCCAAAACAAGTTGGCTGTATTTTTGTGATCCATCTGTTAAATACCAGAGATGTGCATCATTGTTCTATTTCCAGTGACCACTCTGGCACTCTAATGGGTCTGCATAACTTTCTATTAAGGGAAGAGGTTAATGCGAGAGGATGATACAAGGTTTTCCTAGCATATAGCAACATATCAATATAACATTAAAAATAAAAACTAATCATGGTTACTGTGAGAAATAGTTCAATGTCACATCAGAGTATATTATCGTTGTGTGTCAGAACTTACTTCATATTCTGTCTGCTGTGTTTCATTTTAACGTACAAGCGTTCCAACATGCTTTCTAATCCTGCAAGTTTCTGAAACTGACACCTGTGTTGGCAGTGCCTCTGGCCAAGTCACCTCCTGAAATAGATCCAGAAGGATGGAACAAGTTTAACTCAGGTGGAGACGTAGTATGTGGATATAAATAAAAAAATGTATCATCACTGATATCAGCAAACTCCTTCTGAAACACAAAAGAGATCAAGAGATCACATATTGCAATGTCCTGTGTGTCAAATTTATTTGGTTTCAAAGGTTTACACTGTTGTTCTATTTTAATGACAATACATGGTACATCTGAATGAAAATGGGCAGTTGACAAAATTAATTTCCTTCTAAATCTAAATAATCTATGGAATATTTATAGCCTACTTTAAAAGAATAGTTAAATGAACTGGTTATTAAAGGGTGAATAATAATAATAGTAGCCTAATCAAAATAATAATAAATATAGATAGATAGATAGATAGATAGATAGATAGATAGATAGATAGATAGATAGATAGATAGATAGATAGATAGATAGATAGATAGATAGATAGATAGATAATGGAAATGTCACACTGCAGAACTAAAATATTGTTGTTGTTCCTGATGATGATAATAGACCTAACAAATTAATACATGAATGAATGAATGAATGATATATATCAATTGAGAGACTGTATATTCAGCCTATAGCCAAAAAAAGTCATTTGTTACACTGTGGGAATATTTAAGTGAACTTCTAAAATGGTTCGTTCTTTATTTGTTTTTATTAGTAGCATTTTATTATTATTATTATTAAAAATGGTGACAACAGTCACAAAAGTTGATAGACATGTACTGTGTGTACACTAGCCTACTGACAGTCAGGAGAATCAGAGCAGACAGGAATTCACTTTCTCTCCTGAACATCCGTTCAAACATGGTTCCTCCCGTCCAGGTCTCACCGCTTATCAAGGTACAGCTTCTATTAGGAATATGACTCTCAAATTATGTTTTCTATTCTTGTTAGTTTATATCAGCCACCTTCATTTATCCTCAGCAAATAGCTCGCTATACGTTGTTAGCTTAGTGTAGCCGGTGTTTGAGCTAATGTTGTTAGCCTGCTAGCCTATACAGCACTGCAAGGTCAGTACGTAACTTACACGTTGTATAGAAAACAGCGAATGGCCTGTCAAATGTGAATAAGGATCATTGCCTTAACTTGTACATTGTCCTGTGGTAGGGTGAATTTATAAAAGTATAACTAACGTTAGTCCCTGTAGTCTCTAAATTAATATGGTTATACACAGTGTAACTTACTTGCTATATAAAAGCTGTATATTTGGAAACAGTTTGTTTAAAAGTCGACTATATTAAATATATCACGCCAAGTAACGTTACCCATTAATAGACTGTGATTTGCATGCTGTTGTCCAAAACTTTGACCTAAATATCATTGCAACTGTATTTTCTCATACTGAATGTTTAAGTGATATTCAGTAAAGAAATCGATTTGTAAAATATGAGAGTTGCCTGTGAAATCTTGACAAGTTCACCAGTCAACAAACCAGAAGTTTTATTTTCTGATTTCAGACAGCAAGATGGTCAGCCTTGCTAATTGGATTAATTTATGGGAAGCAGAGATATGGTAAGTGTTTATGTATGGTGACATTGAAGTTTTTACGTTTTAGTTTAAAACTTAAATTAATTCAGTTATATTTTGTATTGGGATGCCTTTTCTGCCTCAGTTAATTGCCTTTCTTTGGTGTTTTTTAATAAATCTGCTCACCAGATTATCTGAAGCCCATTGCTGCCGAAGAAAGGAGGATTGAGGAGGAAGAGAAGAAACTCAGAGAAGAGCAAGAGCGTATTTACAAACAGCTTTCTGAAGGTCTGTAACCCTTCTCTCTCTCTATACATATTATTCTACGATATAACAAGAATAAAATATAAAAATGTATCAGATGATGTTGCAAATGTAATGGTGGTGGTCCACCTGACCTTTGTGTCTCAATACAGACATTTTATATTAAACGATAGAGGGTCGATACAGTAACGTTCAAATGGCATCTGATGAAAGAAATTAGTCTCTTTTTTATTTTGTGATACATTAACAGTGCCTCGTGATGTAGCGCGTCAGATTTCACCTGTGTGAAATTTAACTTTGGGTTTGAAGTTATTCAATGAATATATTCAGTGAAACAAATTCAAAGAGTTGTTATTCATGGAAAGAAATTTCAGGAGATGCATTTCAACAGTTTATGATCTAGAGAAAGTTATCAAAGTTCATTCTATTCACATTTAGTAGTGATGCAGGGTGTTGCTTTACCACAAATATTTCAAAATGTAAAAAATATCACTTCTCTACTATCTCTTTATTTATTTATTTTCTCCACAGCAAACTCTGACACCATTCTGAAGTAAATCTCCATGATGTATCCATTCCAGCACCAAATGAAATGAATCACAATAAACCTTATTTTATTTTCAATAAAGACAGAAGGTAAAAATATTCTTGTATGTTTTCTTTTTCCTCACTGCCATTATTCAGGAAATTCAGATTATATGCATCAAAGGGACATTTGCATACCTTTTCAGCAAGAAAAGAACATTTTCATTTGATTGGATTATGTTTATATGTGCATCTGAGAAACCAAGATCATTCTCTGAGAATGTGTTGTAGACTTGTGTTTTCTTCACTGCCATGGTGACGTTTATAGTGGGAGGACGGTTGTATAACCTGACCATGGTTTAGCATAAATCCCAGGATTTAGGTCAAGCCAATACAACACAAGTGCTGATTTTGCACAAATGCTTTGCAGCTACTTAGCTGCGGTGCTACACTATTTCAATAAGCGAGATAAATAATTGTTTTCAATCTCTGCTTTCCTTCATTTATACACAACATTTTTTCAGAGTTTATCTAAAAACCCCAAACTGTCATGACTTTAACAGAGACAAAAATACTGGACGTCTTGTAAAATTATTGTCAGTGGATTTACTGGGAAATGGAATGTGTAGGGATGTTCAGATAACCTTTGCAGACCTAGTTATCTAGGAAGAGAAGGGTGGAAACTGCTGATAGATCTCATGGGATAAGAGGCTTTCTTATCGAGTGAGTCATTGAGCAGATGTGTGAAGAGAATCAAATCCTTCGTAGTTTTGAAGAGTCCCAAATTAATATTGTTATTGCTTTAATACACTTTTTGAAAGAAGTCTCTTCTGCTCACCAAAGCTGCATATATTTGATCAAAAATCCAGTAAAAACTAATACTGTAAAATATTAGTGTAAAATACTTGCTTCTGCATTTTAATATATTTTAAACTAATTTATTCCAGTGATGACAAAGCTGAATTTTCAGCAGCCGTTACTGCACACGAACCTTTAGAAATCATTCTAATTCGCTGATTTGGTGCTCAAGAAATAATTCTTATACCAGTTTGAGAACAGTTCTTAATATTTTTTTGAAACGCATGATTTTTTTGCCCAGGATTCTTTGATAAATGGAAAGTATAAAAGAACACTTATTTGAAATAGTCTAAATCTAAATACTAAAAAAAAACACAAAGTTCATAAAAATATATGCTTTAATTGTCATCGAGCATACAGAAGTGAAGCTTAACATGTTTAACAATTTGATTGAAATCACCCATATTTGATGCTGTACTTTTGATGGTTTGAGAGCATCTTATTTAATGATGAATCAAAATAATCAAATTCATGTCAAAAATGACGAATCTTGCTCTGCAAGTAAATCACGTGTAAAATTCAAAAAGACTCAAAAAGTCTTATTACCGGGCCCTCACTCTCAGATCTGACACATTGATTTAAACATCAATATTCTTTGCTACCGCCTGATTCTTTTCTACTTAAATTAAACCTTTATGATATGTGAAACAGAAGCAGCAGCTTTGTATAATAAGCTTGTAAAATTCATTAAGTGCACTAAAACACCCCTTCGTAGTATTTACTTTTACACTATGTAAAGTCGTACCTCATAAAGTTTAAAATAATGTATATTTACACAATTAGATTCACAACTGATGTTTTTATGGTGTTTTATAGACAACCAGTGAAAGAGAGACTTGATTCCTACAAAAAAAGTCAGACATAAGAAAAAATAAATTGCCTGAATCTGAATACCTTCATGAATTTAATCACAGACTTCTCAAGGTTCAGTGTGATGACAGGTCAGCTGAGAAGAGATGAATGGTATCAAGGCCACTGGAATTAGTTTTCTCTTTGAACGCATGTCCCAGCAGCGGAGACACTGAGTAACGGGACATTGCTCAGTAAAACACACCCATGACAGCACTTGATGTAAATAAGTCTGAAGGACAATTGCGCATTACCTGTCAGCTTAAGTGAAGAAAAAAAAAAAAATCTAACTATAAAAACAACTGTAACTTTATACCCAATCGAGCTTACCAGAAGCTATATTGTGTTGCACACTAAAGTCTGTCACCTACCTTCTCACATTTAGCGACTTCAACGTTAGCTTCCAGCTGTACAATGTGATTATTTTTAGAGGGAATAAATGACATAAAAAATGGCCTTTGTTTTTTGATATTCAGTGAAAGGTGACAACAAATTGAACATTATTACAGTAACAAAATGGAGGAAAAGTTATCTTGAAATTACAACAACTTTTCTGTGCATATTTTTTGGATTCTTTAATTGAATTTATAGATGATGCTAATATCTTTGATTGGATGAAGGAAAAAAAAATCAGAACCATATTTGTAATATTTCCTGTAGTACATTTAAGTGTGCATTGAGATGAATTGAAACCGATTACCATCCAATGAAAATGCTTAAACACTATGACCCAAAGGAAACACAATGGAACAGTAATACTAACTGTAGGCCAGATCCAATATGTGTTTGGTTAGCAGATGGTCTTGTGGCTTGGTGATAGCATATAATGCATTGATAGCGTTTTCCCACTCACTCTTGATCAGATCTTTGGGGATCCTAAGGGTGAAGTTGATCTCCCCCGTGTGACATACTACTTAAGAGGCTAGGTTGCATCTCAAGCTGCCTTGCCCTCCGTTGTCTTATATCTAGCAGATGGAGCAGGTCTTGGACCCGGATCCTGATCCACTGGTGCTGTTGGAATTTGCAGCTGTAGAGAAACCACGCAGAAACAAACACAAAGAATTTGAATGAAAGAGATGCATTATATCATACAATATATAGCTGACAGGATGTTGTAATTAGCTATTCTAGTTCAGGTCTGGGCTTTCTGATGGCTGATCAAGTTCCTTGGAGATTAATGAACTACCTTTCAAATGTCTGGGTTCATTAGGTTTTTATTGACTTTTATTCTTCTGGAGAGATAAATTTAAATTAAAGCTGCAGTCCGTAAATTTTGCCTCTTTGTCACCATCTCTGTTTGAAACCTGCAATCGCAGTTATTTGCGGAATTATTTTCTTTACGTTGGTTGTGCATCGACACGGCTCCAGCGCGGATGAATCTAATGTTTTGAGGTGAACGTGTGGCTGTCAGTCATCGCACCGGTATGGATACTGTACTTCGGAATCACAGATTCTAGCCTACGTCTTGAAAGTATGACTTAAATAAGAATTTTCACCGGATATTGTCATCTGAAGAAGTGTTTTGACCAACTGAGGAAAAAAGCATTAAAATAAATTGCGCTACCAATGGTGATTACGTTAAATCTAACGATCGGTTAATTAGCTCATATCACATCAAACCATGCAAATTATTATTATTGTTATACTTTGTTTTTAAATTGTTAATGTTAACAACACCAGCATTGTGTGACTACGTGTATGTAGTGTGTATTAGCGTTACATAAAGATTTAAATGTCATACCATTCGAATTTCATATATTATTCTTGTTATATATTATTGCAAATTATTCTTCCTTAGAACTGGTTCTCTTTAAAACACAAAACTTGTGTAATCCCATGTAAGATATCTGTAATCAGATGCACATTTAAAACTGGAATATAATCTAATTTTAGTCACAGTTTCATAAAACACATAATCCGTTCTGGATTACAATCCGCCATCAAAATGAAAAATATAATTATTCCGGCTGCTGTGAGAAAAGGCTAGAAACGATCTGCCACCTGCAGCATCCTCACATGGGACAACTTCTTTATGTTATGTTCTTTATGTTCTTTACATGACGTAATGTCGTGGCAGAATGCTTGAATTTCCCACAAAAGCCTACCAGTACCACTCAAATTAGAAAACATTATTATAAACTTACCGTTGTGAATCGGTAAGGCGATAGTTTTGAACACTGGCTGGTTATGTACTTGCTCAAAAATTGATTTTGGATTATTTTTAACCAACAAAAGTTACACACTGCAGCTTTAAGTAATTTGTAATGTTGCAATACAATTCTACTTCAAATAAATGCTGTTCTTTTAAACTTTCTATTTATCAAAGAATCTTGGCAAATATTTTAAGTTGTTTTCAACATTGATAATAATAAAAAATGTGTTTCTTGAACAGCAAATCAGCATACCAGAATGATTTCTGAAGGATGATGTAACACTAAAGACTGGAGTAAGGGCTGCTGAAAATTCAGCTTTGCCATCACAGAAATAAAGTACATTTTAAAATATATAAAAAATGTACTAATATTACAATATTTCACAATATTATATATATTTTGATTAAATATATGCAGCCTTGGTGTCCATTAGAGGCTTTTAAAAACATAAAAAACCTTAACAATCCCAAACTTTTGAATGGTAGTTAATGTCAGTATGTCAAATGTCAACCTGAAAATTAACATAAAGATTAATAATAGCCTAAGCAAAAGACTAATATTCAAACCATTTTTGGCAGCTGCTTCCTGTTTGGCCTTAGCTGCTTCTTCCATTTCCTTTAGTTTTGCCTCGTATTCTTCCTGCCTCTCTTTCCAATGCTTCCGGTTGTTCAGAATGCCATCATACATTGGCTGGATCTCGGGGTGAAAACGAGAGAACTCCTGTGGAAAACAAAGAGGGAAGGTTTGCTAAATAATCTCAATGACCAAAACATTCTCATTTTCTTTTTAACATTAATATCTTGAAACATTCATAAAGGTACCTTGTAAACAAAAGTACAGACAAAGTCGATAAAACCACACTGAAGCTTTGGCAGCTCTGCGGCTTTGTTCCTGTCCATCATGGGCTAGATTAAAAAACAAATACCATATGAGCTTTTTAGATTGTTTCCAAGATGGGCGTTTTTCTAGTAGCCCAACTAATATTAGATTCAGGTACTTACGATAGGTTGTTGTTCAAGAACAGTCCTCTCAAGATCACCCTGCTCCCAGAATTCAGCTGCCACAGAGAGGGCGACCTAGGATGGAAGAAATTACACTTTGTACATTTCTGAGAAGCAAAACTGTAGTCATTCTTCATTTGACATCTCTTACCTTGCTCTGCACCTCCCATGGTTTTGCGATAGCTGAGAGGTCACACGCTGTCATCATCATGGCCCTGTTCAATTATTAAAAATATAAAAACATGCAAAACACAAAATTATTTTTAAGAGATGTGTTATACTTAAATGCCTATAGGGTAGTTATAAATGGACACACTTACATTACAATTTCTTTCCTTGTTGTTTCAAGAGACATGAAGTCCACCCATTTCTTCTGATCTTCATATGTCTCAGAGAGATCCACAATTTTCTGGAACATTGTTCTCTTTCTTTAAGGTAGAATTAGGAAAGTTTATATTTTAAAAACTTTTTCACATTTTCACTTCTTTAAATGAACAGCCATGGTCACTATAAACTGTCACTGTACAAAAACAGCTGAAGAAACAAATACAACTGCATATGAGTTTGAAACAGTGACAAGAATGTATTTTCATTGTTAAGCAAAAAATTCATTTCACTTAATTATATACAAGAGACTTTAAGACATGCTTTTATGATATACTGACAAAACGTACTTGAAGTACAAGGCAAGATCAGTTGCAATAATGGCAATGTCAATGAGGTGGATGACATGCTCCATTTGTCTTCTGTTGAGGTTTTGGAAGATGTTTAATGACTAAGCAAAAAAAATAACATTTTAGGATCAAATCAAATTAACATGAAGGCTTACATTCTAGGTAGTTTGCTCATACCTCGTCGCCTAACAAGAATTTGCCAAAATCCAAGTGATGCCTCTCTAGAATGGAGGATCCATGCAGCTTGGCTAGAGGATTTTGGGACCTAATCACAAAACATACAAATGTGATTATTATTAGTAGAAGCTATAATAGTACAAGTACTAGTAGAAACAGTAGTAGTATTTACTGACTTCACTTGGTAGAGATTATTTGTGCCTCTGTGGTCGATATCATGCAGGAAGCCGGCAGTGATCATAGCCATCACTTCCAAATCTGTGTAATACCTCTTCAGTTTGCCAGTCTGGCTCCATAAAAAACAAAACAAATTCTCATTATGATTTTTATGTGTATCCAAAATGTGCCATGGACAACAAATATTTCTGACACTGGATCAACCAAACTTGTTCGGAAACGATCATTATGTTTGCAATTCTGTTTCATACTTCACTTTTAATACCTACTTAAATCAACAACATACGTTCAGTATTGACTAAACAAGTCAATACTAAACAAGTAATCCTAGAGGCTGAACAATACAGCATGATGCTAACAACACCAACATAATGGTTTGAATTCCCAGGGAATCCGTGAACTGAAAACATCAGATAAAAGCGGTTAAGTAAAGGTAAGCTGAGCAGGTCATACCGTGAGTAAAGTGAACATGGTTTGCCCAACATTGAAGCCATGGCGCCAGTTGTGGTAGGTGATTTTCCTGTAGCCTTTGCTGACTGAGTACATGAATCTCACCAAAACCTAATTAGAAGATAGCAGCCAATTTTATGGAATTTCATGATACTTCATGACACAAATCAGGTGCCTCCATCATTATAAACGAACAAAATTACCTCCTGAGGGACCTGGAACTTTTTAACCACTCCAACTTCATAGTACATCTGGATTCCACACGTTACAAGATCCAATTCAGTGCAGACAAAGTCTGAAAAATGGAATGCGTAGATCTCAAACTTATTTGGGCCAGGCAGCTCTTTTTTCTGCATGAAAAATAATATAACAAAAGTCAGACAGTGCATAACTTTTTGAGAACATGAAGCAATGCCAATTTTAAATCACTTGAAGAATGCAATAATACCTAAAACAGCCTAACTTAAATGTAATTAATATATGGAGAGAATCACAATAGAAATAACGGAAAGCATCCGTAAAGCAAATTTCTTTATCTCATCTATCTGAGACGTTTAATATCAGCCTGTGATTGAAACATTCTTTAATTAACAAGCAGTTCCATGTACCAGAATCCCCCAAAGCTCTTCCTCCTCACAGTCTCTTGGTTCTTTGTCAAAATATTCTCTTGTTTTCTAGAACAGAAATACCAAAGAGAACAAAAATAAATAGTTATAAAATAAAAGAATATAATAAAATAAATTTGCAACTTGAAAGTATAAACGTACAAGGATGTTTTGAATCTCATCATCTCGACATTTGACATGGTACAGCACCATGTCCTGGGCAATGTCCTTCCTGTTCTCCAGCTTGTTCATTTTATCATAGGTGTCTGTGTTGAGGACCGACCAGCCCAGAAACTGTGTCAAAGCCTGTCAAGACAGCAAGGCAATGTCAACAAGTACATGACCGTTCTTTGTAATGCTACCAATCAATCCATTAATTTTACCTCCATGAGTTGTTCATCATGTTCATCAAATGGTTTACCATCCTTCCTGTTGTAGAAAGTTGCAACGCCAACAATTTCTTCTTTTTTGTTGACAATTGGCAAGGACAGCACATTCTTGATGGTCCATCCACTGTCATCCAGAGCTTCCGTCTACAGAAACCCAAAGAGTTATCACTACAAGTCAAGGGAACTTTAACAATTATACATGTTTTAGACAGTAAAAAAATACCTGAAAGCTGAACATTTCATCTGCTGCAGCATTCATGATGTTGCAAATCTTGAATACAGAACAGAAATCAATAAACGAATATGTAAATACATACTTAAAATAAAAAAAATCAACCATACTTCATTCCCAAAGGAGTCACTTACAAATCCACTCTCTGCTACATATGTAGGTAATCCACTAACCAAAGCCCAATGATCTGCAGTTGGAGATCTGTGAAAAAGAAAATTGTTTTTATAATGCCATCTCTTATAATGCATACATTGGCTATAATACATTGGTTACTAGAAGAAAAATAGGAAAACTTACGGTATGACCTTGATGTCCTCTTTTCCGTGCAAAATATAATCAATAACTTTGTAGAAAATAATTTCCTAAGTAAAAGTTAAAAAATTTGATTTAGATAAAGAAGCATTTTAGAGAACTTAAAGGTGTAGGTGTATGCATATTCTGCCAACATTTATCATTCCAAATCTAACTTTCATTCACAAAATAGAAATAGCAAGAACACCCCGAGCTGCGCTCTTATATTTAACTAAAGTGAATGGTGACCACAGATCAAAACTGGGACACAAGAAAGTCAAATGGATTTGAAATGACATAAGAGCGAGTAAATGTGAAAACAATTTTGATTTTTGGATAATTTGAATTGTAAAATATGTAGCTTACCCTTCCATCAGGAGTTACAGGGCCAGAATAAGGTGCCTGCTCTCCCATCAACACAGGCCAAATATCAAAGAACTCCTGCAAGAGAATAAAACCACAGGGTCAGTTTTAGAGAAGGACATGTCAGCCTCTAAATTAAGCATGAAGTCTCTGTTTCTTCCAGCAATTATAGTGATTGACATACCTTTTCCTTGGTCATGTCCAGTAGGCCCACAGAGTACCTGTCACAGTTGAGATAGGCTCGTACTGTGTACAAAGCTTTGTGAAACTGTCGTTCAATGTCTGTGAGCTCTTCAAACACCTTGTTAGCTGACCACAACAGCAGCTATGCATGAGATATATGGAAAATGCATTTAAAATTGACCTTTTTCAATTCAGTTTAACAATTTTGTCACGTATTATGCAGACTGACCTGTCCTTTTCGTGTTTCACAGTTATGAAGGTAGCTCAGATGAAAAATCTTCAGGTTCAGAGAGCCAACTTTCAGATACTTTAAAAAAAGCTTTAAAAGAAGAGACATTTTAAGTTATTTTAAGAAAATAATATGATGCCATAATATGATGGTTTTGAGGCCACTGTAAATTGTATTAATAACAGTGGTGGACAAAAACAGCAAACAGACACTTACATCCTCATCTTCATCTGTGAAATGGGGTCCAGTAGTCTTGTTGACTGCCATGATGATGGCTACGACGTCCTTTCCGTTCATAATGGGTGTGGCCAAGATGTTGCGTGTGGTGTATTCAGTTAGTTCATCAACGAATGAGCTAAAGTGACTGTCCTACAGTGAAAGCAAAGTCAGTTATGTCACATACAGTATACACTAGTCCCTACGCACTAGTCTTTTTATCACTAACTAACAATTGATATTTGTTGTAGAGTCAGGCTGAAATTTTTTATTTATTAGTTGTTGTTTTTTTTATTTAGATACAAATTTGTATTCTTTTGATGTAAATTAAGCACAATATCTCATCACAGATTAAATGCACGCAGTACACAAATTTTTTTTTTTAAAAGACACATTTTAAAGAAATATTTATAATCCACTTTTAACTGTGGCATTTGTCTAACAATTAATTATTGCTAATGGAAAAAATTACTTATGGATATTAGAAAGTAGATGAAAAATTATTTAGTAATGCTTAACAATAAGGTCCTATTAGCTATCATTAGTTAATGCATTAACTAACATTTAGTCACAATGAGAAATACAATTGTAACTTTATTTATTAATCTGTTAGTTAATAAAAACGATTAACTAAGTTTGTGTTAGCGCAAATCCATTAAATAATATTAACAGATACATACTTTCGATTTTAATAATGCATTAGTAAATATTAAAATTAACATTTAGTGTAATAAATGCTTTACACTTATTTTTGGTTATGCTTTATTTTATGTGTCCTTGTTACAGTGTAAGTACTGAGTAATATTAAATAACTATATGGTTAGGGCAAGGATGAGGGTTTGGTTTAGGTTAGTTGCATGTAATTATACATAATTTATAGTTTTTACTATAATACATGCATGCAACATTTATAACAAGGGCACCATAAAATAAAGTGTAACCATTGTTTTATTGTTAGTTCATGTAAACTAATGCAAATAATGTTAATAGAAGCTTATTGTAAAGTGGTACCAAGTGATTAAACAATCAGCTGTAATTCAACTACTGAGAGAAGATTTGGTCACAGGTGAAATAATCCTTCGTGCTGGACATGGGTCATGGCATATTGAAATAAATGGATTATGTCAAGAGGATTTGCCAAGCCTCAAAATATGACCATACCTGCAGTCTAATAATGTATAATAGTGTGACTAGTCTCTCTCAATCAAGTTTTACAGTGTGTCTGATCTGTGTACAGATGTTTTAAAAGCAACGTTTTGTTTTGTACCTGTGTAACATCCTTCACATTGATGTGTTTCTTGGTTTGAGCCACATATCCTACTATACCGATGTCCAGAGGGAAGACGATCTCGGAGTCTGGAGGCACTACGCAATCGTCGAGATCAGAATTTTCATTAACGTTGAAGAGACGTGTAGCCAGCTCAGCGATGCCGTTTCTCTGTCGATACATGAACAGGCTACATCGGTCGGCGTGGATCAGAGCGCTGATCCGCTTTAGAATCTTAAACATCACCTTCTCCATATTGACGTTCTCCTGCATGTCTGTAATGAGATCGTAGAATATCATTCCCTCCTCTGTAGAGCATATGCACTTAAAACTGTCCATATCCACTTTAGACTCTGGTATTCGCATGATGGAGGCCACGGCACCAGGTTTGAGCTTTTTGTCAAAATAGCTCCTGGCAAAATCTGGATTTCCATCAAGGAACTTTTCCACGTCTTCCTTTTTGACACTCATCTTGGGATCTTCTGCCCCAATCCCAGTACTGGCAGGTGATGGCCAAGGAATGAGAGTTCAAATGAGGTTTCAGGACAAAAACAGAATGTTTACAGCATATAATCCTCAAATGGTTGAGAAAACGAAGAATCGTGAGATGAGACGCCTGCCACAGCAGGGGCAACCCATGTCCAATCTAACTGTCATCAGCAAGGTGTTTTCCTAATAGTGTTGAAGGTGAATCAGGATCTGCTCTAGTAAAACTGATCAGGTTACCTGCATCAAAGCCTGAGCTAAGAGTTGAAACTGAACGACGTCCTCCTCTGAATGCTCTCTGTGTCCTGAGAAAGAGAAGAGATGCTCTTAATGACAGTTTTAGAGGAAAAGCTATACGATCATAAAGTATGTGAGTGCTAATGCACAATCATATGCTTTGTTCCTCTATGTCTCCTCTCCCAGAAGCCTGGCCTTTGCGCTACAAGCTCTTTAAGTTCTTATTAAAAACACACTCCTCATTACTAAGCCCTATTTAACCAGGCCACTAGCTGATTATCTCAGCACCTCAGTTGTCTTCTTACTCAATGTGACTGCAACCATGAGAACAGTGAAAGGGCTTTCCTAAAAAAATGGAAAAGAACAAATGTACAGAATATGAGAGCATTGGTCACCAAAAGATGACCAGACATATTAATAGTGTGCCTGAACTACTATATAATTTAAGAAAAAAATATATAAAAATATAAAATAAATATCATATCATATGCCAATATTGTAAACACTGTACACCAATATACAGTATTAAATAATTGGTGTATGGTATTTACAAACAGAATACATTATAATTATATAATTATATATATTATGGCATAAACAAAACAAAAAAACTAGTGGAAGAATTATGAAAAACAATATAAAACAAAAAAATGCAAAAATAAAATAAAAATAAATAAAATGAAATAAAAAAGCAAAAACGACATAAAAAGAAATTAAAATACAGTCAGCATCCTTAACTATTCTCAAAAAGAGTCAATAACTCTGTATTTAATTCTAATTCTATTAAAAGTATAATACTGCTATTTTGTACAGCAGTAACATGGATAAGCTTTAAAGCCATTAGCATAAAAGTGGGACCACTGCACATATATATAATTTGCAACGTAACTGTTATGAACACTGTACACCAATATACAGTATTATATCATTAGTGTATGGTATTTACAAACAAAATACATTATAGTGGCATAAAAAAAAATAACAGAAGAATTATGAACAAGATAAAATAAATAAATAAATGAATAAAATATAAAAAACATTTTTTGCTGCAATTGATGCTGCTTGTTTGGAAAACTTTCCTAAATCTATTGGTCTTGGTTCTGCTCCCGAGCTACAAATTCTGTATCAGATTTTATATATACATATAAAATAACAAAATAAAATAATAAAACAAAACATAATTGATAAATTGTGTTAATAATAAATAAATTAGATTTCAGGTACATTTGGTGCATTTTAAATACTTCTAATAAAAACTACGGGGAATGCAGGCCTAGATGGAATAACGATAAAGAGTATTATCATAAAATGCCTATAATCCTTTTGTTTAGGTAAAGTTCATATCTATATAAAGGCCTCGTATCCATCTTAAGCAAAAGGTCATGAGGATAATCAGCATATTAATAGCTCAATACATGCACAAAACAAGTCAGAGCTTTGGCTGCAGAGGGAAGGACCTGTGAGTGCTGGTCTATCTCTATTGTTTTGGTAAACCCTGCCAGAAGCTGTACATGATTAATTGTCAAATGTATCCAGTTGTCAGTTAGTTTCCAATACACAAAGATTGTAACTAAATCAACCTTTTTGACAAAATGCAGTGTCTTTGGAGTTGCCTGGGGGTTCAGATGGAAGTCTACCAGGGTGTGAACCCCAATCTCTATATTAGCACATCAGATTCATAAACAATAGGATATCACCAACTATTGTATTGATAAGAATAACTGATTCCTATGCACAAATTTCGATAATGTGTTCATGTTTGTTTAAACATTTAAACTGTAATATGTAATACATTTTTATACTTTGAGGTGAAGAAACATTTTATATTGTGGGTGACTTCTTGACACACAAAACAGCAGTTTAAGAAAACTATATTTTTGTTACTGTGCCACCTAGTGATAAGAATCAGTCATTGTTCTGCACTCTTAGGTAAAAAAGAGCTGTCTCTGGGATGGATACCTTTCAAAATGCACAAATATGAACAGTTTAGGTACAAATATGTACACTTTAGGCACTAAGATGTACCTTTAAGGTACCAATATGCACCCTTTAGGGGTAAGTAAAATACAAAGGTGTACCTTTTGAAAAGGTTGCGCTGCAGCGACAAGGTTTGTACATTTTTTTCTGAGTGTTGATCAGGATGATGCTACACATTAACCAGATGAAAATGAAAACAAATTCATTCTGAATCTCTTGTAAATAAAAGCCCTCAAGGTTTTATATGATAATTGAAACATTTTTTTTTTTTTGTAATTGTCTAAATGCTTTTGTCACTGCCAACAAAACCCACAAGGGTGCAGCAGACCACAGTTTGATTCATTTCACTGAACTCATGTGAACGTATTGATCTCACATGCAATAATCTTGCAATTTGCACAGTTTGAATTGATCTTTACTATTTTATACTGCAGTCCTTGGATTGGCTGATGGGAATGGTTGCTGGGTCTCTAATAGTTAAAAACTCCTGAGGTATAAAAGTAAAATTTTTATTTGCAAAACTGACTGTGTTGGGGAACTTTGTTCAAGAACACTATCCTGACTATACACTATAAATCTTGCAGTTTTCTGTGGAAGATCTTACACATCTTACACACACACAAAGATTTCACAGCATGTGTCTCATGACCTGAAAGTTTTACATTTCACAAAAAGGTATTTTACTTGCTAAAAATATAACCAATCAGTTAGAGGGCAGAACAGATTTTACAGCAAAGTTTTGGTCATGCTGATAATTTAGAGGTCTTACAAATTCATGCATCAAATACATAAGCTTTTCAGGGTTAAAGACCCCGTTCTTTCAACTGGAGCATGAAACAACGGATGTGATTCCAGAAAACAAGCTTAATCTACTGCATCAGTCAACGGGAACATGTGCATGGTCAGCAATGGTGTGTGAACTAAGGAGTGCCTTTGTTTGAATAGTTTCATAGGTTGGCCTGGAGCAAACCTTGGGGGATGTGAGGGATTAGGATCAGGGTTTATGGGGTGAAGTCCACGTGAACGACAAACAAAACAACAGGGCCATAGATGCATTTCTGCAAGTGCTGAAGCTTAAGGAAACAGCAAAAAATATCCACTGAGAAAAAAATGTATGGTGAAGAATTTAATGCAAAAAGTGGTGTTTGCCATTAAATTAATATGACCATGCTTTTTGACAAAACGTTTAACCAAATTAGAGGCAACTGTTAAAGCTGAATAGTGCAAACACGTTATAGTACAAGGGATACACAACCAAACAAAACAAAAAATGTTTTTATTATTTACTTAGCCTCATGCTGATTCAAATCTGAATGATTTTCTTTTTTCAGCACAAAACATGATATTTTGAAGAATAACTTGTAATTGTTATCCCAACAACATATATTGGAGCCCAATGATCTCAATTGTATAGACCTAACAATCCAATGAGACAATTCTCAAAATATCATCTTTTTGTCCCACAGAATAGAGAAAATCATACAGTTTTGGAACAACATGAACGTGATTAAATTATTATTGATTCATTCGTTCAACTTTTTTGTATAGTTTTTAAACTCATTTAAAAGTAAAATGCACTCCAAAAATATAATACAAACACTAAAAAATATTGGGTTTTCTTTGTCATCTGTTTACATAGTATATATAGCTGAGAACTTGTGGCCAAAAAAAGAATAGAATGTCTGAGCGCTGCCTGGAGTGCCAAGAGAGGTCAGCCAGGTTAGCCATATGTAATCTTTAGACAATGCCTAAATATATGGATTGGGATTCAAACTATAGCAACAATGCCGCTATAAGAGTTACTCAAGACAGGAACTAATTATGCATTATTTAATGGAATTGTCAAGCAACTGTATCAATAAATATGATGCTGAATCACCCCACCTGAGAGCAAAGTTCCTTGAGGTCACAACAGCATCTGAGCCAGATCTCAGTGCTGTAACGTGATGTTGCCCGTGGCCAACCAATCCTAATACTGCTAATTCAGCAAATGTTGGCCACTTATTTTAAGCAGCTATGCATGGGGACTAGTCCCAAGAACAGTTCAGAAAAGTCTTATGGGGACAATCTTTAAGTCATTTTAAAATAGATACAAATGTATATAAATCGTGTTGTAAAATAAACGTCATCCTCAGTATTTAAAATGTCTGGCTGAGTACCTTAAAAACAGACCTAGAGAGTTAACAGTAATTCCTGAATTACATTTCCAAACAAAACTGTGATAACGGTTATTAACCTCAGATTATTAACTTAAACCTAAAATAGCTAAAAAAAACTAGCATATCTGATACTGACTGAATTGCATATATAATACATTTTAAATGAATGAATGAACACTACTGATTAATATGAAAGTTAATTATTATTAATAATAATAAAATCTTCTTTTGGAATAGATCATGCAATTGTATGCATTGCTTTTATGTAATGATATCATAAGGTAAAGAATCTAGATTTTGACTGCATAATCATTACTATTCCTGCTTTTCATAGCACACCAGTACTGTGCTGTTATAAACAAGGCTCCTCTTAAAACTTGATGAATGTGACATTGATGTGATCACATCACACAAATCTACTAGAAAAAAAGTCAAGTACATTATTACATAATAGATTCTCATAATGAATAAAGGTGCTTCCGTAATCACATCCATCTCATCAAAACAACACAAAGCCTCTAGGAGCCTATTATCATCAAGATAATACTGGAACATGCACCCTCCCCACTAAAATCAACAATCACCCCCAACACAACAATTTGTCTTGTCTTGTTGTTTTCAAATAATTGGACAATTAGTACATCTTGCATTAGCTACAATTAAGTCACTGAACTAATTTTATCCTAGTTATTTTAACTAAATGTTAATCCTCTAGAATCTTACATCTATAACTTTCTCTTATAGTAGTTAATATTTTAACATAATAAACACCAACATAAAGGACATCAAGGATCTAGATTTAAACTTAGATATGCAAAAATCAAGATCAGTCTTTTTCAAAATAACACAAACTGAAGAGCCATCCTTAGTCAGCAACATTCTAGCTTCATGTAATGATCTGTCAAGGGATGATATGGACCAGGAACTACTGTATCTAGTGTGAAGACAGGATATATACAAGAGTTTATTATGAGTTCCAATCTTTGGAAGTAAACTATTTAAGAAAAAAATCACCTAATAACATACTGCACAGACAATTTTTTTTATTTCTTTCCAAATTCAATTTGTTTCCCAATTTCAATATTGTTTTTCCAAAACAATTCCCAGATGTTTTTGCTTTACAGTTAAAGTCTCACTACATTCACTATAGTTGCATAAACCTTTTAATTGTTTTTTGGCAAGCATGGGAGGGTTCAACCGAGAAGCCAGATTACAGTGAGGATTTCTACAACCGGATTAACCATAGATTTAAGAACCTTATTTAGTCACAAGAAGTGAAAATAATCAATAAGCCTGTCTGTGGAGTTGGTATAAAAGGGCCTTTGCTCAGAGTAGACAACACAGCCTTGTGGAGAACCACAAAGAGAGATCCTACACCACTGAATCCTTCCTTTTGTTCACTCCAAACAACAACAAAAACAAACAGGTATGATTTAGTGTTTTCTGTAGGCCCTTAGGGCTATGATGTTAACTAAACTGCAGTTCAAACTGTAATGAAAACATGATCTGATTAGCACCTGTGGTTTCCTTCTCAGTTGCTCAGAATGGAATACTACAAGTTTGCCCTTCTGGTGGTTTTCCTGTCCTACATTGAGCGCTGCTGGTCTTCCTCCTGCGTTGTGGACAGCTTTACTGTCAAGGACGACTTTGACCCCAAGAGAGTATGTAGTATGCAGTTTAATGATTTCAGAGAGGATATAAGTTTGCACATTTTCAATCTTACTATAAAACAGACAGGCTGACCTAACCTGGTGTATTGTATCTTGTAGTATGCAGGCAAATGGTACGCTCAACAGAAGAAAGACCCAGAGGGACTCTTCCTCCAGGACAACATCTCTGCGGAATACACCATTGATGATGACGGCACCATGACTGCCTCTTCCAAGGGCCGCGTAACTCTTTTCGGGTTAGTGATGAGTCTGAAAGTATGAGTGTAACAATGAAGCATTCAATGACATTTGATTCAGAAAGCTTAATAAGCTTCAATAAGATTGCGATAACATCACATGCTAATGCTAATTCTGCTAATTCAGGTTAACAGAGAATGTTCTCTGAACTTTGGAGATTTTTTTGAAGTTATGAACAAATATTCTTTCAGTTACATTAATAGAATGTTCCTTCGAAGTTATCTGTTCTCAAAACGTTAGCACAAAAACATTAGTTATACTTATTCTTTGTGTTAGATGGTTTAAAGAATATTCAAACATAACATTCGGATAATGTTTGAAAAATAATAAAATGGAATTTAATGTTGTCTTTAACATTCACATAACCAAGAAAAATGTTCTTCAAACATTTTTTAAAAAAAAAGGGAAAAACTGGACATTTTGATAGTTCCGGGAACATAAAGCTAGTTTGATAGCAAATGACATCACATGCTAATGCTAATCTTAGTTTACTGCTTAAGGCATCTGGCTTGATTCAGAAAAGTTTAAATATACGATAGTGATGACGTCATAAGCTAATGCTAATCCTGCTGCTTACAAATTCTGTGTTGATTCGACAATTAAGTTTAAAATATGGTGGCAATGACGTCCCATGCTAATGCTAATCCTGCTTTTATACAGGTTCTTGGTTAATTGAGAAATAAGTTAGTGCTGATGTCACCTGCTAATGCTAACTCTTTACAGATTCTGGGTTGTGTGTGCTGACATGGCTGCCCAGTACAGTGTTCCTGACCCAACCACTCCTGGCAAGATGTTCATGAACTATCAGGGCTTGGCTAGCTATCTGTCCAGCGGAGGTCAGAAGACACTTATGTGCCCATTATCACATCTGTACCCATTACTGTCACATGAATCATTTGACTTATTGTTTAATCTTCATAAAGGTGACAACTACTGGATCATTGACACCGACTACGACAACTATGCTATCACCTACGCTTGCCGCACTCTGATGGATGATGGCACATGCGAGGATGGCTATGCCCTGGTCTTCTCACGCAACCCCCGTGGCCTGCCTCCAGCAATCCAGCGCATCGTCCGCCAGAAACAGGACGAGATCTGCTTGGCTGGTCAGTTCCAGCCCGTCCTGCAGTCTGGTAAGTCCACAGACAGAAGTCAGACTTTCAATTTAGCTGCAATAATACAAAAGTAGTCTTATTATTTCAGTTAATCGTGCACATATATAAGGAGTTTGGATTTGATTTGTCTGTCTGATCTGATTTTTCCCATCTCACATTTTACAGGGGCTTGCTAAGCTGTTAGAGGAAAATGAAGAGCATGCTGGCATAAGAAGCGACATCCAGGGTCATTCCATTTCAGTGCTGTAGGCACCATTGCACGTGTGCATCAGGACGACATCAGATCATTGAACTTCTTAACTCAAGGGAATCTTGGACTATGTTAAGTGTGTGTGACAATAAATATTTTTTAAACAAAACTTACTTTTGGACATTTTTATGGAATTTATAGGGGTGGGTGGTTTTGCATTGCTCTGCATACAATATCATTCACATCTTCAGTATCATTGACAATGACTTACATCAGTCCGGACAAGAATATTTCTCTAGATTATTTGTAATTTAAAATATATTAGAATGGATACACAGCAGTGAATGCCCCTTTTGTGTACAAACTGAAAGGGATATGTTATAATGTGCAGCATATTTGCATTAATAACCAATGCCAAGAAGAACAGAATCAACATACAGTATAAATAATAAGGGACAAATACATTTCTGTTTGGGAAACATAATAGAGATTATGGGAAATGAGGGCTCATGAGATCTAAAATGGAAAAACTGGACAAGTGTTGTTTTGCAAAAAGAAAATCAAGTTATCCACTTAGTGTAGTTACAAGGCTTTAGTAATGATAATTCCTGTAAACTGACATTACACAACTCCTGGTTTCAAGCAAAATAAACACAAATGGAAAGTAAATATATTTTCAGGCAATGGATAATAATATATTATATATATATATATATATATATATATATATATATATATGAAAAATATATTTGCAGCAGAAAAAGATATCGTGTCTTAGCATTTCTTAACAGATTCACAAGATATTAAATAGATGTTTTAAATGTTTAAAACTACTGTAACTGATTTTAAGAAGACATTGATTCAATAGAATTAAGTGTAATTAAAATCATACCAATCAACAGTGAAATGTGTAAAACAAATTCTCTAAGCCTTTCAACAGTGAAAGGCTTAGAGAAACATTTCCATTTTCAATTTCTAAAAATATGCCCAATTATAAGAGAATCAAACTTGAGGATTTTCACAGTGATATATTATCAATTATCAAGTTATACCAATAGATAATAGGCATAATGTTTCAAATGTCAATCGAGCAGTAACACAGTTAATTTGCATAGTCAATGCAACAATCTTAAAAGATTCAAACAAAAAAAGTTGGCATAAGTAAGTGCAGTATGAGCTTATCCAGTTCAGCTTTACATTGGGTCATCTGAGGTCTTGCCAATTTATCTACAATCGGATAATACCTTCTGAAAACTGTTCTTGTTACGACTGCCGATAAGTATTCTTATGCCAGCTGGTGTCTTGGAGACAGAACAAATTGTCTGTAATGAGCCAAGTCTCTGCTGGAGAAAGTCAGGGTTAATGACATAAGGGGCTTTTAAAAGCCTGACAATGTAGGTAAACAAGATGTAGAAAAGACTGGCACCGTTTTCTGAACTTCTACTACTAAATAATACTCAAAATGTAAAAATAAGATTTAAATCAAATAAGATTTAAATCAAATCAAAATGTTTTCATCTCAAAAACACGGCTCCCTCTTTTACAACATTCCATTGTACATTACATATATACAGTATATATAATTATATAACATTGTTATAAATCATTTGATATTTATACTTATTTATACTTTTTATATTTTATTTTGATATTGACAGTCAAAAAAAAAAAACAATGGCAATACCTCAATCACTTTCTACGAAATATATCTGGAAACCATCTACAGCACATAACTGAAGTCATGGAAGTTCATGTAAGTGGCGACACGTAGTACACGTTTTAGAACATTGAGATAAAAGCAATGAGTAACCATGTAATACTGTGATACCCAACCATTCATGAACATTAACAAAGTGACAGAATGACAGCAAATATATATTAACTTACTAACCTGAAAAGATCATTAACTCGGGTTCATGCTTTGTTTGCTGTGGGAAAACGATATTTTAAAAGGTCATATGTAATGAGTCTTATAAAGAAGAACAAAGCAGCTAAGTAAATAATATCCTGAATATCCTTTGACGTTAGTATAACCCAAGTGATCTAGTACGCTACCTCACATAAGTGCACAGTAAGATGTCCCCATCAATAAGAAGTTCCCATGAATGTTGGTTGAATCTGAGATTATTTAAAGATTTCTGTGTAAAACTGGTAGTATTCTGATGTTTTTTCTTACACATGAAGGTTACTCCTCAATGGAAAAACAAATGTTTCACTACATTAACAGAATTCAAATTATAATTTTATACAAATAGATAGTACATGCCATTTGCTGCATCATCACTACTAAAACTAAAAGTGACTATTTTCAAACAGGTTTCCTCAACCACTCCGCCCTTTGGCCGTTGGTCAGACAAACAGCTAGACACGCCCAAATCACACACCATTGGCTGAGCTGTTGTCAGGCAGTTTGGATGCTGAGCAATGTTTTGGCAGCAACACAGAGTCACAGGCATAAACAGTGTTACACTTTTAGGGAAGAGTCCTGAATATATAGACATGTCTATATAAATAATCCGCAGATTTATGCTATCTAGGTGTAAACATAAAATCAAATTCCAGTGCAATTGTGTGTAAAAAAGCAAATGTCTATTTTTTTTCCCTCCATGTGGCTCATAGTGCATTACTTGATAGATGCTTTCAGCCACATATAAATCCAGTAATATTAAGTAGAAACTGTGGGTGGCACTGTTTCTATGGTGTTCAGCCCACAGCCCCCCTTCTCTCGCTTCCTCTATCTCATCTGTCTATGATTGGTTGCTGAGGGTTAAGAAAGCGGAGCAACATCTTTACCCACAATCCTTTGCTCTATTCAGACAGCCAAGCTAATGCGCACCGGGAAATTCAGCAGTGAAGGCATGGCAAATGTATTCTTCATTCTACTCATCCGCTCCTATGATAAGGGTGAGTCCCTGTTTCCCAAAATATTCATCCTCAGTCTTTATATGGTGGTGGGCTTCCTCTTATACAAAGCTTTTATATATTAGTATGATATCACAAGAATATTTAATAGGAAATTAAGGTAAAGCAACATGCATTTTGACACATTCATGTCATGTAATTTATTTCATGACATCTTTTTAGGATTTTTACGAAATTACGATACTGAACTGGTAAACAATTAATTTGTACATATTATCTGAACTCAAACTGCCCTACTACAATTAAGACATATCTTACATAAGACCTCAGTTTTTCCAATACAGTATTTGTCTGTCATTCACTCATAGTCACTCATAAAGTATGACTCATAACGGAGTTCATATAAAGTGGACAGAGATCTCCGTCTACACAACCTGCCAGACCGGATAACAACAACTATACTGTATGGCTACAATTAGGAAGAAAGGACAGAAAAGACATTATTCGTAACCACACAGTCATTATTCTACCAGATGACGGAGACTCACAGTTCATAGAATAAACTGAGAGATTGCCTGAACTGGCCCTTTGTTATTTATTGACACAATAGTAGTATTGCAAATGAATGGAAACACACACACACACACACACAGACAACAGTATGGGACAAAACATTCTATACAATTCCAAAATAAATTAATTAATTAATACAAACTTTCACATCACTAAATATAACAAAAATGAACTGTGATTTATTCTATTACTAAAACTGTACAATACCACCATTGTCTGGTTTCAGTGATAAAAATCTCCCATATGACCATGTGTGGCACCCACCATGTGAGAACTATTATTAAAAGGAGAATATTTATGATAAAAGAGTCTTTAAATGTGTGTAAATCATATTTCACACATTTTTTTACAGTATAAATGCCATACATCCTGCAAGTAGCATGAACAACAGCATTTTCAAGTCAGTGTGAAATTTTTAGTCATTATACATGCCATTGAACATCTCTGCATTGCCAGCAACAAACAAAGAGGTGATTCTAAAAGTACTTCACTATATAACTAATTTAACTAGTTCAGATGAAACAGTGATTTTACTATTGTCTTTATTTCTCATGGAACGATCTGATGTGTAAAATGTTTTCGCTCAGTTTGAAAAGAACCAGTAAAAGATTGAATATTTACACATTTGCCCTGCTATTGCTTTTTAATGTACATTTAATTTAAGATGAGCTAAGACAAATAAGAGAAACCATTCAGACACTTTACAATTAAATCATGTATTTCAATGCATAAAAACATGTCTTATGTTATCCTATCTACTGCAGGTGTATAAAATCAAATTCCAGTGCAATTGCATGACAAAGCAAATGTCTTTTCATTTCTTCTCATGTGGCTATAATTCATTTAACTAGTTCAGATGAAATTTATTTTCATTATATTTCGTAGCATGAGCTAATGTGTGAACTGGTTTTGCTTCATCTAATACGAACCAGTAAAAGATTGACTCTTTATGCCTTATTGTCATGATGCCCAGATATTGCTCAGTGCATTACAAACTAGCCCAGGAGGGACACAACACTTCTGCCCGCCTTTTATCTTACAGCCTATGAAAATGACTGATGTTGGAAAGGGGGACTGCCTGATGGTTTTTGCATACTGAAGCATGGACTTACACCACTGCTTTTCGTTTAGCCGGTGGGAGGCGGGGTATAGAGAGGTTATTGAATTAATCTAAGCAGTTTTGTTAATTTTATAGCTTGTCCCTTTAAGAAGCCATTTATTCAGGTGAGTGTTGTATTTAATAGTTGCTCATTTATATTGTTATTTGTCTTAAAATTCAAAAATGCAATGAGCATGCATCTACTTTGGCAGAAGAACAACTATAGAGAAAAACAAAATAGTTTACTGATGTTAATGCCAGTTTAAATATAGACCTATAAACTTTATGAGAAACCATCATGGAAAACAGTCTCATATCTAAGTGGTGATTTTATGACCCTCCAATAAAAAGGCAATTAGGAGATAAATAGCATGCATACTTGCTTTGATTAGAGACCAATGTCTGGCACATCCAAACCTATACAGCAGATGTGTGACACAATGACATAAAAAGGATTTAATGGAACAAGGAATCCCAAAAAAAAAATTCTGTGAACTAATTAGTAACTGGACATTTTTACTCAGGAATTGCTTTGAACAGTGTACAGATGTGTATGCTGTGCCACATACTGTACATCTGTAATTTGTGGAGTTTTATTAATGATTATAAAAGGTCAGGGACTTCAACATCACTGGCATCATAAAATAGCTGTATTAGAATAATACTTTGTGCATACAAAGTCCTAATAATAATGACTGAGATGTTGGTGAGATGTAAGATCAAACTTTTGGTTCCTAGTTTCGCTATAGTCTACAGATCAAACAGCTTTAGAGGCTTTGATAAGAGAAGTATGTGAGAATCTTTTCTAATGATTGGTAAATGCTGTCCCTAGCATGTTAAACCCTCTCAAACACTGATTGTGTATAACCTTAGATAATTGTGTTAACTTGCTTAACTAATTATTGACTTTCCCACAGAAACAGCTAAAAAAAAAAAGAAAACGCAGAAACTGTTTTCCATTCACACTTGCACAACGATTAATCAGTTACCCCAATTTAACAGACATCCAGTTTGATCTTTAAAGGAGATCGCACACTGATCAAAGGTCTTTGTCCCTTTTTCAGGAGCTGTCTTAAAAGCCTCATCAGTCCATGGGTCCTTCATCACTGGAAGCCATGGAGGACCTAAACTCTGTGACTGTGGGCCCACTAAAGCGTAGAGTACAAGAGAGGAAACGGATTCAAGAGATTATCAAGACCAAGTTGCAGCGAAACCTCTCCTGCTCAGGATCTAAACTGAAGAGGACTCTAACAGGCTTCTTCCCAGTAGTGAAATGGCTTCCGAAGTACAAGGTGAAGGACTATATATGGGGAGATCTGATGTCTGGGATCATAATTGGCATCATTTTGATCCCTCAAGCCATTGCATACTGCCTGCTGGCTGGCTTGGATCCCATCTATGGCTTGTACACATCATTTTTTTCAAACATCATTTACTTTTTCATGGGAACGTCAAGACATGTTTCTGTGGGCATCTTCAGCCTCATGAGTTTGATGGTTGGGCAAGTTGTGGACCGAGAGGTCTACCTTGCAGGCTTTGAGTTGAGTGATGACAGTACGAAAAACGCATTAGGGTTAAATGGCACTGGGGATGATAACACTACTCTGGTCAACTTGAAGATCATGGCACTGAATATGGAATGTGGAAAGGAATGCTACGCCATTAGCATTGCCACAGCTTTAACATTTCTTGCTGGAGTCTACCAGGTACGTACAGTCTTAAATCACATCTGCAAATCACCACGCAAATATGTAAGTGCTGTAACCATAAAGTACAAAATTTCAATTTAAATAAATGTGAGTGAGATATTCGAAGGAATGAAGGGTGACTAAAAAACTGTTCCTAGAAACGCACTTGTACGTCACTCCTGCGCTGTTGTCACACAATTAAACCTGCACAAAGAATTATGGGAGCGAGTGTCTCTCAGTTGTACCCTTCAAAATCATTTCAAAGTGTCCTCTGAAGCGGGCCATTTTGAGCCCTTTGGTTTGGAACAACCCTTCAGTATAGGGGTCATGATTGCGCTTACTTCTAAATGCCCTTTGGAGATAGATTTATCCCATTTGGAACACAGCAAATGCCATCTTCCAATTCCATTTATATTATATTTATAAATAAATGTATAGTACGACAAAAATGTAATGTCCTTTATTGAAAAGTGTATTGTATTTTCTCCTCAGGTGCTGATGGCTGTTCTCAGACTGGGGTTTGTCTCAGTTTATCTGTCTACTCCTATGCTTGATGGCTTTGCCACTGGGGCATCTTGCACTATCCTCACTGTCCAGGCAAAGTACCTGCTTGGCCTTAAGATCCCTCGACACCAAGGCTACGGCACAGTGGTGGTCACTTGGATCAACATCTTCAAGACCATCCACAAAACCAACTTCTGTGACTTAATAACAAGTGCCATCAGCATAATAGTGCTGCTTGCAGGAAAAGAAATCCAGGATCGCTATAAGGACCGTTTGAAGATCCCACTGCCCATAGAACTGGTCGTAGTGGCAGTTGCCACAGTAGTTTCCCACTTTGCTGATCTAAACGGACAGTATAGCTCCAGTATCTCAGGTGCCATTCCAACTGGTTTCATTCCGCCAAAGGTGCCCAGTGTTGAACTGATGCCCCGTGTAGCATATGATGCCATTCCATTAGCGGTCATCAGTTTTGCATTTACCGTTTCTCTGTCTGAGATGTTTGCTAAAAAGAATGGTTACACAGTTAGACCCAACCAAGAAATGATAGCAATTGGGTTCTGCAATATAATTCCTTCATTTTTCCATTCTTTCACTACAAGTGCCGCCCTTGCAAAAACTATGGTGAAGGACTCAACAGGTTGCCAGACTCAGGTCTCCAGTGTAGTGAGTGCCTTAGTGGTTCTTCTGGTTCTTCTTTTCTTTGCACCATTTTTCTACGCCCTGCAGAAATGTGTCCTTGCCTGCATCATCATCGTCAGTCTGCGTGGTGCCCTGTGCAAATTTGTAGACGTCCCTAAGCAATGGCGTGAAAGCAAGATTGAGGCAATTGTCTGGTTGGTGAGCATGAGCTCAACTGCTTTAATTAGCGTGGAGATTGGACTGCTGATTGGTGTGGTCTTCTCTATGATCTGCGTGGTGGCCCAGACTCAAAATCCTAAGGTTTCGTTACTGGGACAAATTGAACAAACCAACGACTTTGAGGACATGGAAGAGTATGACAATCTTTCACCTGTTCCAAAGGTGAAGATCTTTCGTTTTCAAGCGCCTCTTTTCTACGCCAACAAAGCGTTCTTTTTAAAATCTTTATATAAAGCAACTGATCTTGAGCCATTCCTTGAAATAACCCGCAGAAGAAAACTGGAGAAAAAAGCTAGAGAAAAGGCTGCAAAGAAGACAGATAGAGTAGATGAAACCAATGGAGACGTAAGTGTAAGCTTGATTCCAAAAAACACTGATTTTCACACTATCATCTTAGATTGCTCCTGCATCTCCATAATAGACACATCAGGAGTGAGCACCTTCAAAATGGTTTTAAAAGACTATAAAGAAGTTGGCGTGAATGTAATTCTAGCTTGCTGCAACACACCAGTAATAGATTCTTTAAGGAGAGGCTCTTTCTTTGGGGCTGGTGACAAAGACATGGAACAACTGTCATTTCATACCATCCACAGTGCTGTTTGTTTTGCTACTCATATGACACAACCAGTTAATGACTCGTCTGTGTAATGTGTCCACAAATGGGCCTCAAGAGCTGAAAAACATTTTCAATTAAAACACATGAAACATGATATTCAGCTCTTGGAAACGATAAATGTTGAATTAATTTATGACCATTTATTAAATTTTCATAAAATAAACATGATATAGCACAAAAATTCTTCAGAACTGAATATGAATATTTTGAATATTCTGCTACAAACTCAGGGGTTGTTATTATACACACTGGAAGACAAAATTGCATTTATGTGTCATATTAAGTTTTTTTATATTTCTCAAAAACTACAAGAAAATCAAACAAATAACAACATAACTACTTGGTGACATATTTCTGAGACACTAAGCCCTCAGAAATTGATTTAATACCATTTTAAATGTAAACAACACAGATAATAATTAATTTCCAGTGTGATCTGTGCAAAACTACCCTTTAATTGCCAGAAAAAAATCTTCACACATCTGCAAATAATACAGCACCATGAGAAGACAATACAGATCTGTGATTTTAAGTTGTCTGTTATACTGCCTTTAAAATGTGAAAATGTTTGGTGTTCTTGAGAAAATAAAAATGAAGGACAAATTTCACCTGGAGATCTGATTATATTTTAAACCAGTGTCAATAACTGTATGGACTCCGCCATTTGGATGCAACTGTTACCTCAAGGTTCATGCTTGTTTTCAGCTTATGATATTGTATAACCCACCATATTCATGTTAAATAATGATTATATTGCAAAAACATCTTTGGTTTCAGTTCACTTATTGAATCTAACTATAAAATAGTTTGAGATAACCCCCAATATACAATTGTCCATGTTTTTGGCACACAAAAAAAAACAAAACACAAAGGTGGGATTACAGTGACTGTAAATTACCTTAGTTGAAGATGCTCTCCACAGACTGTGTCGATTTTGTTGTTTGTGCCTCCATTGTTGATTATTTGTGTCAGTTCTGCAACACAAGTGCAGATTCATATCTGTTATGATTAGTGGAGCAAAGTTATTCCAATAATTTTATCGCACTAGCATCCTAAAGAATAACCGTCGTTATCACAAATCACTACGGAATGTGTTTGATTATGATAAGGAAACTATTTAGCTCCGGGGCGCGTAGTGGCGCACTACTCGAGACGATGTATGAGTCTCTTTTCACTGCATCCAGCGAAGAAGACGTCAGCTGCGATTCAAATTTTACCGCTCGTAACGGCAGAGCGAGACGACTGGTATTTTTTTTGTCCTACTTTTGTGCGTTAGTACGGTACAACGATGTCTTGTCGCAGAAGGTAAGTGTGTATAAGTCGAGAATATTAAACTGCTAAACCAGGGCTAGGTTAAATTATATTATGGCCGTGTCTCATTATCTTGTCTGTGGCTGATAATACAAAACACACGCTAGTTAAGTTACATACATTAGCACTTAGGCTACCTCTTTTTGGTTATGCAGCGAGTTTTACAGACGCTGTAGTAATTTGTTGTCGTGAGCCTTATTTAGGTGTTAAGGGGGTGTTTAAGAGGTTAAAACAGTGTTAAAGGGGTACTTCAGCCAAAAAATAAATATAATAATATATTCTATCATCATTTGCTCACCCTTATGTTGCTTTAAAACCGTTTGATGTTCTTCCCTTGAACTTAAAAGGTGATGTGTCTTAGTCACCATTCACTGTATGCCAAAAAGATGCAGTGAAAGTGAATGGAGACTGACACTGTCAGTCCAAACACCACAAGATCCATCATTATACGTTTACACTCATTTATTTCCTTGTGTTTTCATGAGCAGTGAAGCTCTGGCATGCTCTCTGGTGACTGAGATCAATCATGCCATGGCCAGGCTTGTGGACATATGGGACAGTATCGGCATCATGGAGAAGCAGAGGGTAGAACGAATGCAAACTGTGAAAAAACATATAGAGGTAAGTTATGTCTTTGCATGCATCACATCTCTCACCAAATTCTGATTGATGCTTACTCTGAATTAAGCATGTTTTATAGGAGCTTTTGCATTCAATGATCATGGAGGAAGAGGCTTTAAGGCATCGCATCAAAACCGATGTCATTACCTTCCAGAAACAATTAGATACACTGTGCTTGGAACTGGGACTGGAACCAAACAAAGTAAGACAAGACCTGTGAAGTATTGTCTCTTAGTAATCAGGCATTATAAACTATTGATCCTTGTCTGAAATTTGTCAGTTTTTCTGATTGTTATCCTGCAATCTTTTATAGTTTGAGCAAGATCTTACAGTCCTCCAGTTGGAGAAGAACCTGCGGTGCTATGTTGAATCTCTTCTAAAGGAGAAGAACGAACGTCTAAGAGAGCTGGGTGATTTGAAGAAGCAGGATGAGGATTTGTGCGTGACTTTGTGCGCTACGCCATATTACATCCCATCGGGAAGTGTGCCTTCTCGAACCCAGCTGCAGGAACTCCAAGAACATGTTGAGAAACTCGTCAAAGAAAAAGTATCTATTCTTTTTCTTTTTGGAACTCTTCTGATCAGTCATGAGATTCTGTCCTGGATGCTTTTGTGATTTTAGCTCTCTGTTTGTAGGTGAGCAGGCAGAAGGTGTTCTCTGGGCTCAGGGAGGACATCAGGAGTCTGATGAATGAGATGGGACATGAACCAGAGAGCAGCCTGGAACGGGAGTCCATCTGCCCTGACACTGATATTTTTCTGCTCACACATGATAATATCAAAGCCTTGAAACTGCTACTTAGCCAGGTTCTAATTTTTTCCCTTTTAAAAAACAAAAAACACTTTATTTTCTACACTATTTTTCTGCTCACACATAATATAATTTTTTTTTTTTTCAAAAGTTTATGCAAATGTATTTGTATGTTTTTATTTTTGCATGGATACTATGTCTACTAAAAGCATTGCATGAGCTAGCAGTGCCATCTAGTGGCTGTGTAAGAACAAGCTTAGCATCTTAACCAGAATCCAAAATTAAATCTTACCAAGCACCAAATGTGAATAAAAATTGGCTATATAGTATAAAAAGATGAATATATAAAAAATAGATGCATGCCAGCTGGCTCATAACCTTTTTTTTTTTTTTATCATAATTGTACTACTAATAAATATTTTTTCCGTTCAGCTTGAAATGAAAAAGGAATCCTTGATTTCAGCCAGAGAAAAACTCAAAGAGCGAGCTACGAGCCTGTGGAATCGTCTGAGTTGTCCTGAGCCAGAAGGCGAGGCATTCCGAGAGGCTGCCATGAGCACTCTCTCTGATGATATCAGACGGGTGAGAGCTTTTGCATGTAACCCACATGATGTCCTATCAGGGATCTTGACTCTCCTTGTGGTTTACCAATGAGTGCTAATGGAGTGCATTTCCTCTTGCAGTGGCAGGGCTATGTGGAACATCTGGAGGAGCTGCAGATGGCTCAGCTGGAGGAGGTTATTGATAAGGTCCGACAGGAGCTTGTGGTTATGTGGGAAAAATGCATGCTTGGACCAGACCAGAGAGAACCGTTCAGTGTTCACTTCTGTGATGGTAAGTTGCCTGAACCTTGATATTCAAACTTAAAAGCAGTCAGGAAACTTTATAATATTAATTTAATTAAAATTCTCAGCAAACACCGTTGTGTGATTTAAAGGTATAGTTCACCAAGAAATGAAAACTTACTCGCCCTCAGGCCATCCAAGATGTAGATTTCATTTATTTCTTCATCGGAACAAATCCAGATGAAGACAAAAAACTCATCCATCGAAATATTCTTTTAATTGTAGTTAATTAATCATAAATGGTATAATAAATTGAGTATATCAAATATTGTATTGATTACCAACCCTGATTAAAACCATTAAATTCTTTGCTAATTGAAAATGGCTTTAATTTAACTCTGGTTGAACAGATCACTATACCGAGGAGCTGCTGGCCCTCCATGACACAGAGTTGCTGAGAATGAATGCTTTCTATGAAGCAGCACAGCCCATACTGGAGGACCTGGAGAAATGGAAGAGAAACTGGGCTCTCTTTCAAGAGTTTGAGGTTCTCACAGGCATCTCCCAAGTCCCATGCTTAAAATGAACCCAACCTTATGTAGTTTCACCCGTGTCATTTTATTCTATGTTTCACTTACCAGAGAAAGGCTGCGGATCCAAATCGCTTCAGTAACAGAGGAGGATCTCTGCTCAAAGAGAGTAAGGACCGGGCCAAAGTGCAGAAACTGCTCCCAAAGGTTAAAGAATAAAAAAATTTCTTAAAGGGATAGATTATGCAAAAACATAACATAACATGTCATTAGTTACTCACCCTCATGTCGTTCTAAATTTGTAAGACCTTCGTTCATCTTCAGAACACAAATGAAGATTTTTTTGATGAAATCCGAGAGCTTTCTGACTCTGCACAGACAGCAATGCAACTACCACGTTCAAGGCCCAGAAAGGTAGTAAGGACATCATTACTAACTAATAACAGTCATTACTTTTGTTTTCTTTGTGCACAAGAAGTATTCTCATAGCTTCATGAACCACTGATGTCACGTGGGCTGTTTTAACGATGTCCTTGCTACCTTTCTGGGCCTTGAACGTGTCAGTTGCGTTGCTGTCTATGGAGGGTCAAAAAGCTCTCGGATTTCATCAAAATATCTTAATTTGTGTTCCAAAGATGAACGAAGGTCTTAAGGGTTTGGAACGACATGGGGAGTTAAGACAAGTTGTGGTTGTAATGTCAATTTGCCTTTGTATATCTACACAAACAGCTGGAAGAGGAGTTAAGAAGCCGTGTGGAAGTCTGGGAAAAGAACCAGGGGACTTCCTTTCTTGTGCAAGGTCAAAGGATCATGGATTACATCTCCAGCCAGTGGGAAGAGCATCGCTGGCAGAAAGACAAGGAGAAGAATGAACGGGTGAGATTCTCATGGTGCTTCTCATTTCCTATTTGTGCACCCTCGTTTCCTGTCCTCATGTCTTAGCTCCACCCCCTTAGGATGAGAGGGAAGGATGCAAGGTAAGACTATGAGAACGGAGCCGTTAAAGGAAAGCTTATTTGTAATATTGGCATATTCTTGATCACTCAACCTTCACTTCAAAACGTCATCAGCTGCGCTCAAGTGATCTGCCCTCATGTTGTTCACGTCTGGTTATTTAATACAAAGCCTTGAATAGCCTTTGAGTAATGAAAAGCACCCATAGAATATCAGATGGTGTTTAGAAACAAAAGAAGGAAGTATTTTGTAGCAATTACCTACTTTGTTCAGGAATGTTTTAAAAGATTTTTTACTAAACTGTGTCTTCCAGATGACAAAGAAAACGGAAAGCTCTCAGTTTAAAACTCCAACAAAGAGACCCCTCGGATCAACATATACCACCCCCACCCCTAACAAAATTAAAAAGGTATGCGTTTTCTCACTAAGCATGGATGTGCAAAAACAAGCCTTTTATCAAAATGTGCAATATTCCAATTGTTTCAGATGCCAAATATGTTGGCACCTCGCACTGCCATCATGAGCAGCGGCTGCAGTGGCAGCTCATCCACCACATTTCTGTGTGTACCAGGAAAACCTCAACTCTCTGCCAAGGTTAAAACCATCTGCCTGGGGCATTCTAAACTCAATTCAACCCTCTGATCAAAGGGTTTGGCTTGAGATCAGTCCAAAAAGGATTGTGGTTAGACACAAGTTCAGTGTTAAAATAGAGAAGTTCCAAAAGCTAACACTAGACGACACTGTTGCATCAACAATAATCAGTACTCTGTGTAAAACTGTAGATCAAGTTCTATCATCTGTACATGCCTTAATATTAAAGATCAGTGATGTTTCATAATTTTTGTGTTTTTTCTTTGATGTAACAGAGGACCAAGACTACAGAGGTTAGTTCTGGCACTCGTGTGCCGCTGCAGGAGTTCAACAGTGACAAGAAACCAGTTCCAATGAGCTACTCGGCCTTTACCGTAAGCCCAATCACTCTGCATTAGACAACTTCCCCGGATGTATATTAACTCCAAATGGAGCATCTGTGATAAGGAGGATGCTCATTTGTGACCGCTAATTCCCCTGAGAGAGATCATTAACATTTTAAGGCCCACACATAACAATGATTCAGTGTTCAGTTAGTAAAGATGTTAACGTGTTTTGTCTTGTTTCCCATTACAGAGCGAGCTCTCTAAGAAAGCCAACGCTGATGCTTTTCTCAATTCCACCGTTAAAGACATGCTTTGATTGGGCTGCCAATATTTGATACTTTTTTATTATTTATTTTTTTATGAGGTATAGGTCACAAATATTAATGTCAGGATTGAGACTGTACAGAATACAACTATTCTCAGGTGTTCGTCTTTACTTTTGACCAATGCAGGGACTTTCCAGAAACATTGTTTTAAATCACAATTATATTTTTATCTTGCTTCACTTTTTGTCATTGTTTACTTGCCTAGTCAGATTCTGTATATATTAGCTCATAAAAGGTCACTCATTTCCTTGTTCATATACAGCACTTTTAATAAAATGCTTTTTTTTAATATACATTTCAAATTTGGCCTTTTTTTTTTTTTTTTTACTACTGTACAGTTCTTTAATTATCTCTACCCTGAATTACTAGAAATTGTGACTCTACTGCTCAAAAGTGTGGGCTTTTAGTCAGCTAGGATGTATTAAATTGAACCAAAAGGAGAACAGAGACATTTCTATTTCAAATAAATGCTGTTCTTTTCAACTTTCTATTCATCAAAGAACCCTGTAAATTTATTGCGGTTTCCACAAAATTCAGTACAACCGCTTTCAACATTGATAATATAAATGTTAATTGAGCATCAAATCATTTTGAAGGATCTTGTGACACTGACGACTGGAGTAATGGTTCCTAAAAATTTAGCTTTGCCATCACAGAAGTTACATTTTAAAATGTATTAAAATAGAAAACCGCTTTTAAATGGGAATATTATTTCACAATAGTACTGTTATAGACAGTAAAAAAAAATGACTGACCCCAAACTTTTGAACAGTACTGTGTATTATGAGTGAATGTCAAAGCACTTCAGAGATCTTGGCATTAATATTTTTAATAGTCTCTGGCAGAATAGAAAACAGCTGTTGTGTGGCCTCATGCTGGAATAGCTGCTTTAAAACTTCACGTTTGAAATCATCTTCACATTTGTTTCGCAAATGGATAGTAATTTAGATCTTTGATGGTCGAGTTTGAATTTTTGAGTGGCACTCGATGCCTCGACATGTAATTGGTTCATTTGGGCAAAACAATGTAATGGCCTGATCAAGCTAATGCTTTCAAGGCCATATGAAGCATTACACAATTAAAATATTTCAGCTGTCTCCTAGGAACCTCCATCGAGCTGTCTGGAGCACAATGGAAAGAACAATGGCACATCAATCAAACAACAGCTTTTATTTAATGGATGAGATGAACCGAACACATGCGGTACGGAGTAACAATGTAGTTTTTATATAGTTTTATGAAACTTCGACAACAGATTTTTAAAAATTCTTCATCCAGATACACTACATTAAATTACGTTTGATTACACAGGTATACAATAAAAGTACAAATGTCACACAGTGACAAGCCACTGCTTCTTTTCACAGAAGTCAAAACTGTACATGTACAACATAAATACTTTGATGAATAAAGAGGGAGTATCAACTCCTTAGTCTGAAAATGAGCATTTTGAGGTTCAGTGGGTGCAAGAATAACGCATGCTTAAATGACAAGCCGTTTGCACCGGTCTGCTGAGCAGTATATATTTATCATTGTTAGCCTTTACAGCTGAAGCAGAAATGTTCCTCCTAACTTGAAAGATGAGAACAACTACACAAATGAGAAGCAGTAAGTTGACATCCCCATATAGCTTGCAAAATGTTCAAGGGGATGAAGAAAGATCTCTTTTAAGGAATAATTCGCCCAGATATTAAAATTTGTTGAATATTTATTCACCCTCAGACTACATGCTGAAGATGAGTTTGTTTCTTCTTCTGGAGAAATATAGCATTCAATCACTTGCTCACCAATGGATCCTCTGCAGTGAATGGATGGCGTCAGAATGAGAGTCCACACAGCTGATAAAAACATCACAATAATCCACACGACTCCAGTCCATCCATTAACATCTTGTAAAGTGAAAAGCTGCATGTTTGTAAGAAACAAATCCATCGTTAAGATGCGTTTAGCTTCTGGCTAAAACACATATCAAACTCCGGCGTGTCCTGCAAAATGTAGCTCCAACCAGCTCCAAAACACATGCCAGGAAGATTCTAGTAATCCCTGAAGACCCTGATTAGCTGCTTCAGGTGTGATTAATTAGGATTGGAGATAAACTCTGCAGGCAAGCGGTCCTCTAGGAACTGAATTTCAGTTCCTGGAGGACCACTTTACAATTATCAGCTGTTTGACTCTCTTTTTATGGCACCCATTCACTGCACAGGATGCATATCTGAGCAAGAGATAGTCTTTTTGGAAGACCTGAGGGTGAATAAATATTCAGCAATTTGAATTTTTAAGTGAACTAATTCTTTTAAAGTGTATTTTCTTTGCCTTTTTTCCCTTTGTTGTGCTTTTTCAAACCTTACCCTTCTCCTTGAACATTCCTGGACGTTTTATCTGGTTGCATTCATGATTTTAGGCTATCTGATAAAATACCTGCATGCTAACATCATTCTTACATAATGTAGAAGTTCTGCGAAATAGGCCTATAAACTATCTTTGTGATTTGTTATTTCTCATCGAAAGGAAACTGCAATGAAGGCTCTTGATTTGACACATATTTCCTATGTAGGCTGTTGTCTGTATGTTCTCCTCATGCTGCATCTGTAGGCATTGAACTCTTGGCTATGATGCACCAACAGACTCCTGAGATTCCAGCTCGCATGACAGAAATCGTTTGGAATTGTCGCTGTACCTTCGGTTTTGAAGAAATGACAATCTGAAGTGAAGACAAAAACAAACAGAAAACTGTTATATTCTGCTTGGTTGGAAAAAAGCAGACGCTTTCTTGGAAAAGAAGCAAATGCAGCTAAGAAAAGTAATACTGTGAATGTCAATGGACAGTGAATGAAATGTGAACTGGAAAAAGATAACAGACCACATATAGAGCATTTACTGACTTTGGATATGCAATTTCTAACTATACCTGTAATGTCTTAGAAACATCAAAAGTTATTCTTTAGCTAAGATACACAGGAATCCTTAATGGGTTCAATCCGTCAGAACACTTTTAAGTTGTTCTTAGATGTATTTTAGCTTTAGAGAAAGTATGGTTTCAATGGATCTCTCTTAATGGTTTCATAAAAAACTTCAAGCAAACCATGTATGTCAAGTGCAATCAAATGCATTCCTCTGACAAAATTTAGACATCCATTAACATCTGATTTAACCATGTTGAAGAGTTTTTGCACAGTTATGGTGCACATCCATTAATCCATTAAGAGAGTCAAAAAGAAAACTTTCACAATGCTCAGTTCTGTGTTACAGTTGCCATTTAGATGACATCTGTGACTAATTATTAATTATAATAAAAGTAGTTTTCATCCGAAAACTCCTAATAGGGTTGATTTACCTTCATTTTAATGTTTTGCTAATACAGAATACATACACTACTGCTTAAAAGTTAGTTTTTTATGCGTTTTAGGTTTCTTATTTATTTGAATAAAATATAGTAAAACAACGATCTGTTATTACAATTTAAAATAATCGTTTTCTATTTTTATATATTTTAAATGCAATTTACCCCAGTAATGGCAAATATGGATTTTCCTTCAGAAATCATTCAAATATGTGACCCTGGACCACAAAACCAGTCATAAGGGTAAATTTTTCAAAATTGAGATTTATACATAAGCTTTCCATTGATTTATGGTTTGTTAGGATAGGACAATATTTGGCCGAGATGCAACTATTTGAAAATCTGGAATCTCAGGGTGAAAAAAAATCTTAATATTGAGAAAATCGCCTTTAAAGTTGTCCAAATGAAGTTCATAGCAATACATATTACTAATCAAAAATGAAGTTTTGATATATTTACAGTAGGACATTCACAAAATATCTTCATGGAACATGATCTTTACTTAATGTCCTAATGATTTTTGGCATAAAAGAAAAATCAAAAATTTTGACCCATACAGTGTATTTTTGGCTATTGCTACAAATATACCCCAGCCACTTAAGACTGGTTTTGTGGTCCAGGGTCACATATGCTCATTTGGTGCTCAAGAAACATTTCTTGTTATTATCAATGTTGAAAATAGTTTTCAGGATTCTTTGATGAATAAAACATAAAAAAACAGCATTTGTTTAAAATAGAAATCTTTTGTAACATAAAAAAGAAATATCTTTCCTGTCACTTTTAATCAATTTAATGTGTCCTTGATGAATAAAAGTATTAATTTCTTAATAGAAAAAAAATTGTAATGCAACTCATTTGAATGGACAAGTTCATTGTTATATATTAAATTGTTCTAAATTCTTGACTTTAAGTATGTTGTCTATATTCCATATTAATATCGGATTTATAAAGCCCATGCAGACATTAAAACTAGAAACAGCAGTAAGTGCATTCACATGGAATTATTAAAATATTGCTTTCAGTACTCAGACTTCAGCTAAAAGCTAAAAAGGTGATTTCTGCAACTGGGCAAATGTTACATCGTCTTATATTAATGAGCCAAGCTGGTGAGGTTTATTATGTGCCCCTTCCATTTTTCATATTATTCCTACATCTTGTTGAAAGACTGTAGCTGGTGTTTAATGTTAAAAAACAAACCATCATCATGGAGGAGCAGAATGTGGGGCAGAAACTCTAAAACTAGCACTTGATCTGCATTATCTGAGCACTACAGCAGGTTTCGGTGAACCTGAGCTTATTGCAGATCTTCTTAGGATGAAACTTCACACTTCTTGCACATCTAGCCAGTCACACATTATCACGCATTTAAGCTGAGCACTACAAAACTCTTCAGCACGGACAGCATGAGTGTCACATCCTGTTTGTCTTGCATGAATAGGGCTCCACAGGGTTCTGTCCTCAGCATGTTGTTCATTTAATCACGATACAGCACAACAGCAGCTGTTTGGTGGAGCAAAACGGCTGAAAGAATGTGTGTTAGGTTCAAGTATGCTGGGGGAGTATAGAGTGATTGACTCGTGAGTTGCACTCGAGTGAATCTTGGCTGAGGGTCGGCAGGGTAAGATTGAGGAATTCTCAGCCTGACTGTCACACAAGCCACAAACTCACTAAGTTCCTCATCTCTCCGACTGGCTTTCCATCTTAAAACTTGACGCAAGACTCAAGACCTCTCAGTTTACTGCACAAGCAAATGCAATCTTTGTAAAAGGGATAGTTTACCCCAAAATTTAAATTCTGTAATTTTCTCACCCTCATGTTATTTCAATGCTATTTTTTCCATGGTAAACAACAGGACAAATGAATAATTTAGCACAGGTCTTTTTCATACAAAAATAGTTTATAGTAAACACATCAGTCGAGCACCAATATGGTACATACAACTCACAATTCTGCCCCCCCCCCCCCATAATTCAGAGAAAAATGTCAGAAATGCTAGACATAAACTTAGAACATACATAACTACATAAATTGTGTAAACACAATTCTGATTTTATATCTCGTAATTCTGAAAAAAAACAATATGATTTAATTATTATATAATTTATTTTATAAAAAAAACTCTTTTATAGTTCTTTTATAGACTATGCCAATAAATATACTACACAATCTAAATAATGTGAGACTGCAATATAATATATGTACCAAAAATACTCATAATTTCATGGTCACACGGTTTGGTACAAAGTTCTAAAATGCAATAAGCAAATTAATTTAGGTAGAATGGAAATGTTATTCTTTACTGATAAATTTGCTTAGTAAATGAATGTTGATTTATAAGAAGTAAATGTGCTTCTGCTGCCCAGAATAAAATGCGATTAACATTGAATGTCTGAGTGAAATCTGATTAAATTATTCTTATCAAATCATCTGTCAAAAGTTAAAACCTTGTTAGCTTTTACTCACAGAATGCCTTGTAACTGTACATTGTACATTATGTACATAATGGGGTGGATAATGTATTAAAATATGAACTTTTCTAAGGTCTCCAAAATTCTGGGAAGTTCTTAAGACATACAGTGACTTTTTTTAAGGGACAGATCACCCAAAAATGAAAATTTATACTTGCCCTCATGTTGTTCCAAACCTTTACGAATTTCTTCTGTTGAAAGCAAAAGATGGATGGAAATGTTGGAATTGTGTTAGAATGTTACTTTTTCCATACTATGGTAGTCAATGGCTACCAGCAACTGGTTACCAGCATTCTTCAAAATATCTTATTTTGTGTTTAACAGAAGAAAGAAATTCATACAGATTTGGAACAACTTGAGGGTAAGTCAATGGATGAACTATCCCTTTAAATTGTATTGCTGACTAGATTGTTCTAATAAAAAAAATCATCTTTAAATAATATTGCAGTTAGCATTCTGCAATCAGCTCTAACTATTATTAATCTCCCAAAAGAAAAAAGGAACCCTTTGAGTTGACAGGCATGCCTTGAAACCTTTTTCAGGCCTTTCTCATGAACTGTTCTATAATAAGACTGAGATTGATAAAATCAGTAATCCAGTTCAGATGAGTTCCCCCCTTTATGAGCTATATTATACTCCTAATGTGCAATAATTCTCCCAATATGCCAAAACAGATTCCTACAACAGGCCAGGCAGGCTTTGAGCTTTGAAAACTTTGTAAAAAGAGCAGCCTGTCTGTATCAAAGCTTTCTTCTTTGACTGATCTCTGTCCTCATCTCGTTTCTGTCCTTAGCTAGAAGCTATCAAAAAATCTTTCAACATCTCCAGAGAAGAACACAAATGAAAGATGAGGGGGAAAAAAAGAGAAGATAAATGAAGAAAAAATATACTTATTTACGCGGTTTATTTCTGATGTGATATATGCTCTTCCAGGTAAAAGCATGATCACATTTGCGAAACTTCTACGAAATTTTGCAGGCAAAGGTGGTCCACTGTTCACTGTTAATAGTGAATTAGTAGTGATACATTAAGCACCGTGATCAATTCCAAACTAAGCAGCGAATCTGATGGAAAATTCACACAGTGTTCACGTCCCTCAAATTTCCAATCGAGCAAATACCTCTTGAGATGACCGAATTTCATTGTACAAAGGTATTTAGGGGGTGTGGCCACATTTAATATTGCTCAGCGAAATTTTGTGGGCAATTTCCAGTCATTCCAATGGGAATTCGCAAGAATGGGAGTTTTGCATAGGCGAAAAAGTTCCCCACAGATTTCGCTCATGTTCACTGGTCAATTGTGTGCAGTGTGCTTCAAATATCTGTACACTGTTGCCAATGGACCGCTTTTTGCCCACAAAAGTTTGCAAATGTTACTACACCCTAACTGAAATCGCTACTACTTTCAAGTACTCCTGCTCTTGATTTATACGCAACTGTTGCCATCTAGCATAATTTTTCTCAGCTGTAGAAAAAACAACCTCAGATGATCTCAGTTTTATTACAGTAATATTGTTGCAGCGTTCATCTTTTTGCTAGTCCGATTATTTTGTACATTGACAATTTTTCTTATCTTAGCTGAAGCCAAGCGATTCTCTGGTTAACTCGAATGAATATTTTATGTCTTTTACTCCTCTTCTGCGTCCTAATTTCCCTGTCAAGGTTTATTTTGCAATAATGACTGACTTACTGTCCATTAACAGAGAAACACTGTCCTCTATTATTCGTAGATATTGATTGGAAACAGAATCGAATGGGCAAATACAATCCAACAAGTAACTGCAGAGACCAATTAGTGCCAGAGGAAAAAAAACATGTTAACATCACTCAACCTTCTGCTCTTAAATTAAGTCTGAGTGCAGTAATTAGTCTATCTCAGTCATCTGCAACTGTGCCTGACATATAAATTACACATTTAACATTATCCACTGTTCTTTCCTCAGCACTTCTTCATGAAGAGATTATTTCGATTTTTTTTTCATGACCAATTTCCGTTTTGGTATACAACAATAATAATAAAAGTGTGACTTGAAACTGAGCACAAGTTTACTTTCACAGCAAACCGCACTGTGCTTACTGTGAACTTTGCTAAAGATAAAACAGACAGTACGGGTGGTCAAAAATAAGAAGGGTCCAGAGAATGTGTGCAGATATATCTAACCAAACAAACCTTCATTGTGATATCCAAATCAAACATAACCACATCAAAGTAGTATGATCACTTAAAAACATCCCAAACATCTGTAATGAATCAAACCACAAGAGGATACGGACACCTCGCTTGTATCTATCGGGCCGTATTTCTAGAGTAATCCGTGTACATTCTACATGAGAAAAGAAATCATACAAAGCAAAACATTTTCAACATGTCAGTGAAAATTAAAAAGAGGCCATATACTGAAATTCCCGCTGGCCAAATATCTGTTGCACTCTTATGTTTAAATAATCATTCCTGACAAATTTGGCACTGCCTTTACATTGGATCTGTATGTTCACACGGACACCAGGGGAACAAACCCTCTGGATGCCTGAACAATCTGTCTTTGGCACTAAAACAAGAAATACAAAACAATGTCAGAACTGTTTTTCATGCTGACTGGAGAGATATTTTCAGCATTTAAAGATCACAACTTCTGATCATTTAATCAGAATTTTGCACTTTAAAAAAATAAAAAATTTTAATGCTCACAATTACAAAATAAGCCAAAAAAACTAACAAGGATTGTGAAATGTCTTTAAAAAAGTGATAACAGATAGGGAGCACAATAATCAATGTGACTCCCTGTCAACATTTTTTTTAAACCACAGGGGAAATTATTTAAAATAGATACGCATGCAAGACCCTATCCATTAGTCTGATGACCAGCTCACAGCCTGACCTGACATTAACCTGAAACACAAGGATTTGGTGCAGCTGAGAGTGAAACTGGTGCAGTTTTGACCAAACATGGAAACATCATCTTTATCAGTGGGTTATAGCAGATACATTTCAAATGCTCAGCCGAACCTCATTTAGACTTCACAAGAGAAACGGTATCAAATGTGTTCAGGTTACTGCCTAGACACCAGTGATTATCTACATTTTTTATTTATTTAATAGTTATCAAAGAAATTATTCAATGGACTTTAATTTAAAGGAGTCACATGATGCGATTTCAAGTTTTCCTTTCTCTTTGGAGTGTTACAAGCTGATTGTGCATAGATAAGATCCCTGAAGTTGCAAAGACTAAAGTCTCAAAACCAAAGAGATATTCTTTATCAAAATTACGACTCTGCCACGCACCCCTGTGAGAGAGAGAGAGAGAGACAGGGTCACATCACAGTGGAGTCAGCGGTCTTAATCGCGGCTTGTGTGCAAACACATACGAGCATCATCACTGTCTGTCACGCGACTCTGTTCCCCTCTCGGGCTTGAACTGATGGTAAAACTAAGGACATTATAGAGTGGTGGAACTATGATGTCACTTTAGGCTAAAACCCGGAACCGTGTTAGCATTTTAGCACTTTCGGTTCCTTCGTCCCAGAGTCAATGGGTTTGTTGAATGGGATTTTGGTTAAATCCCTTAAATAAGGTCCGTGGTTCACACAGGCTCAAGATACTTTCAAATTTTATTCTATGACCTAAAACACACCAGTTACACCCCTCTTGTGATTTTTTTTTGAACTGTTATGTTTCTTAAAAAAGACGGTGGCTAACAAGTTGCTAAATGGGACTACAGGCGCTGTCGGAGACATTAAACGTCATAACGCTGAACATTTTGTCAATTTACAGTATTTTCCAGTTGTAGTATAATTTGTAATTCAATTAATTGTAGAATAACCAATGAATAGTTTCCCACATTTTATTGTTGTTCGACAATGTTTTTTTGTTTCCCCCCGAAATGCGACACGTGTCTTCGGCGGGAAGATGCTCGAGTTTATCGCTTACTGATGTACCATAAGGTAAACTCATATTACGATTAATCCATGTAAACACCACATTTAGCGGCTTTACGTGGTGAAAGTGAAACTTTAATGAAGCATAGTGCTTAAAGCCACGTTAAAATTAAATGTTTACTGCCACATGAAGCTGTTAGAAAGCATATAGATTAAGGATTTCCTAGAAGCAAGGATAAAATAACATTTTGTGTAACCACCCCAACAAGATAGCTGAAATGTGGTACTTTGTTCACTAAAATAAGTTTAATCTGACCATATCCAAAAACTCGCTCACTCTGCTGTTATTAAATAGATTAAATGCACTACAATTTTACTGAACAGTAAGTGGAGATTTTTGAGATTGGACGTTTTTAATTAAAATATTCATATTAATCAAGGATTTATTGACTTTTAATGCACCTTATTTCGAAATGTACAGAAATACGTGCTTTCAAATGTCCTTTAGTTAAGATTATTTCATTTATTCACTATTTATTACTAATGTTTCATTCATGTAGCGTGGATTAAAATAAATAATATAATAAATAGAAATAAATAAAATAATAAATAAAATGCTTTTGACTGAACATGTTAAAAATAAGTTTGAAAAGTTGTCGGCAGCGCAGTGATGGTGACGTTGAAGGCGAGCGACCGTGGTGCTGTAGTTCGTTTATAGCCTAAGTTTAGCTTTTCAGTTCTGGAGCTTTTATTTAGGCTTCAAAATTCGTCAAAGTTACATTATTTTGTAAAGATTATCTTGATGGTCAAAACGTGTAAGTTTCATGAACTATGATTGAACACAGAGCTTATTTTTTGCGATTATCCAAAAGCCTATGTGTCATGCTATCCGAGTGTCATGCTAACAGCCGATCCGCCAACAAAGTGACGTCATAGTTCCCCCACTCTATTAACTGTCTTTACTTTTATTTTGACAGCTGAAGTTCGCGATTATGTTAAGGGGCGTTACATTTCCGACGAGTGCTTGTTGTGTCCGGCCAATCACAATGCACTGTGCCAGTTGGCCAATCAGAGCAGACTGCTCTTGTTGGAATGAGGGATTTTGTAGAAAACGAAGCGTTTGAGAGAGGCGGGGCATAGAGGACCTACAATAATGTACAGTATTTGAGAAATAATGTGTTTTTGGAACATTAAAACATGTCAACGTATTCTGTTACACCAAATACACAAAATAATGATCTTTAAAAAAGCATCATATGACCCCTTTAATAAATGGACTTTAAGACTGGTGATGTGTAAATGTACAGTATTAAGGAAAGACCCAAAATTGAAAATTCTGTAATTTATTCACTCTCTCGTTATTTCAAACCACTGTGACTTATTTTTTCCACTGAACACAAAAGTAAATGTTTATATGGAAGCCCGTTTCCACCACTGAATAAAAAATAAGAAAGCTAATTGCAACTTTTTATCTCACAATTCTGTCTTTTTCTTCCACAATTGCAAGTTTACATCTCGCAATTCAGATTTTTTTCTCAGAATTAAGAGGTTTATAGCTCAAAAATGTTTAACTTTTTTTTTAGAATTGCGAGTTTTATCTTTATTTAGGCAATCTATTCCAAGTCTTCTTAAGCCATACAATAGTTTTGTGTGAGAAACACACCAAAAGTCAAGCTGTTATTCAATAATAATCTTTCACCTCAGCTCTCAAATCTCATTCACACTTGCGTATATTCAGATATAATCAGTCCTAGTAGTTTTAGTACTTTAACTTGAAACTAAAACTTATTTCAGTCGGTTACCAAAACAACATTTCTCATTTTTAAGCTTTTAATTCAATATTTATATTTTATTTCAGCTTTATTTAAATGACCAGAAAACTATTTTGAACAGTTTTAGTTTTGTAGTTAACAATAACAACACTGATGATTGAATGTTTGGATGAACTATTGCTTTAACAATTTAGACAGAGGCTCAATGCTGAAAGTAAAATCAACATTCCAGCACCTTTTATAATATGCTATATCTAATCAAATAGTTTATCATCACAAGATAATTAATAATAATAACTATTTATTTGATAGGTATGCCCTCTTTTAGACACGGCGAGGAGGTTTGTGCATCACTGGCACTATTTGTATAGTGGGTTGCTAACATAGTGCCACTTCTAAGATCAATCTGAGCTAACAACTGTTTCGGCAAGGAGGGAAAGCTTGTAAAGTACATTATAAAATCAATCGGACACATTAACCCATTGCTCCCGTTAACCCACTCTAAGTGTCTGCGATATTAATAGCAAAAACTAAAACTACACAGTTATTATAGCTGACACCATAATACATCAGAATCAATATTTAAGGCCTTAACTGCAGTGTCAAATTCATCACAAGGTAGAGTTAGTGTTCAATCACAGGTTGGATGCTTTTTTAAAAATGTGTTGAAAGAGGTTTGAATAAAAGTGATGTCAGGGTGCAGGGGCACCGCATAGGACTGTGCCATCAAAATAAATTTCTATCTCTAACGGGACATTTTTATAGACAGCAATAACAGCAATGTCCTTAATCTAAGACAGAGCCATAAAACATGCAACCACCTTCATCTCAGCTTCTATTCAAGAAGTTATCAGTGAGAGAACGCTATCAGGATGTTCTCATTCCTAAATCATGCTCCTTATTAGATTGAAGAGCAACAATAAAACATTCTCTCATATGTTTTGGTTTCATTTCTTGGCTTTGGGTTTCACGGCTGAGTGGAGGATTTGATTTGACCTTGGCTGAACCTGAATGCTGAGACGTTTACCTTCAAGCTTGCTAACATGTACTTATCATTCTGAATAGGTTTTGGACACAGTCCTGCATTATTAATTCTTGGAAAACAGCAGTGTTTTGCAGTACCTGGTTCTGACTGTGCCAAAGGTCCAAAGTTCCTCTCACAAACGTGAAGCTTTTTCAGTCACACCAAGTGAAACGTGAGTCTGGCTGCCACTGAACGGATTCAGAAAGCTCAACTCAAAGCCCTCCATACGAGTAGAGAGCGGACTTAAACCACATGGCTAAGTCGCCCAAATGTTCCTTGCTACGGAGAACGCCACATTCCAGACATACCTCCGGAACATTCTAGGAAAAAAATGTGTAGAATATGGAAAATGTGAAAGGCTGTGATTGACGGTTAAGGTTTGCTGGATGCTGGCCATTAGAGGTGTCTCTATGGAAACAGAAGCAGAGAGAGCTGTGTCTTCTGACACCTTTTCTGCATTGCCAATCATCAGTCTGAAAACGAACAAAGTGGGAAAAATGCGGCGCTAAAATACTTCATGCGGGGATCAAGGCTGTAGCTTTTAGACAAAAAAAAAAAAAACAGTTCTCGCTGTGTATTCGCTCGTGTTGCACAAGGACAGATTCTGCAGCAGCCCCTAACAAAAAGGACTAAGTGTAACTCTAAATCCTTATATTTATAGCATTTGAAAGCTGCTTTAAAACAAAACACTGGAATAAGCAGAGGTGTTAAAGCAATTAAGTGAGTTGAATGTGTACTATTAATTTGGATACAATAATATCAACAGGGAAATACATTTCAGAGGCGGGTAAATCTTCCTTAAGAAACACCCTCTGAGATCATTTTTGACATAGACTGCCTTGGGAAAACAAAGATTAAATCAAGCCTTTGAAAAAACACTAAAGTTAAACAAACTAGATTCCTCCTCTTTAGTAGAGTTTATTTATTAATCTTAAAATATAACATTTAGTCACCCCTAAATCTAGCAAACTATTTCTATGTTTGTACTGTATACACTAAAAAATGCTGGGTTAAATACAACCCAGTGCTGGGAGAAATATGGATGAACCCAGCGAATGTAGACCCAGCGGTTGGGTTACTGCCCAGATGGTTGGGTTAAACATTAAACCCTTAAACTGTTGGTTGAAAACAACCCAGCATGTGTTCTGTCCAATATCTACCCAGCACTGGGTTGTATTTTAGAGTGTATATTTATGGGTTATTTGTTCTACAATTTAGTTGTACATTTCATGTCCACTGATGATAATTATATTTTTTCTAACAATTTTCTTTAGAAATATCATATTTTATCCATTAAGAAAATACATACCATAATCTCAAATATTTATTTTGTGCACCCTGCTTTTTAGTTTGCTTGAAAATTCTGTTATGTCCTCTCATGCTTTTTGAATTGATGAGTCTCGAGTTTAAAATAACGAATAAAAAATGTTAGTCAATATAATGTATATTAAAGGCATAGTTCACCTTCAGTTGCTTTTCCCCATTGACTCGCAAAGTGTTTTTTTTTTTTTGTTTGTTTTTTACTATACTATGGAAGTCAATGGGGACCAGCATCTGAAGGTGAACTATCCCCTTTACATTTATTTAATTTATCTAAATACCTTAGATTAGAAATAGATTGTTTAAATTTTATTTTATTTCAAATAAGAAAATATTCCATTATACTCATAGCCACAAAAAATTGTCGGCTGTTAACCAAATACTATGGTGGCCCAGTAGTGCACAACACAACACAACAAAATTTCCACAACACAAAGAAATCGCCACAACACAATGGTGCTAATTTCGTTGTGTTGTGGAGATTTCATGTGTTGTGCACTGCTGGGCCAGCGTAAAACACCCCCTGAAAACTAAGGAATAAAACCAGCATCATGTGATGTCATTCTGAAGACACTATTGGCCATCATCTATGTTTGGTAGATTGTTATGGTTTGCAATATTCTTATGATTTTAATTCAAAATAATGAGGTTAACCCGATCAAGAAATACCATTTTGTTGACCAGACAATGCCTGCCACTGAAATTATGAGTCAAAACATGTTGTTGTTATGTATGATTACAATTAATTATTTTTCCCAAAATAGTAGCTGTGGGATAAAGTGTGTCAGATGCTTTGAAGTTATGTCAGTGGCTCAGCTAATACAGTTCTGCAGGAAAAACTATTACAAATGTTATTATTATTACAAATAATATGTACAAAAATAGCTAGTTTAATTAGTATTAATATCAACCCATATCCTAAATAATATACAGCAAAATAAGACTTAAAAGACTTGAAATAAGATGCCACATGGCTGGCCAAGGGCATTGCAGCACACTAAAATCTAAAAAAGGAGACTACTCATGCAAACCAAACATCATGGTTTGTCTAGAGCCACTTTACAGTAATAAAATGGGGAATAATTCCCCAAAACATCATTGTAACAAAGCAAATCATAAGGATACACCCATTATATTGGTGCATAAAACGACAAGTATTTTGCTAGGACGAGACGGCAAACCACGGAGCGTAGACATTCAAAGTACTGGCCATAGTTATAAAAACCAGAAAGGTCAAAACATCAATGAAGTAATTCATTCGCCTGGGGTGGAAAGCTCACACAAATAATAGAAATGCACAAATAAAAGACGGGAAAATAAATAGTGGTGTATTTAAAATGCCTCTGTTGTTTTACGCAGATCATAAAGTTTCAGAGCGATGAACATTGCATGGTCACAACCATGTGCTTTTGTTTTGATCAAGAGCCGCAAAGTGATGTCATCTATACTTATGCAAAACCAGTGTGGGGGTAATTGCCTTTGTAATAGCAGAGCCCACTTAAAACAGTCTGAAACTATGAGGAGAAAAACAACTGGAATCGTGGAAAGACTTGACGCTGAATATTCTACCAGCTCTTGTGGCTAAACGCAGCTTTTCACTTTCAAAGTTACAGAGCATGTTCCAGCTGATTATGTCATTTTTAAGTGTCTTGTAAAAGCCTGTATGGTATTAGCATGTTTCTAAATGGGTTTTAAAAAGATCATTTTTATAATAATTTCTAAGATAGTCTAAGATTACTGAGACATTATCATTTCTAACATTTTTAGCATTTTTCAGGCCAAGGATAGAGAGAAGGAGAAGGGACCCCTTGTTACATAATGTACAGAACTGAGGCTTGCATTTTAAGGTTTACACTATGATACTTACATTGCAAAACCATTAAAATAATCATTTCTGATTAGCTATATTGGCATTTCACATTGCATTTCAATTTTACATAATGCATTTTGTGAGGGACAGGGAAACATTTAACGCAATTTTAGCTCATAACTTTAGCTTTAGTTGTATTTTTGTTTACCGCACATTATCTTTTTTTCTCAGAAAGTATGTAAAATTAAATATTAGTAAAAACTAGTTTAGCAATTGATGCCCTCTTGAAGATCCCTGATATGGAAATTAACAACTTACCTAATTTCAGAGATTCAGCATTAAAATCAAAAATGATAAATATACTATTGTTCAAAAGTCAGTAATTTTGCAAAAGAATTCTGCAAGGATGTATTAAATTGATCAAACCTGATAAATACATGTATAATGTAACAAAAGACTTATTTCAAATAAATGCTGTCACTTTCTATTCATCAAAGAAACTTTAAAATGTAACAGTTTACACAAAATTTGTAAGCAGCACCACCATTTGCAACATTGATAATAATAAGAAATGTTTATTCGGCACCAAATCAGCATATTAGAATGATTTCTGAAGTATCATGTGACACTGAAGACTGGAGTAATGATGCAGAAAATTAAGCTTTGAAATCACAGAAATAAATTATATTTGAAAATATATTAAAATAAAAAACATTTATTTTAAATATTTTCACAATATTACTGTTTTTATACTGTGTTTTTGATCAATTAAATGTAGTCTTGGTGAGCAGACTTCTTTCAAAAGCATTACAAAACTCTTACTGACCCCAAAGTTTGAACAGTGTACTGTATATATAAATGCTTTGGGTTTATTTATTACTTTTTTATATGTATGGCCTTTAGCAAACAACTAAATTATCAAGGAAAAGGACCTTAATGATGCAGTGTGTACAACCAGAAATTTCCGTCAAGAGCACTTTACCAACATTCTTACGTGCACTTTTCATATAAAGTTGTCTTTCATCTCTTTTCTTACAGAACTCATTTCTGAAAGCTCAGTGTGTTCAAGAGGGACTAACTGTACCTGAGAGAAATGGAGGTTCCGTTGACAGACCCCGAGTGCCGTCTGCTCGGGCTAAAGCCCCCCTGCGGGACATAATGCTCATTTCCACAGCACAGGATCATAAGGAAGGCTCTCCGAAAAGCTCGGTTCAGAAAAGCATACAAGAACGGATTCAAGCCCGAGTTGATGTAACCCAACCAGAGCCATGCGGTCCACATCTGCCAGGGCACGCTGTAATTGATGAAGGGATCCACCACGTTGGTGATGAAGAAGGGCGCCCAGCACAGACAGAAGCAGCCCATGATGACAGCCAGCGTCTTGGCCGCCTTGGTTTCATTCTTAATGCGACTGGAGCCGTGATGATCGTGGTTAGGGTAAGTCGAAGAAGGGGCTGAGCCGGCCCGGTGAAGCGAGCCGATTCGCCGAGCATGTCCCATAGCGGTGACATAGATTCGCTGATAGGCGAGAACCATCAGCACCAGAGGCACATAGAAGGCCACGGCCGAACACACCAGAGCATAGGGTTGGTTCACCACAAACACACAAGTCGAATTACGGGAGGAGTTTAATTTTCTTTGTTCGATCTTGAAAAAAAAAAAAAAAAAACAGAAAATTAATTAAGGATGCATCAATATTAAAATGATGGCTGATACGAGGAACTGAGAATTATTTTCATCTTATGCTTGATGACTGGTAAATGGTTGATATTGCAATTCTATACTATTTTGTCGCTAAAAAATAAAATCAGTCATTTTAAATGCTACAAGTGAAAGTACAGTATTAACAATGGATATGTTGTGATTTGCTAAAGAATACATTTACCAGAAATTAACCTCAGATTAAGCCTAAATTATTGCTAGATACTGTCATCTACACACACACACACATATATATATATATATATATATATATATATATATATATGTATGCATGTACATAATATATACAATAGTCACTAATAAAATAAATCAGTAACCAATATTATTGATAACCAATATTGTACTTTATCACCTGGGGTCATTTTATACAACCAATTTTCACAATCACTACTGTTCAAAAGTTTGTGGTCAGTAAAATGTTTTTTAAAAGTCTCTTATGCTCATCAATGCTGCATTTACTTGATCAATAATATAATATATTACAATTTCAAATAACTGTTTTCTATTTTGATATATTTTAAAGGGTAATTTATTCCTATGATGGCAAAGCTACAGCCATTACTCCAGTCTTCAGTGTCACATCTCTTTCAGAGAGAACAATATCAATTATTTGAAATATAATTTTTTTTATACCAATGTAAAAGTCTTACCATCATTTTTAACCAATATAATGCATCCTTTCTGAATACAAAAAAATATAAAATACTGTTGAATTCATATTCAACTTTGTAAAATATATTTTGATTATTACTTTAATTACCAAAAATGTAACCTTCCTTGTAAGTGGTAACACTCAAGAAGTAACATAATTTAGAGCCTTTCTACAATATAGCCAAAGTAAATAACATCATTCCATTTTTTTTATTGTTACATATAATTTTAACATTTTTTGCACCCTGTATTTGTGGCATTTTTTAAAATATTTTTTTTAAGCTTACACAGATCTAGCAGACAGTAATTATTTAAAAGATATAAAACATCAGCATAACAAGAAGAATACCAACCGCTCTTTACTTACAACGCTCTCAATTCCAATGGTATTCCAACTTTGCATGATGGGAAGAAAAGATATGAAAATGGGGATGACCCAGCATCCAACCATCATCAGCAAGACTCTCACAGGTGTCATCTTGTTATTGTAGACCAGAGGCTGACAGCAAATCGCATAGTACCTGCCCAAGACAAGAAGATGTCCCATCATCTCAAGAATGATTAATGGATGCTGTCAGGCAGTACAGTGTCTTTCGTAATCAATGCGTCCCTACTTTCATATACCCAGATGATTCTGCTGATCTTTGCTTGAAAAGCTAATGCTGTGAATTATGTACATCCAGAAAATACAAGCAAAGACATCATGAGTCATGGGAATCATACGGATGGAGAAAGTGACACAGTGGTATAGATAAACAGAATTTTTTGCTCGAAAGAGAGAGAGCGAGAAAGGCTTTGAGAGACTAAGAATGAATCATGTTACTGACATATGGACCAGGTGCGGTGCATAAATCACAGCTGCTCTCTTACGGGCCAAGAGAGCTGCAGTCTTCCTAATGGGTGAGCATGAGAAAATTAGCATACGTAATCCTGCAAATTACACATAATTATCTGACAGGCTAACAAACCCCTGGAGTTAGTGTCAAGACATAAACTATGTGTTTCTTTTTTTGTGAGTATATTTCTAAATGTACAGTTCACTCTGTGAGTGAATCGTTGTACATAAAACACTTCTTTACAATCAAAGAAACAATGCATCTATACCTTACATATGCAGGTAAAATCGTGATTTATCCAGTTATTATTTAAAAAACAAGCTAACAAACTTCATAGCTAGCATTAGTGAAGCGGTCAGTGGAATCTTTCTGCCTCCACCTAAGCTCCGCCCACAGAAAAAACGTCACAATGTTTACTAACAGAAAAAGGGTCTATAAATGCAGCTGTGTTGAGCTTAAAAGACGTCTTTAAAAAAACACATACATTTTAATCATTCCATTATTTGACTGTTACTGTATATATGTATATGAAATAATATATATATATACATATATATATATATATATATATATAAAAATCACACTGCATGTCATGAACCAAACGTGTTTTAGAGAGAAAAAAAACCGTATGATCAAATCTAGCAAAGAAAACTGCTGTTCCAAAACTATTACGCGCATGATAACATGTTCTATTTTAAGACCTCTATTCTCAATATTGCCATGGCAACATAAGCAGTTATTTGTGTAGAACAACATTAGTCATTTTTTGTTTCTATATTAACTTCACGAACACACTCACCTGTCTAGTGCAATGCAGCACAGATGCAGAATAGACGCAGTGGTTAGCAGCACGTCCAGTGAGGTACGGACCAAGCAGAAAGTCTCTCCATAGTTCCACTGACCTGTGGTCAGCTCTATGGCTGCCAGCGGCATCACAACAAGGGCAACTAGAAGGTCTGCAAATGCCAGTGATACAATGAAGAAGTTGGTCTTCTTCTTCCTATATAAGGAACAGTAAATAAATAACATTAATAAACATTAGTTCACTGCAGAAAATGTTTTAGTGCCTATAAACAGAAAATACTCATGTTTAAGCTGTTATGATACTTTATCATACTTAAGAACCCTCACAGACTATGATACATTTCTAGGTATTAACATCATAAAAATCTTTTTTTTATATATATATATATATATTTTTTTTTTTTACATTTTTATCACTATACATCTTGTTATATTACCCTGGCATCAAGTTACAGAAAACTAGTTAACTCTGCTAGTTGAATTTGTAATACAATGGCTGAGGGAATGATGGCAAATAAATAAAAAAAAAATTTTTTTTCTTTTGCTGTTGGAGAAAATTGGAATGCAAAAAAAATATATTTCTTTCAGTTCACCATATTGAAGTTTACCCAATTTTAACTGATTCTGCTTCTGAGAACACAGGAAATGTTAAAATGATCCAATTTAACTTCATATGAAAAGGTTGAACCATCTGCCATTGGTTGGAAAAATAGATGGCTCCACCCCAAACTCACACCATAGGTTGAGCGATTGTTGCTATGTGGGGCTGGTCAGAATTCTCAAACAAACAGAGCAATGTTTTGAAAACACCAGAGAACCACAGTGTTACTTTTTTGTAACATTAAAGGGATAGTTCACCCAAAAATGACAATTCTGTCATTAATTACTCGCCCTCATCTCATTCCAAACCCGTAAGACCTTTGTTTATCTTCAAAACACAAATTAAGATATTTCCCCGCAAAGACCTCTGTTCAAGGCTCAGAAAGGTAGTAAGGACATCGTTAAAATAGTCCAGGTGACATCAGTGGTTCAGTTGTAATTTTATGAAGCTATGAGAATACTTTTTGTGTGCAAAGAAAACAAAATAACTTAATCAACAATTTCATCAAAAATACATTAAATTGTGTTCCGAAGATGAACGAAAGACTTACGGGTTTGGAACGACATGAAGGTGAGTAATTCATGACAGACATTTTTGGGTGAACTAGCCAATCCCTTTAAAGCTGCAGTCCGTAAGTTTTATCTCTTTGTCGCCATCTATGTTTGAAAATCTGGAATTTCAGCTCTGTGCGGAATTATCTTCCGTGCGCGGGGTTGTGATCTGGTGTTCCAGCGCAGATGAATCTAATGTTTTGAGGTGAATGTGTAGCTGTCAGTCACCGTACCGGTGTGGATACTGTACTCAGGAATCACAGATTCTAGCCTATGTCTTGGAATATATGACCCAAATAAGAATTTTCACTGTATATTGCCATCTGAACAAATAAGTAACAAGTCTGCCACGTTTGTTCTACCCAACTGAGGAAAAAAGAATTACAATAAATCGCGCTACCAATGGTCATTAAATCTAACGATCGGTTAGCTCATATCACATCAAACCGTGCAAATTATTATTATCGTTATACTTTATTCTAAAATTATTATTGTTAACAACATCAGCATTCCGTGACTATGAGTATAGTGTGTATTAGCGTGTAGATTTAAATTTCTGTACAGTCTAATCTCTAATTGTCATACCATTCAAATTTCATATTAAGAAATTCTTTTAACCCAAAAAGCAAACTATGCTCCCTTCTAACTGGTTGTCTTTAAAATACAAATCCTGTGTAATCCCAGGCTATCTGTAATCAGAAGCATATTTAAAACTGGAATATAATTTAATTTCATTCACATGTGTTTCATAAACATGCGATAGCCAAGTAGCCGGTACAACTTCTTTATGTTTACAGACGTGACGTAATGACGCAGTGCCATGCTCGAATTTCCAGTGGAATCCTACCCGTAGCACTCAAACTAGAAAACATTATTATAACTGTTGTGAATCGGGCTAAAGTAAGGCGGTAGTTTTGAACACTGGCTGGTTATGTACTTGCTTAAATATTGATTTCGTATCATTTTTAACCCAATTAGTTACGGACTGCAGCTTTTAACATTCAAATACCTTACTTTTAGATATCTTGCATATTAAACTTAATTTGTATTTATTTTAACATCAAAAATGTATACTGATGCAGCTAATTTAAATGTAGATGTGAAGCAGCATTACCTTAGCTGTCTGTCTTTACAGAGAGCCACCATCACAAGCAAATTACCAAGTGCAGTCAGTATAATGATGGTCACCAGGACGATAGACAGCGTTATCTTCAAAGTGTGTTTAGACACACCTTCATCCACTGAACTGTAGACAAAAATATGCAACCAATTATATATAAACATAAGATCAATACTTATATATGTAATGAAATATTTTGAGGTGGTTCTTACTCGTCCGCTGAGTCTGATGCTGTGGCCATCACTGGTCATCTGTATGGAAGTGTTCAGATGGGGTTTTGTTCACACAAGACAATGCAGTCCCTCTCCTGTGGGATAAACACAACTGTTTTGCGTTCGCACATCCCAAAATCAATCATATTCTTTCAGCATGAGCTTCAAAGTGAGAGCACCGAGACTAAACCATCAGCACGTTTGTAAATGAAACACAGGCTTGTGGGATATAACAAGTAAATATGAGCCATGATGAGTGTCTGACCATCTTCCTTTCTAAGCAAAACTACAGGCTCACAAGAACTAATCATTGCATGCTGTCAATCAGCATTTTGTTGGCTAAATCAGTGACAGAAATTAGGACCTAAAAAATATTAGTGTTTCTAATAAACTATGTGCAATGTAATATACACTATATTGCCAAAAGTATTGGGTCACCCCCTTCTAACGAACAGGTTTGACTACTTTAGTCATTTCCATGAGTACAAATCTTAATGTTTAAACATATAATGATATTCTAGGGAATTGTGTGCTAATTTTATTGCAACAGTTTGGACAGAACCCTTTTCTATTCTAACATGACAATGCCTCTGTGTATAAGGCAAGGTTCAAAAAGAAATGATTGATTCAGTCAGTGTGGAAGAACTTGACTGGTCTGCATAAAGCAAAGTCCTAATCTCATTTGAACACCCCTGGTGTGACTTTAAATGCAGATCTTGAGCCAAAAACTCATCACCACACACCAATGACTTGTATATGGGTACAGTCATTTTAGACACTTTCAAAACTGTTGCAACAGAGATGGAAATACAGTTTTTAAATAGGTGAATTATGCTTTCATCTTTGTTGCCACAGTTTTGGAAGTGCCTTCTGTTCTAAAGAAGGGGGTGTCCCAATACTTTTGTCCATATAGTGTATGTACAAATCATTGGTGTTTGGTGATGAGTTTTCGGCTCAAGATCTGCATTTAAAGTCACACCAGGGGTGTTCAGATGAGATTAGGACTTTGCTTTATGCAGATCAGTCAAGTTCTTCCACACTGACGGAATCAATCATTTCTTTTTGAACCTTGCCTTATACACAGAGGCACTGTCATGTTAGAATAGAAAAGGGTTCTGTCCAAACTGTTGCAATAAAATTAACACACAATTCCCTAAAATATCATTATATGCTTAAACATTAAGATTTGTTCTCATGGTAATTACTAAAGTAGTCAAACCTGTTCATTAGAAGGGGGTGACCCAATACTTTTGGCAATATAGTGTATGTCTAATATGTGCAAATTTGAGTAGAATACAATACATGTGAGGTTTTTGATATATTAGCAGTATTCGTGAAATGAAGCCATTGTAAAATGACTTGGAAAGTGACTCTTCTCTGCATTTTGTCTCTAGATTGCTTCCTAATCTAGTTGTCTATTAAAAGTTGGCATATTACAATTATTACAACTTCAATTTATATATATTTACATTTATATTTAGGAATTTAGAAGACCCTTATATCTAAATAAATAGGACAATAAAATAATGATGTTGATAATCAAATAAATATTAAATAATAATATTAAATAACATTATAAAATCATATTTAATAAATAATATGAACAATAAAATGTTAATATTAATATATTTGGAATATTTATATATGTGTGTGTGTGTGTGTGTGTGTGTGTGAGTGTGTGTGTTAATATAACATTCTCCACACTTTAGACTTTATAGATGTTTTAAAGTCAAACATATTTCAGATTTAATGTCAAAGGAGTACTAGAACCTTACTGCTGGTGCTGTGGGGAACATAAAACAAAAAAGGTTGAAACACACTGGCCTAAATTGAAGTCATATGTCTTATTATACCCTCAAAACATCAAATATTGAAGGTAAGACATTGAAGATAGAAAAACTTCAACACAAAGTGCATGTACTCCATCATCACTCCGTTAATACCCACAGTGGCCAAATCACACCCTGTGCCTGTGGCGCTGGAGCCATAACTCACGCAGAAGTGGAGAGAGCTCTCACAGAGTAAACACTGGAAGCGTGTGATGTATTTGCCCAGCTGGGAGGCTCAAGTGGGTATTACAGACAGAGACAGCTTGGACACTTCTTTCCTGTTCTGTTGCTTTCATTTAAGTTTCGAATGAGCCACATATTATAGCCCTGTATCAAATATGCTGAGCAAAACAGGCTATTCTAAACAGCTACACAGAGAGGTCAGCTGATTTACACATGATTCTTGTGTAGGACAAAGTAAAAGGGACATTCTACAAAACAGGTGCCACTTGTTTCCCTCATATGCATATGTGTAAATTAATGTAACAATCAACTTCTGTAGGCAGCTTTTACTATGTGTCAACACAGAATATTTCGGAACCCCTAAAGAGACATGATGAAGAAAAAGAATATGAAATTATACATGATTAAATATACATTGCCCTCCAAAAGTATTGGAACAGTAAGGCCAATTCCTTTATTTTTGCTGTAGACTGAAAACATTTGGGTTTGACATTGTTGTTTTGGCACTATGTTTTGGGTCATTATCTTGCTGCATGATGAAGGATCTCCCAAAAAGTTTGGTTTCATCTTTCTGTAAATTGTCAGACAAAATATTTCTGTAGACTTCTGAGTTAATTTTGCTGCTGCCATCATGTGTTACATCATTAATGAAGATTAATGAGCCTGTCCCAGAAGAAGCGATGAAAGCCCAAGCAATTACATCACTTGTGTAGTGTGTACTATAATGTACACCTGTGTACACTGTGTTTCAGATGAGCTTGTATGTTTGGGATCATGAGCAGATCCTTTCTTTCTCCAAACTTTAGCCTTTCCATCACTTTGGTCCATAAAACCTTGTCCCAGAATTTTTGAGGCTCGTCTCCTATTCTTCTTGCTAATGAGTGGTTTGCATCTTCTGGTGTAGCCTCTGTACTTTTGTTCATGAAGTCTTCTGCGAACAGTAGATTGTGATACCTTCACTCCTGCCCTCTGGAGGTTGTTGCTGATGTCACTAACAGTTGTTTTAGGGTCTTTCCTTACAGCTGTCACAATGTTTCTGTCATCAACTGCAGATGTTTTCCTTGATCTACCCGTTTGAGGTGCGTTACTTAGTACACCAGTGATTTCTTTCTTCCTCAGGAGATTCCAAATGGTTGTACTTGCTATTGCCAGTGTTTGTGCAATGGTTTGATTGATTTTTCATCTTCTCTCAGTTTCACAATTGCTCGTTTTTCACCCATAGATACCTCTGGTTTTCATGTTGATTACACGTCTAACTAACTATAAATGCAGTCTGCACGGATCTGAAACTGAGCGCAGACATTCAGTGCTATTTATTGTTTGAATAATCAATTAATAGGACACACCAGGGCAACAAAACACCTGTCAGTCACATGTTCCAATACTTTTGTTAACATGAAAAATGTGTGGGTTCAAACAAAAGGTGCTATCTTCTAAGTTGTGTATCAGATCCAGATGAAAATACCTGTAAATAAAAGCTGAAATGTTAATCTCTCATCTCATATTCATCTTTTGATGTCAAACCCAAATGTTTTCAGTCTACAGCAAAAATAAAGGAATTGGCCTTACTGTTCCAATACTTTTGGAGGGCACTGTATATGATGAAACTTTATTTTAATGCTTTTTTGTGTGTTCACCCAAGACATTTTGCATTCGCGAAAGTTTTGTATTCAAAATTTCTCTGAAAATACAAAAGCTTTGCAATAAAACACTAAAACATTGAATTATTATTTTTATTTGAATTTTTATAATTATAAAAATTCATTTAAAGCTAGCATTTTGTTTTTATTCCTTTTTAATTTTTAATTGGCGTATTGTATTATTATAAATCCTTAATAATGTCCCTAGTTTGTGGGTCAATCCTGTTAGCATCATGCAATATACTGTATACCCAGTTATAACGGGGGAAGTCGTGGCCTAATGGTTAGAGAGTCGGACTCGTAATCGAAAGGTTGCGGGTTCGAGTCTCGGGCCGGCAGGAATTGTAGGTGGGGGAGGGAATGTCCAGCGCTCTCTCCACCCTCAATACCACGACTGAGGTGCCCTTGAGCAAGGCACCGAACCCCCAATTGCTCCCCGGGCGCCGCAGCATGGCTGCCCACTGCTCCAGGTGTGTGTTCACGGTGTGTGTGTGTGTGTGTGCATTTGTTCACTACTCACTGCTGTGTGTGTGCACTTGGATGGGTTAAACGCAGAGCACCAATTTCGAGTATGGGTCACCATACTTGACAATACGTCACGACTTTAATGCACTATTATTTCATAAATCACACTTTCAGTAAGTAAATTTTAAGGATAAGTTAAAGTTTTTGTCATGTTTGTCAGTCAGTGACAATATTAAAATGACAACCCTGTTATCATGTTTTTGTATGGTAAACAATTGACAAATGAAAAGTATACATCAATAAAAACTTTACTATTAAATTATCTTTCTAAGAAGCAACATTGTTTCATAATCCTGAGCACAAGGCTTGTCAATTTAAACTGTGACTGTCAACTCTCTTACCTTTCAGTATCTATATATTGTTCTAAAATGCATTCATTTAACTTACGATACCATAATGCAATTAACTCTTAACACACATTAACTAAAACATTTTTTAAATCATATGAAACTTCAAAATCAAACTGGGACAAGCACCCGTTTCATCAAATGACCCAAAAAGACAGCTGAGCTGAAGAAAGCTGATGCTAAATTTCACTAATCTTGTCTCATAAGATCTAAGAATTCACTGTTCCCTTCAGCTCAAGGGATTTGAAACATTGTTAACTGTCTGAAGCATATAGATCTATTCTGACAAAGGAATCTGAACATTCCTGTTTTTACAAAAGCATTAAATAAACTGGGACTTCAAACTCTATTTGTGAATAAGCATTCTTAATTAACATGTTATACTTGAAACCGCACCCAAAAGTGATACATCACAACCTGAATGCTTCACTATCGAACAATTGACAACAACGCTAAAACATGGTTGTATTAAACAAAATATTAACCTAACTTATTACAATAAAACAGGTAGCTCTATAGGTTTCAATAAGGATCTACCTCAGCAAACACCCATAACTCTTGGCAAGTTACTGTCACTGTAATATATTGGCAATGCTTACTTGCAGTTTCTCTTATTTGATTGATTTCTCTTATACGAAGGTTAATGTGACATAATTGACATAATGAAAATAATCTGCACTGACAAACCCTCTAATAACTGATTTTGACACCTTTTTTCATTTCATGCCACCAGGAAAACTGAGTGGCATTTGCATTTAAAGGAATGCATCACAATCTGTGGTGAAAAGAAAACATAAGCCATAAGCCTCACACAAGTTATGAGAGTGATGTTTTCACACCATCATAAAACCCATATGGAAGTAAAACAAATGTAGTGGTCTTAAACACACATTTATCATGTAGTTATGGATTTACATGTCTATACAACAATAACAATCTGTAAAATGGTCTTTGATCACAAAAACATACAATAAAATTAGCTTTATATGCATCTTTTTCACATTAACTTACTGAAAAGGATTTCACAAAGTTCTTGCTCATCAAAAAAAAAAGCTAGAGTAAAAGCTAGTATGAGGATTCAATCTTGAAAGGATCAGTCCTTCTCAATCACAGTTGCACCCAAATTCCTCTAAAATCTGATTAGTAAACAAACAAACTCTGATATTCTCTAATTGAAACTAAGAACTCCAATATTGTAAAAATGCAAATGGAATAATTTGTGTGAATCTAACTTATTAGCTACTTGGTGCAATTTAGAAGAAAAAAATAACAATTACAACAATAATAGCTATACTACTATTATTAAAATATTAAAATAACAAACATTAACGGTACTTTATGATGTTTATATAATGACCTGTTGCACATTTTGACACTTGAAGGCATTTAAGTGCAAAGCAGCATCATTCAGATAACTTTACTCACCCAGGGTCTCCTTGTTTCAGACGTCTTTGTGAATCCACACGAGTTTGTATAAACTGTCATATTCCATCACAGTTAGTCCGAGACTGAAGTGCTCTTCTCTGCCCTGTGTTACAGTCAAAGAGCAGATCATCTGTTGATGCGAGTGCACCGATGCTCTGAGTCTCTGCCCGTCCAAAGCACTTAAGTCTGAAACAAACTACAACAGAGCAACAGCGCCACCTGGTGTGTTACCTCACATTACTATACTTAGACCAAATAAAGGCTCTTCGAATGTACGTACGTAAAAAAAAACTGATTATATTATATGTACAGCATTTACTATATATATATATATATATATATATATATATATATAGCTACCTATACCTAATAGCTACAAAAGCTAAACGGTATATATTTGTACATTATTTATCCCCAAATGGTACATATTTGCAGTTTTAAAAGCATATTAATACTTTAAAAGTAAATATTAGCAGCTAAAGTGTAGATATTTGTACCTTGTATTTGACACGTTTGTACCTTTTTCTGAGAGTGATATAGGCCTGTTTACTTTGCACATACATGTGTCAGTTGTTACATTGAGCAAAATAGGATGTTATAGTAGTACAATGTCAAAATTTGGAAATGGAGGATAACTGATTATGAACTAAATGGTTAGGGAATAAGCAATCTGATGGGGTTTTCCAACTTTTTTGTCAGCCGAACCCCTTTGACATAAATTATTTACTGAAAGTATCCCCTGATATTTTAAGTAAATATTTCAATAATTTAATAGAATTTAATAAAACAATTTTCTATCAGTTTTAAAGTTTCAGTAATATTTATATAGCTATTGTTATTATTATATTCAGAAAAGTCTAAAAAAAATTAAAATCATATTACTTTAATTTACATTGTGTATTACATTTTTTCCACAATAATTATTATTATTTTTTTTTAAATACAGGGTTTTCCAAAAAGATAATTATTTTTATACATTTAAGATTTTACATTTACATGGGAACTGTATAAACCTGTAACATTTATTTGCAAAAACGTTTTAATTTAATTTGTATTTATTCATTTATTTTTTATTAATTCGCTAATGGTATACACTCGTAGTCGTAGGCATATCCTGTACCAACTCACGAACCACCAGGGGTTCGCGAACCCCACTTTGGGAAACTGATGATGTATGAGACCACATTCCTTGAAGACCCTCAGTCTGAGGCTTCGTTGTACCACTAGATGGCGCAAGATCCCCATACATAGCCCGCATCTTACCGTATGACAAGCAGGCTATATTGTGCTGCTGAATGTGTTTGTCCTTATTATATTTGCTACGTCGATAAAATCTTGAGATATAGTCCATATGAATTATTTACTTATTTACAGATGTGGTTAAATAACCTGGATAGGACATTGCAAAGTAGGTTTTTCATGCCCTGCAAAAATTGATGTAGGCCTTGGTCACATAAGTAAAAATGATGTACTGAATCGACAAAAACACAATAAAATAATAATAATAATAAAATTTGTTGCAATGTTGACTCACGATAAGAAATTATTTATCAAACTAGGACTGAGCTTGATTTACATTTATAGTGTTGGTAAAAGAGTAAAGATCTTCTGTTGGTGGACTCCTCATGTCTTCAGTCTGCAATATTAAATGAAAAGTAGCTTGCATTCAGTGACCTTACATGACAATATCCGGTGGGTTATTGATATTACCGACATTTATTGAGCTGTTCTGCTCCCTTAACCATTACAGGAAGGCCAGTTCCTTTACAGCTGATGCTGTATATTAGAATTCAGCTTAATCGCAAGTGACAGAAGAAAACTGAGTAAGAAAGCTGCACAATACAATTGAATCTATTTCATTTCAGTGACACAAGACAAAAACATACGCAAACATACGCTGTTTATCAAGAAATTGCTTATTAATATTAATAGACACAGCTGAATGCGCTGTAAAGTTGAGTGCACAGCCGAAGAAAGGAACTGGGTGCTTTGCTGCTGCAGACAGTGGTGAAATTTTAGACCGCTTCTGTGTTTCTGGTGACTTTGCACTATTTGGTATTGAACAGATTTCAATACTGAAGGCAGTAAACGCTTGTTTTTAATTCTGAGAAAATCTGAGTGTTGAATTATTTCATTGTAGTAAGAGAAGCTGAACTAGGGAGAAGAAAAAGTGGTCAAATGCAACATATTAAAGGAAAATAGAACAAAAACTACTATTGTCAGTATTTTACATGTTATTATTGGAAACTCGTGAAGTTAAAATAATAAAATGAAATAAAATGTTATGCCAAAAATAAAATAAAATGTTTATTGCCAATAATTTACAACTACAATGTCATCATTGGAAACTCATATAATTAAATAATATAAAATAACAATTATTACTATCAATATTTTACAACTATAACATGGTATTATTGAAAATTCATAAAATAAAAAATTAAAAATCAATCAATCAATCCAAACCAAAAATGATTGTAGTCAATAATTTACTACTATAAAATGTTATAACTGGAAACTCATTAAATTCAATAATAATAATAAGAAGAAGAACACAAATACTATACAATGTTATTGTAAATTCATAAAATTTAAAATAAATTAAATAATTACAAATTATTATTAAAAATGTATTATTGGCAATGCTTTACAAAGCTCCAACTATGTTTGTCTTAAGTCTTTTATATAGGTTGGTTGTCAGTTGTTAAATCAGACATATATTTCATCATGGAAAAAATAAAAGATGTTGATAAGCTTGGCAGATGCAGGATGGAGTTTTTCTTAAATGGTTTACTGGGCAGTGTGTGCTTTTTCTCAGACATGTTCCTCACAGACTGAAAATAATGATTTGCATGACTCTTGTTCAGTCTGTTGTTATTGATTTACTCTCAAGCAGTTGTTATGAACCAGAGAGCCGGACATGTTCCCAGCACAAGTGTGAGCGACGATTGAGGGAAAAACTGAATAAATATACTCCTACACCATCATTTTTTGTTCCAACATTCTGTTTAATTGCTGCGGTTACAGAGAAGTGTCGCTGTAGATTGGTAAAAAGAGATCGCTGTTAAATATTCATGATTTGTGCGTAGGGGCTTTCATTGCTTGCCCTTGGTCCCTCAACTGAATAATGCATAGGTCAGAGCTTACACTAACTCTTGGGTTATGATTAGAAATTGATTGTTATGTGCAGTCCGTTTGACTGAGAGGACCTGGGGTCAGGCGCTGAGGTCACCGTGCCACATCCTTCTCTGAGCCATAAAATCAAAACACACATCCTGAGTGCAGGGGCAAAGCAAGACACACACCACCTGCATTTCGGAGCCTGAGCATGCAACCTTAGGGTGCTTTATAATTCCCTGGCTGTTTGGAAATGAGTGAATAATCTGGGCAAATGGAGCGGTGTGTGTGCCTAGGCATTTTCAGCATCCTGTGTCCACACTGCCAGAGTGTATTATTAACCTCGGGGAGGTCAGAGAGTCAGGCCGTTCTCTGAAAAGGAGCAGAGCAAGTTTCCAGTGAACCAGCTTTGGAATTTATCGCACAGAATTGATCAGTGTAACTGGCACAAGAGTTAATATTCAAACTGCTCAGAGGATCTAAAAATGATCAGTTTGGAACTATATTGTGAAAGCTATGCAAACACATTTATATTTGGCTGTTCTGTCAAGGCTAATTCAGAATTTTTGGGTTAATGAATAAAATAAGGTCTGTTGTTGACAATATTTCAAGGCTTTCACACTTGGTTCTATACGTACACTACTGTTTAAAAGTTTGTAGTCAGTAAGATATATTTTTAAGAAATTAATAATTTTATTCAGCAATGATGCATTTAATTGATCGAAAATATAAGTAATGACATTTGTAATATTACAAAAAATGTCTATATTAAATAAATGCTGTTCTTTTGAACTTTTTATTCTTTAAAGAATCCCGAAAAAAAAAAACATATCCCAGTTTTCTTACAAATATTAAGCAGCACAGCTGTTTTAAACTTTTTATCTCAGGAATAAATTATATTTTAAAATATATTAAATAATTAACAGTTAAATAACTAATTAAACAATTAAATATAAATAAATAATGTATAACTAAAACTAAACCATTTAAATAATTTTACATTTTAAAATAACTAGAATGTTACTTTAAATTGTAATAATAATTCACAATATTACATAATGTTATAATATTTCACAAATACACATTCTTACTATATTTTTGACCAAATAAATACAGCATCTCAGCATAAGTCTTCTTTTAAAAATATTTAAAAAATCTTACTGACCACAATTTTTTGAACTTTTTTCTTTAAATACAATTTGTTTGTTTTTTTCATTTTTGATTTTCTTTTTAATTACACACAGCCCTCAGACCATAGTTATTTTAGTATCATTGAAATACATTATAGTTTGTATTAATAAATTGAATTCATTTTTATATTTTCAGTTTTATTATTTCAGTCATTTCAGTACATCAAGATGATATGAATAAGAGAAATGTTTCCTTGGCAAGTAGCTGAATTAAAATAAGTTTAGGTTTTTGTATATTTTAATTCAGCTAACATTTACTTTATTTCGAGTAACAATATTTTTTTTTATGGTTTTAGTTTTAGTTAACTATAACAACCCTTCCTCAGACATGAATACTGAAGCCACTGTTATGTACAAACCGCTAACAAGTTGCTCTATAACTACTAAAAATCATCATGGAAATCTGCAATATTCTACATGAGCATGCAAGTATCTTACAACAAATTTCACACAACAAACTTGCACATTTCAAACAACAGACTTGCGATTGATTAAAAAAGAGTTACAATTTGTGTTCTACATAAGGCAGAAATTCTTCACTAGACAACAGAACAAATGTCGGTGCTCCGAGTCTGCTTTTGATTATTTATGTTTGTCAGATTGTTAGGCCATAAGCCAAGTCTAGCCAAGTCTGTCTCATATGTGTCCTAATAGGGTTATACATAAAACAGCAAACACCTGCTCCATTCTCGGGAAGGATTGAGCTGTTTCCTACTTTAAAAGAACTCAATCTCTATATATTCAAACAGAGACCGACCACAGTTCAAGACCATCAAGTCATTAGAATTCACACCTGTTTGTTTGAGATAAAGCATGTAAAAAACCAAAGCATATATGTGCATAGTGGCTTACTGTTTTTTTTTTTTTACAGTTTACTCAGTAGGTGACAAGATGTCTACTGTCAGTAAACAGGATGTACCAGCCACTTAATGACACATTAGTGCCATCCAGACAGGGTTAATGCTCTGACAAACACTGAGTCAAGAGTGTAATTGTCCCGCTGGGTGCTCTGTTTAGAGGTAATGGCACTGCCTTACCATTACGGAGGTTTATGCTGAAGTCTAAAACTGTTAGAACTGTTTTGCGATTAATTATTAATTCTAATTAAAGTTCATTAATAATACATTAGCATTAATGTTCATGGGTGTTCATCACTATTCATTATGCCAATTGAATTGAATGACATAATAGCTGTCCTTGTTAAAAATAATTAGGGGAAAGGGAAGGGGAAGTGGTGTGGTGACCCATACTCAGAATTTGTGCTCTGCATTTAACCCATCCAAGTGTACACACGGTAGTGAACATCCGGAGCAGTGGGCAGCCAATGCTGCGGCGCCCCGGGGAGCAGTTGGCGGTTCGGTGCCTTGCTCAAGGGTCTCACCTCAGTCGTGGTATTGAGGGTGGACAAGGTTCAACCACGATGTTATGAAGCTACGAGAATACTTTTTGTGTGCAAAGAAAACAAAAAGAATCACTTTGAAGTCTTTGACGTGCGTTCACAAAGTATTCTCGTAGCTACATAAAATTACGGTTGAACCAGTAATGTCACATGGACTATTTTAACAATGTCCTGACTACCTTTCTGGGCCTTGAACGTGTCAGTTCCATTGCTGTCTATGCAGGGTCAGAAAGTTATCAGATTGCATCAAAAATATCTTAATTTGAGTTTTATGGGCTTGGAATGACATGAGGATTAGTAATTAATGACACAATTTTCATTTTTGGGTGAACTATCCCTTTAAGAAGCTTCCACTATGATCACACCCAGACCTCATCCTGTTCTGTACCTTTTTGTAGAAGAACGTATTGTGTCTGTCAACGTCTGGGACAAATTCAAATGAGTTATTTTAAGAACAAATGCAAAATATTGATGACGCAGATGTTCATTGATGGCTAATGATTACTTCAGTTTTCACTGGATTACAAACATCCTGTCACACATACAACCTCATATATTACATATTATAGTTCTTTCTTGCTCTCTAGTGCAATTTTCTGTACTTTCTTCAACAAAAATTATTGTAAACAATCTTTTAATTAAATCTGTTATTTTTATTTTACATGCATTACCTTCTTTAGGATTATATATTACAAAAACATACTTTCCAACTACATTGCTCATTTGAGCAGAGATAACTTGCCCTCAAAGTTGGGTATTTTACCCAGATGCTCTCCTCCCACACCCCAGTCCCACCTCCAGTCACCTTGTGTTCTTCAATCATGCACACTTATTTCCTATCAGTTATTTTTCCTGCCCTCCTTGACCCCGTTGAACTCTCACTCTGCAGCCTGTCTGCTCTCACACTCAGTTTTAAAAACACTGTGCTACACAAAGTGTCAAGCTTTCTCTTGCCCTCTCTCCCAGACCTCTCAGTGCGACGCTACCAAAGAGCTCACGGCACGGACATGCTTACCTCTTACTTCGCTCTGCTTTTGCAACTTGACAATTGATGTCTCAAGACTCCAACTACAAGAGAAGAAATATTTTTACATTTAGAAAAGTCAGATGAACAGTGTAGTGTGTACTTGTGCTCTTAATTTAACTGCTTTCAGTGTGTCATTACTCAGGAAATGTAATTCATTGGAGATCACACAGGATAATTATAGAGCGAGTCTCAAGACTCAAGTGTTACCACTAGGTTCCATTCAGTGCTTTTCACGTGGGAAGTCGGTCCATTGTGTGCATCAGCTTATCTATAGTTTTATTCATATTCTGATGACACATTTTCCAGAAACCCTAAGTGTAAATGATAACACAAAGTACTTGATTCACTGAATAACTATTTTTGTGTCACTTGTAAGTGAAAGCCTAGTTAGTAATTTATGCATTGCTAGACAAATAATGCTTGTTTCCAAACAAGTTTCCAAAACACAGACTAAAAACCTTGTATATATTATCGCATAGGCCAACCAACAAGAGTAAAACAAGAGTTTGTTCCCATTCTTAATCAGAACTAGCAATGCCAGTTTCTAAACGAATCATTTTGTGCATAGATTATTTCCCATGCTTTGGTCAAAGTTAGCAAAATGCTCTGAATCAATTCGAGATTCAGTCTGAATCAGCTCACTCATGCTCTGAAATGTCTGCAATGCTGATACTTTTTTTTTACACAGAGAACAATAGAGTTCGACATCTGCGCGTGCACCTGTGAACGACTCCTTACAAGTAAGAACATTTTCCAAACAAAACACTTGCAGTACATGTACCACTGCATTAACATGTTTTTTATTTATAATGTGCATTTTATCGTGGCTTATCATGTAAATGCCATGTTACACAGGATAAATACGGTAATAATTCATGATATTGCTATATATCAAAGTATATTTCATACTATCACTATAGTGGGCAACTTTTTGAAAGGGTAATTTTGAGAAATTCCAACTATTGCTGTGTTATATGGGGTGACAAATGGGCAGGACTGAAACAAACAAACAAAAAAACAAAAACATTAAACATTTAAAAATAGAACTTGCTTCAAGTTCACATTATACGGGTCATTATTTTTTGCAGTGGTAAAAGGCGTCCCTCTAATTTGCAACTGTTGAAATAAACTTCAACAACCACTAGATTATTAAATGATTGCGTATATGTATTCAGTGCACAATTTGTGCAACAATATAACATTTTTAACACAAATAAATTGTGAATATTGTGAATATAGACTTTATTTAACATGCACAATTTAATTAAAATTTAAAGTTATTTAAAAAAAATACATATTATATTTTAAGAAAAAGTTGTGTCCCCCAATTATATGTCTGTGGTGTTATAATAATTACTTGTATTATAATCTGGTATTAATAAAAAATCAAAATGTCCTTAAGCTGCTATTTTACAGAATATAACATATTAAAGGGATAGTTCACCTAAAAATGAATATTCTGTCATTAATTACTCACCCTCTCATGTTGCTCCAAACCTGTAAGACCTTTGTTCATATTTGGAACACAAATTATTAAATTTTTTATTAAATCAGAGAGCTTTCTGACCCTGCATAGACAGCAATGCAACTGAAATGTTCCCAGGCCCAGAAACGTAGTCATCGGTAAAATAGTCCATGTGATATCAGTGGTTCAAACTTAATTTTACAAAGCAGCGAGAATAATTTTTGTGAGCAAATAACAACTGTATTCAACAATTTGTCTCCTTCGCATCACCCTAAGCATCATTATATAGAGTATCATGACACATGCGCGTACGTTCCTTTGCACGTAAACAAGGCTTAGCGCTTGCGTGTTCTACGTCAGCAGCCACACACATGCGTTGTTTAAGTGCAGAGGTACTCTTGATAATGGTGGAAGACGTGATTTGGAGAAGAAGAATTGTTGAATAAAGTAGTTATTTTTGTTTTCTTTGTGCGCAAAAAGTATTCTCGCTGCTTTGTAAAATTACGGTTGAACCGCTGGTGTCACATAGACTGTTTTAGCGATGTCCTTACTACGTTTCTGGGCCTGGGAACATTTCAGTTGCGATGGAACGACATGAGGGTGAGTAATTAATGACAGAATTTTCATTTTTGGGTGAACTATCCCTTTAAATAAAGTTTCAATAGACCGTTTGCCATTTGTATATGTATAAATGTCACATGTTCACATCCTGATGTTCACATGAAAAAAAAAAAAACACCTCTGAGTCAGCCTTGTCCCTCTTGCCGCAAATCAGCAACTGTGTTTCTGTGTTATGGGCTGCGTGACAGTAAGGTGTCCCATTGCAGACAGTGCCAGTGGCTTGTTTGAGGACACTAGGGTGACAGTGGTCCCCTGAGGCATGAGGTGGCGAATGACACGTCATGGTTTTTCTGGACTCTCTGCCTGTCCATTCACGCGCTAGTGCTGACCTCATCAGCATCTGACGCGTTGTCTCAAATCTCTAACTCTAATCATGGTTGGCATGGCCTCATATTCAGTGACAGCGTGTAGTTGGGCTAAGGGCTGGTGTCTACATTAAGATGAAAATAACTGTGTGATGCTGAACAGAACAGCCAGTGGTAGCACCTCAATCCATCCATCCATCCAGAGAGAGAGAGAGAAAGAGAGAGGAAATGGGTCTGTAATGTTATAATGATCCATATAGCTTAACTGGCAAAACCTACTGCATTTTATCCCTAGAGCCAAACAATCTATTTACAGTGATTGCTATCATGTATGTTTTTAAAAATTGATAATTCCAAATAAATAAAAAAAATTCATCATTTGCTCACCCATATGACTTTTGGTATTTAGCATACAAGTCATATGGATTATTTTTTATGATGCTTGTATTGAGATTTTTATTTTATTTTTTATATTTTTTGGAGCTCAACAACCTGAAAACAGAACCATAAAACATTTTCATTCCTTGAAATAAAATATAAAAAAATATATATATATATAAAAAATGTTGCTAGTAGACATGGCAACATTTCTAATTTAAATTTAGTTGAACTAAATTAACTAAAACCAATAAATAAAAATATTTTAAAAAAAACAGAGACATGTTTAAAATTATTTTAAAATGATAGAAACACAACAAAATCACTAAAATGTGTTCTAAAATTAAAGTGAAAACAAAAAATTTAAAATAACATTTAATTAAAAATTTTAACAAAAACTCTAATAGTAATATCAATCATATTAAAATAACACAGATTCAAGTTTGGCAACTGTAAATGAGTGGTGAGTGAATGATGATAATATTTTCGTTTCTGAGTGAACTATCAAGAAGATTAAAGTTTTCTTTAAAATTCTGTAACATTGGTGTACTCTCAGAGTTCAATGCATGTCATGTCTGTGAAAGCACATATAGTCAGGTGCTGCAGGGCATGCTGGGACAGCGTGTGGAGGTCACGATGAGCGGGAAGGCAGTCCCTGTTTCAGCGATATGAGCTGTGACAGATTCATCCGGCTGGCAATGACAGATCAGAGACCACAGTTGAGTTAAGAGATGGAAGGAACACCCCCGTGGCTGAACAAACTCTCATCTGTCTGCTAATAGAGAGTATGAAGAGAGGGATAATGGTCTAATAGAGGTTTATTTCATTTTTTTTTCATTTGGGTGTTAAATATATATATCTGTGTGTGTGTGTGTGTGTGTGTGTGTGTGTGCACGTGTGTACTTGTTTATGCTACATTGTGGGGACCCACAAGGATAGTAAAACCTGAAATTTTGGACTGTGGGTCCCCACGAGTAAAATATGTCTGTATGATAACATGGGTAATTTACAATGAAAAATTACTTAAAATTTTAGTAAAAGTAAAACGTTCTTCATTCTTTAAATGTCATTGGTAATTCTGTTTTCTTGAATTTAAATCACAATTATGCACCAGCAACCATTCAAATTGTGTTTAAATTCAGAAACAGAATTGGACTTTTAAAGGCATGCCAAACTGGCGCACAACCCTACTGGCTACGCACCAGGTCTTCAGAGAAATGGCTACTTAAGGCAGGAAATGTGTTGCTTTTAAACTTCCGGAAGCATCTGAACAGAGCAGTTAAGTCTCGGGTCCCTCAGGTACTGCCTCTGCGATAAAAGCTTTAAGTGATTTGAAGCTTTTTGAGATGTGTTGCATTTAGAGTGGCTGAGTAATTCCAGGACGAGGCACAGCTTTGTACCATCCACAAAAATAATGCGTTTCATAAATAGGCTTATTCGTTAGGTATCTCTCTCTCTCTTACCTTCGTCATCTGGTCTTAGTCATGGATAGTTTCCGAACATGGGTGTCACTAGGTACTTGACTGATGCATGACGTGGATCATGTCATGAAATCATGCCTTAGTGGTTTGTGGTTGTTCTCTGAAACGAGAATAACAACCCATGTTTGTTGGATTTACCAAATGAGCCTGTTTTCATTGCCATAAATCTTATCAGTGGCTGGTCATGAAACCTCAGCATGACCTTGATTTTGAAGGTTTAACAAGAGTACATGGCTGTGGAACAAGGAAGTAATGTTCACCATCATCCTAAAAGTGAGCAGCACTCTGAGCAGCACTCTGCCAACTCTGTAGTCTGATCATAAAATCCAAATATTGGATGATTCACTCCGTCATTTACGAGCTTAGATTAGTAGCTCTGCCTGATAGAGGCTGTGGAGGATCACATGACAAGAACACAGGCTTTAAATCATACTGAGGATGGTGACTCACCCTACTGGACATTGCTTTTTTTCTTACCTGTGTGTGTCTGAGGCGAAAATTGCATTTGGACTGCAGCGATAGCAGATGTTTGATTAACTAAGTGTGCATCGCTAATGCCGTGTTCATTATGTAAATTACAAGAATGAATCATCAAATACCACACTGCATCAATAGGGAACTTAATGAATGAAATATTACTTTCAAGATTATTTATCCTTCATGTGGAAGATTTGCTTTTAGTCTAAGCATCAGTGAAATAATTACACTATCTGAGAGAGTCAGAAAGAATTTGTTTCCTCTGGTGGTCCGTTTTCAGCGGTGTAGCAGATGTTATCTGTTGCTGTGCTGTTATATAGACTTCCACACATATGCTATTTACACTTATTTAACGCACTCTAAAAAGCTTTCTGCTGTTCTCTTCATCTGTCGAGTTGAACATCCTGTGTCACTCGACAAGCAATTACCAAAAGCAGGCCTGGTTTAAGGACACCCGCCTATCAAACTTTGAAGCTTTCTTAGAAATGCAGCTTTGGGATTTTAGTTCCAGGAAAGTGGCTTTACTGATTCAGATGGATCTTTTATTAGAAACTGTCTGAGTCATACTCTCATGAATTACTTTCCTCAGACCTTGATTGACAGACTCTCCTCTCCCATAATGGAGAGCTGCTTTTACAGAGATCTGTCCAGAGTTGCATTAAGAGTTAATGCATTTTAGAACACGGCGGTTTCATTTATAGCTCAGATGAAATGTCATTTTATCTAGTAGCTACGCGCAGAGGTGAAATGAAGGTCTAGTAACATTGCATTAATGTAAAAATTATAAATGTTTTCAAAAGATATATGTGCTTGAACTAGGACTGTCTATAGAGTTAAAATTTTAACTATTTAACATTTTTACACAGTACGCCCATTAATTAAATAAACAGGTCACCCAAAATATGTGACGGTTTTTTTTCAGCATCTCACGCCATGAGCATTGTCTTTTAAGTCAGACTGAATTTATGATTTGTTTTTCTTTTTTAATATATTTGTTTGCAATTGATCTCATTAAATTGACAGCCCTAACTGAGACACATCTCAGGATTTAGTTGAGTTTATGCAAATGGAATCAAAATAAATGAGCATTAAGCTTAAATAGCACCTGTACTGATCAAAATCAGTTGCCAGTTTGGTCGTTCAAGTTTTTGGATGTTGATGTGTCTTTCATTCATGCTGATTTCAGTGGGGAATCCTCTCTTGTCTTTGACAGCACATTGGATCTGGGAATGAGTCTCCTACACGCTTTAAGCTCCTCAGAGACAGGCAGCAGGCGGTTGTTGCCATGGAAGCTGGTCACCTGATTGTGTCTTTGCCAATAGGGATTCCCCATTTATAACATACTGTGTTGCTGGAATTCTTATCAGGGTGTGTGTGTGTTTACAGTGTGTTCGGATGCATTATAATGTTTAAATATGTTTGATTAGCAGACATGCATTTTCCCCCAATATAGCGCATTGCTTCCCATGGGATCATTAACGTTCTGTGTTATATCTTATCTCTACTTGTGTGTGCGTGTGGTTGTTTGTTGGGAACAGGGGGTTTGAGCTGCCTCCCGTGATGCCCTGGGGAGGAGGGTATGAGTCAGGAGTGAGTCAGAGAGTCTCCCTCCCTGCCCTGCCCTCAAACACACACACACACACACACACATGTTGGTTTTTGTGGTTTATGGGGACTCTCCATAGGCGTAATGGTTTTTATACTGAACAAACTGTGTGAGCTATTGCCCTACACCAACCCTACACCTAAACTTAGCCATCACAGGAGACTTTGTGCATTTTTAGATTTTCAAAAAAGCACCATTTAGTATGTTTTTTAAGCCTTTTGAATTACGGGGACATAGGCAGTGTCCTCATAAACCACCTTCATATTGTAATACCTCTGTCATACCCATGTCATTATGCAAATTTGTGTCCTCATAAACCACATAAACATGCACACACACACACACACACACACACAGGCATACTGAGATGGAATGAGAATTGGCAGATACTCAATTTATCACAGTGGGCTGAATGTATTTTCAAGTGTATAGACAGACTACCTTGATACGAAATACACATGCACAAATATTGAATCTAATTTAATTAAATTATATTATAAAAAGTTTTACATTTTATAATTAATATATTATAACATTTAAAAAAAGCTTTTACCAATTTTCTGAATAATGACTGTAATGAAAATGAAAATCCTGTCACTCACCCTCAAATGTTCCAAACCTGTATGAGTGTCAAAAATAGATATTTTAAAGAATGTGTGTCTCCAAACAGTTGATGGTAGCCATTAAATTCCATGGTAACTTTTTTCCATACTGTGGAATTCAATGGTTACCAGCAGCTTTGGTCACCAACAGTTTTCAAAACATCTTCTTTAACGATCAACAGAAGAAATAAATGTACATAAATAAATATAAATGTAAATAAATAAATATACATTCATATAGAACAACATGAGGGTGAGTAAATTAAACTGTACCATTCATTTTTGTTGAATATGGTTATAAATTGATGAGAATGTATGCTCCTTAGCTCATACTTTAAATATGAAAACAAACATTTGTAAAAAAGAGGCCTCCAATCAGTTGATACTTGGTAAAAGTGTTAAATGTGCCATTGAAACATTATCATTGGTTGTATAACATAAAATATATTTGTTCCACATTTGATAATGTACCACTGTGAGAACCTGTTTATATTTAAACACCAGATTTATTAGGAACCATGAACACTCTTCACAATGCCTTGTTAAATAATGTCTCACAAACACTTATGTTCATCTCTAAAGTATTCTCTAAAATCAGCCTACGTTCTCTAAAACCCACTCTTAAACTTTTATGTTTTTTTTAAACTAAATTAACCCACCTACACATTTTTTTTGCTGTGCATTCTCTCATATGTTGTTGTTTGTTGTTGTTGTGCCACTGCTGTGACCCAGATTTCTGGCCACTGATGGCTGTTTGTATAGTTATGCACCTGTCCTCCCACTATCGGCTGCATGAGTCTCTGTCTATTTTGCATTTTTCCATTGACAGGTCATTCATCCAATTCAGAGCACCTCATTTGCTGTACAGGACCAGAAGGGTCTACGACGTGCGAAACGTGACTTCATCACCATCACCAGTCATATCTGGCATTTATGCTCTAAAATAATTTCTGGGACAGCCCGCTGTTCACCTGCCAATGTCAATCTGCGGGTTATAACCATAATGAACCATCTGCCTTGCGAGGTCAAGTTGCTTTGGAAGGAGTAGTGTCTCACGGCTTCTTTGTTCCTGCTGGTTTGTCTCGTCTCTGCGGGCATCCAATGGAACAAACACTCTAGTGCCCGCGACTTTCATCAACCCCCCCGAACATCACAAATGACTCTCCGGATGTGTAATAAGATGCTGTGCATGGATGGCCGTCTCAGCCACTGTGAACGAGGCTGGGCCAATCTCACATCAAGAGCTCTGAGTTAAGTACGATGACAGCCATGCTATTTGCCCTTGACTTTTTATTCCTGTTCTTCCTTATTTATTTTACATCAGGTGAAAAAAGAAGATGTGACTAGTGGCGCTGGAAAGAAAAGCTGTGATATTTGCTGACGTGGAAGGGTCTGGTGACTCTGAATGAGTTTGGGTAAGTGTGAAAATACACGTCTGAATAAAGCAGATGACAGTAAGCTCTGTTAGATCCTGTCAGCGTGTCACCATGCACACATGTTGAGACATACAGTACACAATATGAGATAAGATGTGTTCTTTACTGAACATTATGAACTTGATGTAAGACATCATGATGAGCAAACATTGTCAAATGTATATTGAATTATTCACCATGCACATCCAGGGGACATTGAAATTGTGTTATTTAAATGTCAACTTAAATATCTAATGAGTAAAAAGAAAAAGTCCTGCTCATTTTTTATTATAATTGTTTTGGTTAGTTTAATCTGGATTATTTTAAAAGATTAAATCAAAATAAATAGTAAAATAAAATTTAAAAAATGTTTTTATTTAGTTATATTTTTTTATATACAGTAGCATTTTAGTTCAATACATTTCATGAGGGTGGTATTGCTTAGATAATTGTTGAAAAAAAGTTCATTGAGATCTCTGATATTTGCAGAACTTGCCCATTCTTTAAATATTAATATAGTTGATAATCATAGTTAATAAATAACAAAAATATAGATTATAATAAACATGAACACACACACACACATGCATATATATATATGTTATCATGTTTTGATTGTGTTTTATTGTGTTAGTTAGCTGTATTTTATTGTAATTTTTTTTTAGTTATCTTTTTCTGAACTCTTCATATATATATATATATATATATATATATGTATATATTAGACATTTTATTTATTTAATATTGTATATCAAATAATAATAATGGCAAAATTATATTTGATTGTGCATGCTCATTTCCCTTATTTTTACATCTAGATTTTCTTCTGCCATCTAATGCTCACTTAAAGTTAATCTTTAATTTAATCACACAAAATATATCTCCAGTAAATATCAAAATGAGTATCCATTGTGTTGTGAAACCTACATTTTATTTTGTATTTAAAGAAAAAATATACACTTTTAATATCTGCAACTTATCTGTTATCTACTATAACATGGAAACTATTATCGGTTCATCAACCAAATTTAATATCGGTTCATCTCTGAATAACAACTGTTCTGCCAATCCAACATAATGTAACCAATTTAACTGGAGCTGACGATTGAAAAAGTTAGTCTGGGGTTTGAAAAGAACAGTCATCTTCCTCAAGCTTCAGTGATTGCACTGCTGCTGCCCTATCTTGAGGATTTGGAGAGCTGGCATTACCTCAACCCTTCCTCTGCTCTTAACTAGCGAGTCACTCTCAGCTCTTCATCTGTTATAACACACCACACACTCTGCTTTGGGACAGATGGATTAAATGCACAAAAAAGTAACAATGCGATCTACACCGAGCCAGGTGGGCTCCCTCACCTGCTCTCATGTAGCCTCAATATTTGTTTCCAACCATCAGATGCATTTAATGGACTCTATTTCCCCTGCTATTTATCTCTCTTTAGTCCATTAGGTTGCGTGCAAAAGCAGATTGGCCATAGTGCATGTAAAAATAAGCATCTAGACGTTCAATGTAGATGCTCCACAATGGGCTTTATGTACAACCTTATCAGTGTAGTGTGCTGAGTGAGTCAGTGAATAGGTCACTGACGGGGAGATGGGCTCCTTCATTGTCATTGTATTTTTTCTCTCTCTTTTGGAAAATTACACGTCTGATACCGCAGCTGGTTCTGAACCTTGGCCAGCGTTGCGTAACCTGAGTTTGCGTCATCAGGTAGTGGCTCACATATGCCTGCTGCTGTTAACCAGCCTTGTCAGGGGATGTGGGCGTTCATACCAGAGGTCTTGCTCTCTTCCTTTTCACCATCTTTTAACCTATTTTTAGTTTTTAATTTCTTCAGAATTTGTCGTTGCACTCAGTCAGTGGAACTTTGGATAAAAGCGTCTGCCAAATGACTAAATGTAAATGTAAATGTAAACAAAGGTCAAAGGAACGACATGAATGTGAGTAATTAATAAAATTATTTTTATTTTTGGGTGAACTATCCCTTCAATAAACAATCCTGTGAGTTTAGGGGCAGGACTATCTGTGTGTCCAACCACACTGTAAAAAAAAAAAGTTGAGCTTCAGCAGATTTGTTGGCTCAATTTTTTTTTTTCACAGTGCAATAGCAGACTGAAAATGTGTTCAATTCAAATCTTAATATGTGTGGTTTTAAAAGTCCCAGGCTTGTGAAGAAAAACCCTGTAATCCCAAAATCACATTTTGTGCACCTAAACAGGACACGTCTGTGATCAATAAAAGAACTTTGTCCTCATTTTAAGATTCACTGTTGCGGATCAATGAGGGCCTGATTTTTGGATCGAATCTCACAATAGGGGAAGCAAGACACCTGCTCCCTCCCTCTCCCCACAGACACACAAAACCCTTCTGGAAGTTTCTGTGCGTGGGCCGTGTTCCACTTCCCCTTCCTGTGCTGTGCCAGAGGCAGTGGGCATGTTATTCCCCCTCATCCTTGTCTGTCAGCTGCTAGAGTGAGTCACTGGGCAACGGGCAGCAGGCTGGGTCTCCTCTGCCCACTGAACACTCCCCTCTTCCAGTGCACAAAGATGGGCCCGCTGATGAGACAAGCATTTTGTGTGTGTGTCTGTCCACCTACTTGCATATCTGTTGTTGATCTATTCCCACACACCTTAAAGAAAATAATGTTTCTGTGTTAGTGTTCAATATTTGAGTTTGTCAGCCTATTCTGACCCACACTGACCCCCACCTCAGAGGTAAATGCTTGACTTTCTTGAAAACACTGTATAATGTCTTCCATTAATAAATGAATAGGCCTGCTTTAGAGAACAAGTACTTGTCAGTCTGGTCTAGTTGGAACTGATGCTTTTTCTTGTATTTTTTGCATTTCTATTTGCTTGAAGAATAACATAATGACACCGTAAAAGACCTCAGTGTGAAGTAAAGGGGTCCTTTAAATCTTTCTTGATGGAAAATTTAAAACCCAGTTCGTCAATATGACAAATAATGATCATTTGTAGCTAAGCCACTGAAAACCACTGATTTTATAACTGAACATTTGACAACTGAGAGGCACACTTTATACAAATAGAGGTGGGTGGTAGAATCTTACACAGAATAATTGTCACGGTTCATGGGTTTACTGACTCATCTTTGCTGTGTGTATGAGAGAGTTGTGTGGCTGTGTTCTGGCGTGCCTGTCTGTGTGTGTGGGCGTGGCTCGGTTCGTTGACGAGCTGATCGGATCCAGCTGCGGCTCGTTAACACCACTATTTAAGATCTGTTCTGTTTGTCCTTCATCGTCAGATCGTTTGGTGTTGTCTCCCGCCTGGGCTGTGTCCTGTGTTTTCTCTCTGGTTCCTGCTGTGCTGGATGACGGTTTCTGGTTCCTCAACGCTTCTGTTCCCGGACTGTCAGCTTTCGGTTGTCCACTGATCCTGCGTCACCAGTCTCCCTTGCCGGTGCTCGACCAGCCTTCTGACCACTAGTCATCTTCGTTCTGCCTATTCCAATAAACTGTTTTATTTGCATCACGCTTGTGAATCCTGCCTCTCTGTTCTGACAGAACGATCTGACCATCAATGGATTCAGCGGATGCACCCACGCTTGAGGACATCTTGTCAGCCAACAACACTCGGATGAATCGACAAGAGGAGCAGATGCTGGCTACTGGTCGAGCTGTGCAAGCTTTGGTGACGCAGGTATCCGAGCTCACCAATCAAGTGAAACAGCTAGGATCGCCCGCTGCGCCCTCCCCACCACCGCCTCTCCATTCCGTCCCTGAGAATCGCAGCGTTGTACACGAGCCTCGTCTACCCACACCTGAAGTCTACGCTGGTGAGCCCAACCTTTGTAGAGCCTTCTTAACTAAATGCTCTATGTATTTTTCACTGCAACCCGTCACGTTTTCATCTGAACTGTCTAAGGTAGCTCTAGTTTTGACGCTGCTCTCTGGGCGGGCCGCCCAGTGGGGGACGGCGGTGTGGGAGAACCAACACCCGTGCTGTGCCTCGTTCCGACTTCTTTCGGAGGAGATGAGACGGGTTTTCGACCGCGCCGTCATGGGTCGCGAGGCAGCCAGTGTGTTGGCGGATCTACGGCAGGGGGACCATACCGTTTCTGATTATTCCATCGAGTTCCGCACACTGGCTGCCGAGTGCAAGTGGAACGAGGCGGCGCAGTGGGACGTGTTCCTGCATGGGTTGGCTGACCGTGTTCAACGTGAAATATTTGCCCTTGAGTTACCGGCGGACTTAGATGGACTTATTTCCTTGGCCCTTCGGGTGGACTCTCGACTTCAGCGCCGTGACCAGCTGACCCGTCCGCCTTCGCTATCGGAGTTTCCTGCCCATCCCATCTATGCGGCCAACAACACGGTCGGCCCGGTCTTCGATCACGAACCCATGCAGGTTGGTAGAGCTCGGCTCTCCCGGGAGGAGAGGGATCGGAGAAGATCTAGGGGCCTCTGTCTATACTGTGGTACGGCTGGACATTTCCTATCTAACTGCCCGTTAAAAGACAGAGCCCGACAGTAGAACGCGGGTTACTGTCGGGCGGTCTATCTCAGAGCAACCCGTCGGCTATGACTCTCCTTCCGGTGAGACTTCAGTGGACAACCGAATTCCACAACTGCAAGGCCTTGCTGGACTCGGGAGCTGAGGGGAACTTCATGGACTGGAACTTTGCTCGTCAACTTCTTGTACCCATAACACCACTTAAACTCAAGATCTCCGTTAACGCCTTGGATGGACAATCCTTACCGTGCATCACTCACTCCACTGTTCCCATCACCATGGTCACTTCCGGTAACCACCAGGAGGAGCTCACCTTTCTCCTCACCACGTCTCCCTTGGTTCCGGTCGTGCTGGGGCATCCATGGCTGATGCGTCACAATCCTAAGGTGGATTGGGGCCAGAATTCCGTCTCATCTTGGGGGGAGTCTTGCTTTTCTAACTGTCTTGTGTCTGCCGTTCCCACTGTGTCTCGTTCTCTGTTGCAGGATGAGTCGGTGAACCTGTCTAACGTGTCCCAGGAGTACCTCGACCTGAAGGAGGTGTTCAGTAAGTCCAGAGCCGCTTCTCTCCCTCCGCATCGTCCCTATGACTGTGCCATAGAGTTATTGCCAGGTACGTCTCCGCCTAAGGGCAAATTATACTCACTTTCTGCTCCTGAGAGGGAGGCCATGGAGAAATATATTTCTGATTCTCTGGCAGCCGGGCTCATTCGTCCTTCCTCTTCTCCCGCGGGGGCAGGATTCTTTTTTGTCAAGAAGAAGGATGGCTCCCTGCGACCTTGTATTGACTACCGAGGGCTGAACAACATCACGGTAAAGAATACTTATCCTTTGCCGTTGATGTCTTCAGCTTTCGAGAGGCTGCAGGGAGCATCCATTTTTACTAAATTGGATTTGCGCAATGCCTATCATTTGGTCCGCATTAGGAAGGGGGATGAGTGGAAGACCGCTTTTAACACCCCCAGGGGGCACTTTGAATACTTGGTCATGCCCTTCGGCCTGTCCAACTCGCCCGCGGTTTTTCAAGCACTCGTTAATGACGTGTTGAGAGACATGGTCGATCAGTTCATTTATGTCTACCTGGACGACATATTGATTTTTTTCTTCTTCTCTCCAGGAACACGTTCAACACGTCAGGCGAGTGCTCCAGAGGCTGCTAGAGAATGGGCTTTTTGTCAAGGCGGAGAAATGCGTTTTTCATGCACAGTCTGTTCCATTTCTGGGGTATATCGTCTCGTCCGAGGGAATACGCATGGATCCCGACAAGGTTAAGGCTGTTGTGGATTGGCCAACCCCTGATTCCCGCAAGGCCCTGCAGAGGTTTCTGGGGTTCGCCAATTTCTACCGACGTTTTATTCGTAACTTCAGCCAACTAGCCGCTCCTCTGACTGCCTTAACCTCCCCCAAGACGGCGTTCAGGTGGTCGGATGCAGCTAATGCTTCATTTACCAACCTCAAGAGCCGCTTCGTTTCTGCTCCCATTCTTGTTGCCCCTGATCCCACACGTCAGTTCGTGGTGGAGGTTGACGCGTCAGAGGTGGGGGTAGGTGCGGTTCTTTCTCAGCGTTTTTCCTCGGACGACAAGATGCACCCCTGCGCGTTTTTTTCCCATCGCATGTCGACTACCGAACGTAATTACGATATTGGTAACAGAGAGCTGTTGGCGGTTAAGTTAGCGTTAGAGGAATGGCGTCATTGGCTAGAGGGTTCGGGGGTACCCTTTATCGTCTGGACCGATCATAAGAACCTTGAATACATCAGGTCCGCCAAACGTCTTAACTCCAGGCAGGCTCGGTGGGCCCTTTTTTTCGGTCGGTTTGATTTTTCCATCTCTTATCGTCCTGGCTCGAAGAACATCAAGCCCGACGCGCTCTCTCGCATTTTTGATCGTTCGGAACGTCCCTCCACCCCCGAGCGCATCCTTCCTGAGAGACTTGTTATTTCTACTCTCACTTGGGAGGTGGAGGCTAAGGTCCGCGCAGCCTTAGAAGGGGTAATGCCCCCGCCCGGGGGCCCACTTAGCCGGTTGTTTGTGCCGGAGAGATTACGGTCAGACGTCATTCAGTGGGCTCATTGTTCTAACGTGGCTTGCCATCCAGGAATAAATCGCACTAAGTTTCTGGTTAAACAACGGTTCTGGTGGCCGTCTATGGCCCGCGACACTCTGGAATTTGTTTTGGCCTGTTCAGTCTGCGCTCGTGCTAAGACTTCCAATCGGCCCCCAGAGGGGTTACTCCAGCCGCTGTTGGTCCCTTCGAGACCCTGGTCCCACATCGCACTCGATTTTGTTTCTGGTCTCCCACCCTCCCTGGGAAACACGGTTGTTTTGACCGTAGTGGACCGGTTCTCGAAGGCGGCCCATTTCATCCCCTTGCCTAAATTACCCTCTGCCAAGGAGACAGCGGCTACTGTCGTCGATCACGTCTTTCACATTCATGGCCTCCCGATTGACGTGGTTTCCGACAGGGGTCCCCAGTTTACCTCCAGATTTTGGAGGGAGTTTTGCCGTCTCCTGGGGGCGAGTGTTAGTCTATCCTCTGGTTTCCACCCGCAGAGCAATGGGCAGACTGAGAGGGCTAATCAGGATCTCGAAAGAGTGTTGCGGTGTTTGGTCTCCCAGAACCCGTCTTCCTGGAGTCAACAGCTCTCGTGGGTTGAGTACGCACATAACTCGTTACCAGTCTCGTCCACGGGCCTTTCACCGTTTGAGTGTAGTATAGGTTACCAGCCACCTATTTTTCCCAGTCTGAATTCCGAAGTCGCGGTTCCCTCCGCCCACGCCTTCGTCCAGAGGTGCCATCGCACCTGGAAAAGAGCCCGAGAGACTCTTCTCCAGGTGGGAGTGCGCACCAAGGCCCAGGCCGATCGCCACCGGTCTAAGCCTCCCGTCTACGTCGTTGGTCAAAAAGTGTGGCTTTCTTCCAGTAACATTCCGCTCCGCTCCGTTTGTAATAAACTAGCACCCAAATTTATAGGCCCGTTCACTGTCACTAAGATCCTTAGTCCGGTGGCAGTCCGCCTCAAACTTCCTCCAGCGTACAGGAGAATTCATCCCGTTTTTCACGTTTCCAAAGTTAAGCCCGTTTTTCATTCTCCCATTAACCCGCCTGCCCCGGTTCCCCCACCGCCGCGTCTCGTAGATGGGGAGCTTACTTATTCGGTCCGTCGTATTCTGGACTCGAGACGGAGGGGACGTGGAATTCAGTACTTGGTGGACTGGTAGGGTTACGGTCCGGAGGAGAGAAGTTGGGTTCCGGCTAGGGACATTCTGGATCACTCCCTTATTGATGATTACAATCTACGGGTAGGTTCCCCTGAGAGCGCCAGGAGGCGCTCCTAGGAGGAGGGGTACTGTCACGGTTCATGGGTTTACTGACTCATCTTTGCTGTGTGTATGAGAGAGTTGTGTGGCTGTGTTCTGGCGTGCCTGTCTGTGTGTGTGGGCGTGGCTCGGTTCGTTGACGAGCTGATCGGATCCAGCTGCGGCTCGTTAACACCACTATTTAAGATCTGTTCTGTTTGTCCTTCATCGTCAGATCGTTTGGTGTTGTCTCCCGCCTGGGCTGTGTCCTGTGTTTTCTCTCTGGTTCCTGCTGTGCTGGATGACGGTTTCTGGTTCCTCGACGCTTCTGTTCCCGGACTGTCAGCTTTCGGTTGTCCACTGATCCTGCGTCACCAGTCTCCCTTGCCGGTGCTCGACCAGCCTTCTGACCACTAGTCATCTTCGTTCTGCCTATTCCAATAAACTGTTTTATTTGCATCACGCTTGTGAATCCTGCCTCTCTGTTCTGACAATAATACTGCATGACGTACAGTAGGCTACTGTTCAAATGTTGTTGTTTTTTTAAAAGGAATGAATAATTTTATATTTATAAAGGTAGTTATAATGTCATAAAAGATTTATATTTTTAATAAATGCTGTTTCTTTGACCTTTCTATTCACCAAAAAATCCTAAAATACAAATGTGTTACAGTTTCCACAGAAACATTTTCAATAAGAAATATTTTTTGAGCACCAAATCAGCATGTTAAAATGATGTCTGGAGGATCATGTGATACTGAAGACTAGAGTAATGGATGCTGAAAATTAAAAAAAACCTTAGCCATCGCAGGAATAAATTACATTTTAAAATATTGGCTATTAAAATAGAAAGCAGTTGTTTTAACACTGTATTTTTTTAACAAATAAATGCAGACTTCTTTCAAAAATATTAAAAAATCTTACATCCCCCAAACTGTTGAACAGTAGTGTATGTCACTATACTGAAGAAAACAGTCTAGAAGGAACAACTGGTTGGAAAAACGAATTAGGGCGACTCAAACTTTCAGTCGGCCTGATCTGGGCCAGCTGAATGGAGCTGCTGTAATCAACAATGTATTAAATAAAATGCAGATCAAATTAATTTGTAGATCAAATTAACCACATTTTTAGTTAATTTTGAACTATTTAATTTTTTAAAAGAAAGAATCGGTTCACAGATTGTCTCCAGTACTGTCATGGACCACCAGGAGTTACTGGATACTTGGTACGTATTATGAGTGATTCTGAACTTGTGAACAAAATATCAGTTTAAAGAGTCAATTGCTTTTTTGATAAGAGTCATGGGCTATTTATTTACTCTTGAATGTGTTTGCACATTAGCTGGATCAGTCAATACAGTCTAATGATTTGAGTTTAAGAAGCAATATTTACGATACTCTTTTACTCTGATCTCATTTTATTGATTTGATATATCTTTTTGAAATCTTGACCAAAAATAGGTCTTTCCTTGCTTAAATACATAGGAGACTGTTATCTAGATAGAAGATGGTTCCCAGGGGCATTACCAGTATGACCACCAAATGAACTTACTTGCCTTACAGGATCTTTAAAAGCAGTACACCATGATCCAGATAATGAAACAAAGCACATCTGACAAAGGGACAACTGCAGTTCTTCAAAGCCCTCCTTGTAAGTACAACATTTTCATAGTAAGCCTATATATCTCTTCTCTCACTCTCCCTTGCTGTGACTTCCTTCCTACATCCTGAGGGAGGACAACAAAGAGCTAAAATATATTAATAATTGATGTACGCCCACATCCAAAAGGAGGAACACCCATCCCTGCTGGTCCCCATGCCTTACTTTCACTGACCATCTTTCAAACTGTATATCCTCAATATCTATATCCATGTATGGCACATGCCTCTGCCTCTGGTACATCTTGTTCTCGGGGAGTTTTTCATTTCCTCTCTGCTTACAGCCTTGTAAAGCACAATGTCAACAGCCAATAATCACCCCAGCACACTCACACTGAATAGTAACAATCTACAAAGCTTCAAGGTCTCCCCTAAGTGACATGGTCACCTTTTTTTCTGGGAGCGGCTGCTTTGAATGAAGCCAGATGGCTCACTGATCATCATGGCTCTTTTTAGTTTGTTTTGAGGAGAGTTAAGGAAATGAAGAGCAGGAAATGACCCCTTAGAATTGCTTTTTTAACCTCATGAAATAGTATAAAGACAAAGAAATATTCAAGTATTGAAATAACTCGATGTACACTCACACAAGATGAAGAAAATTTAGCTTGTGTCTAATAATTCATCCACACCACTAGGTGTGAGTGTAAGTCCAATTCCCCTGTTAGCCCCTGCTGATTTGATGTCAGGTGAATTTATAATAACGTACTAGCTAACACTTCCATATAAAGATATAAGACAATGCTAGTTAATGCTATACTGTGCTAATCACAAGAACAATGACTGAATTCAGAAAAAAACATTCCAGCATTTTCTTTTTAAAAATTTTTTTTTACATAATTCCAGGATTTTTCTCCATATAGTGGACTTCAATGGGGATAAACGGGTTGAAGGTCCAAATTGTAGTTTCAATGGAACTTCAAAGGGCTCTACACGATCCCAGCTGAGGAATAAAAGTCTTATCTAGCGAAATCTTCAAAAAAAAATTAATAAAATAAAAATTACAAATAAATTAAAAAATTGTTTATTGTATATACTTTTTAACCACAAATGTTCATACTGAACTAGCTCTGCGATGCGCATCTATGACTTCACGCATTATGTAATCACGTTGAAAAGGTCAAGCATGGTTAGTTCTTCGTCTATATACTCAAAACATGTAGGGTATATGTTCAAAAATGTAGGGTAGGGCGAAGAGCTCCATCTGATTTTCTTCAAAATTGTCTGACATTGTTGTTTTACCATTTTTTGTAAAGGGCGTTTGACTTTCTCTGCAGAAGAAGATCAACGCCTGCTTCTACATCACTGCCTGTTTAGCCCCGCCCACCAATTCACATATGTGGTGTAAATCAGTGGTTCCCAACCTGGGGGTTGCGACGCCCACTAGGGGTCGCTAAAGATTTACAAGGGGTCACCAAGCTTACTCTAGTTTGACCACAAGATGAAATTCCCGACAATTAGTGCTACCGTTTAATATTCTGTATTATGATTACAACCATTTGTTTACCAGGATTAAAGAAACTCACCTAAATACTGTCCAACATTAAGCAAAGGTAGTAGCAATCTCACACAGTCGCAGCATGCAGCGTAGGTTTCGTTTTGTTTGAAAATATGGCGGAAAGCAGTGAAAGGTTTTACAGAGGGAAATTATATGAATTAAAATATGAATGAATTAGGGGTGTGCAATATGACGATTTTTGATTGTGGACGATAAAATCTCTCCACAATCTGCTTTTGAAGAAATATCATAGTATCGTGCTACAGAAAATAATAATAATAATAAAATAATGACAAAGATTTTTATCTTCGCCCACTTTGGCCTGTTTCCCGTTATTGTTCAAATCAACGCAAAAATCAGAACAATGTTTTTATGCACAGTTGTAAATTTTAACCTGTTGATGAAAATTACCTAAGGTTCTAAAAATCTGATAAAATAATATAACCACCTATAATCATTCATCATTTTGACTCACCTCTTTTCTTATAAATGGTTTTAAGCATGAAATGTAAGGTTTATCATTTTATGTCTGTTAAACTGATTGTTTGATATGAGTATTTAAGCTATTTTAACCTAAATCAACTATTGGTCAATCAGAGCAGTGGGCATTCTGAATGGTTAAAAACAGGACAGAAAACGATGATTTTTTTTCTTTTTTAAATCTGAAGTAAAAAAAAAACATAGGTAGACCGCAGAGAAGAGTAAAAAAACAAAAAACAAAGGCAGTTCATGACCCCTTTAAGTAATATGATTTCATTCATTTTACAGGAACTAAAGCACAAAATGCATCTTATCATTTCAAAGAATTACTGTGGTACTTTGTAACATTCTCCAGCCTTGACTGCTGATGACATTACTTTAGCGGACATAGAGTGGGCAGCAAGTGATAGGTGAGAAATCAGCCAGGTGTGCACATAGCAACACGGCAAACAGAGCGGGGGTGTAGATCCGCTTCCGCCGTGCAGCAGTGACGTCCCTCCAGGATTGAGTTGCTTTCTGAGACACGGCACTGCAGTCACCTCATCTGTCCAACAGCCCTCTTATTTGTCATTAGCAAAACAGTAAGATCCGAGGGGTGCTGCCCACTGACGACCTTATTGATGGCCTGTGTTTGCCGTTCACTGTTTGTGCTGGTCACAGCATGTTCGGTAATTACACTCTGAGTTCTACACCAATGCACCGCTGTCTGGTAAGCACAGCTGCCCAATCCACCATCATCTCCACAATCCTGATAAACATGCAGAGAGCTTTGCTTTATTCTGCCAATATCACAGTGAAAGACACATCTGCCTGAAACAGATAACGATCGCCGCTGTAGGAAATTATTCACTCACTCATTCATTTTCCTCTTTGATGTGTTTTGACAAGACTTTTAAGGGTAGCTTACACAACCTCTGTAGCTATTGAACGCCCAACAAAAAGCCTGGATTAGAATACTATTTTGCAACGCGCTCTGTTCTAATTTTCACCAACAGGATGTTATTTTCTCAATTTGAATGCAAATACTTCCTTTTCATTAACTCTTGACCTGGACTGACTAAAGAACCTTGTGTCTTTAAAGCATTATTAAGACTGTATCCAGCCAGTGACGCAATCAAATGAAGAGAGAGTGACCTGTTTTAGGCTGCCAAAGACTGGGAGGCAGGGAGGGAGGCTTCAGAGCTGCGCTTTTACAGCCCCTGATACACATTCAGTAGGGACAAGTCAGGCAAGATCTGCCACATTTTCAAGTCAACTAAAGCAGACAGCACATCGCTTCATTATTATGAGAGCATTTTCTGTTCTGTTCAGGTATGGATGTCAAAATCAGGATGAATTCGGATGTAAATAATTTCTCCAATAATATATCCAAATCATTCATAATATATAATACACCTAATATATATAACATTTATCAATATTACTATATTATGTGTATTATTCTGAATGATTTGGACATTGTTGGAGATATATATAAATGGATGGATGGATGGATGGATAGATAGATTGATCATCAAATTACTGTAATATTTGACATATTTAATACAATATTTTCTTTGGGAAAATCTAGTCAATACTTTATCATATTTGCAGAAGCTAAGTGCTTTCACCTTTTTGTTTCTGTTGCCAAATAATTTCCTCTGAATGAGTCAGGGGATTTTAATTTAATATTTTAGTAAGCATTATTTTGGATCACCTACACAAACAAAACCAGGTGGCTGAGCTCAGCTTAGCCATAAACCACAAGAGAACGCTGAATCCTCCACCCACTCAAGAATCCAATCTGCAGAGTAGCTCATCTGACCCATCAAAAGACAGAGAAACCCGTCTAGCCAAAGCATTTCATGTGTTTTGTGATATTTAGTGAGTTTTTTCTTTTTTTCTTTTTTTGCCCCTGACCTTTAGTCATTTCAACTGAGGAAAGACTACACAAATACATCTCTAGCAAACGGTGTGATGCTTGTAATGGCAGGATTTTAAACTGATCTCATTCCTTGAGGTAGTGATTATGTAATGGCGATGTCTTTAATCAGGGAACGTGACGCATCGCTGCAATAATCAAAGATGAAGTACAAAGACGCAGGCAGACTGCAAGCCGAGTAGAGAGGTGCTTTGTAAAAAAAGGTCAGTTCTGTTACTGAAAGTCTCCAGCCCACAACCCCAGTGACGACACACCGGAAACCTGCCGCAAACTCATGTCATTAATGTACTATTTCTGTGTTTGAGCCCCAGCAGCCCTGGGGGAGATTACCACACAGATGCTGATATTGGGTTTAAAAACTAGACTGACACAGCAAGTGCAGAGAGGGGTGTCTGAGTGCATAGCGTGTTTTCGCTGGAAGCAAATAGTAAGAGAAAAGAGTGACAGCTGGAGAGGTTGGGGTGGTGGACATAATACAGAGATATGATAAGAGGAGAAGACAGTCTGTGAAAGGGAGAAACTGTAATGCCTAATACAACAGCTGTAGTCCCGCTCCTTTAGTTAAAAGAGCTAATCACATTTTTCATACATGCAACGCCTATTTGTTTAGTTTTTATTGAGCATGTGCATTGCCTGGATCAGCCTATTATTTTTTTCTTTAAAGAAACACAAGTATTGCTGTAATTTTGTATTGATGAATTGAAATAAATAATTTTTATTTTTCCCTGTTCAAGCAGATGCTCTGGTTACATGACTGGAAATTTCCAAAATGAAGAAGAGGCACATGTCAATGGTACATGTCAATGACACATGAACAATGAAACATCTCCAGGTCACATTTCACCCCAAAATGAACAGAAAACTAAATCTTATTTTGCACAAAAATGCATAGTAATGAATTTATTTTTAGAACATTTATTTATGTAACATTCATTTATTTAGATTTTTTGCATTGAGCGATATAAGTATATATTAAGTCTTCACAATAATGGATATCAACTGACTCTTTCATTTCTACAATTCATTTATACCAAATATATATATATACACATATATATATATATATTTTATATCTATATACTGTATTCAACAAGGTTGCTGCAGATTTGTCTGCTGCACATCCATGATGCGAATCTCCTGTTCCACCACATCCCAAATGTGCTCTATTGGATTGAGATCTGGTGATTGTGGGGGCCATTTGAGTAAAGTGAACTCATTGTCATGTTCAAGAAACCAGTCTGAGATGATTTGAGCTTTGTGACATGGTGCATTATCCTGCTGGAAGTAGCCATCAGAAGATGGGAACACTGTAGTCATAAAGGGATGGACATGGTCAGCAACAATACTGAGGTAGGGTAGAGTGGGGGAACATGAACAGTTTTTCCCAAAATAACCACAAGATAAAGTCAAGATAAATGTATTGTAACTATGGACTATGTTGACAAGAGTGATGTAGAAGTTTTCCCTATGAAGCTTACACTGGTGATGTACCAGAGAGTGTAGTGGTTTCCGTCTTTTCTATGAATAATTTCTCTCAAATCTTGGAGTTTTGATGCCAGAAAACAGACTTTATTAAAACAAGTAAATAAAGCCGAGAAGCCTCTTGCAAGATAGGTTCTCTTGAATGTATGTTCTGCATTCTCTTAAATAGTGTTCCCGTTAGGCGTGTTCAATACATTTCATTTATAGTTTCACCTTTTTAGGCAGTGTCTTCCTTACATATAGATAGCAAGGACTCCTCTATGGCCTTGACCTGTTGCAGCTGTTACCTATTTTGAGGATCTGCACGTTACAGTCATGCAGGCCTTCGACACACACACACAGGCATATGGAAGAGCAATAATGGAAGAATAAGTTAATATATAAATGGCTGACTTAACCTTAATTATATTTGATTAATTCATCATTTGACTAATAAAACTCTTCCACATTCCCCCCTCTGAGACTTTTTAAGTCTCACCTTTACCTGTCTTCACCCAGAGTGCGGTTTCATAACCCAGTCCAATCTGTTATCACTTCCTAGTGACTAAATTAAGTCACAGTTTTACCAGCAATGACTAGATTATGCAACAGCATTCTGGCGGAGCAACAGGACCAAACCTCTCCTCCCCACTTGACCAGGAAGGAGTAAAAGATCCCGTCTCCGTAACTGATAATGTTATAAGTGTGAGCGTGTAAATGGTTCAGCACTTGCTTATGGTTGTCACAGTTATGTATAACAGACAATGGAATTGAATATCATAACATAAAATTGTAACATCATAAAAATAACATAGTTGATCTTCAGCCCAGACACTTTCATAATATTCATCCAGGTCTTTTTCTGTAATCCTTTATCTATTATTTGGGACTTTTAGCACTTCCATTTGCTTAACAGCAGCATTAACGATTAATGTTCTTAATATGGGTATTATTTTACTTCCATTATATATGTCAAGTGCTAGTAGTTCTGGAGCTCTAGAAGGAAATCCTGATTTCCAATAATTTTTCTTAACTATATACCAAATAACAGCACATTTTCCTTTGAACTTGCCCACTTCTTTTGTTCCTTTGGGCTTATGGAAACATTCATATTTTTGTTTATAATCTATGCTATACCATTTAGGAATCTCTACTTTCTGTTTTTCAATTTTCATATTTTGGCTGACCTCTGAATTCCGATACCAAGATCTCCAGAGTGGTCTAAGAAAGTAATCTGTTAATTAGCATTTCCCAACATCTCTAGACATTCAGCTAAACAATATGTTCTGGTAAAATTGGTTAAATGACACCGGTTTCTCCTTGTTGCTTTCTCCTGAGTTGTCAGCTTGTTTTTTTTTTTTTTTCACTTCCTCCTTTTCATTTATGTGTCCACATACGCTCTAAAGTTTTTTTTATCATTATTAGCCATCTCACATCAATCATTCCATCTTCACCAGGGTGACTCTTTACGAGTCGTTGCATTGGTCTTTCCCTCGTTGGCAAGGGAGGGTCGTTACTAGCACGCCCTTCATCCCTCACTTCTTACTGTGTGGGCTTGTTGAAGCTTGTTGTCGTATTTTAAGGCGAGAGATGTGAACCAAAGTATCACTTTGCAACCTTTTTGCTGATCAATCAAGATTCTCCCTCAAGACCATTATTGCACACTCACTGGTTCTCAAGGTGGAGCAAACCATTCCCTGGCCCTGATAGAACTGCTGTAACCTGTAAATTGAAACTTTCACAGTTTTTGTTAGTGATTTAACAGTCAGAAAGATAAAATTTGACCCTTTTGAGATGGACTCAGCTCCATTATGATATGCTGAAAAGTGAAAGTGAAAAGAAAGTTAGATGTGGGGTGGACAGAGCAAGCTTGCTTGATTTGCCTTCCCATGTTATGCGCTGCGCAAGTGTGGCACTGTTTTTCTTTCTGCCACAACAATAACCTGGGTACTGACCAGGAAACTTAGTCAAATTCATCCATGGTCATTATTTTACTGGGCATTATTTGCCCTGTGGGCCCACATATTAGAATTTGCATATAGTTGTTTTGGCAAAATAATTGATTTGCTTCAGTGTCTCGTCAGACACCTTCTTTCACTCCACAACACCATCATTCATACAGTTTCACACTCTTTCACACTCTTTCCTCCAAAGAGTTCAGCATTGTTTTCAATAATTTAGTTGTACATTTTCTCCTAGTTGGTTAATAAAATTGCCCTCGATATACTTGGCCACCCGGAACGTCTGGCGATGACGTCTCTGTTTCCTCTCTGGGCTCTTTTCTTTTTTTCCTGTAAATAGATAACTTTATGTATGGCAGTTAATTTCCTCATATACGAGCGAAGTTTCATTTGTAATTGCTCTAGAGGCGATCCTTTGTAGGCACCTCTCTAATATGGCAGGCATGGGTCGACCCGTAAGCATTTCATGCGGTGTTAAGTGCGTATTTCTGTTAGTTTGCATGCGATAGCTCATTAATGCAAGAGGTAACGTATCAATCCAGTTAAGTTTAGTACTTTCGCATATTTTGTTAATTTTGGCTTTGATAGTTCCATTAACCCGTTTAACGCACCTTTGTGCTTGTGAATGGAAATACACTCTTGTCTCTACTTTATTCTTAGTTGTTGCAATAGTTTTTTTTCCAGTTTTTTGTATGAATGCCAATCCATTATCTGAACTTATTACTGATGGTATCCCAAATCTAGGAATTACTTTCTTGTTAGAAATTGAATTACTGTTCTGATTTGCTGATGGTACTGCCTCCATCCACCTGCTAAATCTATGATCACAAGCATGTACCTTTTGCCTTGTACTCGCTTTATCATATCCACATAGTCCATTACCAAATGTTTAAATGGCCCTTCCAGTATTGGTATATGTCCTATTGGTGTTGCTATCCCTTTCCTCACATTGTATTTGGCACAAACTTCACATGTGGACAAAAATTAATCCACCATTGCATGTAAATAAGGAGACCAATATCCTTGCTGCTTAATTTTCCTTATTACTTCCCCCCCTTGCGCAATGGTCAAAACCATGCGCATCTGCCATGAGAATATTCAAAAGTGTAGTTGGTGCGACAATTTGTCCTTCATGTGCACGTCAGAGCTCTTGTGAGTCTTTTTTAGCACCCCTTTGGTGCCACATTGATTGTTCATAGGGGCTTGCTTGTTGTTGAAATCAAATTATATCATCCAATTGATGTTGAGGTTCTTTAAGTACTACAGGTGCTAATACTGGTACCAGACATCCTGAAGCTTTTTTAGCTTCTAACTCTGCTGCATTGTTTCCCTTAATGACATAATCATATCCCTTCTTATGTGCTTGACATTTAATTACCGCTAGTCTTTTTGGCAGCAACATAGCAGAAATTAATTGACCTATATGTTCTCCATGTTGGATGGGAGTTCCATCACTTTTTTTGAAACCATGAGCATACGCTGAATCTGTTGTACACAATGTTGTGATAACACGGGTATAAATTCTTCTTTATCTCTCTTTACAACTGAATATCCCGTATGATATCCTTCATGGTCTCTAAAGCTAGAACCATCTACGAAGTAAGTGACTTCTGCTGCAGGGATGGGTGTTGATTCAAGATCTGGTCGTAATCTTGTAAATGCTAATGAAGCATGCACACAATCATGGGGATTTCCTTCAAAAGCCAAAGGAATTAATTCAGCCGGATTAACTGTTTGGCATTTTTTATTTGTCACATCTGGATATGTGAGTATGGCCGAATAGGCTAAAATTTGAGCTTGAGTCAGAATAAATTTCCCTTGTTCTAATAATTCCACAAAGTTGTGATGAGTATAAATAGTTACTGGGTACCCCATGGTTATTGTGGATGCTGTTTTATAAGTATAATATAATATAAAATATAATACATTATCCAACTTAGTGCTGTAATAAACTATAGGCAGTTTTTTCATCCCACTACAGCTGATGCATATGTCAACTCTATTTGCCACATACAAATGTAAATTTTTAGAATAGTCAGCCAATGTAGGGGCTTGTTGTAGTTCCTTTTTTATAGTCTCAAATGCTATTAAGGCGTCTAGGTTCCATTTTAATGGATTATTTAAATGTTATATACCTGCTTGTTTCATGATTTCTCTCACTGGCCGTGTTGTTACTGCATAGTCTTCTATCTAGTCGGCACTAAAGCCAGTCATACCTAAGAAAGTCATCATTTGTCCTACTGTTTGAGGCAAAGGTGTTTTATTTATGCCTTCTAATTGAGCTGAAGCTACAGCTCGTGTTCCAAATGCAATCAATCTTCCTAAGTATTCAACTTGAGGCTGGCAATACTGTAGTTTGTTTTTGGTCAATTTATGATCTCCTTGTGTTCATTTTGTCAAGACCTTAATAGAATCTTGATGACATTGTTCTAATGATGTAGAACAAATAATCAAATCATCCATATATTGTAATAGTGTACCGTCTATCACTAGTCCTTCTAAGTCTACCTTTAGAATTTGATTAAATAAATGTGCCTAATGTTTAAACCATTGTGTGATTCTGGTATAAGTACACTGTTTACCAGCATATGTAAATGCAAATAAATATCTATTTTCTTCTGCTAGTGGAACACTAAAGTAGGCCGAACAGAGATCAATTACTGTAAAATACTTGGCATCAGGAGGGACATTAGTCAGTAGCGTGTGCTGATTTGGTACCTCAGCTTGCATATTCTCTACTATTTCATTGATTGCTCGTAAATCATGTACAAGACGCCACCTGTTTTTGTTTGCTTTTATCACAGGCATAATAGGAGTGTTACAATAACTAGTTGTTTCTATTAATACTCCTGCCTTCACTAACCCTTCAACAGTGTTTTTTACACCTGCTTCTGCATCAGGACACAAAGGATATTGCGATTTCTAGGCAGACGTGCATCTGGCTTAATTTGTTATCTTACTGAGTTTGCTGATTTCATTAATCCTATATCTGAGTAATGTTGAGACCATAGTTCAGTTGGTACCTGTCGGTCTACTTCTTTAAATAGTTCAGTGTCAGGAGTGTCTATCAATTCGGATGTTGCAGTCCTCTGCGTCAGTTTCTTTTGACTTATGACTATTTCCTGAGGAATTCCCTTCAAATTAGTTGCACACAAAATTTTGATGTAATTTTTGTCAGCTGAGTGAAAATTAACGAATGTTCTGTTGGTTCCCATTTACGTTGTTCTGCCTTTTTCATCGTTTGTTGTTTTTTTCTTCCCAATTTTTTCCTACATATACTGCAATATGAGGGACAGAATCAGTAGTTTTGAACCATTTTTTAACATATTCACAATCTGCCATATTTAATGCTGTTCCCTGTTTCTCATTATGAGGTACTGTGAAACTATTTCAATTTGTTGTCTTTTTGTTTCTTCTTGCCATTTTTGTTCTATTTTTGTCATCTCTTTCGGGATCAAACATCATTGTGCAATGAAATTCTGATTTTGGCAACTGAGCTTCTGGTTTCTCAGCTTCAATAAACTTTCTTAATTTATTGACTGTCTGTTTCACATCTCGTTCTATCTGTCCTATTCAATAAACCTTTGATTTTGACTCTACAACCATAATCTGAGTTTCTACTTCAATTGTGCCTATATAGACTTTGTAGCCCCAATTAACATAATGCATCTCTTCCTAACAAATTAATAGGAGTCTTATTTGACACAAGTATAGGCACTGTTACTCTTTTATATTTTGTTTGTAAACACACTGGAGCTGTCATTGGAATTAGCTGCATTTGTCTCGAGAATCCTATTGTCTTTGCAAATTTCCCAGACAAGGGGAGATGTATGGCATAATTTGAATTTGCACTAAAATATAGAGATTTTCTGTCCACCATCATTGGTGTGGCTACTCCTTCTTTATTAAGTTGCAGAATTAGCTCTTGAGAAGCTTTAGTTGTTCAAATTGGAAGCTAACTCTCCCCTGTAGTATTTTCTGGGCACCTCTAATAGCCTTGATTGGGTCCTCCAAGGGTTTACTGGGCCCTGCGTTGGACCACTAGAGGGCTGCTGCCAACTCCCCCCCTCTTCCACCCTGAGGTGGCTGTTGCCTTGGACTGCTAGGACATTCGATTCTGTTATGTCCGAACTGTCAACATCCTCAGCACACTCCTGGAGGACCAGTATACGGCTTGCCTCTTCCTCTCTGTCCGCTTTGTATGGGTTTTCTTTTCCATCCCAATGTCTCTGGTTGTTGGGTATAGACATTAATGATGAGTACAGGCAGGTGGTGTGCATTTGGAGGGGTTGCTGCAGGAGGGCTTGGCTGAATAGCTGTTGGAGGAATATTCACTGGAGCCATTAATGTCATTTATTCTGATTCTTCCATTAATAGGTCTCCTTCTGGATTTCCTTCAGTCTCTTGTTTCCATCTTTTCAGCTGACTCTGAACATGTGTGGTTGGATTTTCTGTTTCCCCCAGCTGTTCTCCCTTTATTGGGTACTCAGCTCGCAGTGCTTGCCACACTGCTGGACAGAATGCATCAAAAACAGTTCCATCCTTGTAGTGAGAGTCCACAGCTCTGTTTAGATTGGATGCTTGAAGAATTTCTTCCATCTTTGCCCCTCCCATTATCATTGCCAGAGGTGGGCGTTTTCCCCCACTCTACCCTATATATATATATATTCCCCCACTCTACCCTATACATATATGTCACGTTCCCTCTCGGGACATAGGAGCGAGGAGACATGGAGATATCCAAACCAGGTTTTTTATTGCAATTCCAACTGTGCAGAACATGGAGCTTGGAGGATTGACGAACAATACAGGACATGGGAGACAGGGAGACACAGGGCTTAAGAACACAGGTAAATTAACGAGGAAGAACAGAAACAGGTGCGGGGCAATCAAACACAGGGCTAGGGACTAATCAACTAATGAACATGGAACGAGGACAGGAACAGGAAGGCCAAATATGGACACGAGAGGCGGGGGAACACAAGACACAGACTGACAATATATATATATATATATATATATATATATATATATATATATATATATATATATGTATATGCATATATGTATGTATATACAGTATATATAGCCTATATATATATATATATATATATATATATATATGTATAGGGTAGAGTGGGGGAATATATGGGGGAATATATGTGTGTGTGTGTGTGTGTGTGTGTGTGTGTGTGTGTGTGTGTGTGTGTGTGTGTGCACCTGGTATTCATCACGTCCTGGGGACCAAATGTCCCCACAAGGATAGTAATACCAGTAAATCTTAATCTTGTGGGGACATTTTTTGGTCCCCATGAGGAAACAAGCTTATAAATCATACAGCATAAAGTTTTTTGAAAATCTAAAAATGCAGCATGTTTCCTGTGAGGGCTAAGTTTAGGTGTAGGGTTGGTGTAGGGCAATAGCACATACAGATTGTACAGTATAAAAACCATTACGCCTATGGGATGTCCCCATAAAACATGGAAACCCAACATGTGTGTGTGTGTGTGTGTGTGTGTGTGTGTGTGTGCGTGCGTGTGTGTGTGTGTGTGTGTGTGTGTGTGCGTGTGCATGTTTATGTGGTTTATGAGGACACAAATTTGTATAATGACATGGGTATGACAGAGGTATTACAATATGAAGGTGGTTTATGAGGACACTGCCTATGTCCCCGTAATTCAAAAGGCTTAAAAAACATACTAAATGGTGTTTTTTTGAAAATCTAAAAATGCACAAAGTCTCCTGTGAGGGCTAAGTTTAGGTGTAGGGTTGGTGTAGGGCAATAGCACATACAGATTGTACAGTATAAAAACCATTACGCCTATGGGATGTCCCCATAAAACATGGAAACCCAACATGTGTGTGTTTGTGTGTGTGTGAACCTAGACCACAAAACCAGTCATAAGGGTCAATTTTTCAAAATTTAGATTTATACATAATCTGAAAGCTGAATAAATAAGCTTTCCATTGATGTATGGTCTTATGGTAGGACAATATTTGGCCGAGATACAACTATTTGAAAATCTGGAATCTGAGGGTGCAAAAAAATCAAAATATCGAGAAAATTGCCTTTAAAGTTGTCCAAATGAAGTTCTTAGCAATGCATATTACTAATCAAAAATTAAGTTTTGATATATTTACAGTAGGAAATTTACAAAATATCTTCATGGAACATGGTCTTTACTTAATGTCCTAATAATTTTTGACATAAAAGAAAAATCAATATTTTTGACCCATACAATGTATTTTTAGCTATTGCTATATACCCCAGCGACTTAAGACTGGTTTTGTGGTCCAGGGTCACATATATATTCTCTTTTTCATTTCTACAATTCATTTATTTTATTTATTTACCCCCAACTGCTCCCCGGGCGCCACAGCATAAATGGCTGCCCACTGCTCCGGGTGTGTGTTCACAGTGTGTGTGTGTGTTCACTGCTGTGTGTGTGTGTGCACGTTGGATGGGTTAAATGCAGAGCACAAATTCCGAGTATGGGTCACCATACTTGGCAGTATGTCACTTCACTTCACTTCACTTCACTTCACTTCACTTCACTTCACTTCACTTCACTTAACTTAATTGTCATGAAAATAATGTTGCAATACTATATATACTACGAAAACATATTTCATATATTTCATAAGTACACAGTCTTAGTTGCATTTTGTAGTTAAAATTCTTCACTGTTCCCATGAAGCTGTGTGGTTTTTCTATTAATGATGAGAGTCATTTAAGAAAACAAGCTTTCAGCAAAACTCTTTCCACAGCTTCGTCATCCTTTTATGATTTTTTGTTTTGAAAATAAAAAGCACCCTGCTGACACAGACGTCAAGGAATGTCCAGTTTTGTCCAGTGATACCCAGAGCTCCTCAGACTCTCTCTCTTCCTCTCATAGCAACCAGAACTGCCTAGCAACGGTTAGTTGAGGGTGGATGAGTGCTGTGTAGTGTGTGGCTGGTGTCTGTGTACTGGGTTGTTGTCATGCAGCTCTCATCTCTCCCCAGCAGTGAGACTCACGATGAACCAGGAAAAGGAGCATCTTTATAGTGACAGTCAAGTTTAGTGCTGTGTGTGGAGCTCATCATAATGCTCATAGTGTCAATGTTTTTTTTAAGTAGGCCTACAGCAAATATCATTGTTTGGATTTTGATTCTGTTTCATCTTGTGCAATTCAGACAAATAAAAATTTAGCATTACATCACTTGCTCACCAATGGATCCTCTGCAGTGAATGGGTGCCGTCAGAATGAGAGTTCAAACTGCTGATAAAAACATCACAATGATCTACAAGTAATCCACGCAGCTCCAGTCCATCAGTTAATGTCTTGTAAAGCGAAAAGCTGTGTGTTTGTAAGAAACAAATCCATCATTAAATAATTTTAATTTACTGTAAAACTGGCGCTTCTACCCATATGAGTCCATAATAAGCAATGTTATGGAAAGAGGAGTCATATTTTAGCCAGAAGCAACTGCTTGAAAATAAAAACATCTTAACAATGGATTTGTTTCTTACAAACATGCAGCTTTTTGCTTCACTGCGGTCGGGTGGATTACTTGTGGATTATTTTGATGCTTTTATCAGCTGTTTGGACTCTCTGACGGCACCCATTCATTGCAGAGGACCCTTTGGTGAGTGATGTAAATTTCTCCAAATATGTTCAGATTAAGAAATAAGTTAATCATTGAAGGCCTGAAAGTGAGTACATTTTAAGCAAATTTTTGTTTTTGGGTGACCTATTAAGAAGCTTAACCTGCCATTTGTAATAATGATCTACTTCTACATTGCCATAATCACTGATCCTCAGAAAAATTCATTTACTAGTCTACCCCCCTCCAGGACCCATATACAGTAGAGGCGAGATCCAGGAAATATGCTGACAAGATCATCAGTGACCCTACGTACCTTCTGCATCACAAGCACTGCAGAGCCAACAAAACCAAAACAAGCAGACACAAAAACATTTTTTTCCCTGGAGCAGTGATCATCATCAATAACTCAACTGCACCATTTAAACAGATGGATAACACGCTGTGCATCTGTTGTGTACAGCATTTATTGCATTCATCGCTTCTTCCTTTCATTTGTTTACTAATTTTTTCTTAATTTATTACTGATACACTGTAAAAAAAAAATCCAGTGGCTTTATAAATGTCATAATAATAAATAGCTATATTACCTTAAAATCTCTAAATAAATGCCTAAAAATCCAAGTTAATTTTTTCAACAATTAAAATAGAAGTTTATTTCATTAAAAGAAATTAGCATTTGACTAACACATTTTAGTTTTAAGATATAGTTAGTAGCATTTTGACTAGCCTTTTTAAAGATATTCTTAATATTTTTGTTAAATTTCAATCAAAATATTTATAGTTTCATTTTCAAGAACTACAATTATTATCAGAATCAGAATCAGAATGAGCTTTATTGCCAGGTATGTTTGCACATACAAGGAATTTGTTTTAGTGACAGTAGCTCCACAGTGCGACAGAATGACAGCGACAGGGCAGGACACAGATAATAAAAAATAAAAAATAAATAATGTACAAATATACAAAATGGACAATATACAAAATAGACAATTCAATATGCACAGGTATGATAGGTGCAAATTTGAAATGTAATAAGTATGCGTGTTAAATAAAAAATAAAAAGTATGATATATTGTGTGTTTCATGTTTATTGTTAAGAGTTCAAATGTTCATGAGATGGATTGCCTGAGGGAAGAAACTGTTTCTGTGTCTGGCCGTTCTGGTGCTCAGAGCTTTGTAGCGTCAACCAGACGACAACAGTTCAAAGAGGGAGTGTGCTGGATGTGAGGGGTCCAGAGTGATTTTACCAGCCCATTATGTATTCCATATCAATATTACTCATTTTTAAAGCTGCCGTCCGTAACTTTTTTTTGGTTAAAAATAATCAGAAATCAATATTTAAGCAAGTACATAACCAGATAGTGTTCAAAACTACCGCCTTACTTTAGCCCGATTCACAACAGTTAGCTTATAATAATGTTTTCTAATCTGAGTGGTACGGGTAGGTTTTTCATTATGTGTTTATGAAATAAATTATATTCCAGTTTTAAATGTGCTTGATAGCCTGAGTTTGCACAAGATTTGTATTTTAAAGTAAACCAGTTCGAAGGGAGCATAGTTTGCTTTTTGGGTTAAAAGAATTTCTGAATATGAAATTCAAATGGTATGACAATTAGATTCAACTGTACAGAAATTGAAATCTACACGCTAATACACACTATACTCATAGTCACGCAATGCTGATGTTGTTAATTTGAGAATAAAGTATAACAATAATAATTTGCACGGTTTGATGAGATATGATTTAACTGATTATTTGATTAAATCACCATTGGTAGCGCGATTTATGGTAATGCTTTTTTCCTCAGTTGGTCAGAACAAACGTGACTGACTTGTTAACTTAATTGTTCAGATGACAATATCCGGTGAAAATTCTTATTTGGGTCATATATTCCAAGACAGACTAAATCTGTGATTGTGAAGTATACAGTAAATATCCACACAGCTGCAGTGACTGACAGCCACTCATTCACCCCAAACATTACATTCATCCGTGCTGGCGCTGTGCCAGAGTACAACCCTATGCAAGCAAGATAATTCCGCAAGTAACTGCAATTCCAGGACTTCAAACATAGATGGCGACAAAGAGGCAAAACTTACGGCCTGCAGCTTTAACAAACAACTTAAGAAATTCAGTAGGACACAATTAATACAATTAATAATATATATAATATTTAAAAAACAATTGTGGATTCAAATGAATTAATTGCACTTTACTCATAAATGTTGTTTATATATATATATATATATATATATCTCAAGTAATTAATTATTTTAACTTGTAGGGTTTTACAGTATGCCCAATTTTATTTGTTATGGTACTAAATATTATTTATGGAAGCGTATTGCATTCACTTGAGGAAAAAAAATCTACTCTGTTTTCTGAATTAACGAGTTAATTATCTCAGAATTACGAGATAATTTTTCATTAAAAAAAAGTTTTTGCTCTGTTTTTCTGAATTAACGAGTTAATTATCTCAGAATTACGAGATAATTTTTAATGAAAAAAAAAAGTTTTTGCTCTGTTTTTCTGAATTAATGACTTAATTATCTCGTAATTCTGAGATAATTAAGTCATTAATTCAGAAAAACAGAGAAAAAACTTTTTTCATGAAAAATTAAGTCATTAATTCAGAAAAACAGAGCAAAAACTTTTTTCATGAAAAATTGGCTCGTAATTCTGAGATAATTAAGTCATTAATTCAGAAAAACAGAGCAAAAACTTTTTTTTCATGAAAAATTATCTCGTGATTCTGAGATAATTAACTCGTTAATTCAGAAAAACAGAGTAGATTTTTTTTCCTCAAGTGAATGCAATACGCTTCCGTAATTATTCATATCATCAATTTGCATATATTTACTTAATTCATAAGGTACATTTCATTAAATTCAAGTGTAAACATTTTATTCAGAAAGTACATCATAGTTTAAGTTTAATTAAGTGTTCATCGTTTATATTTATTTATGTTTTTAATACTAAGGTATTTCCCACCTTCACCATAACACATTTTTTATGTATATAGTGTGTGTATATTGTATCCTTTGCTTGTTTGCTGCAAGCTCAAGTAAAATTTAGTTGTTAGCACAACTTTTCTGGCCAATAAAATTAATTCTAATTCTACAGTGCATATAATATTGTCCCAGAAACAAAAAAACAACAGAAAATCTTGCTTTTTTCTAGCTTGTTTGTCTTTATTCATTTCTGTAGAGAATAATGACACTAGTTCAGTTCTAACGTGTATCTGTGCAGCCATTGTACTCTCTGATATGTTGCAACCACCTTGTGAAAATCTTATGCAAGAAGCTTTTGTTTGCCAGGATGTGACCCATTGAACGTGAAATCCATGCTATGTGCCTGAACCTTGACAATTTTGGACATTGTGAAAGGAGGTTATTGTTCAACACACATGACCTATGAAACTCATTTTCAGTTTATTTCTTTTGCTTACACACACACTCTATTTTGGACATCCATTTCATAGCTGTAGACAACTTAAAAACCAAAGCGTATGAAAGTAAAGTAAAGATTATGAGTCACACAGTGAGTCAATGTCATTTACATCTAATTTCTAAGAATAGATTAATACATCATGCTCTTTTTATTCTCTTTCTCTATGCATCATGAAATGTTTTCGCTACACCTGATGCTGGATTTATTTTCTCAGACTTTTATGAGCCTAACAGCTCAATCCACCTCCTCTCTCAGGTTCAGTTGTGGTTTAAAGACAGGAATACCACTATTCCTCCAGGAAAGGTCACTGTATTCATCGTGCCTTGAACACAAAGAGCTAGCACAGAAGCTTTATTAGCTTCCCACCTCCTACAATGACCTTCCAGTTGAGACACAGGAAGCATGGCCTTTTTCTCTCCTCCCCCCAGACAGGAGGTGGACGAGGAACCAGATGTCCTGCAACAGGATGACCCTCCTTTAAATCATTATGTCTAATTAGAATGTTGCAGGTATCGGGCGCTCTGTAGCACACATCACAGGCCTGCAATTCATATGCTAATTACGTGGAAAGCCCAACAGGAAATGCTCTAGTCTCTATCAGGAACCAATTATATGAACTTCTTGGTGATAGCCCACTCTGTCTTCCCAGAAAACCAACTTGACAGACCACTGACATCACTATCAAATGGCATTTGCTTTTCTAAGGCCATATAAGATGTCTGAAACCACAAATATGGGATTCAAAAACCTGGAAATAAACAAATTACAAAAATGTTCAGCGTTATGACATAGAATGAATCATTCCTTATCTTACTGCGGTGGTACATGTCAGATGTTCTCCAGCTAATCTGAGCTTTATTTGATTGATCTGATTGGCTAAAGAGAGGGGATCACTGCTATTGTCCATCACATTTATTTACCTATTCCAGTTAGTGTTAGTAAATGAACTCCCCTGAACCCGCTGGGAGGAAACTCCCGTTGCTTTAGCCCATCACAGCAGGCTAGCTGAGCAGGAACAAGACAGAGAGAGCAGAGTCCCCGGGGTTAGGTCAATTCCATTATCAATTGAACTGGCTTCCTGTGCCGCACTGGGACAAAAAATACCAGCTAACGTGCAGCTCCAGGCTGGTTTGCTGGTTTCTGTAAGTGAGGAATATGGCCAAATGACAGCGTGAGCGCTAGCTGCTTAACAGAGCGGTATAAGAATGAGAATAACATTATGTTTGTTAAGTTTATAAATTAAAGAAATATGGCAGTGACCAAATATACATACATACATACATACCTATATATATATATATATATGTATATATATAAATATCGTGTTATATATCAGTTCAAAGACACCTACAGAGTGTGTGTGTGTGTGTGTGTCGGTGTAGAGCGATAGAAAATACGGTTTGTACAGTACAAAAACCATTACGCCTATATGGAATGTCCCCACAATTCACAAAAACCAAATGTGTGTGTGTGTGTGTGCGCGTGATAGATAGATAGATAGATAGATAGATAGATAGATAGATAGATAGATAGATAGATAGATAGATAGATAGATAGATAGATAGATAGATAGATAGATAGATAGATAGATAGATAGATAGATAGATAGATAGAAAGATAGATAGATAGATAGATAGATAGATAGATAGATAGATAGATAGATAGATAGATAGATAGATATTTCTGTTTTATATTTTTATATCTCAGTTTACAGACACCTACAGAGAGTGAGACAGACAGAGAGAGAGAGAGAAAGAAAGAGAGAGAGTGTATATCATACACACACATATATTATAATATAATTAATTACATCTTAAATATAATATAAAAATGTTATATATAAAAATATAATATAATATAATAAAATATTTATATATAAAAATATAAAAATAAAAAACAGTTATTTTAAATTGTATTAAAATTTCACAAAATTACTGTATTTTTTATCAAATCCCAATTATTTAAATCAAATATATAATATAAAAAACAGTTATTTTAAATTTAATTCAAATTTCACAATATTACTGTCTTTTTTTATCAAATCCCAATTATTTTAAACCAAATATCAATTTTTTTTCCGAAAATATCAGATTTATTGATGTCACTAACACACATTTGATCCAACTCTGGAAAGGAAAGTGGGAAAGATGGGACTTGATAGCCAAGTCACAGACATCACATGTAGGTCATGCCACTCAAAACGTAAGACTCTAGAATATAATGTATTTCTTTTCCAAGTATTTCTGCCAAACTCCTTGCACTTCCATTGTTTTACCCTCTTGGTTTGGCCCATATCGTCGCTTTAAAAAAATCAGTATCAAATCAATTGTAACGCTGAAACAACACATTTTTCACTGACAGAGGACTGAGCAGGAAGGGCGATTTAGTTTTATTTTCTCAGTTCCTGTGTCACATTCCATTGCACACAGCCAAAGGCAAGTGATATAGTGGAGTAATAGGATTTAGCTAAACTGAAGGCCATGAAAACACTCTACCACAGGCCTAACATTCATTCATGTGAGAGCTTTAGTTCCTGCGTCAGGCCTTCGAAGAACAGGGTGCCAAAGGGGACAGTACATTTACAAACACATGCAGACTTGAAACTAAATTTGACATTGGTTGATTCCAATGTTTAGCCCTTCTCCTCCTTGTTTTTGCAAAATGAATAAACACGTACAATTAGAAACATTTTGCATGCTTTTTTGCTCATTAATTAGTTGTTTTATCGTAAAAGCTGACTGAAAAACAACATTAAGTAAATAATTCCACCCTTCTTCCTCTCCATTGGGCTTTCTCTGAACCGTGTGAACTCAAGCCCTGTGCCGTTTGTCTCCCCGGGCAGCTAGTCCTGTCACGGACCACAACCGATTACTCAAAGAGTGCAACAACTGTCTCTTTAATAGTGTCATTTTTCATCACAAGAGCTTCTGCTCTCCTGTCTCCTCAATCAGGAAAAGCCATTAATTGAAATCCTAAATTCTCATCCATGACTGATGCATCAATTTCTCTGTATACAATTTGGAACGTTTTCAGACAAGGACTCAAGGTTTGGCTAGTTAGCATGGCCCAGTTAACCCCTGCTGCTAACCAGTGTTATTTCAGTATTATTTATATAATATTACATTATTTATTAATATTTTGATTAGCTTTTATTTTTATGGTTTCAGATTTCCATTTCATTTTAGTTTAATTTTGTTGTGTTTGTCATTTTTTATAGTTTTTTTTAATTAGTTTTAGTGTTATTAATTTAATACTTCAATAGTTTTAGAGTCATTTATTTAATACTTCAATATCAGCTTACAGTATTTATGTCAGTTAGCTGACATTTCAGTTTAATAAGTTTATATTTTTCATCTAATATTTATAAAATAATTTTTTTCTCGTTTTATTTAGTTATTTAAAATATTTATATTTAATTCAAATTGATATATTTATGTTTTACTGTTATCAATTTTAATACTTCAACTCAAGCTTATTTATTTCAATTAGCTGTCAAGGCAACATTTCTCATTTTTTTTAAGTTTTAAGTTTTTTTTTTTTTGCTGTATTTCAATTACAGAAAAATATTTTTCATAGTTTTAGTTAACAATAACAGCACTGGTGATACCTACACCATCAAAAACTACCTTTCTCCACTGACAACCAAGTATCCTTATATATATTGTAAAATACTCTTTGAGATGCCATCAGCCAAACAGTGCTGAGATTGATTAGTCACATAACTTTTATGGATCAGGTGACTGGCGAAAACGTTATCTGTACTTATAAACAAGATGCTTTAGACTGAATATTAGAATGCATGTAATCATGTCACATGCATGCTGCCATTGAAATGAATGGGAACGCTAACAGATAATACAAGCTAAATCCAACTAAATGCTGAACATCACAAAATAAGCATGACATTGATGACTTGTTTTACCACAAGAGGGCTCAGTGACATTTTAAACTCCAATTTAAAACACATTTAAGTATATTACAGCATTTTGGCGAATATTTTATGCAAGGGAATACAAAAATACCCATTCAACTCTCATGCATTTTTATCTTCCTCTTGGCAGCATTAGAATCATGTGCTGGATGCATGACTACAGTATCCTCATATTGTCCCTTAATCTAATCTAGCACATGATAGCTTTCACTGAAACCACCCAATAGGATTGTCTTGACAATTCAATTACTCAGCAAAGTCCTTCACCCAGACTGACGCCAATCGTGTGTCAGCTGTTAAATCAACTTAACAGTACCCATGTTAGTAAGGTTAGTTGAAACAACTTGAACACAACCAGGTGCAAAGGACCTTAAGCTACTTCTAAAAAGATATGGATGCTCATCATCACATATTTGCCAGGTGCCAAAAGATGAGCAACGACTGGGGAAAGCGGAAACTGTTTGTCAAAACGCATAGCAACTTCCAGCACATTTCACTGACTCACACAGCTGGGAAATATGGATTTAGAACAGACTGTTGAAGACTCAACAAAAGAGCCCGAAGAGCAGATATTTGAGTCTTTAAATATTTTAAGCAGTCTCAAACAATTGTACAAAGCAAAAAAGTAAAACCACAAGCTTCCTTTTAACTATGTATTTACATATAATGCAGCTGGTTTAATACTAAAATTATCCTAAAATGTAAAGCAGTGTCTGGTTTCCAACACTTGCCGCCAGACTTGCTTACGTCTACCAAACATCATTTCCACAAAGCAACAATTTCTTGTTCATTATCTTTGTGCTAGACTGAAACCGAATGTTCATCATGCTTTCTTCTATGAAGTGTCCAATTATTCTTATTGTCATTTTACAAACTACACACTGCTCTGAAGCCATTTGTAATTATTTATCTCTGAATTGGCAGTGACGCTGTGTTCTGCATATTTTCAGATTAGCATTCGTTCCAATAAGATTACAGTAAGAACATTATATTAAAATCTTTAATAATCCATCAGACAGACCAGGCAAAAAAAAAAACTGAATAAAACAGTAAATAAAAAGAGTGATTTTCGATTGAAATGAATATGACTAAAGCTATTATGCTTTTCTTATTGTAGAAGTGACAACTAATTTAGGGCTTATATGATTCAGTTGTAGTTTTTGCATCATCCAGGAAATGAAAATAACAGTGAAACAGTGAGGTTTATATTTGTACAGATTATATATTTCCTCAAACAATAGACAACTGCACTGTTTTCAACACTGATAATAATAATAAAAAAAAATCATCAGCACCAAATCAGCATATTAGAATGATTTCTGAAGGATCATGTGACACTGAAGACTGAAATAATGGCTTCTGAACATTCAGCTTTGTCATCAAAGGAATAAATATTTTTTTTAATCAGTAAATTAAAATAGAAGACATTGTTTCTTTAAAATAAAGTTATTTAAAATTTATTTTACTGTATTTTTAATCAAATAAATTCAGCCTTGGTGAGCATAAGAGACTAAATAAATGAATAAATAAATAAAAATTTAAATAAAAAAATAAATACTGATCCCAACCTTATACAACCCATATGTATGTATATATATATCCTCACAAAATATATACTTTATATAATAATATGATTGTATATTATAGTTATAATATTTCTATTAATAAATATATATTTTAAAATTAAAAACACACATATAACATATATATTACTGTGTAAATATTCTTAAAGAAATGGTGAAATTGAAAGCCTTTTCAGATGTTACCAAAAATACCAAGGTCACCGAAAGCTTACTTGCCTTGATACACACTGGTCTCGGGTGTCTTACCTGTTTTAAAGGGTTCAGCATACCAATTAGTCTGTTTGTTTTGTAACAGCAGACATGCATACTGATATTGTTTATTTGTTATTTCATGCACTCTTTTGTCCACTGAGGCAGACGTAGAACTCTGACCATGAGCGAGGCTTTATTTTAATGTCCACAAAACCATGTGGTCTGCATATATTCTCTACTCCTCATGGCATCCAGACTTTTTAAATGAATCAGTACAGTAATTGATGTAATTGATTGCTTGTTTATTGCCAGTGGATGTGTTACTTTTGTCTTTCCTGTCCTGCCCACTGATCAGTTTACACCAACTTGGCCAGATGTGTTTGCTTTGGCTTTTTATCGTCTGTTAGGGTAAATCAAAGACAAGGTCGTTATTTAGCCCCTGCCCCCTCTCGTGATGCATCTCATCAACATCCAGCTCTATCACCCTCCCTCTTCATAGTAGAGTCATTACCTCCAGCGGTACTGAGTCATACTGCCTGATGCAGAAGCTCTCATCAAAACAAACTGCAAGCCTAAAAGCTCTTCCGTCTGGGACTGAGGGCACAGTTAGTTCAAGCTGCATCATTTGAGCACGGAATAAACAAGTGAGAACAAAACACAAGGCTTAATAAACATCCCAAAATAGCTACATGCTTATACTCCAAGGTCATTTTACCTTTGGCCTCTGAATCCCAGGCAGATGTTTGCTGCCTCCCACTTCAGCGCAGTTCTCTCTTTCTGGCATGTAAATCGCTGCAGGTTTTTACAAAGTGATTTGGTGTAGAGAAATACAATGGTGTTTTATTAGCTTTCATTTGGCCACTTTTATATCTCAGCGGTTGATTTACATTAAAGTGAACTGACGTGCTTTTTCTTATTGTTACATGAAGATCTTTGAAGCTCTTCCATTCATCCACCATCTATTTTTGCTATAAAAATTATATACACTACAGTTTAAAAGGTTGGGATCATTAAGATTAATACTTTATTCAGCAAGGATGCATTTAATTGGTGACAGTAAAGATATGTATAATGCTACAAAAGTGTTCTATTTCAAATAAATGCTGTTCTTTTGAACTTTCTATTTATCAAAGAATTCTGAAAAATTTATCAGTTTCAACAAAAATATTAACTGTTTTCATCTGTCACAAACTTGGCCTCTGTGGCCCTCCCTGAACACCACCGGAGGGCACCACAATGCCACAATGCCCTGTACCTGAGACTGATTGCGGCACAGGTGTTTCCCATCACTGTTACCCCATATAAGCTGCAATCTCCAACAACACACCACCAAGTCTTGTATTGCCGTGGCTACACTACTGAGTGTTTATTCCATGTTTATCGATCTCCCGTTTATGACCTTGGACTGTTTATCCGACTCTGTGATTCTCTGCTACCTGCCTTTGTGACCTGATCTCTGGACTGTTGTTTACTTCCCCTGTCTGCTGCCTGCCTCGACTCTAGCCTGGATATCGTTTATGGATTCTGATTTATCTCTGACACCCCTGTCACTGTTGACTGATGTCTGCCTGTTTGACCTTGTCTTATCAATAAAGCTGCAAATGGATCCCTCTGCCTCAGACCCCTCATTACAGAAGACTTTGCCAACTCGGGATCCAGCAGCCGGTTCTCAGCTCGCTACCGAGGTATCTTCTCAAGCCTCTATGCTAGCAGCTCATCATCAGCAACTGCAGCATTTCACTTCCCTCACGGAGCAGCTGCGCAAAACACTCCAGGCTTTGTGCACCATTGCACCACCAGCTACACCGACACCACCACTGGCCGTTTGAAGCCCCAGCCAGCCCGTGACCAGTCCACGCCTGGCGTTTCCTGAGAAATACGACGGCGCTCCCAACAGATGTAAGGGTTTTCTTCTCCAGTGCACAGTATTTATGGACCAACAAACCCTTCTCTACCCCACTGATGACAGTCGACACGACAGTCTTTTCTATGTTCATTACTGATGGGGAGAGCGCTAGACTGGGCCACGGCGGTGTGGGAAGGCGGTAATATGACTTTCCCTTCCTTCAGAAGTTTTATGCAGCAGTTTCGTGATGTGTTTGAACATTCTGTTGATGGAAAGGAGGTTAGAGAGCAACTATTAGCCCTACATCAGGGAAGCAGAATGGCGGCTGATTATGCACTCACCTTCCGAACTCTCGCTGCACAGACTGGTTGGGAGAAGGATCCTCTTAAGCTTTTGTTCCGCAAGGGCCTTTCGACTGAACTCCAATCTGAATTGGCTTGCCGTGATGAGGGTAGAACACTTGAGCAGTTTATCGAACTCTCCATTCGCATTGACAACCTGATGCGCTCAAGACGCCCCTGACGTCGCTCCTCCACATTGCCCTCTGCTGTCATGTTGCGAACTACGCCCGAGCCCATGCAGGTGGGTGTGACCCATCTCACGTCAGAGGAGAGAGAACGCCGACGCCGGGAGAATCTATGTCTTTACTGCAGTCTGCCAGGTCATATGAGAATCTCCTGTCCCACAAGACCAGCCTTCCGGGGCTCATCCTTGGTGAGTTCTAATCCATCCACTTTATCCACACTCGAGGTGCCCGTAACTATAATGTTTGAGAACTCCCAGGTAGATTCCCTGGCTTTGATCGACTCAGGGCAGCAGGTAATTTAATTGACGTTAACTTTGCTAAGACAAATTATTTTCCTCTCATTCCATGTGAATCCACTGTGGCAGCGTTAGATGGTCGTCCCCTGGGCACAGGGCACGTTAAATTCATCACCAAGGACATCACTTTGAGGACAGGCTCTCTTCACAAGGAAAGCATACGCTTGTTCGTCATCGAATCACCCCAGAAACCCGTAATCCTCGGCTTGCCTTGGCTGGAGAGCCACAACCCCAGCATATCATGGTCCACACGTCAGATCGTTCAGTGGTCAGAAACATGTCGCAAGCACTGCCTTTTGCCTCAGCTTCACTCACCAGTTTCTTCGGAATCCCTTCCTAAGGAAGATCCTACCATTCAGGGATTACCAGTCGAATACCAGGATTTATGTGATGCCTTCAGCAAATCCAAGGCCACTTAACTTCCTCCTCATCATTCCAGCGATTGCGCCATCAAACTTCTCCCTGGGGCAGTACCCACTAAAGGCCGAATTTTCCCTTTAACACAACAAGAGTCTGAGGCCATGAAGGATTACATTGAAGAGGAGTTATCTAAGGGTTTCATCAGACCATACACCTCACCAGCGTCAACAGGTTTCTTCTTTGTAAAAAAAAAGGAGGATTACGCCCTTGCATCGACTACCGTCACCTAAATGAGATCACAGTCAAGTTCCGCTACCCTCTGCCACTGGTTCCAGCCGCCCTAGAAATGCTCTGTTCTGTGAAATACTTTACCAAGCTTGACCTTCGCAATGCATACAACCTTATCCGCATCAGAGAAGGGGATGAGTGGAAAACCGCCTTCTCTACCACCACTGGGCACTATGAATATCGGGTTATGCCGTTCGGGCTTATCAACAGTCCGTCGGTCTTTCAGGCCTTCATCAACGATGTGTTCCGGGACATGTGGGGTCAGTGGCTGATTGGCAACATCTTAATTTATTCTGACACTATTGAATCGCATGTGCAACAGGTAAGGGCAGTTCTAGGACGCTTCATCGACCATCAGTTGTATGCCAAGATGGAGAAATGCGAGTTTCATCAGACATTTAACATCTTTTCTGGGGTACATCATCAGTGCTGACGGGGTGACGATGGATGAGAAGAAAATCAACTCCGTGTTAAACTGGCCCACACCCAAGACCACAAAGGATCTGCAGCGTTTCCTGGGGTTTGCCAACTTCTACAGACGTTTCATACGCAACTTCAGCACCATAGCCGCTCCTTTAACGTCATTGCTTAAGGGAGGCAAGCGCTACCTCGCCTGGTCTACAGCAGCATCAGAGGCTTTTCAGCAACTCAAGCAACGTTTCACCTCCGCACCGATTCTTCATCACCCCGATCCAGAGCTCATGTTCACGGTTGAGGTGGATGCCTCTAACACAGGCATTGGAGCCAATCTTGTCTCAACGTCAAGGTAACCCCGCTAAGCTCTATCCATGTGCTTATTACTCCAGGAAACTCAACGCTGCTGAGAGGAACTATGATGTTGGGGATCGAGAACTACTAGCCATGAAAGGAGCTTTCGAGGAGTGGAGGCATTAGCTAGAGGGTGCCAAACGACCTTTCATTGTACTCACTGATCACAGAAATCTGGAATACATCAGGTCAGCCAAACGCCTTAACTCCCGTCAAGCAGGATGGTCACTGTTCTTTTCCCGATTTGACTTTCATGTTACTTACCATCCTGACTCAAAGAATGGTAAAGCTGATGCTCTCTCCAGACAATTTGAATTCACCACATCAAACACCACCAACGAACTGGTCATTCCCACATCTCTCATTCTCGCTCCCGTACAATGGGACATTATGACAGAGATAACCGAGGCACAAGCCGATGATCCTACGCCACCTGAATGCCCACCTAACTTATGTTCCAATAGATCTTCAACACATCCTACGGATGATTCACGAATCTCCCAGTTCCGGTCATCCCGGCATCACCGCTACTGTTCACCTTATTAACAACTGTTTCTGGTGGCCATCGGTACAGAAGGACGTTGCCATGTTCACCCAGCACTGTGCCACCTGCAGCATTACCAAGTCATCTCATCAATGCCCAGCTGGCTTACTTCAACCTCTACCCATACCTCAACGACCCTGGTCCCATATCGCCATCGACTTTGTCACTGACCTCCCTCTTTCCAGAAATCACACCATCATACTTAGTTATCGACCGCTTCTCCAAAGCATGCTGCCTCATTCCGCTCCCCACAGCCTTCGAAACAGCAGAGGCTTTGCTGGAACATGTGTTCCGATTCTATGGACTACCCGAGGACATTGTCTCTGACCGTGGACCACAATTCACCTCCAGAGTCTGGTCTGCCTTCTGTCAGCAGCTCAACATAAATATCAGGCTAACCTCTGGCTATCACCCCGAGTCCAACGGCCAAGTGGAACGGCTCAATCAAGAACTAATTCGGTTTCTAAGATCTTACTGCCACAACAGTCAGAACGACTGGAGTCGATATCTGCTTTGGGGCGGAATATGTTCAGAATTCGCTACGCAAGCCTTCGACTGGTCTAACACCGTTCCAGTGTGTGCTGGGGTTTCAGCCTCCCCTATTTCCCTGGTCAGGGGAACCCTCTGATCTGCCCGCTGTCAATGACTGGCTACACCACAGTGAGGAGACCTGAATTCTGCTCATGTTCATCTGTAACGTGCTGTACGCCGGGTCAGAGAACCGGCTAATCGTCGTCGGAGACCTGGTCCCCCCTATGCTCCGGGTCAGTGGGTGTGGTTATCCACCAAAGACCTTCGCCTTCGTCTCCCGTGCAAGAAGCTCAGTCCCAGGTACGTGGGTCCTTTCAAAATAATTCATCAAATCACACCAGTTTCATATCATTTAGCACTTCCTGCCAGTTATCGTATCTCACCCACTTTCCATATGTCTTTGCTAAAGCCCACCGGTGGTCCGAGAGGGGAGGGGAACCAGGAGGAGGCCGCTGAGGAGCGCACCCCACCTATCGTGGTAAACGGCGAGGAGGCATATCGAGTCAGAGAGATCTTGGATTCCCAATGCCGAGGCAGGGTGTTACAATACCTCATCGACTGGGAGGGGTACGGTCCCGAGGAGAGGTCCTGGGTCAACGCCCAGGACATCCTGGACCCCTCGCTCACGGATTTCCATCGTCTGCATCACAACAGACCCACTCCTCGCACCCGTGGAAGGCCTCGCTTCAGGAGCCGCTCGCTGGAGGGGGGCTCTGTCACAAACTTGGCCTCTGTGGCCCTCTCTGAACACCACCGGAGGGTACCATCACCGGAATATTAACCGAACTGCATTTCCCACAATGCCCTGTACCTGAGACTGATTGCGGCACAGGTGTTTCCCATCACTGTTACCCCATATAAGCTTCAATCTCCAACAACACACCGCAAAGTCTTGTATTGCCCCGGCTACACTACTGAGCGTTTATTCCATGTTTACGACCTTGGACTGTTTATCCGACTCTGTGATTCTTTGCTACCTGTCTTGTGGCCTGATCTCTGGACTGTTGTTTACTTCCCCTGTCTGCCACCTGCCTTGACTCTAGCCTGGATATCGTTTATGGATTCTGATTTATCTCTGACACCCCTGTCGCTGTTGACTGATCTCTGCCTGTTTGACCCTGTCTTATCAATAAAGCTGCAAATGGATCCCTCTGCCTCAGACCCCTCATTACATCAACACTGATAATGTTTTTTGAGCAGCAAGTCAGCATATTAGAATATTTCTGAAGGATCATGTGACACTGAAGACTGGAGTAATGATGTTGAAAATTCAGTTTTGAATTCAGAAAATAGTAATTTGTGAATATTTTGTAAATAGTTTTTACGATATAACTGTTCTCTATTTTAATATATTTTAAAATGTAATTTATTTCTATGATGGTAAAATAAATGCAGCCTTGGCGAGCATAAGACTTCCATAGAGTTTTTTTTTTTTTTTGTACCAAATAGATAACAGTGTTGGTGACAGGCATGCAAGAAATTACATGCTTTAAATTATTACCATTTTGTATAATTGTGTATTAAGGACACATTAAAATGCAAGATAGCAGATTTTATTTAAAAAATAAAAGCTGATTTAAGAATTCCATTTATTGGCTCAGAAAAAAATAACAGTTCTGAAAAAAAGAGTTCTTCTGTAATGTATGGAGACTGTGATTAGTGAAGAGATTTAATTTAATTTTTTTGTATAAAAAAAAAAAATAGGGGTTGGGGGTACTTAACTATGAACAAAAATCTCAAACTTAGTTTTCTGAGAATTTCAGATGAACACTTCAGGTTGAGGCATTTGCATGTGAAGTGAAATTCAGGAGAAATTCTCAGGAACTAGCTGAAGGTTTCCATGGGACAGATTACAAAAACACCCTCAACAGGATGAAAACAACACTTCAGCAAGAACACACCACCTATGTGAAAGATTCTCAAGAGGAAGCTCATCAGTCAAGAAACAACATCTGCTTTCCCCTGACCTCTCTCACTCTGTTACACTTTCTCTTGCTATTATTTGCCCTCTGTTCCTCTTTCTGCACTCCCCCAAGAGGCTGAGATCATCTAGAACAAGGCTGCACCGTGTGACTGGACAAAAATAGAAAGATTGGCCTGTAAAACATCTCACCTTCATGCCAATCTAGTAACATTTAGCTAATAAATCGCAACATCCTGCTCTGTTTTTCCTGCCTATTATTGTTTTTTTCCACAAGCCATCATAGTAAAGGAATATTCATTGCTTCACAGTACATCTGGTCCATGTAAATCTCAGTTCAGACACTTTAAAGTAACGTTACTGGAGAGAGAGAGAGAGAGAGAGAGAGAGAGAGGGATGGAAATAAAAGAGCGAGAACACACTTACTAAATAGTATTTTGTCTTGTTTGACACAAAAAAACATTTTAAACAAGATATATTTACTTGAGAAGAAAAACTGCAAAATGCATTACTGTTTTCAGATAAATGATCTTAAATTTAGTTTATTTATACCAACTGGGTTTATTTTAACCAACTGGCAAATGAGCTGAATAATGACACAATTGTCTTTACAGCAGAATTTGTATATCTGATGAAGTTTGCATCATTGATTCTGTAATTTTTATGTTTATTACTGTGAAGATGCTTTAAAACAATCTGTGTTGTACAAAGAGCTACACAAATAAAGGTGAATAAAGGCAGACAGTTTTATTATTATTAAGTCAAGTCAAGTCACCTTTATTTATATAGCGCTTTTAACAATACAAATTGTGTCAAAGCAACTGCACAAATCAAAATAGGAAAAGAGTGTATCAATAATGTAAAATTAGATTAAAGATTAAACACTCAATTTTCAGTTAAAGGCATTTCATTATTGAATTCAGTGATGGCATCGTCCAGCTCAGTTCAGTTTAAATAGTATCTGTGCAATCAGGTCGACAATATTGCTGGAAATGAAGTGTCCCCAAATAAGCAAGCCAGAGGTGACAGCGGCAAGTAACCAAAACTCCATCGGTGACAGAATGGAGAAAAAAACCTTGGGAGAAACCAGGCTCAGTCGGGGGGCCAGTTCTCTTCTGGCCAGACGAACCAGCAGTTTGTTCCAACTGCAGCAAAATCAGATTGTAAGGGCTCAACTGGTTCCGGTGGTCTTTTCCCATTGGCGGGGTCCTCACGGGAATCTGTCTATGGGGCTCATCTAGGTGTCCTGGTCTCCGCTGACGTTCAGGGCTGTAGAGGTCGTCTCTAGGTGCTGATCCACCATCTGATCTGGATACGAACTGGATCTGGTGACTGCAGTGACCATCTGGACTGTATACGGACTGGATCAGGTGGCTACGGTAACCTCGGAATAAGAAAGAAACAGACTAATATTAGCGTAGATGTCAATCTTCTTACGATGCAACAAGTACATTGTGTGTTATGGGAAGTGTTCCCGGTTTCCAGTTGACCTAAATAATGCAGCCTAACAATCCTTTAATGGATTTGAATATTAGAAGCGTATTAGTGTGTTATGTGTATGCCAGGTTAAAGTTATGGGTCTTTAATCTTGATTTAAACTGACAGAGTGTGTCTGCCTCCTGAACAGTGTTAGGTAGATTGTTCCAGAGTTTGGGCACTAAATAGAAAAAGGATCTGCCGCCCGCAGTTGATTTTGATATTCTAGGTATTATCAAATGGCCAGAGTTTTAAGAACGTAGTGGACGTGGAGGACTATAATGCGATAAGAGCTCGCTCAAGTACTGAGGAGCTAAACCATTCAGGGTTTTATTATAAGTAATTAACAAGACTTTAAAATCTATACGATGTTTAATAGGGAGCCAGTGCAGTGTTGACAGAACCAGGCTACTGTGGTCATACTTCCTGGTTCTAGTAAGAACTCTAGCTGCTGCATTTTGAACCATTTGCAGTTTGTTTATTAAGCGTGCAGAACAACCGCCCAATAAAGCATTACAATAATCTAACCTTGAGGTCATAAACGCATGAATTAACATTTCTGCATTTGACATTGAGAGCACAGATCTCAGTTTAGATATATTTTTAAGATGAAAAAAAAAAAGTTTTACAAATGCTAGAAACGTGGCTGTCAAAGGAGAGATTGCTATCAAATAGCACACCTAGATTCCTAACTGATGACGAAGAATCAAGTGTTAGACAGTGTTCTAGGTTATTACATGTAGGGTTTTTTAGGTCCGATAAAGCGTGAAAAACGGCCCTAGTACTGAGCCTTGAGGCACTCCATATTGCACTTGTGATCGATATGATACCTCTTCATTCACTGCTACGAATTGATGGCGGTCAGATAAGTATGATTTGAACCATGCTAATGCACTTCCACTAATGCCAACAAAGTTTTCTAGTCTATTCAAAAGAATGTTGTGATCGATAGTGTTGAACGCAGCGCTAAGATCCAGTAGCACTAATAGAGAGAGATACAACCACGATCAGATGATAAGAGCAGGTCATTTGTAACTCTAATCAGAGCAGTCTCAGTAATATGATATGCTCTAAAACCTGACTAGAAATCCTCACAGATATAATTTTTCTCTAAGAAGGAATATAATTGTGAGGATACTACCTTTTCTAGTATATTTGACAGAAAAGGGAGATTCGAGATCAGTCTGTAATTAATTAATTCTTTGGGGTCAAGTTGTGTTTTTTTTAATGAGAGGCTTACTAACAGCCAATCTAAAGGTTTTGTGGACATATCCTAATGAGAATGACGAATTAATAATAGCCAAAAGAGGATCTATGACTTCTGGAAGCACCTCTTTTTGTAGTTTAGATGGAATAGGGTTTAACATACATGTTGCTGGTTTAGCTGATTTAACAAGTTTATACAATTCTTCCTCTCCTATAGTAGAGAATGAGTGGAATTGTTCCTCAGGTGATCTATAGTGTACTATCTGATGCGATACTGTAGCTGACAGCCGCATGGTTACAATTTGATCTCTAATAGTACTGATTTTGGAAGTAAAATAGTTCATAAAGTCATTACTGCTGTGCTGTTGGGAAATGTCAACATATGTTGATGCTTTATTTTTTGTTAATTTTCCAACTGTATTGAATGAATACCTGGGGTTATGTTTGTTTTCTTCTAAAATAGACGAAAAGTAATCAGATCTAGCAGTTTTTAATGATTTTCTGTAGGATAGGGTACTTTCCTGCCAAGCAATACGAAATACGGTTCTAGTTTAGTTTTCATCCAGTTGCGCTCCATTTTCTGGGCTGCTCTCTTTAGGGCCCGAGTGTGCTCATTATACCACGGTGGACTCTTTTCTTTAATCTTCCTTAAGCGTAAATGAGCAACCGTATCTAAAGTGCTAGAAAAGTGAGAGTCAATAGTTTCTGTTACATCATCAAGTTTTTCTGCGCTGCGCTGAGGAATTGAGATAAATCAGGAAGGTTATTTACAAAGCAGTCTTTTGTGGTAGAAGTGATGGTTCTACCATATTTGTAAGAAGGAGTTGAATTTACAGTTCACTTTCAGTCGGTCACTCCGAGTCACGTCGGATGACCGACAAAATTGGGATCTCGCCAGAGAGACCAATCCACTTCGAGTGTAACTAAATGAGCCAATGGACATTGGCATGCGATCATTGCATCCAGCTGCCGCTGATCACAGTGTGAGCATAAGAGGCAGCAGGTGCACTGCATTAATTCATCCTTTCGCTTTGGAGCCGAGCGGTAGTGGTGAAGCTACTGCTCTCCCCTTCCAGAGAGTGTTTCTGCGAGCGAGCGAGTGCGGGCGTTATGACGCTGCAGCGGTGGTCACGTTGGACGGGAGAAAAAGATCGTCTTCCGGCTGACAGCCACACTAAGAGTGTGCGGTGGCCAGCTCCCCTGCGTGCTTCAGCACTAAAAGAGAAGTGCATTTCTCTGAAAGAGCAATTTCTCTAAAAGAGTAACACAGGTGATCGCGTCTTTTTAAAGATGTCTTATCACCCATGCGTTTCGGGGTGTGGTCGTTTCCTGGCGCCTCAGGACGGTCACGATGGCTGCCCCACGTGTCTGGGCATTCAGCACGCTGAGGAAGCTTTCGTGTATGGTTCATGTTTTTCTTGTGGGGACATGACCATCTCGGAGTTGCGTAATAGACTCCGTTATGTCAAACATGGCGGAGTCCCTCTGCCTCTGCCGCGATCCAGTGTTCGTCCTGGCACCCAGGGTGTCGCTGCGTCAGGTGGAGTCAGAGGTGATTTGAGGATCATGGTGAGGGCATCCCTAAGTGGAGCTCCTCACCCCTCAAGTACTCCGCAGCCGGTGGAGCTGCCGAAGGAGCATGCTGGGCCCTCTGCTGGACAGGTGCACCAGGCGTTTCCTTCGGTGCCCCCTCTGACGACCAGATGTCGATCGCTGCATCGGAGGGTGAGCACTCTCTCTCCGGGGATGACGACTCGGCTGCGTTGCCCCCTTCGGGTGTGGTAGCGTTGTCCGAGCCAGACCCAGAGACGACGGCTATGCTTTCCTGGGCCGCCGAGAATGTCGGGCTCGTGTGGAATCCTCCACCGCGTCCCAATCCTTCGAGGTTGGACGTGTGGTTTCTCGGTGGGGGTCGTGCTGGTTCTCAGCGCCCCCCTCCGGTGCCATTCTTTCCGGAAGTGCATGAGGAGCTTACAAGATCGTGGAAGGCACCTTTTACCTTTTACATATCAATTGCCTCGAGCTGCTGGCAGTACGCCTTGTCTTAAGCCGACTCAGAGGGCGCCTTCAGGTCAAGGACGTTCTGGTCCGTACGGACAACACTGCGACCGTTTCGTATATCAACCGGCAAGGCGGTTTACGCTCCCGTTGCATGTCGCAACTCGCCGGCCACCTCCTCCTCTGGAGTCAGAAGCATCTGAGGTCCCTTCGTGCCATCCACATCCCAGAAGTGTTCAACCGGGCAGCCGACGAGCTGTCTCGAGCAGCACTTCCAGGGGAGTGGAGACTCCATCCCCAGGTGGTCCAGCTGATTTGGAGTCGGTTCGGAGTTGCTCAGGTAGACCTGTTTGCATATCTGGAAACCACCCACTGCCAGTGGTTCTACTCCCTAACCGAGGCAACGCTCGGCACGGATGCACTGGCACACACTGTTCCCCCCAGTGAGCCTACTAGCACAGACACTGTGCAAGATCAGGGAGGACGAGGAGCAGGTCTTGTTAGTGGCCCCATATTGGCCCAACAGGACCTGGTTCCCGGAACTCATGCTCCTCGCGACAGCCCCTCCCTGGCCGATTCCTCTGAGGAAGGATCTGCTTTCTCAGAGACGGGGCACCCTCTGGCACCCGCGTCCGGACCTGTGGAAGCTCCACGTATGGTCCCTGGATGGGACGCGTAGGTTCTAGGTGACCTACCTATGCTCTGAAGTGGAACCTGTTCGTCGAATGGTGTTCCTCTCACCATGAGGACCCCCGGAGATGTTCGATCAGAGCCGTGCTTTCCTTTTTGCAACAAGGGTTGGAGTGTAGGCCCCCTCCACTCTTAAGGTTTATGTTGAACTCTAAGACACATTTGAAGGAAAACACTGGACCGTTAAGCGGACTCCGTTTATGTTCCCAGCCTCATCTGCTTGCCTGTGTAAACTATGCATCATTAATGTGGTGATTACTTTATTAGATCTTTTAATATTTCTGTTTTAAATATATTAAGGCACTTTAAGTATTTTTACAACGTTTTGTTGCACTGTTTATGATTGAAATATTGCCGCGGGTGCTTAATATGGATTGCAAATGGCCAAAACTTGCATTTTGTTCAGAAATACCTTCGTTTTATTCTTTTGAGAGGTGATCAAAATATTTGCGGCTGTGAAACAAATGAAAAATTGACACGCTTGTGCAACAGTTCTACGGATGTTTTACCATAGAAAAACATCCATAGATGTTTTACCATTATGGATGTTAAGTCTTCGAGCCGGTCACGTGACTGAAACTATCAATAAAATCGCTAATAACTAGAGCACTTTCATCAGGTTTCTCAGTGGGTGCGTCACTGAGTGGGGAGAACCTGTTTGATGTTTTGATCGGAACGGAAGAGTGGTGTTTTGACCCGCAACAAGGCCGCCTCACAGTCACCCAGTTGTCCTGCTGCACGGTCTCTAATACCGGAACCGAACGATGTACAGGGCTCCCTGAGCTAGTCGCATCCAAAGCAGTATCTACAGCCCTCACATTCTTGCTATCCTCAACTAAAGTTTGGATGCGTGTCTCTAATTCTGAAATCTTCTCTGTCAGCCTAACTATTTCCCTGCATTTATCACATGTGAATCCCTCGCTGCTGACAGAGAGAGATAAACTGTACATGTGGCAAACAGTGCAAACAACAATAGTAGGAGAAGAAGCCATACTCACAGTGCTTGATGAATGATACCGACTTAACTTACCACTTACCACTGTTGTTTGATGAACTTGTGAAAAACGGAGCGAGAAAAAAGAAACATCATTACAGAAACACTTACAGCTAACCGGCTAACAAATGCTAACGTGATGCACGAGCGCTGCGGTTTTATATTAAATGTGAACGATCAAATTAGTCAGGTTAGTTTGATAGATAATATCAGAAATATGGTGGGAATTAAGTTATATTTGACCACTTAAACAACAGAGACTGAAAGTAGGATAGAGATTCAACAGAAAAGCGAAGCTACACGTAGCTACAATCGCAAATCTCTCAGCAGCACAGCCAAACAGGAAATATTATTATTAAGCATACATCTAATAGTGAAGTTTATTCTTTAAAACATAAATAAATAAACATTAAGCTTAACTGACAATACATTTTCTGAAAACAAGACTTTATCCCAATTGTTTTCAGCAATTTGACAATTTTTTTTTGTAATTTTAAGGATAAATCTAATAAAATGTAGAGAGGTGCATGCTTCACAATGAATCAAACAATCAAGCAAGCAATTTTGCACTGGCAGTTGTAAGAATAAGAATTGAAATAAAATAAAAAATAAGATATAAAAAGCAAAATACATTTTGTAGTAAATAAATTAAAAAAAATCTTATCCCATTGGCAGTTAGTTGTTTTTTTATGCATTAATCATACAAAAGTTAATGAGGTTTATGCTTTAAAACAATTTAAAAAATAATGATAATAAATAGGAACTTAATTCAAGATGAATTGTTAATTTTAAAAAAAATCTTAATATTCTTAAAATGCAATTTTATATTGCATTCGGGGGAAGTCGTGGCCTAATGGTTAGAGAGTCGGAATAGTAATCGAAAGGTTGCGAGTTCGAGCCCCCGGCCGGCAGGAATTGTAGGTGGGGGGAGTGAGTGTCCCGCGCTCTCTCCACCCTCAATACCACGACTGAGGTGCCCTTGAGCAAGGCACCGAACCCCCAACTGCTCCCCGGGCGCTGCAGCATGGCTGCCCACTGCTCCGGGTGTGTGTTCACGGTGTGTGTGTGTGTGTGTGTGTGTGTGGATTTGTTCACTACTCACTGCTGTGTGTGTGCACTTGGATGGGTTAAACGCAGAGCACCAATTTCGAGTATGGGTCACCATACTTGACAATACGTCACGACGACTTTTTTTTTTTTTTATATGGTAAAAAATCTTAAAAATAATAATGCTTAAATGATATTGGCAGTGAATGAGAGAGATGAAGTGAGGTGAGGATCTGAATAGGTGCCAAAGCTCGGATCTCTTATGTCTGCTTCCTCTTCTCACACAGAGAGGGAAGGCTTCCTGTGTCTGGCATTTGTCACCACTCCAGAGCCAAGGGGAGCTTGAACAGGAAATGAAGGGACACCTTTTCCTGCCACCCAATATTGTCTGTCATAACCGCTTCATTCTAATACTCGCCCAAAACGCCTACGTATCAAGCGCGAGTGTGTTTGTTTCTGCTTTCCTGATAGTTTTCTATTACCCTGTCCAGCTGTGACCCAGCTGCTCTGTCCTAGATCATGAGACCCGTGAAGAGTAAACTGGAAACAAGCTCACAAACAGCAGGACTCATCAGATCCGCTCGTGTATCGCCACTGAGCTGCCATGCCAGTTCATATTAAAGTACATTCATACGGTAATGTCTCCATGACCTGCATATTCAAGCAATGTTTTGGTGAAAGCAGCTGATTTGCAGGAAAAATCTCCTTAAAGACTTATGTAAGTCACAATCCCACTGCTGCTCAATAATGCAGCGCATCTAGCTACAGAACACATGTACTGGGGTGGCAGAGAGATTTTAAGAATGAATGATTGGCTTAGTAAACTTGCCAACTATTGATGCACAATAGAGGATTTCTTGTGAATTAAGCATATTTTTCATATTCTATGATGGTGGCGAGTAAGGACGCATTAAATTGATTAAAAGTGACGGTAAATACATTGATAATGTTACAGAAAATGTCTAAATGAATGCTGTTCTTTTTAACTTTAAACATTTTTAAAAGGAAGAAATGATTTCTGAAGGATCACGTGACACTGAAGACTGCTTAAAATTCAGCTTTTCCATCACAGGAATAAATTACATTTTGAATTGTATTAAAATAGAGAACAGTTTTTTTTTTTGTAATTATGTTTTACTGTACTGTACCTATGTTGTACAATGATGTACTTGTTGTACAATGTGTGAATTGTGTGTTTTATAGCATTTACACTGTCTATCATACTGTAAAGTGATTCTGTGTCAAACAATAGTAAGGTTGGCCGTTGCACGCTGACAAAAGTTACATATTCAGATGAATGCTTAAAATAGAAAATGTGAGCTCTACCCTCGCAAACCACTTATCAAAGCAGCTTGAAGTGATGCTCTGTTGCTAAGTAGCAGGTAAAGCTCGCCCTCTTATCCACCCAAGCAAACTGAGATAGAAGACGCTTAGCACATGGAAAGCTATCAGGGCTACTGCTCTGCTGTTACTGGGCAGCAGGGAAAAATGAGGTCAAGATATGCAAAATGTCTCATACGAATCCTCTGCAACAGGAAGTCTGCTTTGACAGCACATGCTGGTTTGAGTTTAATGTTAAATGGCTGATTTGAAAGAAATTACGTGTTACTATGATTCTATCTGGCATTTATTTATTTTTTTATAAAGTCCCTGCAGTTGTTGCAACCTTGTTATCAAAGTTTCAGATAAACCCTGATTTGTATTTTCTAACAATATGCATTAAATAAAAAAACTGAATTCAATAAACACAATGTATCAAAACAGAGATGAAAAAACATGAATTAAAAAAATGCAGCCTAAATTAATCTAGTTAAACACAGCAGGTTATTATTATAATTTGTATTATTATTATTATGAATGATCATTGTTATTATTAAGCATAAATCTAACAGATTTAGTGAAGTTTATTCTTATATGAATAAATAAATTAAACATTTTCAGAATTAAAAAAGATTAAAAATGGAGCCTAAATTAAACAAGTTATGTATCACAATTAAGTTAATCACATATTAAAGAAAAAAAGTTCGTTTTTTTTTTTTAAACAATATTAACAGGGCTCATTGGTTGAACATTTGAAAATGCAATTAACACTACAATTTGTGTAAAAATAAAATAAAAAGTAAAAGAGATTAAAGATGATTTACGCATCTTCCTGTCATGCTGGCGAAAGGGTCCAAATGATGTAATTTCCTGGGTGTCACAATTTTTAGGAATGGTCCATTTATTGTAATGGAAAAAAACCTGCAGTAAGGTGTGTATAGTGTGGGACAAAGCAGAACGTAACAGTAATAATAATAATAATAATAATAATAATACATTTAATATTAATTCAATAGATTGTGTCAAAATAAAAAACAATAATTGTTGGCTACAATCAAAAATATCAAATGTATCTAAATATTAGAGAATACCTTAGATGTGGAAATTTGTGCCATCCAACGTACTTGTTATTGCGATACAGTAATAATGTTGAATCAAGCCTGAACCTAATAATCTCTCCAGCCGTGTTCATGAATGGGGTGACACAGTCATTTAGTTTGTGCTGGGTTGGCATGTTTTAATCGGTTTACACAACAGATTAAAGCTAATGAGGACTTGCGTAAACAGACAGGCAAACTTTTAACACGTCCACAAAACTATCGGGTTCTATTGGGGTAGATTTTTCCGGAGGTCATAAATCCAATAAGAAAGATTACTCCCACAGAAATAATTAAAATAATGACTCCCGAACTGGAGATATTTGATTTTAACGCCGGAAGATGCATAATCTAAGACTCTTTGCTAATCTGGTACATCACCCCCCCCTCCCCATCCGATCATGTGACTTGTGTGTCTGGCGGGGGAGGGAGGGAGGGGAGTGGAGATGATGTCATCTACAAAGATATGATCACAGGAGATGTGAGACCTACTTCCGTTCTCTGCATCAACAAAATCCTCATCAATCAGCGCTGATATTTGACACGAACAGCACGCAAAAGGCATGAATAATGATGACACTGACGTCTGAAAAGCAACAAACGACTGACTGCCCTCAATACTTCATTGCACTCTTGCATTCTCCAATCATAACACAACTTGCAGTATGTGACACTCGTGTGGGGACTACAAGGAAAGAGTCTGACCGCTGCTTTCCAGCATCGAGTCGTATATTTTAGATGCACGTAGCATGTGGGGCTAAAGAGGATTATGCTGCATTACAATATTTAATACAGCACTATGGCTATAATATAGGATACATACAGTACAACCATGGAACCTCGTTCCCTTTGCACCTGAAGTGTCCTGTATTCTCTTAGAAAAATCTCTTTTTATGTTTGGCTGCTTGATTTGGGAACTGTCTTAAAAAGACAAAAAAAAAAGTGTAATTTACTCACCCTTGTGTAGTTGTGGAACACAAAAGGAGATATTTAGGAACATCAAAGCTTGCATCTTGTCTGTACAGTGAAAGTGAATGGGGACTGCCGTGGTCAATAGCAGCTTGAACACTGAACAATTTAATTCCTTTTTTATTCCACACACACACACACACAAAGGCAAGTCATATGGGTTTGGAGCGACCCGAGGGTGAGTAAATAATACAACCCAGGCTTGGAAACCGTGTCTCCAACTACATTTGTTTGCAAAACTCCAACTGAAATGAACAGTATTGGCAGTAAAACACCAACAACTTTTATGCCTTTTCACACAAATTATGATTACGGGGCCAGATTATCAATTAATAAAGACTTATTTTCACACAGCTCCTTGCCCAATAATATGCTACGACCTCAAAACACTTTTACCATAGTGCATGATTTCTAAACTAATTAATTTTGTCACATAACCAGCTCTATGTATTACTTTTTTGCCGTAGTAAAATTGCTCGGTTGCCCAACTTGTACAGCACTGCAAGTCCCATGAACATGAGTCACGATTAAAGAGCACAAAGATATAGACATTATAATGGAAAAGGTTGCTTCAGTAAATCCAACAGACCATTAATCTTCCAGACATTACAGTTCCCAACTGCCACGATACATGCAACAGACAAAATAATAAAATGTTACATGCGCATGTGTTTTGGATAAGACTGAACATGTTTTTAGCACCACTCACTGGATATTTCATTTTGAAAATGTCACGAAACATGCAAAAAGCAACGCAATACCACTCAATGTTGCAACAGACACATTTTTTCAATCTGCCTGGGTTGAAATCATGGTAGAATTTTCATTTTTGGTTGAACTTTTCTTTTAAGTACAGCCTGATTATAAGTTAGAAATGACTGACTTATGCCGGAACAGTCAGGTCAACACTTCACCTGTGTCCTAACCCTCATCCTGTCTGGTGACACGCTACTGCTTTGCTTATGCTTATGCAAAACAGAGTGTTTTGAATGTGGATGGGGCAGATGTTGCTTCCGGAGATGTAGACGTGTGTGTGTGTCTGTTAGTGTGTGGGTGTGCGTGTCATATGACAGAGGATTAATGAGAGGGCGGTGAGCCATGCTGCTGTTGGTCAGAGCTGAGTTAGTCTGAGGAAGCCACAGTGTGGAGGCCTGTCCGCTGGTTTTAACATGCCATGGAAATCAAACAAATGTCTGTGGTTATATTCAACAATACAACAAAGAAAGAAGCAGCTACTGTTTCAGATTTGTCTTTTGGAATATTTTAAAGTTGGTATGTGTAATTTATAATAATACACACATTCCGACCAGCCTGACACAGCAACACTGGCTCAACCAATGGCATCAGTTTGGGGTGGGGCTATTGGTTTGACTGGCCAACGACATTCAATCTGGTGATGCTAATAGCGTACATTATCATCTAAATGTGACAAAAATGGCTTTTTGAAAGAGTAAGTCTTATAAAGATGAATCTGTCTTCATTGCTTTCATAATGAACAAACTGTTCAGTGCAACTGATAATTAACAAAAATATTTCTCAGACCTTCTAACGGTCAAGATAAAACTTGTTTGACTTGGATATATCATATAGGGAACAAGATGAGCTGTTTCCTCTGAACACAGTGACTAATTGGGTAAACATCAGAATCACTACCCGTGTCCAAACTCACATTACTTGTGGCTTTGCATTTCCGCCCAGTCATGAGGGCAATGAAACTCATCAAAACACAAGTTTGCCCAGCTGCCTTTGTTCTTCCCTTTTTAGTTTTGAACAGTCACAGTTTAAAATGTCCTGAGCCAGAGACACCACATTATTTCAAAATCAGATTTTTCAGCATATCTTCAAAGGGATGGTTCACTGAACAACTCATTTACTCACCTTTTTGCTGTTCTAAACCTGTATCTCTTTCTTTTTCCTGTGAAACATAAAATATGATATTTTAAAACAAAACAAACGATTTGAACCCCACCGACTTCCAATGTATATTCAAAAAATTAATAAATAAATACAAATAAAAACTTAAAAAAGAATAACTTCTTTTGTGTTCCACGGAAAACAGAAAGCCATAAGGTTTGGAACCACATAAGGGAGTGTAAATGATTTTGGGTGAACTATTCCTTTCAGTCATTACATATTTTACTGTGTTTTTACACTTGACTCATGTGTCGTAACTTTCAGTTTTCTCCAAAAAGGATGAATCGTATTCTGGCATAGCAATGTGGTGGTGATGACACATTTGCTTAATAATGCAGAAGAACGTTCAGGTTGTTGACATTAAAGCATTGCACAAAAGATGCTAGAAAAGCTAATCATCAATGAACAAGAATGAACATGAACAATTAAGGAGTGAACTTAATGGGCTTTCTGGGTTCGAATATCTTCCAATGAACTACCCAGTTAGTTTTCCCACTAAAACTGATAACATAAATAAATAAAATACTAAACTACTCTATTACTCTATAGTGCTTTGTCCTCTTGTCAGATCTTCCAAATGTTTGTGTAGGGTCAGTAAATGCAACTGCCTAGTAACAGTCATGCAATATATCACTTTTGAACTAGTATGTTTTTCTTAATCCTTCTATCCCTAAAACAGATAACCCTAAAATAGGCATTTAGTGTTTTTTGTATGTATCATGGATATATTATATTAGTTAAACGTGTAAAACTCAAATCATCATGCATAGTTGGATAGCAAAATAAACAGGCTTATTAGTTTTTAAATGTGAAAAGAATCCACTTCTCATATCAACTATTGTTGACTTCAAACTTTGGTATTTTGGTAAATTCACGTCACATGGTCTAAACCAGTCCATTTAAAAAGATGCCACATGAACAGTTTGCCTCCTTGAAAACCATGAACAGAACAATTCGTCTTTCAACACATTTTTAAAGGGATGATTCACACAAGAAGAAAATTCTTCAAAATCATTTACTCAGCTTCATGCTGTTCTAAACCTGTATCACTTTCTTTCTCCTGTGAAACACAAAAGAAGGTATTTTAAAACAAACAATTTGGACCCCATTGAGATTTTTCAGAATAACTTTTTAGTCACACAGGTTTATAATGACAAAAGTATGAATAAATTATGTTTTAGGAGAACAGTGCTTTTAAGCGATTCCATATTTTACGGAGTTTTTACGATCAACTCATATGGTACAAAAACCCCCACCCAGATTCTGGCACAAGTGACTGTCTCTGAGCTGACAAGGCTTTCTGAAGGGAGCATCACAGGAAATGGCTAAATGGGTTGAATACGCAGGGGTATGTATGTTTAATGAACGATTGGAGGCAGAGAGCACATGACTCTTGGGTGGGACCAGTATAATAAGGTTGACTGTGTTGAATCCTGTTACTCATATTCCCAAGACTAAAACGCATCCTGTTTGTCAGACGAGTATGGATGGTACTACATGTGAAAAAGCATCGCTATAATGCCCAGAATATAACGTCCTATTCTCCTTACGGTATAAACATGTATGAAATCAGCCTCACTCCCAACCCACTATCAATCCTCACACATAAACACACATCACAGAGGTGGTGGCGAGTTTGACGTCAAGTGTTCGGCTCAAAGTGGCTGCTCCTCCCTTGCGCAGTCACCACATCATCCTTTTTCAGTTTCTACATGTTGCTATGACAGCTATGATTTACCCAGAGCCCCCGTGAGAGCAGAGTACTGCACATATGCACTGAACTGCCATGGCTACTCTACTTTCTTTCTACTTTGAGACATTCATAACTCATATAAGCCTATGCATTCTCTAGAGCATGGGTTTTCAACCCTTTTGACATCACGGAATATTTATTTAGAAAGGCCTATTTGTACTATGAAAAATAAAGAAATTGTAAATATGTGCAAAATATTTAGCGATTTCACCTGAGCATTCTGTCATTGTTTACTCACCCTCAAGTTGTTCCAACCCTGTATGAATTTGTTTCTTCTGTTGAACATCAAAGAAGATGTTCTGAAGAATGTTGGTAACCAAACAGTTGACGGTAGCCATTGACGTACATAGCATGGTAAAAACACTATGGAAGTCAATGGCTACCAGCAATTATTTAATTACCAGCATTCTTAAAAATAATATTTTTGTGTTTAACAGAAGAATGAAACTCACACAGGTTTGGAACAACTTGAGGGTAAGTAAAGGATGACAAAATTTCCATGTTCGGGGTGAACTAACCCATAATTTTTTGTCTTTTCTATTAATAGATAAAAAAGTTAGCTTAAATATTTTTTGTCAAATGAAACAGTAATAATGTCAAATTCAGTAAATTGTATATTTATTATTAATAATAGGCTACATGTTTTAAATATTTAATAATTAATCAAATATTTGTTTATTTTTATTTACACTGTTGTCCTAAAATTTCCAGGACCGCTGTTTAAAAATCTTGGTCTGGATGTGTTCAACATATCATTTAATTTTGAAATCTATATATTATTCTTTGTGAAGAGGAGAAAACAGACAGTTGAAACATAAGACTGATGCAATAGACACAATCAAGAAAACATTTTGGCACATTAATAAACAGACTAGACTAAAATCACTTTGCATTAACAATTCTTTAACACGCCACAATTGCTTCAGATGGTGTAAATGAATTGTTTTCAACCACAAATGAATGCAAAGCCATGAGTGTTCACAGCTTTGCAGGAGAAGAGGGGGGAAGGGAGGATGTGTCATATGATAACATTAACACATCTATTGAGTAGAGAACCTTCCTATCTGCGCTCAACTGAAGCAATGATGGCAAAGCATTATGCAAATACAGGAGTCTCATGAACGAGCTTGTGTTAAATCATGCAAATATTTTACATTGGAGATCCGGAGAAACTGAAAAGCATGTTTTAAAATGCAAAACCATAGTATATGGAAGCAATTTAAACAAGTATCTCCGTAACTTGTGGTAATTGGTTTTAGATTTAACTCTGATTAAGGAAAAGGCAGAAATACTGTATTTTACACATGTATTTACATGTATATATTTATATTCATATAATTTATATTATATATTTAATATATAAACATAACATTTTTCTTAAATATATACATGCATGTGTTTGTATTTATATATACATAATAAATATACACAGTACACACACATATATTATGTGAGCAAAAACGTTTATTTTGGATGCGAATCGTTTGACAATACTTTTACAGATGACATCTGAAATATGTAAACCCCAGGAGAAGAAGCTCAGGTCTTTCCTGTTTACCATGTTAACTAATTAACTAGTGGCTTTCCTAAACCCATGAGTCAATAAAGAACTCACTCTTATGTCTCCATCAATTCAGACAGCTTCCCAAAACCCCTTGTAAGGAAATGATCATTAATCAGAGCAATAATTAACTCTTTACACACAGAAAGACAAGAGCCAAAAACCAGTTGTCAGATCATTACTGTAAAAAATATCAAATGCCAGATGGCAGTTTGGTGACACTTTACAGTTCCTATTAACACATTATTTCATTATAAAACAATTGTGTATCAAGGTGGTGCAATGGAAACCACACGATGTGCGTCAAATCCACCAAACATACAGTCTATCCTAGGCTAAGTTACATTATTCATCCAAAATAAATAAACAAACTGTATTGTCAGCTACTCACACAAAGCACCATAATGGTAACCATGCATTAATTAAACAAAAATAACCAGGGTAAGCATTAATTAAACAAAAATAAATAAATAAAACACTTCAAAGTACATAACTGACTGCAAAAAAAATAATAACAATAATTAAATTAAAAATAATAATAATAATAAGTACGAACTACAGTAGTGTTTTCAAACAAATTTAAACAAATGTGATGGTTCATGCAGGGAATTATGGGAATTCCCTTCTCATCAACTGCAGTCCGACTTCTTATTTATTTATTTATATATTGTTTGTCTGTTTGTTTCTTTGTTTTTGTGGTGCTTTGTTAAATTTCACAAAATATTCCGTATATATATATCTATATATTAGATATTATTATTTAAATTTCATTTCAGCAAACTGTTTCGCCATCTCAGAAGAAATATGTGCTGGCTGACCTCTGGTTTGGTCACCATCGATCGTCGCTGACTCTGAATGAAGAGCGCTTAATGAATGGAGCTCGTAGCAGACGTCATTTCCATTGTGACGTCACGATCCTTATATGGAGCGCGCGTCTGAAGCCCATTCATAAAACGGAAAGCGAGCTGCCCGTGGTAGTAAAGCTCTCAGGAGGGTAACACAACATTACACTGCGCACTGGCAACGCTGGATTTGACGTATTGTTGTTATTAAAGCACCATTTGAGCGTGACCAGTCCCCGTCGGAGGAGGAAAATGGTCACAATGGACGAACTTTGTGAAATGAATTGCAGCGTTTTGAAGAGGTTGATGAAGGACGACAGTGCGAAATGTCTGCTTTTGGACTGCAGGTCGTTTTTAGCGTTCAGCGCCGGTCACCTCCGCGGTGCTGTAAATATTCGCTGTAACACGATAGTTCGGAGGCGAGCGAAAGGCTCCGTGAGTTTGGACCAGATTCTGTCCGGCGACGATGAAGCGAGATCCCGACTGAAATCAGGGCTGTACTCCGCCGTGATCTTGTACGATGAGCGGACCTCCGATACAAACACTATGAAAGACGACAGCACAATCACTCTGGTACATAACGCTTTGTGCAGGGATACGTTTAGGACAGAGATATATCTGCTAAAAGGTAAATTCCAATCTACGCTACACAAAAATCTACTGTGTTGTATTTCGTAACTGAAATAAAGCTGATGTTCTGAGAAAATATCTGTTTTCATTGTGGACAAATCTAGTAGCGGGATAATGATGTAAAAATGCCATTTTCTCTGCTGGAAAATCCAGTTTAAGATAGTAGCTGTTTTTTGGAACACGCTAGCTGGTCCAGACTGGTCATACGCTGCTTGACCAGTTAACATGTTCCAACTTGACCACCTTGAGCTAGTATGTGTAATTAGAAACCAGCTCCCATGTTCTGAAGAAACCTGGTTCAAACTATTTTTTTATTATTATTTAGTAGGCCTTTGACATTGTGTTAAATGTATTCAAAATGTAATGAATGTAGGCATGTCTGTCGTGGCCTAATGGCTAGAGAGTTGGACTTATAATCCAAAGGTCTTGGGTTCGAGTCTCAGGTCCAGCAGGGATTGTAGGTGGGGGGTGACTGAGGTGAGACCCTTGAGCAAGGCACTAAACCCCCAACTGCTCCCCGGGCGCCGCAGTTCACTCCGGGTGTATGTTCACTACTGTGTGTACACTTGGATGGGTTAAATGCAGAGCACAAATTCCGAGTATGGTTCACCACACCACTTCCCTTTCCCTTTAAAAATTGTGTTCAGGTGGTACCATCTTTTAGGTGGAAATAGTGAATGCATCCTCTGAGACCTCAATAAAATAATTTCATTGAAGTATAAATTAGGGGAAAATAAAATTATGTTTCCTGATCTTAGATGGTGGCCTAGCTGGTTGTAAAAAAAAAAACAGCCCAACAAACCAGGTTTAAGCAGGATACAGTTTGATCAAAAGTACTAAAAATATTTTTTTCACTTTCTAGGAGGTTACGACAGATTTTCCACACAGTATCCTGATTACTGTTTGAAAACCAAAACACTGGCAGTATCCAGCCCTCAGTCCAATGTGGAGAGCAGCTGCACCTCCTGCGGAACTCCACAGCATGACCAGGTAACTACATTAGCGGCAGTGGATACTCTGAGGTCAGCTAATGTGCAGCATTGTGTAACATTAAACGTCCTGTTGACTGCTGTCATCCGCTGCTCTTTCCGGCTGATGTAGCAGTGCTTTAGAGTGCGTTCGTCCGGCCTTCCTCTGTGATAGGGGGTGTACTGTGTCAGACACTCCAGTACGCTTTAGCGTTGATTGCTACATTGATCATTTCCTGTCTCTACAGCTTGTTAATTAGGCCACCAATGACATAACAGTGGGCCAAATCGATACACATTTCCAGAATAAATAAACTGGACGTTATTAGCTTGACCTTTTTATAGCAAACAGAGATGTAATTGGTCTGATGCTGTAATCTGTTGCAAATGCTTTTGATAATTTATTGAGAGGGGCCTGTGATGATCATATGGACAAATTAATAAAACCATTTATCTTTTAAATTATAAATGCATTTATTATTATTTTGGTTACATCTTATTTTAAGGTGCCATTGTTACTGTGTAATTATACATGTACTGAGAAATATTAATTAGCTACATGTACTTACTATATGGTTAGGATTAGGGTTTGGCATGTAATTATGCATAATTTATTGTTATTATAATAATAAGTACATATAACATGTGTAACAAGGACACCTTAAAATAAAGTGTTACCAAAAATATATTTTTTAACATGTATTTAATATCCATTATTATGATTTTTTGTATTACAGGGTGGCCCTGTGGAAATCCTGCCTTTTTTATTTCTTGGCAGTGCCCTCCATGCGTCTAAAAAGGACATGCTAGATCGTATGGGCATTTCTGCTCTATTGAATGTATCTTCAAATTGTCCGAATCATTTTGAAGGGGATTACCACTATAAGTGTATCCCGGTGGAAGACAACCATAAGGAGGACATCAGCTCTTGGTTCATCGAAGCCATTGAATTTATAGGTATGTACATTATTATATCATATTATATATAATTCAGATTTTTAAAAATACATACAGATTTTGTAAACTTTTGGATGGTTAGGGTAGGTGTAACCGTCGAGGTGTAAATTACACTTGGTTGTTATGGCTCTTTTCAACTGCAAATGACGTGCAGTTCATCAGCAATTAAAACGATCTGCATTGCAGAGCTTTTACAACAATCGCACCCTCCTTTTTAGTCTTGCATCCATTTCAATAGCTCATCTTGGTCATTTATGCATGTAGATTGAAGAATATGTTTGAATGCGTTTTGATGTGTAGAGTTCTTTGTATAAATACGATGATGAAAATTGAAGTCTGCGTGTCATAGGTGCAAAATATGGGTTGAATGCTGCGGTATGGGTGGGTCTTCCTCATAAAAGGGTTTCCGTGACTGAGTGAGGAGGGGGGGGTTGGGACTCCTGTATATCCAATTTCAGCTCAGCATCCTCTGCACTAAAGCAAGGCCCCCAAGTAGGCTTGCCGCATTTGATCGCACCATTCTAGGTGTGTGTGTGTGTGTGCATGTGCTATGTATGCGTCAGAGTGCAGAGCTTAGGGACCAGAGTCTGACTCATCCTCCATTCAGGGGTGCCTTGATACTGGAGTTACCTCAGATCTGGGTGTGTATGGCTGTGCAAACGCAGATATGCAGACAGTAAAGTGTAGAGGAAAAAGTAATCCGACTAATGTTTGGATATACGTGTTTGCTTTCCCTTTGTACCATGGACACGTCACTTTTTTGTTAATTAGCAGCTTGTTAGCAATGGCAGGAGGTGTCTGTGTGTACAACGGTGTGAAATCCACCCCAGACCATTTTGTCTGGGTGTTGGGTGTTTGTTGTCCAACTGTGACTGTCAGTTTTGGGTGAATGTGTAATTCTCAGTTCTGTGTGTATTTCTAGAAATGCATTGTCCTGTTTTGAGGGGTTATAATACCTACAAAGCACAGCTCATTGTATACAGCAACAGGGATATTATTATATATAATTATAATTACTTTTTTGTATTATTTTAGATTTGTTTGTTCGTACATTAATTTTATTTTATTTTTAAATGACTACTTATTGAACTGTGTTTGGTTGTTTTACATGTCGATCAGACAGCCTCGTTTGATTCAATAGGATTAGGAGATAATTAATTCAGGTCATCCACCGTCAATAGAAAATGTGAACACTAAAGTATTTTCTCTGTAATTTAATAGTTTTGTTAGTAATTTAGTCGCCTTTCATACTTTGAGTCTAGTTTTCTCTGTTTTGCGATATTCTGTCATGTTTCCTGCACCATTTTCAGAGGTGACTCTGCTAAATCTCAAGTGCAAACGTAAAAATCTTTTCAAATTTGTATTATTAAATATATTAAAATGTAATAATATATTATATCTTAGTACTATTATTAATTAATGATGAACATTATTATTAATTATAATACATATGACTATATATGTATATAATATTTTTTTATATCTAGTGCAAATAATAAAAATAATTAATTATTAATTCCATATATTTTAACTAATAATTATATTGTTTATTATTTATAATTGTTCCTATGACTTCTGAACCTGCATCAAAATGTTGCGGGCGTCAGCTTCCCAGTAAATGCAGTAAGATGACTCATGTCTGAGCTTCATCTGTGCTTAACTAAACTCTCTGCTCTTTCCTCAGACTCCATCAAGGATTCCAACGGCCGTGTTCTGGTGCATTGTCAGGCTGGCATCTCACGGTCAGCCACTATCTGCCTGGCGTACCTGATGAAGAAGAAGCGGGTGCGTCTGGAAGAAGCCTTCGAGTTTGTTAAACAGCGGCGTAGTATCATCTCCCCCAACTTCAGCTTCATGGGTCAGCTGCTGCAGTTCGAGTCTCAGGTGCTGGCCACTTCCTGTTCTGTAGAGGCCGCCAGCCCTTCCGCCACACTCGGCACCAAGTCTTCCTCCACCCCCACGTCGCCCTTCATCTTCAGCTTCCCCATGTCAGTAGTGACGCACAGCCAGTCCAGCTGCCTCACCTACCTACAGAGTCCAATCACAACCTCGCCAAGCTGCTGATACAACACGAGACTCTAAAAAACTGCAAAAAGGGTGAATTTCTCTTGCGTTTTTTCACTTGGCACAATCATGTGGTCGTTCCAGCTGAGCTACGGCTTCGTTGCTGACCCGTCCTCATCTAACTCACCCTGTGGTCTTCACCATGCATTAATATCAGAAGAATAAGTCGTAATATCCCGTGGGGACGGTTCATCTCCTTCATTTCCTGTGGTTTTCTTCCAAAGACTTCACGACTGGCCGGCGGGGCTGGTGGGAATGAAGTGCAGGAGGTCCTTGGACCATGAGAGGTTCTTCACTCTGCGTTTGGACTTCCCATATATCACTTCCTCAATTCCTTTAATAGAGACGGTCATGGCATGACCTTTGGCAGGAAGTGTCTTTCATTTGCATTTGTCAGTGCCTTGTACAGAGAAGGTACACAGACACTTTCAGAAGACGCTCACGTCGCCTTTCCTTCAGACCGAGACATTCAAAGCATTTCAATCTGCAATACCGATCCATTCCTCTCACAGATCAGAGCAATAACCTGATTCTCCTTCCTCCCAGTCACCACCAAAGCACTGTATGGTGTTTTCTTTTGTTGTATTGTGTGAACGTGATTTGGTTTTCTTTGCTAGTTTGTACTGAGGAGATCTTATTATTTCTGCTGTATGCCTTACCAACAATGACTTTCGCACGGAATGTTCTCATTCATAGACTATTTAAGGAGTAGCTTAAGATAATACCAGGTCACTGAACCTTTTTACACTGGAAGTTGGGAATGGGACGATTGGGAGTCAATTTGTTTTTAATATTCCCCTTTGAGAAGCTCTGTGAGGGAAACATACCTTGAAGAGTCCATATAACAGCTGGTATGTTTATGTGTGGGAACCTACTTATTTTTTATGAGATCGTGGGATCTTTTATAGCACTTTTAAGTGATGCAAAAATTATTTGGCGTTTCCCACTCTTTTTTGGCATATTACGTGGTCTGTTTGTCTGTCAATCACTGATGAGATGAATGCAATACTTTTTACTGTACTTGTGAAATGTTATTATCTGACGGCTAATGGCAATATCATTCAGAGGGTTACGATTTTTTGTAACTCTACCCTGTTCTGTTGTATTATATGTACATTTTATTTATCTCACGATTGTCATTGTTAAATAAAAACTGTTCTTTAATGAAAGTGTGGCGTGATTTAATTGTATAGACGAAGAAAAGCAACGGATGATGAATCATAATTTGCTTTATAGGCCTGTTGTAATCTTGCAATCATTTTGTAAAATGAATAGAACATGAGCCATCTCATTATTTCTTAAAGGAACTAAGAAAAGAATAGCGCGCTATTATGCAGGAGAAGAGAATTAGTATTATATCTGATAAATGAGGGAAGGATGAATAGACTGAACAGAGGTTGGTTTTGAAGAGCCACAGCGCCTCCTAGCGTGTGTTCTGATGGTGGATTCACATCACTTCCCGAGAAGTTCGCCGAAATAACAGCAGCTTCCTTGATCATATTCCACCTAACCCTCGATGACACGCTGTAGCAAAACTGCCATACGTTTAAAGTAATTAATACGCACACATATCTTCATTAAATGTGTTAAAATTCGAACCTGAAATGGAAAGAGAAGCTGAAATGTATCATAGCAACCAGTCACATTTTTTGGCGTAATATTTAAAATATTTTTTGATGCATTACTTATTATTTAGTAAACAGTCGTGATGCCTTTATGTTTATTGTAGCCTAATGTGAATTTAAAGGAATAAGCAGTGCTCTAAGAAATGCTTTGGCTTTCTAGTACTGAACATGGTTTCTATTTAAATATTTTTTGTTTTGTTTTTTTACCTGATCTCTCGGTTTTTCATGATTTTCCATTCATCCAAAGTGGGGTTGCAAAAAGTTGGAAAATTTCCAGTAAATTTCGGAAACTTTCCGGGATTTTTTTTTTTTTTAATCTTCCTGGGATTTTTGGAAAGTTTCCGGAAATGTTCCACCCCTAATCCAAAGGCCCTGTAGGCCTCTATCGCTTGATCATTTAAAGTCCAGTTTATATCATTTAAAGACTTGCTTAAAGTAAGCATAACTTTTTTTTATCACCAATGTCTTTCTAAAAGAAAAAAAATTGAATGAATAAATAAAATCAAACCATCACGAACGAATAAACTAAAATAGGAATCAGATGTGATCAGCTAAGAAAAAAAAAAAAAGGAAAAACGTTTTTTCACCAAATAAATATAACTACACGTTATTATATATTTATTTTAAAAATCATGAAAAGCCATCAAATATCTATCTATAAATAATGCTAATTTACTGTAAAGAGAATTTAAAATATTACCTGTTATAATATTATACTACTATTATATTATACTGCATAATTATCACTATTTTATAGAACGGAATAAATATGGAAAAATCTCATTCCTGAGAAGTGAAATTGAATAAGGTTTCAGAGCAAGTGTGAGAAAAGACAAGACAGTATTTATGACTTACTTTATTAAGACCATTTTACATGATTAATGAGTGTTTGATTAGTCCGCAGATGGCTTATGGTAGATAAGCCGTTTCTGATTAAAGTTCACAGGAACATGGAAATAAAGTAAAATTACAGCTCAGAGAATTGAGAAACAGTTCAGGAGTTGTCTCCCACGTATTGGCTTGAGGTGAGCAGTGGACATGTCTGTGCTCATACTACTAAGCGGAGAAGAAAGGTCTGCTCTCTTTTTCTCTGGTTTGAACACAGATTCCTGGAGTAAGGCAGATGACCTCCAGTACACATGTACAGAACCACAAACTACACCTGAGCAAAACAACCAAACCATGAGACTTCCAGAGGTAGAGCCACGTCCTTCATTTCATTCTGTAACATGAACGCGAGTCAGCCGAGCCGCTCATATCAGTAGTGTGTAACAGGAAAAATGTTACGGAGACCCTCGTAAAAGAGGCATTTCTCTGACGTCAGAGAAACGGGACTGGAATGAACAAGACCGAGGAATTCCTGTGGTTGTGATCCAAAACACATTGAAAGCAAAAGGAGCGACTTCCAAAGCGGAATCGCTTGGTCGCCCGAAAATATAAGGAAAGATCTGAAAGAAAGAATTCCCACTTCCTTTACAGTACTAATAAAACCCACTCTGCATTGGTAAACAACATTAAAAGCTATACAAAGGCATTGTCCATTACACAACCTGTACGTTACTGGACATTTTTTTTAACCTACGTCTTTTTAGAATTATTATGAATAACTTAAGTCCTGCCTAAAAGTGCAAATTCTTTAAAAGATGCATTTTCAGATTGGGCTATGGCAATGGAATGGGACATTCTGACCAGTGTTCCTGTGCAAAGATATGTAAAAAAAAAAAAAAAGAGAAAGAAAAACAATTTTTGCTATTTTGTGGCCTTTTGAATAGTTCTGGTCTCTGCATCAACATTCTTTTTGCTTTAAAACCCCTCTAAGGCTTTTTTTTAATAATGCATAAAGAAAAACTAAAACCACAACAATGAGATTTTTTTAGGGTCTTAAGTGAACTTAAGGAGGTAAGGAGGTAAGGAGGATTGCTGAAATGTCAGGTCCCTTTAAGACATGGTCCATTATTGTGAATCAAATTGATGGAAATAAAACAGAAAGGTAAATAATCACAGTTATAGTAAAACCGTTTCGAAGAAAGGAAGTTAATGCTTGAACAGTGTTAAATTGAGTAGAATGATGGGGAAGAGGTCACTTGTTGTCTTTCATAGAGTTCTTTCGTTTAGCCCTGAAACGGCATTATGGCTGATATCCTGACCCTTGACCGGAACAGGAGGGCAAGGACATGGCCAGCCAAGGCAACTCTTTCTTGTAAACACTCACGGGGACAGAAATGGAGCCTAACTGCAAATTAAAGAGGCAGTGCTGAGGGTTATGGGTGAGTGGATGTTCCTATCATATGAGGTGGCGTCTGTGGATGTGTGTGAGATGTTTGGGTAACAGTCTGAACGTTTGGCAGGGCCGCCCGCGTGGACTAGGACTTCTGCTCCGCTGCTGCCGGGGATGGAGGTGTGCTGTCTGGCTTGATGATCTGGTATGTGATGAGGTACTCTGGGTAGGCCTGTAAAACACAGAGTTGGAAATGAACTGGATATCTACTATCTGAAAAAATGTGTTCTTGTTTTTGCAGTTAAATATCTGAGCTCTCTCACCTGTTCCCCTCGGTAGATGACGTATTCAGCGTAGGCTAAACCGTTGACGCTGGGTCGGCCGATGACGGAATGGTGCCCTGGAGGAGCGTGGGCCATCTTCATAGCACTGAACTGCAAGAAGGATTTACCCAGAGTCACCCGGCAAAACAGCATCTGCCTGCGAACAGAATCATTATATTTGGAAAAAATAAATATATATATATACACACACACACACACACGATACGCGTATTCGTATTGAACCGTTCGGTACAAGGCTTTTTTTTAAGTTTGGAAAATAAAAGAGCTTAAAGTGTGTGAAATATAATGTTCTCAGTGCCACTGCGCTCAACAATGCAGCCCAAACGACGTAACAGACAATGTGCTGTCTGCCCCGTAATAACCTTCCCTTGCTGGGGTGCGTCGAAAGACGATGATCTTGTATCGAGGATAGCCAAAGATATTGTCAAAAACATAAATTATTGGAAATATTAAGAGGATTTGGCATTTCCAATTAATGTAAGCCTGTTACATTCTTATTTTTATTAGGCTTATTATTATTATTATGAAGTTACTTTTATTATTAAATGAAAAGTACAATTAATTTCCCCCGCAATAATTACCACATAATTGACGCGCTACGAGGATAAGATTAGGCTATTAGCTCAATTAAAATGTTTTTTAAAAAGGTCTTTTAAAACAGGTCTATTAGGCTACGGCTACCTACAATGAATTATAGTCCTATAATTAAAATATTAACACTGAAGTCATCAATAAAAATCAATTAAATAAAAAGCCTTTATTTCAAGCACCGACTTTCAAAAACAACCTGTTAAACACAAAGTACATTTCTTCTCATTTTCAGTATGTATGGGCCACAAGAGAAATATTAAGGGAATAAATGAAAACACCCATACAGGCTATACCGTTATCAGCATATGTTGAAGTAGATTCGTCTCTCGTCGTCTCTGAGAGAATATGTGGCGTCAGATGCCGAAAGCGCCATCATTACTCCTTCATGCCGTTTTTTACTTTCACTTTCTGCCTATAGTGAATTGACTGAGATTAAGACGTTCACCGGCATAAATCTTGTGCAAAGTTTGCATGTGTGCTTGTGTGATATCCATTGGCTTGCCTTCATGGCTTAAAACAGAAATATTTCCAACATCGCGACGTAACCAATTGCCCCGCCCCCTGTATCAAAAACGTACCGAACCATGACACCACTGTCATATCGAACCGAACCGTGAATTTTGTGAACCGTTACACCACTAATAAAGAAATAAATATATATATATATATATATACATATACATACATACACACACACACATACATATGCATATACATATATACACATTTATTTTTATTTATAAATCACAGTATAATTTCGAATATATTAAAAAATCAATACATTAATTAAAAATGCCTGAAAAAGGGCAATTACATTTGCAAAAAATAAATTAAATAATCATAATATGATAATAATAATAATAATAATAATAATAACAATGATGATAATACAAATATAATAATAATAAAAAAATAATAATAATTATTATTATTATACATTTAATACAACAATTTAAAATTACATAAATCTACATCATTTTACATAAAATACAACATTTGTTATAATTTGATTATATTTATATAATTTTATATTTCTAATCACATGTATAATTTATAACAACAACAATAATAATAATTATTATTATTATTATACATTTAACAACTTTTTTTTCTATTAAATGTTATTAATGGAGTCAAAGTAAAAAAACATGTTGTGATTTTTTAAATTTTGAGTTTAAAAAAGATAAAATCTTATGTGTAAATAAATTATTACATACAATTAACTTACATCCATGGACAGATTTAGATTCATTACTTTTGATAATTTGTGCAATGATATTTAACAATTTTAATGAATATTAGTGAGTGTAATTAATATTAATGCATTTCAGTAGAATAAACAATTTTGTACTGGGTCAACACTTGATGTCCAATATTATATCTGCATCCTGAAGCTAAACTAGATTGAGAAACAACACAGCACCATCAGCTGGTCATAAGTGGTCACTGCGCCTGTATTTCATTCGTATCAGAGCTAGTCTAGGATCTTAAAGGAGAAGAATAAGATGTGTATGTACCTGTGACAGATGTAACAGGAGCGGTCTTTATGTGTGGGGCAGCCTGTCCCTCCGCCGATGCCGTACACATACTGGTTGCTTTTAGAGGAGTTCTCTGCAAAGTAGATCCCTGCTCCAAACATCCCCCCGATGTAAGCGTGCCTCTCATCAAACCCTTTATGAATGATGGCGTTGATGAACGGTGACCCTGGAGATGAGGAGAAAAAGGAAACTGATCATCCTTATGTAAAAAGTGGAAAATTGGAATTACATTCTCTGAAAGAAGCTTTTGAGTCCGACATGGAGAAAAAAAGGTTCTTTTGTAGCTTGAACTTTCCCAAATAGCACTTCTGACAGGTCATTCATCTCGTGAAAGTACCGTGAAAGAGCATGCGCTCGTTGTGGTGGTTGTGGTTCTCGTCAGCGATCTCCTTCTGCCTGTGTGCGTATCGCTCCCTCAGCTTCTTGTTCACCACCTTCTGAATCTGTACCAACATTCAATCACCGCATACAGGATCAACAAACATTCAACTAATCAAAGATGTGTAGTATTAATGTAAATCAAATTAGGAGCTCCCACTCACCTTCAGGATGTTGTATCTGTTGAAAACACCCCCAGCATTGCCACCGTCCCTGTGCTCTCTGATCGTACTTTGCAGCTGTAAAACAAAAAAATGATTCTTCATTACCTCCTGTTACAAAATATTTAAGAACAATAGACCTTCAATAGGTTAAAATGGAATAAAATTAATATAAATGTTATATGACACTACAAATGACAGACTTAAGTTTTATCACACAGTAAAATAATTATATAAAAAATAAGTAAAATAATAAAACAAGACTACAAATAAGTTATATAAGACTATAAAAAAAGTTATAATTTAAATACTAAAATACAACAGGATTAATTAAATACAACAAAGTTAATTATGTTCAATTTTATTTTTTAAATGCACTGAAGAAAAATTAAATAAGATCACAAATGATTTATATAAGACAGTAAATTAAAACGTATTACACACTACAATAAAAAAAAGTGAAATAAAGCAAGAAAATAAGACTACATATAAGTTATATGACACTAAGTTATAACTTAAATACTAAAATAAGATACATTAATTGTAAAATAAGACAAATCGGTTATAATTAAGTTAACATTTTTAAATGCACACTAAAGTAAAATAAGATCACAAATAATTTATATCAGACAAAAAAAAAAGAAAAAAAATCAGACAACAAATGAAAAAATAAGTAAATAAAAATACAAAATGAAAAAATAAGACTACATTAAGTTATATAAGAATAAGTTATAACTTTTCACATAATAAAATATAACAAGCCTACAAATAAGTTATGTAAGACTATAAATAATAACTTACTGAAATAAGAAATTACTAAAATAAAAGATTAATTAGACCACAAATAAGTTAAATAAGACTACAAATAAGTTAACATTAATCACACACTAAAATAAAATAAGACTACAAATAAGTTAACTTTCATCACACACTAAAATAAAATAAGACTACAAATAAGTTAACTTTCATCACACACTAAAATAAAATAAGACTACAAATAAGTTAACTTTCATCACACACTAAAATAAAATAAGACTACAAATAAGTTAACTTTCATCACACACTAAAATAAAATTAATTGATATAAGTCAAAAAATAAGTTACATAAAACTTCAAGTTATAACTATTACTGCACACTAACACTACAAATCATATTCCTTACAAAATGATACTATATGATAAAGAAAAAATATTTAGTTATTAAAGGTTGTTAATGCAAATGTGAAAATGTATCTCATTTATAGCTCCACCACAAAAATATATATTTAATTAAATAAAAATAAAGCCTTAAAATATCTATACCAACTATTCAATTGACTAGTCAGTTGCTAGACAACTAGTTGTCCATCAATCCCATCACTAACAGGGGACCAATAAGCTTTCAGAAACAGAACTATCCATTTTGGAATCATATGGTTTAATAATATGATCTGGTGATTTGGATTCCCCTCTCACCTCCTCCTCTACCGACTGAAACTCTTTATCATCAGGGGCCAGGTCGATCAGCACCGTGCCCTGACTCGCACAGTGGAATGCCAGGTATGGGTTGGCACCTGTAATGAAAGCACACCGACACACAGAACTATAAGGAACCTCATTGTGCTGCGGTTTGTTTAGTCATGAACAGATGGTGTTTGAAAGAGATGCTGGAGTCGAACACTTCTGGACTGACCTTGTTGACCGCCCAGCAGCCTCTCAATGCCTTTGATGAGTTTGTGCCTGTGGCCGTACGCGTTGATCCCGATCTCCTTGAGCTCCTCATGCCCCATGTCAGCCAGCACATCCAGCGTAATCTAACACAAGAGATGAACACCAATCAGAATTAGGAAAGCCATAGTAGTCTGGAGGCACAACCAATCACAAGATAAAGTTGTAATGAAACATGGCATGATTCATTTGAAGGCCAATTTCGACTCGGTTGCTTCGAAAACAGCCAACAGTGCAATTTTATATTTTCTCAGCTTGTTGCAATGTGGAACTTCCTCCTACTGAGAAGATAAACTCTTAGAGCGGCAGGAGGCTTGGATGGATGTTATCGCGCGTGACTCATAACACACAGAATGATTATTACTGAATATGCCTCCTACACGCAACACGCACACAAAAGCAAACACGCAGATGGCGATTTGCACATGCTAGACTGCGACGCAGGGAGCCGTTTGAGCCAGCGTGTGTCTTACAGAGAGCATTAATGTTTGGTCACACATACGAAGCATGTGAAACCATTTTGGACCTTGATGAATATGGACGAACGGATAGGTCATCACTTTTTTGTTTGTAAACTCTAATATAAAAACATAATACATTATAGGAACATGCAGGTCAGCAAAATACAAAACACGCCACCGTTCAAAAGTTTGGAGTCAGTACGTTTGTTTATTTATTTATTCTTGAAAGAAATTTTTATTTTATTCAGCAATGACTAAAATGACATGTATAATATTAAAAGACTTCTATTTCAAATAAATGCTGTTCTTTTGAACTTTCTATTCATCAAAGAATCTTGAAAAATAAATAACTTTTTCCACAAATATATTAAGCAGTACAACTGTTTTCAACATTGATAATAATAAGAAATGTTTATTAAGCTCCAAATCAGCATGTTAGATTGATTTCTGAAGGATCATGTGACACTGAAGACTGAGGCTTTGCCACAGGCATCACATATTAAAATGGAAAAAATGAACAATATTTTAAATTGACTAAATATTATACTAAATTGTATATTACAACACTATTTTAATTGTGTTTGTTTTGTAAATTGTATATATTTTAAAGGGGTCATCAGATGCCCATTTTCCACAAGTTGATTCGATTCTTTAGGGTCTTAATGAAAAGTCTATAACATACTGTAAAAAAACCACCTTTTTCCCCGTCAAAATCAGCTGTTTTCATCGAGCCGTTTTTTTAGTCCATGTTGCTTTAGATGTTTATGACTCTGCTGACCCCGCCCTTCTCTTCCGTGGGGCGACAAGCAGTACTGTTTACTTTAGTCGCGAAACTGGCTAACTAGCACATTATTAGGAAAGGCGATTTGCAAAGAAAAAACCTTATACTCACTTCTGCTGTAGATGAAGCTGGATCACGAATGATTCTCGTGAACATAGACGCATTTAGGCAGATCGGGGATCGGTGCATACCCTTCAAAACAAAAGCAACCTTAATCCTCTGCGTCTTCAGCGGCTCAGATGTCGGGAGTAACTGACGACTGCTATATTCATTATTACATCCAACAACAGAACACCTCACTCGCTTAATCAGAGACACCTTCCCCTGAACCGGAGTCGACACAATAACGGACTGATGACAGCTCACTCAAGGCGGGTCTAAGGTAAGACGGACATGTCAATCAAGTATCGTGGGAGCGGTCTGTGCAGAACTACGTCATTCTGACAGGAATCTCAGAACAGCACTTAAAGCACTCAGAACACACTTCCAACACATTTATGTTCAAACAACTTGTAAAGTGAATTTTGCATCCGATGACCCCTTTAAACAATAATATTTCAGTTTTACACTTTTTCTGTATTTTTTATCAAATAAATGCAGCCTTGGTGAGCATAAGAGACTTCTTTTAAAAACAAAAAAAACCTTACTTTTAAACCTTTGAACAGTAGCGCATGAATGGAAGTGAATGAAACACAAAGTGTGACTGTCCCAACGCCTTTGACTCTGCATCAGGCTGTGTAATCTCAAACTCTCACACTCCAGTTCCAAGGCCCACTTATTGGCAATGCATCACATCTATGATAGGTCTGTCAAAGGTCATTAGCCCAGGAGCTGCCAACTGCTCTCTTTCTCTCTCTCTCTCAGAAAGCAATGTGCACTTCAATCGATAGGGCTCACAGGACCAGCCATTATGGCCGTGATGGTTGCAGCGGGAAAGATTTCATTATTTCTCCTTTTCTTTTTCTCTCTTTAACTCTCTTGGCAAAGTTTTCATTTGTGCCAAAGCTGAGAAGGAACTGCAGCAGATTTAAAAGCAAAAGCAAAAGTACAACAAGCTGGATGCTAAACAGTCAGGTTTCAGGAGTGGCCATTCAACAGAGACTGCGCTACTCTCAGTCACTGAAGCCCTGCGAACTGCAAAGGCTGATTCCAAATCGTCAGTCCTCATTCTGCTGGATCTCTCTGCTGCTTTTGACACTGTCAATCATCAGATTCTCCTGTCTACACTCTCTTCACTGGGCATCACTGGAATTCCACTTCGCTGGTTTGAATCCTATCTCACCGGTAGATCCTTCAGGGTGGCCTGGGGAGGGGAGGTATCCAAACCACATCAACTGATCACTGGAGTTCCTCAGGGATCGGTTCTTGGACCCCTCCTCTTCTCCACGTACACTACATCGCTGGGTCCCATCATACATGCACATGGCTTCTCCTATCACTGCTATGCTGATGACACGCAGCTCTATCTCTCTTTTCAACCAGATGACCCAACGGTAGCTGCACGGATCTCAGGCTGCCTGGCGGACATCTCGGCATGGATGAAAGAACATCACCTACAGCTCAACCTGGCAAAGACGGAACTTCTGGTCTTCCCTGCCACTCCGACTCTACGGCATGACTTCACGATTCAGTTCGGCTCATCAATGATTACCCCATCAACTTCGGTCAGAAATCTTGGTGTAATCTTTGATGACCAGCTGACCTTCAAAGAGCACATTGCAAAGACTGCTCGTTCCTGCAGGTTTGCACTACACAACATCAGAAAGATCAGGCCCTTTCTGACAGAGCATGCTGCGCAACTTCTTGTCCAGGCCCTGGTTGTTTCTAGACTGGACTACTGCAATGCTCTTCTGGCTGGTCTGCCATCAAACGCAATCAAACCTCTACAAATGATTCAGAATGCAGCGGCACGACTGATCTTCAACGAGCCCAAAAGAGCGCATGTTACACCACTCTTCATCTCCTTGCACTGGCTACCAGTGGCAGCTCGCATCCAGTTCAAGTCACTGATGCTTGCGTACAGATCTACCACAGGCTCTGCACCCTCCTACTTCCACTCACTATTACGAACCTACATCCCCTCCAGAAGTTTGAGATCTGCTAGTGAGCGACGCCTTGTGGTACCATCACAGAGAGGCTCAAAATCACTCTCCAGAACATTCTCGTTCACCATTCCTGGCTGGTGGAATAATCTTCCCACCCCTATCCGGAACGCCGGATCTCTGGCAAACTTCAAGCAACAACTGAAAACTCATCTCTTTCGGCAGTACTTGACTTCATCCTAAACTTAAAAAAAAAAAAAAAAACAAAAAAAAAAAACAACTTTCCCTCCATCTTTCTCTCCACCTACTAGTTTGTACTTATTTGAACAATGACTGAGACTTGGTGTTACGAGCACTTCCTCTGTCTGACTGCCTCTTCAAGATGAATCGCTTTTTGTATTCCCCAATTGTAAGTCGCTTTGGATAAAAGCGTCTGCCAAATGACTAAATGTAAATGTAAATGTTAAAACAGACTAGTGGAAAACCTTTAAAAAAAAAATATGGCAAGTTAATAAAGTCTTAATTATGTTCAGTACAGTATTCAAGTAGAATAAGTAAAGCCTTAGTTAACGTATGAATATATATAACGTGTTTTTATTTCGTTTTGATTATCATTCTAATGCTATGAAATAAAAAAGTCCACACTAGAATTTTAACGAAAACTGCAAAGAAGAGCAAATTTGCTAATTCTGGAACCTTTTTATTTTAGCTGATGAACAATAAAATGTCTAAAGGAAGTGGAAATGCAGGAGACATCCTACACACATCTAAAAAGAGACAAATATTCGCATACCGCTCTTCTGACGGCACTTTTAAAGCGAGAAGACATCTCTAAAATGCTCTGAGGTTAAAACCAGACACGTCTAATGACGACATCGGTGCGTGTATGAGATCTGTGAGCACGTCCTCAATCTCAATTGCACTCAGTTTTTCACACGTCTCTGAAAAACTGTTGCCTCTTCATGCTCCATCTCCCGTAGGCACAGCGACGAGGCAGAATAAGATGGTGAGCAGTGAGCAGTGAATGAATCACTGTGAGACAGATGAATGCGTCTTACTAAAGCCACAATCAGAACTGATTTCAGCCCCTCACATCAAGCGCACTTCCCAGCTGGTGGCCGCCAAGACCATTTCTGTTCATCTATGTGCAAATGAGCTGCGGGTCTGGCGCAGTATGCCAATCGCATCCCACGGGCTCGCCCTCGTTGAGTCGAAGTTGAGAAGAAGGAAAGCCGGAGGAACAAGAGAGTCCGGAGCTCAGTGTGAGCGAGCGGTTTGACCGCATTAATCAAAAGAAGGGGCGCAGAGGTCAGCCCCGTTACCCAGGATCTCTCTCACACCTATAAAGATCGAGAGACGCTGGCAATCTCGCAGCGTCTGGCTGAAGAGGAGTTGGCTGTAAATAATAGAGCCAAGGTGCTGAGAGAGAGAGTATATTGAAAGGAGATAATTACAAGGCCGCAGATGTCATCGCATTTACATAATGTTGACAAGAAGGACCTGGAGTTCTCTACAGGAAACGGCAGGCCTCCCTACACGGGACAGCTGGCAATTTAATGTGTGGAGTGGAACTGATGAGACTGAGATGATTGAGATTGATTTGATCCGAGGAAGTGACCTTACCTGTTCCCGCTCAAAAATATCCCGCAAATGCTCCAAACCCAAACTCTTCAGGAACTGACTGATGTTCATATCCAGAATTGTAACTACAGAGAAAATACATCATGACTCATATTACTATTATCCTGCATTCAGGGCATAATTACAATTAAGGGATGCAACTAAATGTAATTTTACTACCTTATTAATCTGGAAATTGTTTTTTCAGATTAATGGGATAAAATACTGTTTTCATCATTTTATAAAACAAAATGCTATTTCATGTCATGCACTCTATTGTCCTCCAAAACAATGTGCAAACCGAAGAATATAAATACAAATAGAAAAGACTATAAAACAATACATAAGCTAAGTTTATACTATGTGTGCTATAAATTGCATAAAGCACGTGTGTGTATGTGTGGGTGTGTGTGTGTGTATTTGTTCTTATTACACACACAAATGTTAACAATTAATTAAATATTACATTTATTGTTATTAAACATTAATATTAAGTATGTATGTAGTTTGTTATTATTTAAATATTAATATCTTATGATTATTATTAAAGACATTTCAGTAAAACTTAAGTTTAAGCCTTTATGTATAATACATTATAAAGGGTTATTAAGAGTATAATTTATAATTATTCATAATGTGTGTTGTAATACATTATATCTTGTCATAAAGTATAACCAAATTTAAAATGCATAGTGTAACAATGAATTGATAAGTGTTACAATGTATTAACTGTGGTTTCAGTTATTCATAAGATTGTACAATGCTATCAGGAGCCTTACAAGGCATAATTAATGCATTAAAACATGCATTGCATAAATAGATTTGATCAAAAACTTAAATAGGTGTTGTAGCCCTACTTACAATAAAAAGTTATGTAAAATAACATTAATACACATCACATGATCTACTCACTTTCTCCCTCCTTCCTCTCTGATGCAGTAGCCCCATCAGCAGGGCCTGAGTCTCCAGGTACAGCCAGCTCTGTCAGGGGCCCGGCCAGATTGTCTATGCTGCTGGCGGCGGACAGACAGGAAGGGGTAGATGTTGGAGAGATGACAGAGGCGCTCACCACTGTAGCCTGGGGCTTGAAACAACTAGGTAACGCTTCAGGGGGCATGGCATCAATCAGCAGCGCCCGGATATCATCAGCCTGGAAATCAATAGAAAAAAGTAAGTAAAGGTAGAAAAAAAATCAATAGTAGTATAAGACTTCTGTGTCTGATCAATTTTAAATACAATAAGACTTATGTAATATTCAGGTTAGTACCACACCACATGGGCGAGTGGATAAATTAGAAAGTAGTTGTACACAGCATTAGTTTGGTTTCTTGGTCTAGAATTGGACAATAAAAGCTGAGAACAGCTGTGTCATTAGCACCTGGCATGAAAATGGCCACTGGAGCCCAATTACTAAAGGTTACGGCAGATTTACCATTTGCTTCGCACAAGCCTGAACACAGGGGACACGGGTTTAAACACCTCAGCTTATGTGTTTAGAAGATAAATGTCCCAATTTTTCCAAAAAGTCTATGCCACCTGAACCATATGAGACCTTACAGCCAGAACAAACAGTCTTGCAGAGCATGAAACTTTTATAGAAGTTGGGTTTAAATTGGGAAATGTCTATATATTCAAATCTGTAGCTCTGTTAAATGAATGACAGTATACAAATGTGGGCTTGAATATACATAAATGTGAATCCGAGCAGGAGGTGCGTTTTTAATTACCGTCGCCAAGTCCAGCGGGGTCTGGCCCTCCTGGTTCTTCATGGTGGGGTCGGCTCCGTGAGCCAGCAGCAGAGCGCAGAGCTGCGTGCGGCCCTTCTGTGCAGCCTCATGGAGGGGTGTGAAGGCCCATTTATCAGTGGCATTTACACAGGTGTTATACTTGATCAGCAGGGCCGCAATGTCCACATGCTGGAAGGGAAGACAGAGGCTTATTACTGACAAAATTATTGTACAACCTACAATCTTTAAAGCCTGGATGTTAATTAAAAAGAAGCATAGCTCTTGCTGTAGCAGATCTGCTTGGTGTAAAAGATTCAGACTTCAGATGCTAATTGTCACCATCACTAAGCGATATCTTTAGTGGTCCATACAACTCGTCTAAAGCCATATGATAGCTTTGTGTGAACGTGAACAACAAACTAAGACACAAGTTGTTATTCACTGAAAATATTGACATTTGCCCTAGCTCTACTTGGCAAGTTAATAAGAAATAGTAGCAATGCTCCATTTGTGAATCAAATGACTGGTTCTTTTGCATGAATCAAATGTACATATGGACATACAATGTACATAAAGAAATAGCAATGTTCCATTTGTGAATCAAATGACTCTTTTGAGTGAATCAAATGACTGACTCTTGAGTGAATAAAATGTGCATAATTGCACATAAAATGTACACAAAGAAATAGTAGCAATGTTCCATTTGAATCAAATGACTGATTCTTTTGAGTGAATCAAATTGGTGGCAGAAGTTAACAGATGATGAAAATTATCAGTCAATACTGAATTTTGAATTGGTTTTTATTTAAAAAATTAAAATGAAAACTGAATATCCAGTTCAACTTTCTTTGTAATTTTTTTATTGTACTTGTGTCATTTTTATGAGTTTAAGAAATATACATTTTCAATGTATTAATATTTCATTTTTGTTTTATTGTATTTTTTATTTTAATTAGTAATTTTAATACTTATTTGAGTTAGTTGTCAAAGCAACAGTTCTCATTTTTTTGTTAAATTTTTTCATTTAATATTTTTGTTTTTTAATAGTTTTGGTTAACAATAACAACACTAAGCATGACACCACGAGGATGCATAATGACAAAATGTTTATTAATTTTTAGATATACCATCTCTTTAAAAGGCATATGAGAACCATTCTCATTAGCAATAGAGAGCGCAGGGCAAAACAAGCTTGTTTTCTGGCCAACTCTTGAGTTGTAGTGCACAGTGTGTGCGGCTGAGATGTCCTGAGCCACCCTCCCATCAGCAGCAGTGACTGTATGGAACTGCAATCAGCTGGCTGTGTTTGCTGAGCGCTGACAGCCTCTACACAAACAGGCCGCATGTGAACAGAGGGAGGCGCACTCAAGGTCAGCCAGCATCGGCCAGCCGCCAACTCTTCTCTAGCCAATCAGCAAAGCTTGGGCAACCTGCCACTCCGGTCACAGCCAATCAGAATCTCACAGCTCCCGTCACAGAGGTCCTGTTTCTTGGACGGCAACAGAGAGCGTATGCGAGTATGGTCGAGGGCCGGAGTCTGGCAAGTTCTGATCCAACATGTTTCTGTAACTGCAATCTGCTCCTATCCATCTGCATGGTCTAATCACATCCCTGTAGACATCCAAAGGGCAGAGATGCTGATAAATACCTCCAACTACCATCACCCGAAATGGGTTTCCCTGAATTTGCTTGATTTGATTTCCAGAGAGTCAAATCCTGTTTTAGAAGTGTTTTATGCCACGTGGATTAAAGCTCATCTGGGTTGCGGCTTGCAAATAGTATCATCTCAGCATCTGGGTTGTTCGTGAGTGGAAATGCAAGTGAAACCACCTGAAAGAATTATGAGCCGCAGTGACGCGTTAAAAGTGCATCTAAACACTTTTTGCATAGTCACACACTGATTTTCACAGGAAATGAAAACAAAGTGCTGTATCAAAGCACAGAAGGGTTCAGGTGAAGGTTTACACTTGTTCTAAGAGGGAAAAAAGCCCCGTGTTTCGTTTTCAGAAGCAAATACATGGATTATTCAGGGTCTACATCTGTTTGTGCGTGTCTGAGGTACCCACAGCACAGTTCCCTGCCAGACCTGACATGACACCAGAGGCATGACATGTGTCGGCTTAACAGATGTCTGCATGTAGTCCCAGACTCAATGAAATATTCCTCCTTTTAATCAGCAATTGCACTCACCCCATATGAGGCCGCGTTGTGGAGGGGAATAAGGCCACCTTTGTCCTGCACGTTGACGTCCGCCCCATGCTCAAGTAAATACTCCGCTACCTCCAGATTGTTATAGCCAGCTGTGGAGAAAAGGATTCAGAGAAATGTAAATCCAAAAGCATTTTTTCACTGCAGCGCACTACAACTGAAGCTATTGTACGATAATAAAGTAACTACATTAAGGAGATCCTTTAATAAAAGCCATAAATTATAAAGTGGTTATCAGGAGTGTGCAATTGAGAATTATTACAAACTTGAAAACCGTGAAATTAATTTACATGAGGGTAAGGATCACATTTACATCTAAATGATAATGATACGATCTATCTATCTTATGCGTGTCTGTGTGTGTGTGTGTGTGTATCAGAGTTTCCGCTAGAAAAAAATGGTGCCGGTCAAAGTGACCGGCAGAGGTTTCGTTTTCCGGACATTTTGGTGATGTGCCGGTCAAATATCGCCTCTTAATTAGTTAAGTTGAGGAAAACTGGAGGCAGGCTATGTAACTTAAAAAATGACATAATCAGGCCGTATAGAATGCAACGTTTATTAGCCTAACTTTCAAATAGACGGAAAAAAAACATGAACGTCCGAATCAACGCCAATTGTTTTTACTATGGTTTCACATTCATAGTTTAACAAACCAATTTAGCCTATTGTTTTTACTCAAGCGAACTTAATTATACACTCTCAATATGTCTCATTTAACTGGTAACATTTTAATTGGCCACCGTGAAATGACTCCTTGTCAAATTAACTGGAACAAACAAATGATTAGGCCTATAACACTGTCATTTTAGGCTACTTTTTACGCTGTTTTGCAGTGCTGAATTGTGCAGCTGCCGACTTAAAATCAAAACTTCCCAGAGTCTCTCCACAACTTGCAATGCGCATAAGACGCGTAACCTTGTTCTCCGCAAGGCGACTTCGCTGCTTCGTCTTGATCCGATTCTGCAGCGAGAACCCCCTCTCTGCAGGAACACTCGAGACAGGGATTACACAGGCTATCTTGGCGAGCTTGGTCCACTCTGGATACATTTAGTTGAAATCCCATGAGGACTTCGCACTGTGAGAAATGCAATCCTCCATAGCCACGGAGCTCTGTCATGACAACGAGGGCATCACGTCGCAGGCTTATGGCATCGATAAGAGGAGCGGTGTCCGCAGACTCAATGCTTGTAAAATGGCAAATAATCCTTCTGATCGCTGGTTCTGCATATTATTGAAGAGCATAAGATAATATAATATAGGTGAGAACGATATTAGAATTATAGGCCTACAAAAGAATGCTTTTGAAATTATTATAAATAGACGTCTCAGGGGCCATTCACATATCGCGCCTAAAAACGCGTGGAAAACGCTAGGCGCGCCGCTTTCTCTTTTTTTCCAAAGCGCTCGGGCGGTTGCGCTCCGGAGGCGTCTGTCGTTGCTAAACAACCATCAGCTGCGCTCTCCGTTACAACAAGGAAATTTCAGCAATGGATTTCCAACACCGAAAAACACTTGCTGTAACTCTGTTACAAGATTTATTTACTAAGAAAAGTAAAAAACGCCGCAGTGTTTGGGTGCACCCCATACTTCAAAAACGCTGCTGAGGTTTCAAAGTAACGGAAAAGGTGAGGAAGCTGATTGGTTGGTTCTTGTCACATGACCTGCGGTGCGCTTGCGGCATTCTGAAAAGTTGAGATGTTTTTATCTCGATGCGCGCCGCCTGGAAAAAACGAGTGCAGCGCGCATACCGCGCGTCTCCATTTGAAATAACGAACTTGAGCGCGCAAAAGACGCGATATGTGAGCGGCCCCTTAGGCGTGCGCTTTATTTTAAATGCAGCATGCGATGTTGTTTAATAACTTTCAAACGGTAGAGCCTGTTCCTTTATAACATAGCCAAAGGTCGGTGTATTTTTGCTTTATACATTTTAGGCTTATTCTCAAATTCAGATTGTGTTAGTGGGGCGGGATTATTAGGCCATTTTAATCGGACAATTTGACCGGAGAGATTTAATTTTGTCGGACATTTCATTTTTTTTCCGGCCAATGTCCGGCAATTACCGGACAACGGAAACCCTGGTGTGTATATATATATATATATATATATATATGAGTGTGTGTTTTTGTGACACGAGGACACAAATTTATATAATGACATGGGTATGACATAGATATTACAAAGAGAAGGTGATTTATGAGGACATATCCCCATGTCCCCATATTTCGAAAGGCTTATAAATCATACAGAATGAGTTTTTTTGAGAAAATAAAAATGCACAAAGTTTCCTGTAAGGGGTTCTGCATTCTGAATCTTGCATTCGATGATGACACACACAAACCAGGATGAAGACGAGGGAGCTGACTTTGAGAGAAAAGCAAGCAATTTGGATGCTAAAAGAAAAGAGGAAGTCAATTAGAGTTATAGCAAAAATAAAGGGCATGGAGAAATCAAGAGTTTGGAAACCACCAGCGACACCAGCAACCAACAATGACCTGATTGGCTGAGAAGACAACAGTAGTTGATGACAGACAAATCATAAAAGCTGAAAATGAATCCTAAAAGACGTGTCTGTAAAATCACCAACAGCTCCCAGAAAACTGGGGTGATGCTCTGACAATCTACTGTCCTCAGGAGACTTTGACACAGAATTACAGATGCTACACAGCAAGATGCAAACCAGCACCAAAAATAGAAAGGCAAGATTAGAATTTGCAAAAAATCACAAAGGTGAGCCAGAAGAGTTTTGGAACTGTGTTTATGGACCGATGAGACAAAGATGAACCTTTATCTGAGTGATGGGAAAGCAAAAATGTGGAGAAAAAAAAGGGAACCGTATTGATCCCAAGCATACAGCGTCATCTGTAAAGCATGGTGGAGGTGGTGTCGTGGCATGGGCATGAATGGCTGCTTCTGGAACAGGCCCTCTCAACTTTACTGATGACTTAATGATGAGTATGATGACAGTAGCAGAATGAATATGGAAGGGTACAAAACCATCTTGCCTACCAATATTCAAGAAAATGCCACCAGATTCATTGGGAAGTGCTTCATATTGCATCAGGACAATGACCCAAAACACCCTGCCAGGTCAGTCAAGGAATTTATAAGGGCAAAGAAATGGAAAGTCTTAGATTGCCCAAGTCAATCTCCAGATTTAAATCTGATTGAACATGAATTTCACCAGCTGAAGAGGAGAGTAAAGGCAGAAACTCCCCAAAACAAGCAACAATTGGGAATGGCTGCATTAAAGGCTGGGAAAAGCATTTCAAAGGATGAGAGTCTGGTGATGTCTATGGGTCACAGACTCTCTGCTGTGATTGTGCGCAAGGGATCTGCAACTAAATAATAGCTTTTAATCTTTTATATCTGCCTTATGTTCAACTGTCCCAATACTTATGCTCACATCAATGAGTGGGATGAACTCTAAAAGTGCTGTTCTTTTTATTTGGTAAAACATATGTGTTGAAACGGCTAATAATAAAATGTGACATTCTGTAGTTTTGTCTCATATTCATCTTTTAATCATATTTGTAAATGTCTTGACTCCACAACCAACAGAGCATTTTTGTCTTTACTGTTCCAATACTTTTGGAGGGCACTGTATGGTTCCATGCATATGTGTATACATGTTTAAAAAGCTAAACAGAAATATTAAAAAACGTGACAATTATCAAAGCACATGAAATTATTAAAACATTAAAATAAAAAAATTAAAAGTGAAATTATAAATGAAAACTGAAATTATAAACATAACTTAATTAAAAATATTAGTAAATACTAATAGTACGCAAGTGGTAAAATCACTAAAACCAAAACCGAAATAAAAATAAAGATAATTAAAGAATATAAATAAAGAACACAAAAACTAAAATGACAAGCACAAAAGAAATTACTAAAATGTAAATGACAACTGAAAATATAATAAAAGCTAATTCAAAATATTAGCAAATACTGCAATAGTATATAACTAAAATAACACTATTACAGCCTTTCAAGATCTTATTCATAATTTTTTCACTGCCAATTTATTAATGGTTCCCACAATCAGATTGCTCATCTTGGGTTCATTACATTGCCACAGCTTCTACATAGCCATAGGTATCACCTCAGCGAAATTTCGTCTATTTCCCTTTTCAAAACTTAATTAAACTCAATTAATTAAACTCTCTTTAGCCAGTGTTACTGAAATCTTACTCCTCGTTACTCCTTGTAATTGCAATTATATTTATTGCTCGGTGCAAAGTGGAAGCTAAGCACAGATGTGTTTTTTTTTTTTTGGTCGCTCCAGCTGAGCTAAAAGACACTCAATCTGGCAGTCAACCTTTGGCATTGAACAAGCTGTCACTGACCTTTACCCAAAAAGATCAGTACACTATTTTCAGCTTTATCTGTCTTATTTGGTTCCTTTAACTGTCTTTCTCACTCCAGACATAGATGACTGCCTACAGAACCATCGCTAATTAGAGCCCTCATCATTCCAGGCTGTAGCCCTCTAATAACACGCAAACCCAGCTCTGAGAACCACACTAATGAGAACACACTCTCACATGTACACACTCCACCGTGTGTGCCGTGCTCATCAAACGCTTCCTGCAGGTTCTTCTCCATAAACTACAAGCATTTTTTTTTAGCAGTGTTTCTCACTTCCTTCCCACGAATGTGTCATCTGTCTGGTTGCACTGCTCTGTTTTCCGCTTATCTTTAATAAAGCAGATTTACTCTCATTAACACTAGCATAAACAATTAGCATTAAGATTAAAGTGAATTAAAAAAAAAATAATAATAGTGCGAATACAGTGTCAGGGGTCGCAAAGTAAACACTTCTATCTAAAGTTGTCCTATTTAAATATCTTGGTCTTTGGCTTGATCCTGAATTGTCTTTTAAGCATCACATTGATTATATTATTAAAAAATCATATGGGTGTCTAAGTTCTCTTTATCGCTCAATTAACTGTTTTTCATTTCAAGTAAGGAAAAGATTAATCTCCCAATTAATTTTTCCTATTATTGATTATGCAGATATTATTTATCAATATACTTTTGATATCAATTTAAAACCTTTAAATACTCTTCATAATTCTTTATGTAGGTTTGTTTTAAGATGTCCCTATAGAACTCATCATTGTATGTTGTATGAAGCTCTCGATTGGCTTCAACCTAAATCCAGAAGGCAATATCACTGGTTTCAGTTTCTCTTTAAATGTATTTATTTTAATTATCCTCCTTATTTAAAACAGCTTCTGGTTCCATCTTCATCTACTTACTCCCTTCGACATATGCAGTATCCGCATTTTCTTGTTCCCAGAATCTTTACTGAAGTCGGTCGTAGGTCTTTTCGATATAAAGCTCCATTTGACTGGAACAATCTCCCTTCTTCTCTTAGATCAATTACATCTTTCCGTCTCTTTAGGATCAATTTACTATCTCATATCTCAAATAACCTGCTTATGTTTTTAATTTTGGGTTGAGAATTGTCTTTAAGTTATATTAATTCTTGTTTATTTTTATTATTATTATTATTTTAATATTTGTATATTGTTTGTATATCTGTATATTTGTTTTTTATGCTTGTACTAAAATATGTTTTCTTGTATGTATATGCTTTTGTTTATAGTTGTAGACTGTGGGTCGGTGAATAGGGTAGTGAGCTGTTGTGTTTTTTTTTTTTGGTGCATTATTTGTGTGCTGTTTTGTATTGTTTTTTTGTGTGTGCTATTGGGTCCCCCTTGAAAATGAGATGTAGCATCTCAAGGGGCTTTCCCTTAATAAATTCAAATTCAAAGTGTCAGCAGCAGAAGTATAGACTGCATTAGCAAAATGGGCTCATTGCTCAATGCTGCATTTTTGAGGTAATTTATGTACATATTTGATTTTATGGATAAATAAAAAGCCATTTAATTTTTAATTTTTTTTATATCGCATAGTAATACTACATAAAAAAACAAAAAGGCATTTTTAATTTACCCACAAGTGTTACTTCATAACCAGTGTTGGGAAGGTTACTTTGGAAATGTAACATGTTACAGTTTACAAGTTACCCTATTTAAAATGTAATAAGTAGTGTAACAATTTCAATTAATTTATTAAAGTAATGCAACTTTTTACATTTGATTACTTTTCTAAATTTTATAAAGCAGGTAGGGTTAACATTACAGTAGTACTCTACACTGATAACTGTCAGACTTTCAAAATCCATCTTCTCTTGAATTAAGATTATAATAATTTAATTTCAAAGCACAGCCACCACAAAATCAGACTTTAGCACCTTTTTTTACTTTGAGATCATCCTGCAGTTAAACGCAGATTTAAAATCATAAGATATAGTTTAATAGCTATGGTACTATTTTTTAAAACAAATCTTTGCATAGCTATGACAGGAAACACTGACATCTAACAATGCTTTGGAAAAAACTGTTAATCTTAAAAAATAAAGCATATACATAAACCCAAATAGAAACTAAAACGGTTATCAAATAAGCATGTGTCCTTCTGTGTCCCATTGGTGTCTCATATTTTAAAGCAGCCAATGCAATATGGGAAAGAAATCAATCAAATCTTTATGTGAGTGAAAATATTCAGATGTAAACCCCTTTGTAATCGTTAACATTTTAAAAACATAAGTAACTGCAATTTAATTACTCATTTTGCTCAGTAACTGTGATTAGTTAGTAATTCCATTCCATGTAACTAGTTACTCCGCAACATTGTTCATAAAATAAGATTAATTACAAATCAAAACAAAATGCGGTAACACTTTATTTTAAGGTGTCTTTGTTACAGTGTACTGTAACAAGGTAAATACTGAAGTGAATAATATTAATTAACTACATGTACTTATATGGTTAGGTTTAAGATTAGGGTTTGGTTTATGGTTAGTTGCATGTAATTATGCATAATTAATTGTTATTGTATTGCTAAGTACATGTAACGTGTAACAAGGACACCTTAAAATAAAGTGTTACCCAAAATGCAAACAAATTAATTTGTTGAGTAAACATTTTACCTAAAAAAAAAATTACGTTTCAGTCATTAAAAAAATGCCCAGAAATGAATCAGGATTGTAATGCATGAGATCCTGCACCGTCAGTCAGAACGAATTAATTCGTCTTACGATTCTCCCCGCAGGCAAATGGCAGATGAGTGGCGTGTTCTCCAGGCAGGGGTCACAACCACCACGTTAGCCACGGCCCATTGCTCTCCGGTGGAAATAGCGAATGTGTGCTAGCTGGAGTAAAATCATGTGTCTATATCTCTGCCTGATGGTTAGGGCCGTCACCCACCTGCTGCTGGCCTGGCCTAGCAAGATAAGTGGACTGACCAGAGCACTCACTCCATCTGTTCAGTGACATTTGCTGATCTGTGCTGTTCTGCACGCAGTGTGAGTCCTGCTATGAGTCACTGGCATGGCTGGAGTGTTGTGCAAATGATGATCTCAGAGCAGCACTCTCCTATTCTGAACTCAGATCTATTTAACACCCTCAGGCTTCTGGATAATTCTTTTTAGCCTGTAGTTATAGTTATAAAGTGAATTATCATTATTGCTAATAATGTATTAGAAATTAATTTCCATGCATGTAAACAAAACCCTGCAATTATATATTACTCTTCTGTGTGTGTGTGTGTGTGTGTGTGTGTGTGTGTGTGTGTGTGTGAGAGAGAGTGTTTACATATTTATGATAGTCATGTCCTCTCGAACATTCCAGCTGCAATTGTATAATGTTTATTATAGGATGCCAACAATTATTATCATCATTATCATTATGTTAGTTCTAAATTTTCTTATTATTATAAATATATTTGAATTAATTTGCCTCATGCTTGCAAAAACACAGATGCAATTGTATATTTGTCAGGATCTTGGACCTGTTTTTGTTGTGTTTTTGCTCCCCATGTGTTCTGTGACCCAGTTTCTCCCTCATGTTAATTGTTAATTTGATCCCAGGTGTGTCTCATTAGTTCCCTCGTTATCCTGTGTTTATAAGCCCCAGTCCTTTCAGTTAGTTTTGTCGGTCGGTGAAATTGTCTTCCCTGTCCGTGATGTGTTTCCTGTGCCTCCCATGCTCCTCGTTGGATTAAAGATTCTCGTGTTTGTGAATTCCTCGTCTCCTGGTCTCCGTGTTTCCGTGCTCCCGGGCAGAGTGTGACAGAACGACCGACCGAAAACAGTTACCTCCGTTTGTACCCTCCGTTTTGTTTTCTGTTTTTTCCCAGTGTTTTTATTTCCGTAGTGCCCTGATGGATCCCTGTTTCCGGCCCGAATTCCTCCTCCTCCTGCTGGAGCAGGGGGACCGATCTCTCGAGGACCATACAAGACTGTTCTTGTTGTTAGCGAACACCACCAGCTACCCGGACGACGTGCTCTGCTCATTCTTTCATGGAAGCCTGAACACCGCGTGCAGAGCGCTGTCGTCCGAAGATGGTCCTCGAGAGGATTTCGCCGCCTTTGTGGAGTGGATTCTGGCGAGAAACGGATCACCCCTCACAGTCTCTTCAGAGGATGATCTCGCCAGATCCACTCCAGACCCAGAGCCCAGCCCACCATCTCCCCGCGGTGCGGAGCACCAGCCCGAGCCCACCGATGACGGAGAGCCATTTCCCGCCGCGATCTGCGAGCCAGCGCGAAACCGAGCGACTGAGCGGATGATCGCCCCGGAAGTTGAGCCCAACCCGTCAGCCCAGGTGCAAGAGCCGGCATCAGTGCCCACCGCGAGGGAGCAAGCCGTGGACGGTGTGAGCGCGGAGTGGAGCTCCGCCCCCTGCACCGCGGCTGAGGGTGAGCTGAGGACAGATCTGGGACTGCTGGACAGAGAGGGGGCGTCCGAATCTCCAGTGCCGGCTCCTCTAAAGTACCCTCCAGTACCGGCTCCTCGCAAGTGCCCTCCTGTGTCCCCGCTGGTCCCGTCCAGCTCTCCTGCGTCCCCGCTGGTCCCGTCCAGCTCTCCTGCGTCCCCGCTGGTTCCGTCCAGCTCCGTGCTGCAAGGTCACCCCCGAGAGTCCGCGCTGCCCGAGCGCCCTCCAGTGCCGGCTCCTCGCAAATGCCCACCCTCCCACCCGCTCCTGCCTCCTCCACCGCTGTCGTCTGGCAGCCTCCCCGCTCGCCCTCAGCCCCCTATCGGTACGGTGCGAGCCCCGTGGGTCTGCCATCCTCCAGCGTCGCCGGGGCTGGAGTATCCCTCACCTCCGCCTCCAGCCTCCGAGGCCCGGACTCTTCCTCGGCCCGTAGACCCAGTGGCTCCACCTCGGCTCCTAGCTCCCTCGCCTCCACCGTCACCCCTCGATCCACCAGCTCCACCGGGCTCCCTCGTCCCTCCGGCTCCGCCTTGGTCGGGCGTCGACCCGCCATCGCCTCTGGACTCCTCTCCTCTGGCTGCGCCTCGTCGCTCCGTCCCACCGGCTCCGTTGGGCTCCTTCCTCCCTCCAGCTCCACCTTGGTCCTCAGTCGCTCCGGCTCCGCCGCGGATCTTCGGGTCTCTGCCTCCACCTCGGTTGCCAGAGCCCTCGGCTCCACCCTGTCCCCCCGGATCCTCGGCATCCCCCTGGCTCGTTGGCTCTCCGTCTCCGCCTCGGGCTCCTCCACCACCTGCTCCGCCGCCATTGGTCGGCCCCCTGGAGTCGGCGGCCATCCCTCCTCCATGGCTCCTCCCTCCGTCGGCTCCACCGTGGGCCATCTTCACGGCTGTGGCCTGGGTCCAGCTGAGCGCCTCCTGCTCCGGGTCCCTCCTGTCTCTTCCCTGGCTCCTCCCTCCTTCGTCACCGCCTTGGTCTCTGTCTGCTGGCCCCCTCCCGGGTATCCGTCCTCCTCCTGAGCCGCCTCCCTAGTTCCCACCCGCCCCTCCCCTTTGGATGTTTCTATGGTGCGAGGACGCACCTTCCGGGAGGGGGGCGATATGTCAGGATCTTGGACCTGTTTTTGTTGTGTTTTTGCTCCCCATGTGTTCTGTGACCCAGTTTCTCCCTCATGTTAATTGTTAATTTGATCCCAGGTGTGTCTCATTAGTTCCCTCGTTATCCTGTGTTTATAAGCCCCAGTCCTTTCAGTTAGTTTTGTCGGTCGGTGAAATTGTCTTCCCTGTCCGTGATGTGTTTCCTGTGCCTCCCATGCTCCTCGTTGGATTAAAGATTCTCGTGTTTGTGAATTCCTCGTCTCCTGGTCTCCGTGTTTCCGTGCTCCCGGGCAGAGTGTGACAATATTATTATTTATAATAGTCATGTGCTTCAAACTTTACAGCTGCAACTGCATGTTTACTATGTTTACTCTTTATAAATAATAAAAAAAAAATAAATAAAAAAAAAACTATAAAATAAACAACGACAAAATAATAATATGCACGGCTTTGGCTCCAACATATTCTATAATATTAAATAAAATTCTTCTGAATAAGTCACAGATAAGAACTCTATTGCTAATGTCTTCTGTAGAGCTTCTTATAGCTGAACTGAACTTGTTTCATAATTAACTTTACACTGTGGAACCAAATCTGAGCTGAGCTGAATAATGACACTATTGTCTTTTCAGAGCTGCTTTAAAGCAATTTGAATTTGTATTATATTTGAAAACCTTTGCATCAATGATTGTTATTTATCATTTTATTACTGTGAAGCTGCTTTGAAATAATCTGTATTGTTTAAAGGGTTATCTAAAAAGTTTTTTTTTCATAGCTACAACGTACGTGCACGTGAATGTGAACGACTCTGGAAAACTTAAACATAGTCTCACAAATACAAGAACACCCATGAATAAGATGGGGAAGACTCACATAAAGAGATTATTCTGAATAAGACTTTATCAGGGACATGAGCCATACGGAGAATATTGTTGTGCATGTAAATGTCGGTGACGGTACGAACCGTGTGGAAGTCTTAGACAGATTTAATATTTGGCAAGGAAGCCTTTGAATCCCTGCCTGGAAGCTAGGCTTACACAGCGCTCAGAAAGGGATGAGAGCCAAGATTTAATTCAACATGTCCCCCTTTCTTTCCTTGTGGGTTTCCTTGCCTCACCTCTGGGGTGGGATGATATCTCACACACTGCTTCAATGCTTTTGTAGAAACGCAATTCTCTGGATGATGTACAGCTAGATTTTTCCATTTGAAGGAGAGAAGTGCTCTCGTTTCTATGTTGAAAGCGATGGCTCAGAAGGCCGCAGAATGATTTTTCATTACCTGCCAGGTGCAGCGGAGTCGAGTTGCGTCCCTGTGTGTCTCTGCAGTTGATGTTTTCCAAGCTGCACAGTTTCTGGACCCGGGCCAGGCAGCCTTTTTTGGCGGCATCCAAAAGCGCTGCATCTCCTCTCAGCAAGTCCTGGATATCTGTGTCCCCCTCCTTCACCATGTCCAATGGAGTGTTTCCGTCCCGATTCTTCTTGGTGGGGTCTGCTCCATGCTGAAAGAGATAAGGACATTGAGCGCAGATCCACAGAGAAGCCTGAAGGCTGACTTAGCACTTAGCACTGTTAAGATCTCTCTGAGGATTTATTCATTAAATGATCAGTGCTCAATCATTTTTTGAGATTTCTCTAAACATAAACATAGTATATACAAATACAGTGTGTGTGTATATATGTTATGTATTGTAAAATATATAAAATGCATCTGCTGGTATAAATGTATAAATATTAATTGTTTATGCATACTTATGTTTATATATTTTTTTTACAAACATAAATAAACCTTCACATTTATTTAATATTTTATTGCTTTAATGTTTTAATGTGTTTTTAAATGTCACAATTTTTTTTTTTGAAAAATGATTTGAAGAATGTTTACTTTTAAGAAAACTCTTGATCAAATTGCATCTTTAGGCCACAAGTACTGAATCTAATAGTTAAGGTCCATTAATATTTCAGTTCCCTGTAAAGCAATAGATCAAAGAGAACTGATTTTAATACCCAGCAAATGAATTACTCCAAACTTAATTGATTTCGAATCAGAATCAAATCAAATGCAAGACATTGTGAATACAGTCAGGTCCATAAATATTGGGACATCGACACAATTCTAACATTTTTGGCTCTATACACCACCACAATGGATTTCAAATGAAACGAACAAGATGTGCTTTAACTGCAGACTGTCAGCTTTAATTTGAGGGTATTTACATCCAAATCAGGTGAACGGTGTAGGAATTACAACCGTTTGCATATGTGCCTCCCACTTGTTAAGGGACCAAAAGTAATGGGACAATTGGCTTCTCAGCTGTTCCATGGCCAGGTGTGTGTTATTCCCTCATTATCCCAATTACAATGAGCAGATAAAAGGTCCAGAGTTCATTTCAAGTGTGCTATTTGCATTTGGAATCTGTTGCTGTCAACTGTCAAGATGAGATCCAAAGAGCTGTCACTATCAGTGAAGCAAGCCATCATTAGGCTGAAAAAACAAAACAAACCCATCAGAGAGATAGCAAAAACATTAGTCGTGGCCAAAACAACTGTTTGAAACATTCTTAAAAAGAAGGAACGCACCGGTGAGCTCAGCAACACCAAAAGACCCGGAAGACCACGGAAAACAACTGTGGTGGATGAACGAAGAATTCTTTCCCTGGTGAAGAAAACACCCTTCACAACAGTTGGCCAGATCAAGAACACTCTCCAGGAGGTAGGTGTATGTGTGTCAAAGTCAACAATCAAGAGAAGACTTCACCAGAGTGAATACAGAGGGTTCACCACAAGATGTAAACCATTGGTGAGCCTCAAAAACAGGAAGGCCAAATTAGAGTTTGCCAAACGACATCTAAAAAAGCCTTCACAGTTCTGGAACAACATCCTATGGACAGATGAGACCAAGATCAACTTGTACCAGAATGATGGGAAGAGAAGAGTATGGAGAAGGAAAGGAACTGCTCATGATCCTAAGCATACCACCTCATCAGTGAAGCATGGTGGTGGTAGTGTCATGGCAGGGCATGTATGGCTGTCAGTGGAACTGGTTCTCTTGTATTTATTGATGATGTGACTGCTGACAAAAGCAGCAGGATGAATTCTGAAGTGTTTCGGGCAATATTATCTGCTCATATTCAGCCAAATGCTTCAGAACTCACTGGACAGCGCTTCACAGTGCAGATGGACAATGACCCAAAGCATACTGCAAAAGCAACCAAAGAGTTTTTGAAGGGAAAGAAGTGGACTGTTATGCAATGGCCAAGTCAATCACCTGACCTGAATCCGATTGAGCATGCATTTCACTTGCTGAAGACAAAACTGAAGGGAAAATGCCCCAAGAACAAGCAGGAACTGAAGACGGTTGCAGTAGAGGCCTGGCAGAGCATCACCAGGGATGAAACCCAGCGTCTGGTGATGTCTATGCATCCCAGACTTCAGGCTGTAATTGACTGCAAAGGATTTGCAACCAAGTATTAAAAAGTGAAAGTTTGATTTATGATTATTATTCTGTCCCATTACTTTTGGTCCCTTAACAAGTGGGAGGGACATATGCAAACTGTTGTAATTCCTACACCGTTCACCTGATTTGGATGTAAATACCCTCAAATTAAAGCTGACAGTCTGCAGTTAAAGCACATCTTGTTCGTTTCATTTGAAATCCATTGTGGTGGTGTATAGAGCCAAAAATGTTAGAATTGTGTCGATGTCCCAATATTTATGGACCTGACTGTATATCTGAATCAGAAAATCATTGCCATCAAAATCAGTTACAGTTTTAGATTCAGTGGATGAGAAAAGTACATTTCTTTTCTGCAGTTTCTACCAAAGCCAACCTCAGCAGTTCTACTTCAGGAAACAAAGTGACATGTTTGGTTGAAGTCTAATGTGCATATTCTTTACAGCTCTGAAGCTGAACCTCTCTGTGACAGTAACCTGAAGTACGATGAAAGCAAGACAGCATTAAAACCGACGTCTGCTCAACGGTGATAATCCTGAAGCCCCTGCAGCGGTTCACACTGCATTTAAAAACTTTACAGTGTGATAAAAACCCTTAACAACTCCAGGCTGTCAGACGTCTAAAAAGAGATATCTCTTGAATTAACAAGTATGCTGAGTGACGTGAGAAGGTCAGTGTTCAGCCAGCAGGAGTTGTGATGACAGTACCTTCAGAAGAAGTTTGCAGATCTCGTATTTGCCCTTGGCCGCCGCCTCGTGCAGCGGAGTGAACTTCCACAGGTCGGCCACATTGACAGACGCTCCGTGTCTCACCAGCAGCTCCGCCACTTCGTAATGGCCGTACGAGCAGGCGTTATGCAGCGGCACCAAACCTCTGCCAACAGACAGGGAATTTGAGATAAATAGTGACAAGAACATTAAAGATTATGTCCTGGTGCTATTAACTCATGCGCTGACTGTTAATGAGGTTCACTCCACAACGGAGGGAGTTTCTGAGCAAGAACAGCAAGAAATCTCACCCTTTGTCTTTGGCGTGAACATCGGCGCCGTGGTGCAGAAGATACTCAACTACAGTCACGCGATTGTAGCCGGCGGCAAAGTGGAGTGGAGTGGAGTGACGACCCTCCAGGTCTCGACAGTTCACATTCTGAGGGGAGCAAAGTTGCTGTGCAAGACAAAACCAAACAACATTAAACCAAATGCTTGATTTCATATAGCAAATACATCACTTTATTTTAGTGACGAGTGTTTAAATACATCCAAGAATTAATTTCATTTGATCTGCTTTTATAGGGTAGCAGGCCAGAATTATGGCAAGCGTCAGTAGAGATTCTGATTAATTGGCTGACAAAAGTCTAATTGGTGCTCTGATCTAATTACTTTACGCATAATGAGGCTTTCAGATAATGAGGATCTGATCGCATCAAAGGCATCCATCCATTCAGACATTTTTATCATCGGTTTCTAAATCACTTCAGGCTTATATTAGCAGTCAAAAAGTTTGAGCTTATAAAGCTTTTGATCTAAAGACTTATGCTTAAATTATTCATAGCACTTTTGTAGACTTGACTAACACATTGTATTTACATTAATCATCATTTATAACTGTTATAACATTAATTTTAATGAATTATTAATTTAAATTTCTGTTACATTTAGGAGTAGCTTATTAGTAGTGACATACACTACAGTTCAAAAAGCTGTTCAAGAAGTCTCTTATGCTCACCAAGACTGCAGTTATCAAATACAGTAAAAAAAGTAATATTGTGAAATATTACAATTTAAAATAACTGTTTCTATTTTAAGCGTTTTATATTTTAAAATGTAATTTATTCCTGTGATAACTACGCTAAATGTTCAGCAGCCATTATTCCAGTCTTCAGCATCACATGATCCTTCAGAAATCATTCTAATATGCTGATTTGGTGTTCATTGGTGTTGCTGCTAATATTTTTATTTAAAAATGTGATAATTTTTTTCAGTTTTCAGGATTTGTTGACAAATAGAAAAAGAACAGTATTTATTAGAGATAAATTTTAATAAAGTATTTATTAGAGATAAACTTTTGTAACCTTTTCTTTACTGTTGCTTTTGAACAATTTGAAGTGCCCTTGTGCCCCGAAAAACATTATTCAGCAAGTATAATAAATTTTCTCTCTCTCTCAAAAAAAAAAAGAAAAAAAAAAAAGACTGACCACAAATGTTTGAATGATAGTGTATAGTATTAAAAAAACTAAAAATTCCAAACTTTAGACTGAAGTGTATGTAACAGGATCCTGCGGTTTTTGTGCATGCTGGCTCAGCGTTTCTCTCTCTCACACACACACACACACACACACACACACTCGAAGGTGAGGTCTTCTTAAATCTACCTTGTTCAAGGTCATGAGTACGGAACAAAACACATTTAAGAAAAGTTTCATTGTCTGGGGTAAAGAAACTAAACTCATTCAGGGTATTTTTGTTCCAGACAAAAGCATATTAAAAAAAATTCAATATCCATAACCGCAGATATGTTTTCATCTCTATATAACCTGGAGCTGCTTTGTAGCACTACACTAATGAAAGCAGTCATAAAGGTTATTACAAGCATCTCTGTCTCTCAAATGAGTTAAGGTTTCTAACAAAAAAGAAAAATAGTTGCCCAAATTTCTCTTTCTAGAATTTTTTTTTTTTAACAGTTTCATGTTATATCTTGGCTCCACCAGATCACCACAGATTTTGTTTGGTTGACTGGTGGTCAACTAGTTGATTAGTTTGAAACCAAATTAAGGTGCCTCTCACCTTCACAGTGTCCATGTCTCCTGCTTTTGCTGCTTCTAAGAGTCTATAATCCACGTCTGAATTCCTCACTGGAATGTTTTCTAACAGACAAGCATAAATTACCGTGAATTTCCATAACTGTTAATGCATAATATCAAAGCCCAAATAAACATTCCCAAACCCCAGATTCAGTCTGTACCGTTTAGTATCTGCTGTACAGCTTCATTGCCCATCTGTGCGGCTGTGAAGCCCTGCAGGGAGACGATGGTGGGGTCGGCTCCATAACTCAACAGTAGCCTGCAAGTCTGCAAGTGTCCTGCCAGAGCCGCCCGGTGCAACGCCGTCTGACCCAGCGTGTCAACAGCATTCATCTATAAACAAACACAAAAAAATTATGGAAAGGAAGTGAGCAGACTGAAATCTCCTCCTCCTCACTGATCAGTGAAGAGCACATCTGAACGCAGCCCACAGAGCAAGACTTGGCCTCTTTTGAAATGAACACAAATATGAATTAATCAGACAAGCCCCTGGGAAACTTCCACGCTCCTTCAAAGACTATCAACACTGCTCAGCGAAGAAAGAAAGGGACGTGTATGGCGCGACTACAGTTCATTATTCTGTCTCAAACTTACTTTTTTTAAAAACTCAAACTCTCAGCAAAATCATGCTTTACTGTATGTGAAAAATGCACATGACGCAGTTCTCCACATCAAACACACAATGGCTTTGTTCACACTACAACCAATTCTGATTTGTTTTAAAATAAACGTGACTGATAATAATGCACGAACATTCATTTTGTGAAAAACTGAAAATGAAATTTCATCGGTGAAAGGATGCTTACATCAGAGTATGCTGAATGTTAAAAATGTTCTTTGCAAATAAGTTATGCTTGCAGGATTTCATATAGCCTTGTCTTCTCCAAAAATATTAAGCAGGACAACTGTTTTCAACATTTCAACATGTTTCTTTAGCAGCAAATCAGCATATTAGAATGATTTCTGAAAGATTATGCGACAACATGAGATCATGAAGACTGGAGTCTTCAGACTGCAGAAAATCCAGCTTTGCATCACAGAAATAAATTACACTAAGTTTTATTTTAAATTGCAATAATATTTCAGAATATCACTATTTTTTTTACTGTATTTTTGAGCAAATGCAGCCTTATTAAGCATGAGAGACATTCTTTCAATCTTTCATTACATTTAAAAATTTTACTGACCTCAAACTTTTGAACGGTAGTGTACAAATCAGGTTAAATGTGAATTTTGTCCTGTCCAGAGCGATAAACTGCTAAACAGATTTCAGTCGAACAGTTTATACCAAAAATATATTTTCCTGTCAGTTTGAACAAAGCTACACATATCAGTCTAGATCTTCAGCTAATAAGCAGCTTCCACCGTCAGCTGATTTTCTCAGTAACTGTGTTTAGACAGCTTTATTCTTCATGCTTCCTGCTCTTCTTATTAACACAAAGCTTCTGCACCATCTGTTTACTGGTTCACACATGGTCTGTAAACACACACTAGCTACAATAGCCTCTTGTCTTTGAACCTCCAGCCTGACTAATTATCCAGTCCATTAATGTCACTTAAGTCTGGCCGCTGAAGTTTGGCAGCGAGCTGGGTCGCAACACCAGTTAACGATCGGATGCGTTTCCGAGGGGTCGTACTGCAACAGATGGATGCTGGCTGATGATTGAATGATGGAATTCGGGTTTACAGCCGGTCAGCCTCCGTTTATTTATCATGCAGAAGAGCTGGGATGCGAGCACAAGGGAGGTCGGCTTTGAAAATCAAGCTGATCCAGGCAGCATAAAAGAGCCACACGGCATCAATGAAGAGGACCTCTTGATAATACAACCTTGCGTGAAAGTAGGACACGCAAGTTTGATGAACGGGGAGGCCCTTTAGATACACTCTCGGCTCGAACAAAGATGGCAGACTGGATGAGATTATTTACAGGAGTATCGGCTATTGGATGCTCTCAGCCAAGGCGGTAGCTGAATACCTGATCAGTTAGTCGATGCTTATCTGATTTGGCTCTCTGAAAGAGCTCCATTGATTTGGAAGTCTTTTACCCCTCTCTGCTCTGGAAAGGTAATGACATGACTGATGTAGCTCGTAAACGTCCTCCAGTTTCTCTGACACAGTCCAGCTGTGAGACCGAGGCAATATACCCATTCACTTTCACCAGACACTTTGACACTTCCTTTAAATGTGCAAGATTTATCCTTTAAAATGTATTACAGAAACATAGAGAGCTTTAAAAAAAGAGGATAAATACAATACAAAAGTAAAAACAACAATTAAATACAAATACAGTAAAAACAGTAATATTGTGAAATATTATTCTTAAAAAGATTATTCCTGTGATGGCAAAGCTGAATCCTCTACCATTACTCCAGTCTTTAGTGTCACATGATCCTTTAGAAACCATTCAAATATTATGCTGATTTGGTGCTCAAGAAACATTTATCATCACAGTTGAAAAAAATTGTGCTGCTTGATATTTTTGTGGAAACCATGACATTTTTCATGATTCTTTTATGAATAGACAGTTCAAAAGAACAGTATTTGTAACATTATAAATGTTTTTACTGTCACTTCTGATCAATTTAACGCATCCTTGCTGAAAACAAGTATTATTTTACAGACCCTAAACTTTTAAATGGTTCAGAATATTTAGAATACATTTAAATTCCTCAGCAGCCTGTTGTGAAATGAGGTCATTTCAGAGTACATCGGAAAAACAAATAAGAATCAAAATAGTTTTAGGCAATACAATTCTCGAAAGAGCTTAGAACCTTTTCATGTTTTCAAATTTATTTCATCTAGCAAACTGTGCTGTCTTCATTATCTCATCTAAACCAATAGTTTGGATTTAGTTTGTCTGTGAGGGATGTCAAATGTGCCAGGTCTGTGGAAAAAATGTAGAAGGCAACTTTTCTCTACACACACCGAAGCGCCAAATGATTAATTATGGGAAACAATAAATCAGGCAATTTAAGTTTTCATTCCTGTGCATATCCGACAAAAAAAACAAACAAATCTATTGCCAGGTTTGCTCTGATGTTTTGCATAATTTATGCATTTTTTATGCAGCTCCATCTGCATTAGTGGAAGAATGCAAATGTTAAAGAAAAAATAACAAACAAACTTCCTAAAATGCAAGTGATTTCAATATTTTTAAATCAACAAAACTAAGTTGACAAAAAAAAAAATTCTGAATCAGAACAAGTTCATGATTCCCAACTCTATTGATCAGATTTCAAGTAAGAGACCAATCTGCTGAAGTATCTTTGTAAACAGAGTGATAAATGTTTGACAGCTAATTGGGAAGATGTTAGCATATAAACACTTCCATACTGATGATGAGCTCTTCCACCTCAAAGCCAATTATCTTAAAACTGATAAGCAGGCAAATTACTCTTGACAAAAAAAAAAAAAGCAGTGCAGAAGTGCAGTGTTGGCAAAGCTCATTCTTCTTTCTTTTCCTCTTATAGCAGGAACGTGATGACTCAACAGCACACAACAGTAGATGTGACAGAAATGCTGCTCCACTGAACTGATTTTTCTCAGCTCAGGTGAGAACAGACAAAAAAAAATGCTGTGGTTCTGTAGAGGGGCCATATTCTACACTTTTTTTCCCCAGTAGACCACTTATAATGTCAGTCAATGGTGCTTGCACCAAAAAAAATCATAATCTATTTTAAATAGCCAATTACCTCCCTCTCTTTGACCTGAGCTGTTGTTAAATGGCAAGAGAAAAAAAAAATCAAAAAATCTCTTCTTTCTTCCCAGAATACAGGTTTCCAAAGGGTAAATAAACGTTGACAATTTTTCAGTACACTATCCCTTTAAGGTAGACTATATTGTGAGTGCCGGAGAGTGAAGCGAGGTGCCAGGTGTGTAAATGTGTGTGTGTATCTTGCTCTGTAGGCACTCAAGAGCAAATGCAGGTATGTACCTTCACCCCGTGTTTCTGCAAAACCTCCATGATGTCATTGTGCGCCCGTTCTGCTGCCACATGGAGAGGCGTCATGAAGCTGCACAGGGAATAAGGAGAATATAACAGAAGATAATGAGAAAGAAAGACAGACCTTAGCATCAGTCTTAAGGGGATAAACATTTGCCATTTGATAAACACTTGACAAGAACATTCACTCACTCTTTGTTCTTCTCATTGACGTTGGCTCCTTTCCGTAGCAGCAATTCGGTGACCTGTTTTCGTTTTGGGTGAGGTGAAGCGACAGCACAGTGCTGAAACACAGGAAAGAGGCCTTGTAAGGGCTACAGTTCACTGCTAAATCTTTTTGGTAACACCATTCACTATCACTGCATAGAACAGAGCAGCGTGGACATCCTGTCTAAATATCTGTTGTGTTTTAAGGAATAAAAAATGTATTCATAGAGGTATGGAATGACATGAAGGTGAGTAAATGATGACAGGAATTTTATTTTTGCACTATCCCTTTAACATCTGCTTTCAACCTGATGTCTCAGCTGGTGAGCTTTGAAGTGAATCAGCAGGGGCTCACCAGTGCCGCTTCGTTCGTCTGTGGGTGCTTGAAGTTGATGATCTCCAAAGCCAGGGTCTTCTTCACCTTGGTCATGTCTGCTTCCCGTGCCGCCTGAAGAAGAGAGTGGCCCTTAAACTCGTCTGCACCGGAGGAAAAAAAGAATATTTAGAGAGGTGATGCAAGACGCTCTGACAGAAGCCGTTGGTAGACATAATTCATCAAGACAAAGCGTGAAAAAAGTAATTGAAGCTTCACAGCTACAATGCAATCTGGCTTTACGGCAGCAAAAAATTGAGTTAGGATATCTAAAATGTATGACTGAATCTCCTGACCTGATTGAATGAATTATGCGCATTCAATTTGTAATGCTTCTGCTCACAAGAACAGCAAAGAGAGAACATTATTCCATCTACATGAGAGCTGTTTTACTGAACGAGGACAGCTGGGATTCGGCCAACGGTAATCCCTGTCGTGCTGATATGTAACAAAACATTGCAATTACAACAATTAAATGTCCTCTGCCATCATCTGCCAACAGTTAATCTGTAAAAACACTGTTAAATGCAATCTTTAAATGAACATACATTTTCATACTGTACATTATAATGTTAAAATGCTTAACTTGAAGCACTTAAAACGGTTAAAAGAATTAATTTGTTAAAACGATTAAATTTATTTTGTATTGTACTGATTTTTACACAAAATCAGCAAAAATAGTATCAGCCACAGTATGAAAATAATTCATTTTTCAATCATAATTTTAATTTCTTTTTTAAACAAGTAAATTAATATTGAGTAGTTTCATACAAACTTGTCAAATTATTAAAATTGTTTTAAAAGAAGTCAAAGTATGAAGCTTTGCATATCCCCAAACAAACACAAAAGGAGTATTGAAGATGATATTTAACTGGTGTATTAAATATTAGCACTCTTGGATCACAGCTTGAGCAATTAATAAGGACGGAGAACTGAGAAATAAATATTGTACTTTATTCATTTATATAGTATATTATCTATTATGTAATTATAGAAATATTATTAGAATTGATTTATATTTTCATTTATTTATATAATATTTTTAATTTACCAGACACTATCAAAAGTGAATAATATTACAACAAGAGTTTGCATTCTAAAATACTTGCAGCACAAGCTCAAACACAAATTCTACATAAAGGAAAATCTTTAAGCAGCAAATTGTGTAAAGTTTCAGTCAAAACTACATCACTCCACCCCACACTGGGAGAAGCCAGATGGAGAATTCACAGGCAAAATATATAACGACTTCGCCTGCCAACCTCAGCAGATTGGAGCTCAGCCTCCACTGCGCTTGAATAATGCAGAACGAGTGTATGTTTAAAGTCGTCTTTCTCTAAACCTTGATGTGTCTGTCTCGGTGCCAGTGAGAATGTGGCAGGAACAATCAGAGCCAAGTCGCGTCTAGCTCACTTACACTTGCAAGGTGAACAAGCAGGATGAGTTTTGTTGGCTTTGATGCCACTTATGCTGAGCAATGGTGAAAGATCCCAGTATGTTGTCTTTAATTCACTCTTAAGCAATAAGGAACAAGGCTGTTTTATAAGGCAATATATGCCATCTAAACTCACATGTGAGCCGCTCTTTGAGTTCTGGGGTTGGGGCCATGTCCACCGCACTCTTCCCATGGCAGTTGACCAGCGTGGGATCGGCTCCGTGACTCAGCAGCAGGGAACACACTTCCACGCGATTCTTGGAGGCAGCCTCGTGCAAAGGGGTGAACTGCCAGAGGTCCATGGCATTAACGCACGCCCCATGCTACAGAAAAACATTCAGGGTGAGATCACACTGAAAGGATGGTGGCAACTCTGACAGCCCAGATTCATTTTCAAATACATCGAGAGAACATTATGCGGTTCCGCTTGAGCAGTTAGAGCAGTTTTAGCATAGATTAAGAATTTCTATCTATTAGGGAGTCTACTATGCCCCAGAAGAAGAGTTAATAGCACTGAGGGAAAAGAATATCGGAATACATTTTTAGAAAATGGCAGTTTTCCAAAACGGAGACTTGCACTCAGAGGCAAGGGGTAAACAGTACAAAATGATTAAAGGGATAGATCGCCTAAAATGCTTTTTTCTTTACTATTTCGAATTCCTATCTACCATCAAATGCTAAATAAAATATTAGACTAGTTCATGCCCCATTAAAACATGAAAACCAGTGACAACTGATGTGACATGTTTTGACTGGCCATTTTTAAATATATGAGGTGGATTTTCAGTTAAATTTCAGTCTTTTTTTTTACAAAGATCTAATGGATGGACTTGAAGCTTGACAGAACCTGGCCACCATACACTTTCATTGTGGAAAACATTCTGCTAAATTTCTCCTTTTGTGTTTCATGACATGAGGGTGAATAAGAAAATCTCTTTTGGGTGAATTATCCTTTTAAAACAGAGAGAGATTCTTTTGAGCAGCAAATAAGAGGAGTGAAACAAAAGCTCCTGAGAAACTCAGCAACATGAAGATAACGTCAGGTGTTCACAATGCAGCTGTGTACGATAAGAGGATTCTTAATTGTCTTTCTGATCATTGCACAACACATTTAATCGAATATAATGATTGAGAGGGCTTAAGGAGATCTGGGGAGCTACTGATATTGTGATAAGCTCTCCTGAGGCTGAGAATACTCTGTTCTACTGCGAATCAAACTCCAAACATTGTTGTAGAGACAGATTGGCCACTCCGCAGGGCTCTGTTGACACACTGAGCATGGGAGAACACACCATGAGCATAGTGTTCCATATAACAGCTTTGTAAATAAAGGAAGCTGGGCTTAAAGGCCATACTCTAAGGAACTTCAAGCTCACGGGGGAGTTTGTGTTTGCACGGAAACAGAGTGAACTCTGACAGGACATGTAGATTGAAACTGCATGCAGGACATACACTGAATTTGTCACTAAAAATTCAAAATAATATATAATACAATAGTCTATAAATAATTCTAAAATAACTCGTATTCTCTCCACAGTGATGCCCAAAACACTGCATAGCATGGACAAAATATAAAGTATAGTACTATATATTATTTAAATATATAGTAAGTAAAGCAGGATTTTGAATCAATGCTTCATTGCATTGTGCCCGCTTAGGACAAGCAGCTTAACTGGAAACAGCATTGTTTGTCTTCCACACAGGTCACACTAAATTATACGTGCACACCCATTCAGGTTTTTGTCCTTACCTTTAGCAGTAGCTCTGTGACCTCGTAGTGTCCATATGAGCAGGCGTTGTGTAGAGGAACAAGACCACTAGGAATCACAAGAACAAAAAACACACACAAAATCATTTACACCAAAAATGTGCTTTTCCTTTAAGTAATATATGGACAAAGGAAGGCTATTGAGTGAATCTGTGTGGAGACGTGCTGATATTGCGTTTGGTCTCATTCTGTCTCGTGTATCTTGTCAGTGTCTGTGCTTGCTTGGCCATTTGTTGTGGAAAAATAAGGAAAGTGTGTCCAGCTAAATTCAATTATTATTTTGTTAGATGGGTATAAAAAAAAGCTTAGTTTACCGCGGCAGTTGTCGTGTGAAGGCCTCTTAGTGTGACGACCAAAGAGTGTAAAGACCATCGACAGAGACACCGGCAAAGGATATAAGTATCACTTTTTATTTCTCCTCTTTTCTACTACTTGTTTCACTTCTGTTTCAGTTTTTATAACCATTTCTTACTATGTGTAAGTAAGTTGTTGTTGTTTTTAGCATGTGTGTTTGGCAGTTTTATTTCTTAGGATTACTGATAAACTATACTGTCGTGATTTGTATTTGTTATCTTTTAGTTAAATAAAGTCTGAATTTATTATGTCTGTACAGGTCTTTTATTAAGTTTTAGTTTTATTTAATTTGAGTTATTTTAATACTTCAACAAACTAAATGGAAATTATATATATTTATATATATATATTTATATTGAATTTATAAATGTATACATTTGTATGTATTTATGTATGTATGTATGTGTGTGTGGTTGTACATATACATGCATATAGTTGTTTTTTGGTGTTTGGCTTAGTGTTATGTTAGAATCATTATTATACTCTTATTCCTTAATATTTTGAATTGTTTTTAGCTTTATTTTTAATTTTTTTTCATTTAAATGTTAAGGTTTGAAATTTTGTTGTATGCATTTGTCATTTTTATTTAATTTCTTTATTTTTAAAATGTGTATAGGTAGCATTTATAAAGTTTTAGCTGTTAGTTTTGGATCAGTTTTAGTTGTTTTAATACTACAACGATTGCTTCTGTTGTCCTCATTTGTAAGTCGCTTGGGATAAAAGCGTCTGCTAAATGACTAAATAATAATAATGATCCAAAGCTTTTACTAGAGTGAAAAAAAGTTAAATAGCTGATTGAGACCGGAAAGTAAGGAAAAAAAAGGAGACATAAGCAGACCTACCCTTTATCTTTAGCGTGAACATCAGCGCCATGTTGCAGGAGAAGCTGAACTATTCGGACTCGGTTGTATCCGGCTGCCAGGTGCAATGGAGTAGACTACAAAAAAAAAAAAAAGTAAACACTGTTGTGACAAAACTAAGATTTACAATATTGTTCAAAAGTTTGGGTCAGTGAGATTTGTATGTATTTATTTAGGAATAAATTACATATTTTAAACATATTAAAACAGAAAGCAGTTATTTTAAATTGTAATAATATTTCACAATATTACTGTTAATTATAAATATGATCAAATAAATGCAGCCTTGGTGACCATAAGTGAATATCATTCTATTGAGAACATAAAAAAAAAAAAAAAATCTTACTGACCTCAAACTTTTAAACAGTTATGTACACGGATCCAAAAAAGCCCTGATGACAACGCACCCCACTGTAAAACAGTGCCAAAACCCACTTTGCTCTTCTTTATATCTCTTTAAAAAGTATTAACGTTTTTTCTAAAATCGGGCTGCCTAGGGACCAAGGGAGGTCTTGGTTTGTCAAACATGGGAGGAAAAACTCATACGAGTTCCTCTCATCTAGAAAGAGCAAGGCTTATAACTGAATTTTGCTGCTCTGAGGCTTGTAAACCCACCTGACAATCCAACTCTGCGCAAGTCTTACTGTCTTACTGAGAATGATATAGAGTTGAAGTAAAAAGGAAGTGATTCAACAACACCATGTATCTATGTACCGCCGCACACAGCGGGTTTAACAACAGCTCCCTCAGCACAGCATGATAGTTACAAAAATTCACATCACCCGTATTCTGATGATTGTTTGACGAACAGTATTTGTTACATGAGCTAATTAAAGGCAGCAGCTGATATTTCTTTCAAGACAAAAATGAAAGAAGAGAATTTAAAATTAAAAGGAAGTCTGATGGCACAAATATTAAACAGTTCAAATGAAAAGCTAATCAAATTCTTAACTTTCAGACATCAAGTAATTAATGCATTCTGCATTCATGAACAAAACACAAACAAAAAAGAAAATCGACAAGCCAGTCGAAAACAATCAAACAAAATGAGGATCAGGTGGCACAAACAAAATCAAATCCCCATAAAAGTCTCCAATGAAATGCGACAAGCCACACGGTCGTAAACCATTACAGCGTTATTGATGCGAGCAAAGCACAATGCGCAAACTCCTTGTGTTCCCGCACAGTCTCCTGCGGTAAGCACAGATCATTCACCATACAGCTGAAATGCACAAAACGATGACAAATCAATCTAGATGAAATTGGAAAACTTTGAATTGTGCCCTTCAATTGCAAAATAATGATACAAATATGCAGTGACGAGCTTTCATAGGCATGCACACCAGGGTTTTTGAAGTTGTAAAAGACAAGAAACAAACTGAGTGAATATGTGAATGGTGGGGTGGAAAGCTGTAGCGGTAGAGGAGGTATATTTAAGCTCACTTATCAAGCAGGTGGTGCACTAAGCATCCTCTTTAGGACAGAGTTTTTACACCAGGGTTTACCCTCTAACACCTTCACCCCAATACACTGCATTCACAAAGCTGCAGTGTGTGACCAAAGAACCAAAATGGCCACATTGTGAAAATCAAACAAATGAAAATAATGAAAAATAAATCCAACAGAAATTAAAATAAGTGCAATCAAGCTCAGGAAAACAAAAATAAACTTACCAGCATTTTCTGAGATGTCGACTGATAGACAATGTCGCCAGAATGACGAATCAAAACAAAAGAGAGCAAAAACAAACAAACAAAAACAAATAATGACAATGATAGCATTATGTAATTCTGGCACACCCTGTAACAATTTCTTGTCTTTTGTCCTCTAACTTTACTTGAGACTTCGGTACAAGCACAATGTGCAGCACCACATTGGCAGCACTGTATTGTGACGGAGACTGAAATGACATGATTTCAACACAAAGAAGTTATGCGAACAGAGCAAGCAGTCCATCATTCTTTTTACTCTCCAGGGAGTTACAGCTGACTTGACAAAAGAGTTGGTACTGATTCAGTGGCACTCAACCAAAACTCATTTCAGGCAGCTGTGACAGATATCGCACATGTGCTGCTGGTTTGCGTGATTCATCCCGTGGCAGAACACTGTGGTCTGCTGACATGTTTCGATTGTCCACTAATTTGTATTATCAGTTCCAAAAACACCTTTAAATAGGGGGGGGGGGGGGGGGGGGGGGGGGGGAGGAGGAGAAAAAAGCCTATTTGTTTTCATTAAAAAAGTAAATATAAATAAAACTTTTTGTCTCCAACTTTATTAATATTAATGTTCAAAGCACATTCAAGCTGGTGCTTCTATTCCTAATAGTTGACCATTAACAATTGCATGCTTACCATCTGTTAAACAAACCAACAAGTATGTAAACTAATTCATTTTTAGCTGCAATGAATAAGACTATTTCCCTAACATCATGAATGTAAATCTGATCCATTTTATATAATAAATATGAACACACACCCATTTTTTTCTATACCATAAAGTCTGCTTCAAATGGGGATTACTTGCTGAATCAATCTAAACAAAACCCAGTTTTATTACGAAAAATTTTATATTCTCAATCTCATTTGGCACCACAGTTCTATAACAGTATCAAGGTCATCCTCAGACTGAAATGAATTAATCTGATATCATATCAACATTTTAACTACTTCCTAGGAAGCATTACATTTAAAAGTAACAGTAAATATAAGACGGCCTAAGACTGACCCTTGGGGAACACCTAGATAATTTTACCTCATGGAAAATATTAATTTGAGGATTTTCTGAACCTGAATCTTGCAGTAACAAGTAACGAGTCAGGAGGCTGGATCACCATGGCGACACAGTCATACAGTAGCCATGGCTACATTCAATCACTTTGGCCCTCCTGCCAATATGTCTGCCCTACCCAAAGCAAACAGGACTAACAGGAAAGACACATCATGCAGAGAGCACACATGTTCTCTTGTGCTCTCTGCAAAACAAAGTAAAAGACAAAACCGTTTAACCGTAGGCTATTAAATCTGCTTCTTGCACAGATCTTCCATCAATTTCTTTAAGAGCCCGACACGCCAGCAGAATTGTTGTCTCACTCGAGAGCTGTTCCTATTGAATCATTTAACATGAATGTGTTGCCTAAAGATGTACAGCTGGAAATATTACCCCTACATACTCCAGATCGCAACATCCTGACACTATTTAAAATGGGTGGAATGCTAAATTAGCTTTTGCTTTGTTTTAAGGGAATTTACAAATAATAAAACTCAGAGTACCCTCAGTGCATTTGGCTCTGTCACATAACATCTTTCTAGTGCTGGCAGAAACAGCAGACAGGTGAACTAGAGTGAAGATCTGTGTCGATTCAGATGGCTTCAAACAGAAAGCGACAGTAAAGCTATGTGGCAGCGTTGACCTTTTGCCAGCAGACCCTGAAGCATGAGAGTGAGACGTTCAGTGCAGGTCATTCAAATGAAAAAGTGTTTGGGTTATTCTGCCTATTCAAAAATAGGCTGCCAATAAGACAAATCACTGCACACTGAAGTCAGCACCGTCTGCAACAACACTGAGCCACTCAATCTTTTTGTTCTTTTGTGCTAATTTTTCACCATTGCACACATTGTGAAGGTTTGTGATAAGGAGAGGAAGGGTGTGAATTTTTGAGTAAACAAGCAAACAAAATTAAAATCTCAGGAAAAGAGAGAGATTGTAAAACAGTTCTATTGGCTTTAAATGCCTAATAATGTATAAATGCATAAATGTACAGTGCCCTCCAAAAGTATTGGAACAGTAAAGACAAAATTGCTCTGTTGGCTGTGGAGTCAAGACATTTACAAATATGATTAAACGATGAATATGAGACAAAACTATCTGATGTGAGCATAAGTATTGGAACAGTTGCCTCACAGGTCTTTCTAAGTGATCAGCTGTGTCCTGTTGCATTAATTCTTCAGATATTAAAAGCAGGGAATGTGTCGTATCAGTTATATCCATTGCTTCTGCATTCTGAATCTTGCATTCGATGATGACACACAAACCAAGATGAAGACGAGGGAGCTGACTTTGAGAGAAAAGCAAGCAATTTGGATGCTAAAAGAAAAGGAGGAAGTCAGTTAGAGCTCTAGCAAAAACAAAGGGCATGAAGAAATCAAGAGTTTGGAAACCACCAGTGACACCAGCAACCAACAATGACCTGATTGGCTGAGAAAACAACAGTAGTTGATGACAGACACATCATAAAAGCTGTGAAAATGAATCCTAAAAGACATGTCTGTAAAATCACCAACAGCTTCCAGAAAACTGGGGTGATGCTCTGACAATCTACTGTCCTCAGGAGACTTTGACACAAAATTACAGATGCTACACAGCAAGATGCAAACCTCTGACCAGCACCAAAAATAGAAAGGCAAGATTAGAGTTTGCAAAAAAGCACAAAGGTCAGCCAGAAGAGTTTTGGAACTGTGTTTATGGACCGATGAGACAAAGATGAACCTTTAACTAAGTGATGGGAAAGCAAAAATGTGGAGAAAAAAAGGGAACCGTATTGATCCCAAGCATACAGCCTCATCTGTAAAGCATGGTGGAGGTGGTGTCGTGGCATGGGCATGAATGGCTGCTTCTGGAACAGGCCCTCTCAACTTTACTGATGACTTAATGTATGATGACAGTAGCAGAATGAATTTGGAAGGGTACAAAACCATCTTGCCTACCAATATTCAAGAAAATGCCACCAGATTTATTGGGAAGTGCTTCATATTGCATCAGGACAATGACCCAAAACACCCTGCCAGGTCAGTCAAGGAATTTATAAGGGCAAAGAAATGGAAAGTCTTAGATTGCCCAAGTCAATCTCCAGATTTAAATCCGATTGAACATGAATTTCACCAGCTGAAGAGGAGAGTAAAGGCAGAAACTCCCCAAAACAAGCAACAATTGGGAATGGCTGCATTAAAGGCTGGGAAAAGCATTTCAAAGGATGAGAGTCTGGTGATGTCTATGGGTCACAGACTCACTGCTGTGATTGTGCGCAAGGGATCTGCAACTAAATAATAGCTTTTAATCTTTTATATCTGCCTTATGTTCAACTGTCCCAATACTTATGCTCACATTAATGAGTGGGATGAACTCTAAAAGTGCTGTTCTTTTTATTTGGTAAAACGTGTGTGTTGAAACGGCTAATAATAAAATGTGACATTCTGTAGTTTTGTCTCATATTCATCTTTTAATCATATTTGCAAATGTCTTGACTCCACAGCCAACAGAGCATTTTTGTCTTTACTGTTCCAATACTTTTAGAGGGCACTGTATGAACTTTGAAATGTCTATTGTCAAATGATCCTAAAAGTAGGGCTGGGTGTTTTTTCCGATTTTTTTTTTTATTAATTCGAATTCAATAATTTGCCATGATTTTATTTTTTATAATTTTTATTTTCAAAAAACTTTGGTTTTTATTTTTTTCAGCTTGTGGACATGTATACAGACTCATCTCCTGAGCCACTGCACAAAGGAACAAAATATAGCCAACACAATTAATCAGTGCAAATAATTTTAATAAAGCTCAAATATTTTTCAGTTTAGACTAGTGCGTGCTCGTTTTAAAACCCATAGCTCAGACAGAATCATCATTTCTATTCATTTATTCTAGGTTGTTAAAGACTTCAAGAAATTTAAAATCTTTATCCACTTTCATAAGTGGATGTTTTATTTTCTTTCACAATATGCTTTATTGTTATTAAATTCTGTGTTGTAGTATGTCTAATTATATGAATGCATAAAAACTACTTAGTTTATTCAAATTTATTCTTAAAACAGCCTTATGAAATGTTTTCTTTTTCCTCAGAAATTCTGTGTTCTGAATCTGGTTTTCAAATGAAGACATAAAACATTCATTTAATTTTTCTTTTAAATTATTGAAAATAAAACTATTTATTTTGGCAAACAAAATTTTACTATTAAAATTAAAACATGGAAATGTTGTGTGATCATTAATTAAAAAATAAGAGTTTTAATAATTTTAATAGTAGCCTAGTAGTAGCAGTATGTACACTCTGCTGAATAATAGTAATTTATTTCTGCCGCAGTGTCGGCAGAAATAAAACCGAACTTTTATTTTGACGGGTTTCCGGGAATACCTTTACAGTTCTGTGTGTATATGATATGACGCAAGTTTTACTCAAATCAAACGGTAAAATGCTCATTAAGTGACTGTCAGAGCAGTTCTAGAGCTGTTGTTCATATGTTTATGTCCTCATTTAGTGAGACGGCAGACGATGAAATGTCACGCGAGCTTCAGTCTGTGTCAAGTAAGCGAAACTGCGCGATATAGAGAGCAGACTGCTCTGTGCGCTTTCGAAACGCTCTTGCGGATGTCAAACACTGATCTATCAGCGCCGCGCTGCTTCTAGTCAAACACACCTATGCTGCAGGATTATTGGCTCACTGACGGTGATGAGATTAACCCCTTAGGTATCGAAATTTGGTACTGAACGACAAGACGTTTTTCGATACTCGGTGGTATCGAGGCAATTCGGTCGGTGCCTAAAAAGTATTGAACTCGATACCCAGCCCTACGTGTGATGCGCTCTGTGAAGGACCATATGTAGAATATATCGCTAGGTGCCATTCACACAGAATGCGCTTTTGTGTTGACAAAGAAAGAGATTTTATTTTTTTGCCATATTGCCCAGTCCTACCTAAAAGAAGTATAAAGTTTTACACGAAAACAGATTAATAAAATATAAAACCGTTTTCAACATTGATAATGATAAGAAATGTTTCTTTAGCATCCAATCAGCATATTAGTATGGTTTCTTAAGGACCATGTGAAAGCTGAAAATCAGTTTTAAAATCATAAGTATAAATTACATTTTAGAATATATTACAAAAATCTCATCATATTTCACAATATTACTGTTTTTTCTGTATTTTCGTTTAAATAAATGCAGCCTTGGTAAGTATCAGAGACTTTTTTCCCTCTAATCTCAGTCACCATTACACATCCTGAAATATAATTTAGGGGTATTAATATTACAGATTTTTTAGTGCCTAGAAAACAACAAAAACTCCTTGTTTTTCTTTAGAGTAGAAATATCCCTTTGTCCACATCTTTCCCTTGTCTTGCCATGGAGGAATGGTGACCTGTAACCATGCCAACGGTGATGTCTTTCTCCACAACTGTTGCCATGACTGCGGTACATGCTATAACTAGCGTGAAATCTGTGTGGACGGAGCCTTTGAAAACAATGTGTTGCTTGGCTAAGTAACCCTTTAGTGCATCTCCGTTAGTGCAGATTTACACATGAGAGTGTACAGAAGAGGGTCTCTTTCGTCCCTGTGCAACGCTAAAGTAAACACCAGGTCCAAAGAGAGGTGTCATACTAGCTGCAAGCAAACAGCAGGAAGGGGGTACCGAGCACACTAATGCCAGTTACACGCTGAGAGGATCAATAAGACATTAGCCCCTCTACCAGGCCTGCAAAATGGGAAAAATACAGCTCGACGACTCCTATAGGGGCTTCTTATTGCATACTGGGCTCTGCATAAAGGAGCTCAAATCCCAAAGGGGGACGGCGCCTGGTTCCTCCGTCCTAATCACAACACTCATCCCCATTAAAGACAGTGCCAGCAGAGCACTGAAGGCGTTAACGCACAGCGCGTCTGACGGGATGCTATTTCGAATCATGTGCCGTCATGGGCTCAAGTTTTCCCAGGAGTATATTGCTGGAAAGCAGAGACATATAGTTACGTGTGATAATTAACTGCAATAAAGCCTGTGAGTTTGAGAGAACGAGAGAGAGAAAAAGAGATAAAGGCAGATGGGAAACACTACAAGCGCTCCACATACGCAGCTGCTCTGTTTCTTCCATCCACCTACGTTTCTACGGGGGCACATCATTGTGCAATGAGGGCCAGGAACAGACACTTGGATAGACAAAATATTTGTTAATCTTCAGAAACATGGAAATTAAACCAAAAAAGTTGCGACTGAATTAACATTCTCACCGGCAACCGCTGCACAGATTGCACGTCGCTTGTTTTATCTCAGCCTGTGCAGCGAGGCTGCCTCAACTTGATACCTTATCAAAAATGGCAAGGCACATTCTGCCTTGTTCGTTTTACAGTCTACGTGGGAAAAAAAAACAGCACTTCAGGTGACAGCAAGCTTCACATGAAGTAAAAAAAAAAAAAGTGAAGTGAAGAAGAACACTATCGAGACATCTGTGCATACACTATAAATCTAGTGTGTATGCAAATGTATACTACCTTTCAAAAGTTTGGGATCAGCAAGAATTTTTTTTATTCAACAAGGACACACTAAATTGATCAAAAGATTTATAATGCTACAAAAGACTATTTTTAAATAAACGCTTTATTTTAGATTTTTTTATTAATCAAAGAATCCTGAAAAGTAGCATCACAGATTCACAAAATATTAAGCAAAAACAACTGTTATCAAAATTAATAAGAATTGTTTCTTGAGCATCAAATCAGCATATTAAAATATTTCTGATATTAAAATAGAAAGTTGTATTAAAATATATTAAATCGAATAAATTTTTAAAGTTACTATAAATTTTTTTTATAATAATATTAATATTTAATATTAAAAAAATATTACAATTTTTACACATCGTTTATCCAATAAATGCAGCCTGGGAGAGAATAAGACACTTTATTATTATTGTTAATATTATTTTATTATTTTATTTATTTTTTAATCTTACAAACCCAAACTTTTGAAATTACTGTACTCAAAACCAGATCAGCTAACAATTTTTCGCCCCAACTATGATGTACATGTAAACCCCTTTACTGGCATAAACAAGATTGGGTAACACTTTAGAATAGGGACAAGTTCTCACTAATAACTAGTTGCTTATTAGTATGCCCATTATAAATATATTGGCTGTTTATTAGTACTTCTAAAGCACATATTCTGCATGACCATATTCTACATTCCTGATCCTACCCAATACCTAAACTTACTATTAATAAAAACTACCTTACTATTAATAAAAAGCAAATTAGGAGTTTATTGAGGCAAAAGTCATAGTTAATGGCGAGGTAAAATAAAGTGTGACCCAAGATTGCATTATTTTTGCAAAATTTTCATATATCAGCGTTTTCTATTGCCCATAATTCCACTTGTTCATTGTGCTGTGAATCTCCTACCTCTGTGATTTTGCATGAAGACCAAATCTAACCAACCACAGAGCTAGAGTGTTGTCTTGAGGAACCCTGGATCCAGAGCACTAAGACTTTGATGCAAAGCAAATCGTTCTGTGCTAATTCCCTCCCAAGCCTCTTCCCACATCATTCCTCTAGTCTAGTACACATAATCTTTAAGCTAAAGCCTGCAATATGTTAAGGCGAATGTTATCACACCATATAAACAGCTCTGTTTCACAATCCCACCCAGAGTAATGATGAGGCAGTCAATGGAACAATGGCTTCCAATGTCCTGACATGGATGAGAATGTCTTCATCATACCTTCTTAAAGCTACTTATTGTGCGGTTTAGCTAAAAGACATCTGGTTATAAAATAATGCTTGTTAATGCTAACAAAAAAAAAAAGGAAATTCTGTCATCATTTACCAATGTCATTCCAAACCTTTATGACTTTCTTTCTTTCTACACATAAAAGAAAATATTTTAAAGAATGTTTTTTTTGGGGGGGGGGGGGGGGGTTAAGTGTTTTTCACCCATACACAAAGTCAGTGCTGTCCAAAAACAACACTGGGCTTCACTGACTTTCAATTAAAATAAAATTCTAAATGTTTTCATTCCACAGAAGAAAATCCGTCAAGTTTGGAACACCCTGAGGGTGAGTAAATTCATATTTGTATCCATTTAATGGCAGTTAGCAATTTCTCTAAAAGAAAATGGAGTGGAATTTTTTGTGTCACTTCGGGAAAGAAGATCAGATAAATACAAAATAACTGCACAACTGCAAGGAAGGGAACAAGCTTACTGCACAAGTTTAGTGTCATGGTTAAAAGTTCAGACGGGTTAAGTGGAACTGACTACAGTGTGTATTTAACATACAACAGAGCCCAGCTCAAAACTAATCTGAGAAAAAAGCAGCAGCGAGAAAGAGTAAAAACGTGGAAAGAAAATGAAAAAGCTCACCATGGAACAACTGTGACATGATTGATGGGATCTGCGGCAGGTGTACGGTAAGTGATTGTTTTTCCCCGAGCCCCTGTAGAAGGCATCTTGATAATGTGCTCCAGTGTGCTGTGTTAATAACGTCCTGCACTTCAGAGAGCTCCATCTTTTTTAATCCCAGACCGTGGCAAATCTCACACTCTGGAGTATGCTTCCTACTCTCTCTCACACACATACTCACAAGCATGGCTTTCAATCAGTGTTCAGAGACATTGTCTAAAGCTAGCATGGCACTGATAAATTCTTTTCCATTTCAAGAAAAAGAGTCAGGGCAAGTCATTCATCTCTGCTCGGATTTTACGCTGATTTCGCAGAAGTCAGAGGAGACCACAAGCAAGTTAAAGAACGCATGCAGGTGATGAAGCTAATCAAGACCATTTTTCCAACAGACATCACAAATACTAGAGTTATGGTGTGGAACCGACCTCAACTGACCATAAAGCTGTTAGAGAGTCTGATTTTGAGCCACTTCGGTGGTTTTTATGAACACAAATCAAGGCGTGAAGAGCTAACTACTGATTTAAGCAAATGTATAAACTGTAAAAACAACATGAACTCCACTAAATATCCCACCTACTATCATAGTCCAAGTAGCTTTCTCACCTGACTTCCTTCTGGGGAATATAAAAGAACATATTCTAAACAATGTCTTAGTGATTTAGTTTTTGGTGTCTAACTTTCATTGTATGAACAATAAAAATACTTAAAAAAAAAAAAAAAAAAAAAGTTTCCAACGATGAGTTTCTAATGATGACATGATTTTACTTTTTGGGTGAAGTATCCCTTTAAATCAACCCACATTTGGTCAATATGGTATGTTATATAATAGTTTATATATTTGGGTATTGCTGCACAATATAACAACAGACCGCAATTTACTTTTTGATTGCATTCACATTAAACAGAAACTGAAGTGGTTCGCACTGAATTCCAGATGCTCTTTTCAGAACTACAAAGCTGAATTCTAGGAAGAATTGCAAAATAGGCCTACTTCACAGAATATCAAACGTATTTCTTGCTAAAATCCAGCTTTGTAGTTCATGAAAAGGGGTTTGGAAAATCAGTGTGAGCCACTTCTGTTTGTGGCTAATGTGAATGCAAATTGTTATTTTTGAACAACAACAGTGTAAACACAGACGAGAAAGGGGCAAATTCAGATTGTCTTGACTGAGCAAATGCATCAGGTGTGAAAGCTACATTTAACATGGAGTCTTAACTGATAGAATCTGCAAAAGTGCTATCTCCTAAAACATAGGCTTAATCAATTCGAACAAATTAGAGCAAAAATTCACTTCAAAATGTGCCATGGGGTTGTGATTTTTCAATTTTATATTAGCAGTCATTCTGCTAACTGTGTGTGAATGTTCTCACATTTTGATGAAAAGCCTGTCCACTCATAGTGCCCTTGCCATGAAAAAGTGCCACCGCAAAGAGGGCTTTTTCAGCAAAGATGTAGCTCAGCTTTTAGAGTGGCCTTAAACGTATCATGATGAGCAGTGTCTCTGTCTTCACTGACAACCTCTTCTCCAGACAGGAGACTAATGACTCTGCTTTTTTCATTGTTCAGACAGCTACAACAATGGCGAAGCACTCCTTCCTTTCACACATCGACACTCCCTCTCTGTCTCCCCGGGCCAAACCACTGTCGCTCTAAGTGACTTAACCCTCTTCACAGCCCAGTAAATGAGCCCTTTAAAGGAGCCACAAGACACCAGCCATACTGTGCCCTCAAGTCACCCTGGATGGTCGATAGCATCGCTAACTTCTGGAGGTGATTAGGAGATTATATGTGTCCCTGAAGGGGGATGAGGTGTGCCTCCATGCCTGACCCACCACCAGCCCCCTCTGAAGAAAGCCCACAATGTCCCTGTTACTGGTGTGACTTCTAATGGATGCAAATGACGCCTTTGGTTATGGAGAGCAGCTGCTCCACAGGGATTGGACTTTTTTCATCAGTGCCACTGGTCAAAGTGTGGTGTCTGATCTTGACGGGGAGTTGTTCTGGGCCCTGCCACGCCGTGTGAGAGAGATGCTCGCAACGTTGAGAGGTTCAGGACTAATGATGAGAGTCTTGGAGTGTGATGAACAAATCAACAGGGCTCACACACAGTCTCTAGGTTTCAATAGGCCAAGTGTTTAATGGCACATCTAGTTACCCATCAGTTACTGACTCCTGCACCTGCTGTCCGCAAACTCAGGGAGATTTTCTTCAGCATGCAGGACTCTGGATTCACTAAAAATTATACCAGATTGTGTTGTACATGAAACTTCATGAGTATAATGCAAAGTAACAAACAAAAATATTTGTGACACGCAGAATGTTTTGAAACATTTAGAAAGAAATTGAGAAGGCCTTTTAAATTTCCATTCAATTCATGAATTGAATTGTGGTGGCAAATAGGATGTAGAATTGCAATTTGATTTTGAATGCAAGAAATTTTTTATTTTAAATGTCTAATAAAAAGAAAGAATATGAATAAGAATGTTATGTGTGGCCAAATTGATTCAAACTGAACAGAGGCCAAAGTTTCAACTGAATTTTTGCTCAAAACTAGTCTGTAAAGTGTCTAAAGTAAGGCTGATGGTCACTGTTTCCATCCTCGAGACTTTGATTCACAGGACAGTCACTTTTCATCCTTCAAATCTCCACGGCTCTGCAAGGCATTGAATCCTCACAGGTTGTAGCAAATTGCAATATGAGAGCACCAACCACGTGCCTGGTTCCTCACATGCAGGCAAGAGAAAGGCAGGCAGAGGCCCAACCGAAATACAAAGCAGTTCAAGGATGTACATTTAACACGCTAACGCTTCGCTGAGCAGGAGCTCCTCAAGGGTCACAACTGCCATGAAATGCTGAGACAACACGGCCAGCCAGAAAATATGACAGAAGAGAGTAAAATGCTGTGCTACATGATGTACATTTCTGAGGGAGCATTATAAGTACCAAAAGAAAACAACAACCTGAGAAATAATTAAAACATGTGTAACAATCTAGATTTTACAAAGAGGCAGACATTAGGGATATTGTTTGGTGCAGTGCAGAGAACCTCTCCAGAGAGCTGCCTAACAGAAAAATATATTTAAAGGGATAGTTCACCCCAAAATAAAGTACCAACCTTGTCATTTCAAACATACAGTATATAATTTTCTTACCTTCTATTTTCATTCTATGGAGGAAAAAAAAAAGCAGCTTGGACATTCTACAAATTGTCTCCTTCCATACATACACATATATATATATATATATATATATATATATATATATAAACACTTGTACACACACATATACATATACATACACATACACACACATATATATACACACACATATACACTCACCTAAAGGATTATTAGGAACACCATACTAATACTGTGTTTGACCCCCTTTCGCCTTCAGAACTGACTTAATTCTACGTGGCATTGATTCAACAAGGTGCTGAAAGCATTCTTTAGAAATGTTGGCCCATATTGATAGGATAGCATCTTGCAGTTGATGGAGATTTGTGGGATGCACATCCAGGGCACGAAGCTCCCGTTCCACCACATCCCAAAGATGCTCTATTGGGTTGAGATCTGGTGACTGTGGGGGCCATTTTAGTAAAGTGAACTCATTGTCATGTTCAAGAAACCAATTTGAAATGATTCGAGCTTTGTGACATGGTGCATTATCCTGCTGGAAGTAGCCATCAGAGGATGGGTACATGGTGGTCATAAAGGGATGGACATGGTCAGAAACAATGCTCAGGTAGGCCGTGGCATTTAAACGATGCCCAATTGGCACTAAGGGGCCTAAAGTGTGCCAAGAAAACATCCCCCACACCATTACACCACCACCACCAGCCTGCACAGTGGTAACAAGGCATGATGGATCCATGTTCTCATTCTGTTTACGCCAAATTCTGACTCTACCATCTGAATGTCTCAACAGAAATCGAGACTCATCAGACCAGGCAACATTTTTCCAGTCTTCAACCATCCAATTTTGGTGAGCTTGTGCAAATTGTAGCCTCTTTTTCCTATTTGTAGTGGAGATGAGTGGTACCCGGTGGGGTCTTCTGCTGTTGTAGCCCATCCGCCTCAAGGTTGTGCGTGTTGTGGCTTCACAAATGCTTTGCTGCATACCTCGGTTGTAACGAGTGGTTATTTCAGTCAAAGTTGCTCTTCTATCAGCTTGAATCAGTCGGCCCATTCTCCTCTGACCTCTAGCATCAACAAGGCATTTTCGCCCACAGGACTGCCGCATACTGGATGTTTTTCCCTTTTCACACCATTCTTTGTAAACCCTAGAAATGGTTGTGCGTGAAAATCCCAGTAACTGAGCAGATTGTGAAATACTCAGACCGGCCCGTCTGGCACCAACAACCATGCCACGCTCAAAATTGCTTAAATCACCTTTCTTTCCCATTCTGACATTCAGTTTGGAGTTCAGGAGATTGTCATGACCAGGACCACACCCCTAAATGCATTGAAGCAACTGCCGTGTGATTGGTTGATTAGAAAATTGCATTAATGAGAAATTGAACAGGTGTTCCTAATAATCCTTTAGGTGAGTGTACATATATATGCATGTATATTTTTTTTTTTTTTTTTTTTGGTGGATGTGCGGGTCTACTCGACTAAACGGTACAGCTCCTACTAATCACCACTGAAAACAATAGTCAATTACATGAGACAAAAAAACAAGATGATTTTATCATTCAAATTACCATCATTTTAACGTTACATTAAAAACATTTTAAATAGCAAGTTAAAATAAAATTTTTGAAAAAGAGTACATCTCAAAATATTTAAATATAGAAAAAAAAATTTAAAAGCATATAAGGGTGGAAACTACATACAGTGGTGTGAAAAAGTGTTGGCCCCCTTCCTGATTTTTTATTTTTTTGTATGTTTGTCACACTTTAATGTTTCAGATCATCAAACAAATTTAAATATTAATCAAAGATAGCACAAGTAAACAACATGCAGTTTTTAAATGAAGGGTTTTTTTATGAAGGGAAAACAAAATCCAAACCCACATGGCCCTGTGTGAAAAAGTGTGTGTACACTGTGTAAAGTCAAATTGGCTTACAATAACTAAACTTTACTGGAGCGATGCGTAATCATATTCAATACAGGCATGTATGCGTTAGCTTGGAGGCTAGCCAAAGCCAGCAAATGTCAATCATGTCATACACTACAACCTGCCACTGCGGTCCGCGATCCCATCCGCGCCGTCTATTTCTCTAAACGAAGACCCACTTCGGTGGTGGTGCGGGATTTCCAGGCTCATTTCGAACCTGTCTGCTTGTTTGTTATCTCTCTGCGTGCCTGTGACTTCAGTTCCTGCCGAGCGTGTTATTTTTTTTTTCAAGTGTAGAATTGCCTCAAGTCCCGTCTTTCGCCAGACCACATTAACATGTTAAATTCACTGAACAAATGCGCATGGTCTGAGTAAGTAAAACGAACATGGTTTTGTTTTTAGACAATACAGCCAACATGAAGTACATTTTTAAAAGCCGTTTTAATGCTATTCCTTTAATAAACTTTCCTTTTGCTTTTGACTTTTGTTTTAATATGCATTTTAATATGTTGGCTAGCGTTATATGAAAATGAAGAATTCTGTCAGTCTATTGATTGATTTTCCATTTCTGCATAGTTCCAGCCGATCTGAATAAATAAGCTATGCACTGGTTTGTTGAGTGTATACTCTTCCTTTTTTTTCTGTTTAACGACCGCCTAAAATTAAATGATGATAACGCGAGGCAAGCATATGGCATAATCGTTACCTATTTTTAGCAGAAATCATTGAGGGATTTGACAGTGTGATTCAAAGATTAAGTATTTCAAGTGTAGGCTGTTATATAGACACACACACAGTTTTTTTTATTTTGCCACTGGGCGTTTTATTGGGCGTTTCTAGATTTTGGACTAGTCGACTAATCGGATACAAAACTTCTGTTTAAACGACAGTCAAATTAGTCGTAGCGCACATACCTTATTTATATATTTGTATGTATGGAAGGAGACAATTTGCGGAATTTCCAAGCTGTGTGTGTATGTATATATATAAATAAATAAATAATTGCATATATAAATAATTACATGACATTAGGCTAGCAGATGATCACAATTTTCCTTTTTGAGTGAACTGTCCCTTTAAATTAGGCCTGTCAGCATGTTAACATCTGATTTTAATAAAATATTTCTAAAGTCATTAATTTTCTTTAATAAAATTAACAAGAAAGCAAGCCACTTAACACCAACAAAAATGTATAAAATTATTTTAATTTGCTGAAAGCTTTAATTTAAATAATTTACAATTATAAATGAGCAACACCTCATAAGAGATACTTGGATTGTGGCAGTAAATCTTACCACATGCTTGACGACTGCTGTCTTTAGAGACCTATTTAATCTGCAATAAATTGAAGAACAGAACTGTCAAGACCTTTACCTCCTACGCAACAAGAAGTCATTGTGGAAAAACTGAAAATAGAATACTCTGAAGAAATCTGCACACAGTAAGCAGAGCAGAGTAGTAAAAAAATAACAAGAAAAAATAAAGAGTACTTAAAAATAAGCCTTATTTTATATGGTTTGTATTACACTCCACTACCCAAAAAAAAAATCAGACAAAAAACATAAAAAAATAAATAATAAATAAAGCAGCTATAAGGAAAAATGTTACAGAGGATAGACAGTATAGCATTAAACCTATGAGGATGACAGCAATCTTATGATTGATGAATGATTGAAATGATTGCTAATAGGACGACTATGAACTGACATCACCTCTAGACAGCTGACTAGTTAGACTGCAACTAAATCTGACTGACATGAGAACAGGCTTTCACATTTGCAAAAAAAAACGTCATTGATTTTGCAGTGATCTTGATTCAGTGTAGCACAGGGAGCACACGGCACTGCATATATTTAGCAGAGCAAAACAAATCTAAATGCTTGATGAGATGGCCCTTCAAATAAGAAAACAGGAAGCCCAAATTTCACAGCATGGGACCAGATACGAGCTTTCAATATTTAAACTGTTGGTACAACTTTGAAGCTACTAAAACTGGTCCGCATCAAAACACTAACAACAGCAATACATGTGAAAGATGAATGTGAGGTAATTTGCAGGGTGCTGAGAGAGATGTCGGTCTGCATGGCAAAGGCTGAGATGAGATTGAACCGGTGGAAAGGCTTGCATGCTCCCCCATCATCACCTCTCATTAGGATAGATGTTGGAAATGACAGAAGCCTCTAGGTTCATGCTGTTATACTTGATAGATGTGGAAGAATAACCAAACACAACACATTACGATTCTGCTTCAGACTTGCCTGTTAAAAAGCAAGTTCTACTTTATATTAGGGTATCGATATGCGTTTTAAAAAAGGGAATGGTGAAATTGTCGAAAATGTAAAGAGAGAGAGAACAAAATGGCGCAAATTGTATAGAACTGTAAAAAAAAAAATATTTGAATGAAAAAAAAAAAAAAAAAAAATATATATATATATATATATATATATATATATATATATATATATATATATATTTGAATAAAGTGAAAAACAAAACTATTTGCATTAAGTGAAATATAGAAAAATAGATTGTGTAAACAGAACAATAAAAAATAAATGAATTATGTGAAATGTAAAAAGTACATTAAACCATGAGAGCTGTACATATTTACTTGAATAATTACTTGCTTGTTTTAATTTAACTTATTAATACTTTAATATGGTGGCCCAGTAGTGCACAACACATCTACACAAATATCTACATAAAGTCGCCACAACACAACGCATAGGACTAATTTCCTTGTGTTGTGCTAATTTAGCTGTTGCGATTTGTTTCCGTTATGTTGTGCTAATTCCGCTGTTTTGCGACGTGTTTCCATTGTGTTGCACTAATTTCGTTATGTTGCGGCTTGTTTCTGTTGTGTTGTGGAGATTTCATTGTGTGGTGCACTATTGGGCCACCGTACTTTTAGTTGACTAACTAAAGTAGTGCTTTTCCATAATTGCAGTTTAAGCAATTATGTAAAAGCAGTGTCGTTTCATAATAATTGCTATTGAATATTGCTGTGGTCTCGAAATTGGTACCTTGAGAAATGTACCTCATATTCGTATCGACTACTGAAATATTGCTCGTAACAACCTTATCCTATATAATGGTTTCATGTGCTTGGTTTCTGTGAGGGAACACAGGAAAGGAAAAACACAACACCTAAATCAATATTATTTTATGAATGATGTGTCCTGAATAATCTAAAATCCCCAGAGAGGTGAAGTGTGTGGAAAACAGCAAGCAATAAATTGAGGGCCCAAGGCCATCTGTTACAGCATCCAGGGCTCAGAGCGTGATGGCCACTGAGGCAAACATATAATTACGAAATGAAAAGTGGTTCACTTGTAATGGAGAGCGGGTGAAAGTGCATCACGCCACTGCCATCCATACAGAAGTTGCTCGTATCTGGCAGTGGAGTGGAGGGGAAGATATCATTTTGAATGGAGACATCTTGGCTAATTAAGTCTCAGTGGGAAGGAAGTCTACAGCATTATCATGCACCAGTCTGAATATCAAAGCACTATGCATGACCAAGACAACCGTAGTGAAGCACCTTGTAGTGCAAGTATGGACAATATGCTGCAGTGGACCTGGTGGACCTCCGTCACCAGCATGGTGTTTTCGCTTACAGACAAAACAAGGGTCATGTTTCTATTCTCAGTAAAAGCAAAACATTTAAAAACTAATCCAACCTGCTTGATTGATTGTGCAGCATGAAGCGACTGTGAAATATTCTATAAAATGAAACGTAGCACTGAGGACAGTGTTATATCAACACAAGCATCCCACACTTTTAGAAAAAAGAGGTAGACAAAGCCTTTCAATAAATCTTGTGTTCACTGTAAACATTAAAGTTGGGTAACAGTCAGGAAGAAAAGGCAACAAATATCAGTGAAAGAGGCCTAACATTACATTAGTGGCATGACATTAAAATAAAATAAAATACAAATTTCTCAAGTCAAACATCACCTCTATGAATTGAGTTGTCCATTTTTAAAAAGCATTTACAATAATTGTATTGTATTGCTGAATTGTCTGTACATGAGGCAGAGAGGAAAAGAAACTGATATATTCACAATAATTTTTGCCAACATAAAAAACAAGCAATATAGTCTATATACATATATAACATACATATGTAGGAAAATACCACTGTTTATTACTATAATTTTGTCACTTGATACATATAAAAAAATATGCTAAAATAATTAACATCAGAAAATCATGCCTTTTTTGCTTTCTCAGTCTCTCTCTCTTTATATATATATATATCAATATATGGTTTATTGCATGTGAAAGTATAATAAGAGGGGCTTTATAAAAAATTTAAGTGGAGAATAATGCCAGTATTGGGTGCTCTAAAATATGAAGCTATAGTGAACAGCTCCAACTTAAACTAATTGGTACCCCTAAACCAAAACATCTGCAGTATTTACTGAATGAAAACAACCATAAAACCACAACCAAACATAAAACCAAACCGTGAGAAAACTGAACCGATACACCCCCAGTTATTACAGAACATCGAGTATAACCACAACACACTGTTTGGCACAGAGATGTGTGGACAGAAGACCAAGGAAGTGCTTCTCTGTCTGAGCGCAGAATACATAATTCAACCATATGGAGGTTTGGCGGGGGTCCAGCTAAAATCTGCTCAGCGTTACAGGATGGGGGTATTTTGTGGAGGAAGGCTCGGTCTCTAAACAGCGCTGGCGGTCGCTGTAAGTCAAATCACTTTTCATGGTTGAGACTAGAGTATCAGGTGGATGAAATTGGCTATGAAATTAAAGGGACAGAGCTCTAAATAACACGCTTCCAAGGACTTTCTCTTCATTGCAGAGCGGAGAATAATAAAACCAGGTAAACAGCTCTCGGTGGATCTACAGAGGGATGTATCCTCTGATCACATCAAACAAACAAAGGATTCGGTCTTTGTGACATGACATGCTCTATTCTTCCTGTGGTGTCTTTCTGTATCTAATGAAGTAGCGAGTGCACCAAGGGCTGCATTCAGAAGCAAAGAAAGCAACAAAAGGCAGGAGAGTGGCATCTCCGTGATTCAGGCAGAAGCCGCTATCGACATTAGCTTAGACTGATCTTTTTACACCCATAAAGCTGCCTGGGAGAGCAAAACAGCCAACTAAAGCAGATAGACCCAGAAAGGTTTTTCATTGAGTCCAAAAGAGCTAAAGATTATCCCGGGCATAATGCACACGCCAGCTCTTTGTGTCTGAATAAGCATCATCGTGGTGACTAAAATTCTTACGCATCATGAACCAAAATCTATTAAACACAAAATGCAATGCCAATCTATTCTGTGAGTGGGTTGAATCGAGAGGATGCATCTAAATACTGCAATCCCTTTAACTAATGACGGCATCTCACACAGAAACACTCTCTGAAATTACTAAAGTGACGAGCATTGGACTTTGTTAGAGGCGCTAACACAGACAGGCGAGATATGGGCCCTTGGGTCGATAAAGCCAATCTCAGGTACATGCTCAGTGAGCCTTTACTCCACTCACCTGTTTTAAGATGAATAGAGACCTTGTTAAACAAGTTCAGGGATGAATTTCAATCTAGGCTGTTTTAAACAAAATAAAAACTAAGGATGCTTAGCGCAATGTGAAATGGCCAACGTTTTGATCAAAAGGACAACATTTATGTTGTGTTATAAATGTTGCAAAATAAACGGCAGCAAGCTGCACAGAGACGTTTTTAAATGTGCAGCGCTGCACTGCATTAAATGTGTTGGACATCAATTGCATTCTATACAAGGAAACTGGAAACAAGTAATATCTCAAATCAGATTTGTTCATATAAAAAATAGACACACTGATGTAAATGCAATCTAATACAACCATGTAACTGCTGTTAGTCATTGTATTTTTTTAAGCATTACACTGATGCAAAATACATTTAAAAAAGTCAAATCCTAAGTTAAGTTGCATTCAAATCTGCAGACACATACTGTTTAAAGTATTAAAAATATATGTGAAATTAGAGGATTGGTACCTGACATACAAACTTAAATATGTCCTGTAATTTCTTTCAAATGATTTAATAAAACGACTTAGCTTGTAATCACAAGTGACAGTGATTTGTTAATCCCGATCAGCACTGAGAAAAAAAAAAAAAAACAAATACTGGCAAATCATCACAGCAACCTTCAGAGTGCTTATATATACTGTCTTGGCAATCTAAAATTATTACTGCCATATTCAGCTGAATTAAGGGAATAATTATGCAATAAAGCACCAATCTTTGTTAAACACTTTTCAGTAATGTCACAGACAGTGCATATGAGATGAGAGTGCATGTCTGCAGACAGACTCTTCTCAAAATGTTTACCAAAGCAGAGAGGGGGAAGAAAAAAAAAAACCTTTTGGGTAGCACGCCTGGGAAATCAGTCAATATTCGATAAATATGCATGAGGACTACATACAGAACTGGCTGAGAGTAATTCCTCTAAATCAAGCCCTTGATCTTACTGAGATTAGTACTCATCTGCAACCATTTCACTGCTCCTATCTTGTCCTCAGTGACAAAAATTGATGAAAAGTCATTGTACACATCTTACATGCGCTGCTGACAAAATTCATACAAGTCTTGTTTAAAATAGATATATCCGATCTGAAAACACTCACTTAAGTCCACATGCATCATGCAACAACAACAAAAAAAAAATTTAAAGCTCACATTAAAAACAGTGAGTCAAGTGTAGGCTAGTACTTTTGCTGCAAGTAAACTGTAGTATTAATTCATAAAAACCTGAGGGTTTTCTTTAATCTTTAAACCCAATGCAAGCAATATTTCTCTGAACCTAAAACTGATAAGTGAAATGTTGAGCCCTGAATTTCATACACAAGAACGAAAGCACAAAATAGTGTAATTAAATGGCAGTTCCACATAAATTACTTGAGTGATGCACTTGATTAAATATGAACCAATTAAAATAATTCAGAGTGATGGTTCTTAGCTTCAGCTTTAAATCCAACCCTGCACTTTCACTTGTAATATGATGATGATGACATACATTAAAGTTATTTTCAACTGCAAATAAGCTAATGCAAGAGGACGGGAACAATGCCGCACTTCTCACAATGAAGCCTGGTAGACACCATATTCAATTAAATATGCAAATGAAGGCAATGTCTCAATAGCTGACTTGAATCAATTCTATTTTGCTTGGAACGATAAGCAGCGTTAGTGTGAAAATGAAACAAAAACTAAATAAAATGCTCTCATTAGCAGAAAAATTATATAAACTAATAGAACTGGGGGGGGGGGGGGGGGGGGGGAACTGAATTCAAACTAAAATGCATTTTCATGAGTGCAAAACTGATCACAGAACAAAGACATTTTTAGGTATTAGTTTTTAATACATGCTATACCATAAACCCTTTACTTAGAACTAGTGCTGTCAAATGATTAATTGCGATAAATCGTATCCAAATTAAAAGTTTGTGTGTACATAGTGTGTGTGTGTGTACTGTGTATATTTATTATGTATATAAATACACATGCTGCATACAGTATATATTGTGAAAATATTTACATGTATTTATATAATTAATATTTTATTTAAATATATTTAATATAAAATAACATACATATACACACATACATACAGTGCCCTCCAAAAGTATTGGAACAGCAAAGACAAAATTGCTCTGTTGGCTGTGGTGTCAAGACATTTACAAATATGATTAAAAGATGAATATGAGACAAAACTACAGAATGTCACATTTTATTATTGGGTGATTCAACACAGATGTTTTACCAGCTAAGAAGTTCAGCACTTTTAGAGTTTCATCCCTCGGTCTGATGTGAGCATAAGTATTGGAACAGTTGCCTCACAGGTCTTTCTAAGTGATCAGCTGTGTCCTGTTGCATTAATTCTTCAGATATTAAAAGCAGGGAATGTGTCGCATCAGTTATATCCATTACTTCTGCATTCTGAATCTTGCATTCGATGATGACACACACAAACCAGGATGAAGACGAGGGAGCTGACTTTGAGAGAAAAGCAAGCAATTTGGATGCTAAAATAAAAGAGGAAGTCAGTTAGAGCTAACAAAGGGCATGGAGAAATCAGTTTTGGAAGTTTGGATACCACCAGCAACACCAGCAATGAACAACGACCTGATCGGCTGAAAAAACAACAACAGTAGTTGATGACAGACAAATCATAAAAGCTGTGAAAATGAATCCTAAAAGACGTGTCTGTAAAATTACCAACAACTTCCAGAAAGCTGGGGTAATGCTCTGACAATTTACTGTCCTCAGGAGACTTTGACACAGAATTACAGATGCTACACAGCAAGATGCAAACCTCTGACCAGCACCAAAAATAGAAAGGCAAGATTAGAGTTTGCAAAAAAGCACAAAGGTGAGCCAGAAGAGTTTTGGAACTGTGTTTATGGACCGATGAGACAAAGATGAACCTTTAACTAGGTGATGGGAAAGCAAAAATGTGGAGAAAAAAAAGGGAACCGTATTGATCCCAAGCATACAGCCTCATCTGTAAAGCATGGTGGAGGTGGTGTCGTGGCATGGGCATGCATGGCTGCCTCTGGAACAGGCCCTCTCAACTTTACTGATGACTTAACGATGAGTATGATGACAGTAGCAGAATGAATTTGGAAGGGTACAAAACCATCTTGCCTACCAATATTCAAGAAAATGCCACCAGATTTATTGGGAAGTGCTTCATATTGCATCAGGACAATGACCCAAAACACCCTGCCAGGTCAGTCAAGGAATTTATAAGGGCAAAGAAATGGAAAGTCTTAGATTGCCCAAGTCAATCTCCAGATTTAAATCCGATTGAACATTAATTTCACCAGCTGAAGAGGAGAGTAAAGGCAGAAACTCCCCAAAACAAGCAACAATTGGGAATGGCTGCATTAAAGGCTGGGAAAAGCATTTCAAAGGATGAGAGTCTGGTGATGTCTATGGGTCACAGACTCTCTGCTGTGATTGTGCGCAAGGGATCTGCAACTAAATAATAGCTTTTAATCTTTTATATCTGCCTTATGTTCAACTGTCCCAATACTTATGCTCACATTAATGAGTGGGATGAACTCTAAAATTGCTGTTCTTTTCATTTGGTAAAACATATGTGAAAAAGTGTTGGCCCCCTTCCTGACTTTTTATTTTTTTGCATGTTTGTCACACTTTAATGTTTCAGATCATCAAACAAATTCAAATATTAATCAAAGATAACAAGTAAAGACAACATGCAGTTTTTGAATGAAGTTTTTTATTAAGAAGGGAAAACAAAATCCAAACCCACATGGCCCTGTGTGAAAAAGTGCTTACCCCCTAAACCTAATAACTGGTTGGGCCACCCTTAGCAGCAACAACTGCAATCAAGCGTTTGCGATAAATTGCAATGAGTCGGTTACAGCGCTGTGGAGGAATTTTGGCCCACTCATCTTGGCAGAATTGTTGTAATTCAGCCACATTGGAGGGTTTCGAGCATGAACTGCCTTTTTAAGGTCATGCCACAGCATCTCAATAGGATTCAGGTCAGGACTTTGACTAGGCCACTCCAAAGTCTTCATTTTGTTTTTCTTCAGCCATTCAGAGGTGGATTTGCTGGTGTGTTTTGGATCATTGTCCTGCTGCAGAACCCAAGTTACATTTACATTACATTTAGTCATTTGGCAGACGCTTTTATCCAAAGCGACTTACAATTGGGGAATACAAAAAGCGATTCATCTTGAAGAGGCAGTCAGACAGAGGAAGTGCTCGTAACACCAAGTCTCAGTCATTGTTCAAATAAGTACAAACTAGTAGGTGGAGAGAAAGATAGAGGGAAAGTTTTTTTTTTTTTTTTTTTTTTTTTTTTTAAGTTTAGGATGAAGTCAAGTACTGCCGAAAGAGATGAGTTTTCAGTTGTTGCTTGAAGGTTGCCAGAGATCCGGCGTTCCGGATAGGGGTGGGAAGATTATTCCACCAGCCAGGAATGGTGAACGAGAATGTTCTGGAGAGTGATTTTGAGCCTCTCTGTGATGGTACCACAAGGCGTCGCTCACTAGCAGATCTCAAACTTCTGGAGGGGATGTAGGTTCGTAATAGTGAGTGGAAGTAGGAGGGTGCAGAGCCTGTGGTAGATCTGCAAGTTAGCTTCAGCTTGAGGTCACGAACAGATGGCCGGACATTGTCCTTCAGGATTTTTTGGTAGACAGCTGAATTCATGGTTCCATTTATCACAGCAAGTCTTCCAGGTCCTGAAGCAGCAAAACAGCCCCAGACCATCACACTACCACCACCATATTTTACTGTTGGTATGATGTTCTTTTTCTGAAATGCTGTGTTACTTTTATGCCAGATGTAATGGGACACACACCTTCCAAGAAGTTGAACTTTTGTCTCATCAGTCCACAGAGTATTTTCCCAAAAGTCTTGGGGATCAACAAGATGTTTTCTGGCAAAACTGAGATGAGCCTTTATGTTCTTTTTGCTCAGCAGCGGTTTTTGTCTTGGAACTCTGCCATGCAGGCCATTTTTGCCCAGTCTCTTTCATATGGTGGGGTCATGAACACTGACCTTAACTGAGGCAAGTGAGGTCTGCAGTTCTTTAGATGATGTTGTGGGGTCTTTTGTGACCTTGGATGAGTCGTCGCTGCGCTCTTGGGGTAATTTTGGTCGGCCGGCCACTCCTGGGAAGGTTCACCACTGTTCTATGGTTTCGTCATTTGTGGATAATGGCTCTCACTGTGGTTCGCTGGAGTCCCAAAGCTTTAGAAATGGCTTTATAACCTTTTCCAGACTGATAGATCTCAATTACTTTCTTTCTTATTTGTTCCTGAATTTCTTTGGATCTCAACATGATGTGTAGCTTTTGAGGATCTTTTGGTCTACTTCACTTTGTCAGGCAGGTTCTATTTAAATGATTTCTTGATTGGGAACAGGTGTGGCAGAAATCAGGCCTGGGTGTGGCTAGAGAAACTGAACTCAGGTGTGATAAACCACAATTATGTTTTAACAGAAACACTTTTTTCACACAGGGCCATGTGGGTTTGGATTTTGTTTTCCCTTCATAAAAAAACCCCTTCATTTAAAAACTGCATGTTGTGTTCACTTGTGTTATCTTTTATTAATATTTAAATTTGTTTGATGATCTGAAACATTTAAGTGTGACAAACATGCAATAAAATAAAAAATCAGGAAGGGGGCCAACACTTTTTCACTGTATGTGTTGAAACGGCTAATAATAAAATGTGACATTCTGTAGTTTTGTCTCATATTCATCTTTTAATCATATTTGCAAATGTCTTGAATCCACAGCCAACAGAGCAATTTTGTCTTTACTGTTCCAATACTTATGGAGGCCACTGTATATATATAAAAATATAATAGTTTGACAGCACTACTTAAAACATAAAAATGCCATTAGACTAGATAAACTAAGCCGAAAATAAACTGAAACTAGAAAACATTGGGAAAGAAAACAAACTAACAATGAGTGAAAACTAACATACTAAAATAAATGAAAAATAAAAACAGAAATACAACTATAATCAAGAATCGAAAACTATACAGGTGCATCTCAAAAAATTTTAATATCGTGAAAAAGTTCATTTTTTTCTTGTAACTTGTTTCAAAAAGTGAAGCTTTCATATATTTTAGATTCATTACATGTAAAACATTTCAAAAGTTTTTTAGTTTTAATTTTGATAAGAGCTTACAGCTGATGAAAGTCAAAAATCAGTATCTCAAAATATTAGAATATTTACCTTTGAGTTTCAATTAATGACCATCCCTACAGTATAAATACCATGTATCTCTTGTTCTTTGAAACCACATTAATGGGGAAGACTGCTGACTTGGCAATGATCCAGAAGACAAACATTGACGCCCTCCACAAAGAGGGTAAGTCACAGAGGGTCATTACTGAAAGGTGTGGCTGTTTACAGAGTGCTGTATCAAAGCATATTAAATGCAAAGTTGACTGGAAGGAAGAATTTGGGTAAGAAAAGGTGCACAAGCAACAGGGATGACCGCAAGCTTTAGAATATTGTCAAGCAAAGCTGATTCAAACACTTGGGAGAGCTTCACAAGGAGTGGACTGAAGCTGGAGTCAGTGCGAGTCACCACGCTCAGACGTCATCAGGAAAAGGGCTACCAAGCCACTTCTGAACCAGAGATGATGTCAGAAGCGTCTTACCTGGGCTGTGGAGAAAAAGAACTGGACTGTTGCTCAGTGCTCCAAAGTCCTCTTTTCAGATGAAAGTCAATTTTGCATTTCATTTGGAAATCAAGGTCCCAGAGTCTGGAGGAAGAGTGGAGAGGCACAGAATCCATGTTGCTTGCTGCCATGTCATCTGCTGGTGTTGGTCCACTGTGTTTTCTGAAGTCCACAGTCAACGCAGCCATCTACCAGGAAATTTTAGAGCACTTCATGCTTCCTTCTGCTGACAAGCTTTATGGAGATGCTGATTTCATTTTCCAGCAGGACTTGGCACCTGCCCACACTGCCAAAGGTACCAAAAGCTGGTTCAATGACCATGGTATTACTGTGCTTGATTGGCCGGAAAACTCGTCTGACCTGAACCCCATAGAGAATCTATGGGGTATTGTCAAGAGGAAGATGAGAGACACCAGACCCAACACTGCAGATGACCCGAAGGCCGCTACCAACCTGGGCTTCCATTACACCTGAGCAGTGCCACAGGCTGATTGCCTCCATGCCACGCCGCATTGATGCAGTAATTCATGCAAAAGGATGCCCAACCAAGTATTGAGTGCATAGAAATGAACATACTTTTCATTAGCCTGACATTTCTGTTTAAAATATCTTTTTTTATTGATCTTATGTAATATTCAAATTTTCTGATACACAGAATTTTGGGTTTTCATTATCTGTAAGCCATAATCATAAAAATTTCAAGAAATAAAGGCTTGAAAATTTCCCTCTATGTGTAATGAATCTATTTAATATATGGGTTTTACTTTCTGAAATGAGTGACAAAAAATATTGACCTTTTTCATGATATTCTAATTTTTTTAGATGTACCTGTAATAACCCTGGACAGAAGTTGACTGAGACTAGGGTCATTAACTCTGAGGAGAGATTTTTATTAAATATGGTATCTACCTTGATTCCATTTTGGAACTATGTCAGAAGGAGAATATTAACAGCTCTATGGAGTTTTCACCAGCAGTGGTCAAACGTTTATGGCACAGTGAATGTTCTTACCTTACGACCGTCACTGGCATGGCAGTTGACGTTTAACGGCGTGAGCAGGGCCATGAGCTTCTCTTCATTTCCGCTCCTGAAGCAAAGCAAAGCAAAGCAGCAGTTTTTTAAAGAACAGAGGGGAACAGTAAAAACGAACAAGCTAACACAGTGAATTTCACAGAAAAGATGAGGAGTGAAGGGTAAAAGGAGAAATGGGGGAATAAAAGTCATAACCAAAAGAGGAGGAGCACATAAGATGAGCAGCATCTATCAGTGGTTTACTTCACGGAACATAAAGTAGTAACCGACAGTGTACCTTCAATATAAATTGATCATGCCTAGGAGCGGCACTAGCGGATACCCTTTATAAAGTTTTTGCAGTAATTGGAGTGAGCCATAGCTTAGAGCTCCAGCCTTGTGGCCTGCAGAGGTTTGACTCATCAGCACCTGCCAGCAACTCCTTTACGTCTCGCCAGCAGCCAAGCGTGACCAAGAATGACAGTGTTAGAGATACCAGACCTACAGCCAAAACCTTATGACATCTGGGGCCAAATATGGGCCTGATGCCATTAATCAAAAAGATGAACAATGGCAAAGAGACATATTAGCTGCAGAACAATGTAGTGGAACATGTCGACATCAGTCAGGTTCTTGCCAGCGTGCAAAAACAGATTTGCATCGACTCTAGAGGTGCTTTCCTCGGGTCAAGCCTCGCAAAAACCGTAAGGTTTGTGTAGTTGCTCTGGTCTCCTCTTGCCAGTAACTACAGATAACTGGCTTCAGTGAACAACACAAGATCCTTCATTTAAATGCACACTCTGCCGTCGACATGGGAAAATAGGACTGGCTGGGAGATTACAACTGGGAAGAGAGGCTGAGAAAAGGGAGGGTGTCATCAATCTTCTTGATGCGTTTGCAGATGCATCCTGGTCTTCGGGAGATTACCACTTAAAGGAGCGCAGGCCATAAGTCAAATCCAACTTTCTTGCAAATTGTTTGTCTGTCTATCGGCTTCGTCCATCTTCCATTCTGCAAGTCTCTACAAACAATTCTCAATTCATAGGATTACATAGGGAGGGGGGGACCGAGATCAACTTAATTCCATAACAATGAAGCCCCCTGTGATCGTACGTGTTCCTAATGATTGGTGGAGAGAATTACAAGGCCTTTGTAGTTCCTTTCTCTCTTGATCATTAAAACAACAAGAGTCCTGATTTGTATCCATGCTGCGGGCTGTGCCTGAAGGCAGGGGTATAAAAAGGGGGGGGCAAAGCCAATGGAGATGTAGACCAGAGTATGAAAAGGAACATCTTTTCTCTGTGACGAAGGCAGTGACTGCTGGGATCACAGGAGTGTCAGATGTTTCCAGAGGCAGTTTTATTTCACTATGGCCCAGGTGTTTGGTGAAGCGGAGTTTCCTTGGACAACAGGAAGCTCCCTATCTCCTTCGCATCCTCTTCCTGTGGTTTCACCTGCAGCACTCGGAAACCAATTAAAACCGAATTCACCACATGGAATAAAGCATTCTGCTGCTAAATGGAAAACTTCTAAATAAATGGAAACTCTCAAGCTTCCTCCAGGCCATCACATGTACATATAAAAACGCATCTACTGAGTCAGAAATCCCTGGCCTTGATGGCACCTTCTCTGACACATGCCTTAATTCACATCCATGTGCACAGACAAAAGAAAACAGTGACTATGGAAACAGTACAAGAGAAAGGAATCATGGGAGAGTGGGAAATGAGACAAGGAAAGGTACTCACCTCGCAGCTTCCAGGAGTTCGTCCTTCTTGTATTCGCCTAAGTGATTACAAAAAATCATGGTGTCAGAGGCAGACAGGATGAAGGACGTATAGCAGCAGCAAGAAGCCAGAGTAACTAAGGAGCAGCGGACCGCCGGCAGCCCGACACAGACACACTCAAACACACGCACGCACAGGCATCAGTGCACCAGCGCTGCCTTGCTTTTCTCTCGTTCTCTGCCCGTCTCTCTCTCTTCTGGTGGTGGCGTCGCCGAGCACCAACCCCTCTCGCCTGATGAAACCGTGATGCTGAGCAGATTGTGGACACGGCATCGGCAGTGTCTTGGATACAGCGGACGAACTGACGCATATCCCTGTTCACTCCACAAATTAAATGGCTCTCTTTCTCAGGCAGACAGACAGCACACACACGTATATACAAACACACAAACACACCCCTCCCCTTGTATACAGACAGTGAGCCTGATACTTCCCCTCCACTGTCTATTTTATGTTTGTACAGGAGGAGCCGTTGCCGTGATAACACGAGATAAGGGAAAGGGGGGGAAATATGTAATAAACAAATGCCGCCTGCCCCACTCTCTCTCCCACCCCCCTTACCCACAATACCCAGCCTCTCAGCCAATCAGAGAGACTCAACTAATTCAGCTGTGATTCCTCCCCACCCCCACATGTGCTCTCTCTCGCTCTACCGAGGCTTGTGGAGACAAGAGAAGTGAGGAATAAGGGGGGAGGATGCAAAAACAGGGCCAATGAGGGAGGAAGCGGAAAAGGCAGCAGAAAGGCATGTGAAAATTATGTGGAGAGGTGGATATCATAACATATGGGCTGCATGTAGGGGGTGTTTAAACAACAAAATGGCTAAAACAAAATGCTGCAAGCAGGGCTTGTTTGCCGTTTTGTGGCAGGCGCAAAACAAAAAGCTATGAATTACGAGTGGGGAAGGATGGTAATAAAGCAGAAAACAGCATGTCTGGAAGACTAATTTCATCCCCGTATGCTCGTCAGGCCATTGGTTGTGTGTTTTCACTGAGAGGGCGGCCAACCTCTGAGCCTGACCACCCCCCTGCTGAGAGATCCAAATAGAGTGCGGTGCACAAAACATAAAAACACACATAGGGTCTACAATTACGTTTTTGCCAATAGTAAGCCATAAAATTGTATTTTGCACAGTTTTTATAAACAACATGTATTTTTTCCACATGACAATGGGATTATTTAGTGTTTCCATGTTATTGCCAAACTGATTTGTTGGCATTTCAACTACGGATCCTGTTCACACTTATTTTTAAATTCATGCATCATATACGGTCTCTTTGTAGACAAACAAACAATGATAATACATTTTAATTATATTCCTCATATATTTGTTTGTTTGGGGGTTTTTTGGCATTTTTGCCTTTATTATGACAGGACCGATCAGAACTGATCAGAAGTGAAGTGGGAGAGAGATAGGGGACGGGATGGTCCTCGAGTCGGGATTCAAACTCGGGATGCCCGTAGCACAACAACGCTGTATGTCTTCGAGCTGCCCACAAGGCTATCGATGCCGAACATATATCTGTTTTTGTCGCTAATGTAGAATATAACACACAGGTATCACAACATGATTGAATTTTGAAAAAAAATAGTTAAGAAAAAAAAAATCTATGCCTTTTGTTTAAACCACAGGTGACACTTACAATAAGGTTAAATTCCTTTACATTAGTTAACGCCAAATATTATGAATTAGCAATAAACACCACTTATACTGCATTTTTAATTATGTTAAATGTTAATTTCCACATATACTAATACATTTTAATTTATATGAATATATAATGAAGGAACAGGCATTAACAATAACCAACATTTATTTCAAAAGTTACCATTAACTTGACTTGGTTGATAAATGTTGTTTATTGTTAGTACACAATACCTAATACATCAACTAACAAAACATAAGTTGCGCAAACCACTTAAATCAGAAAGGAGCACATTAACATTTTAATATCTTGACTTAGACCGTGCAATATTGCATTTCCGAATAAAATTATTGATCACTAGTGAGTAACTGTTTGATTTAATCAAGAAAGTTACATTTTTAATGCATTTGGTGCTTGGAATGTTTTGATTCTCGACTGCATGCACATATATAATGGGTTTTTTCACCCCAGATAAACAGTTCTAAAGACCTTTTGGTGTCTGACTGTTGATTGGCACAAACCAGGAGAGATAGACTAAACGACCCGAGTTATGGAGCGTGTTTAATGGATATCATAAATTTCACGCCATGAGAGATGGAAACTGCGACGCTTGTCGACGGCAAAATGAACCTGGAGTGAAATCTTGTCACATCCTGGTCTGGTATTCTGAGAGTTTTTCTTGCTTAGTCAGTATTAAACCACCGAATGTCCCCAGGACAAATCACCTCCAGAACGCTAAGTGGCATTATTGACAGGAAGGAGAGCTTTAAGGAAAAAAAGAGAGACAGAGAGAAAGAAGAAAACACCACAGATGGTGAGGCAGAAAATATCACGACTTCAGAGACTATTAACGAACTGCCTGCCAAGTTTAGCAATCTTTCATAACAGCATCAGAGAGACTATTAGTCAAGTCGTACTACTGCAGTCAGATGTCAGATGCTCTCTCTGCATGAAAAGGATGCATGTTTACCCAAACTCTAAAAAGCTACATTTCACAATATAAAAATGATCTAGATTTATACATTAACTTAAGTAGGGCTGCCACTAACGACTATTTTTATTTCGATTAATCTATCGACTAATTAATCGATTAATCTAAACCAAGATATGGTTTTATTGAACAAAACTGTTAAAATACACAAATATATAGAGCTGCTGTAGATTCCGCATTACAACAAAGGCCTGCAGGGGGCGCCAATGGTCAGGCGATTATTTTTACACATTACTGCCCGATCTAATCCTTGTTTAATATTCAACAAGCACCATTTAATTCAAATGGCCACTTAATCTTTAATATTTGCCCATTTCTTTAGGACAGAAATGCTATAGCCACTGTAATTAAATGAATATGTGGACATCAAAACGTGTAAACTCAGAGTGAGGGTTTGAGCTTTTATTTTGAAACCACGATGTATTCTCCTGTGTTTGTGTAGATTTATAAATGATTTACCTTACAAATCTGATGAAATGGCGCACGTTGCGTTCCCAGATGAATGTTATAGTAAACTCACAACAACATGCAGAGATGGAGTTTGAGACGCTCGTCACATGTAAATGATAAGTTTCTGTGGAGCTACTGTGAACGGAGCTGCTGTGAGACGCAGGTACTTAACCTACACCCATGTAAATAATTAGAGTATATACTGTGTTAGAACTGCATCGCATATGTAAGGAATAATTGACGACGGGCCGTTGAATTATTAGAAAAATAATGCACACCCGAGGTGGTGATGCGGCCACGACGCGAAGCGGAGTGGCCGTTAGCTACACCTCGGGTGTGCATTATTTTTCTAATAATTCAACGGTCCGGAGTCAATTATTCCGCTTATACTACGGTTGCCACACCTCAAGACATCGATCAGATGATATATTTCAAGGGATTCGTCCGGTTTTTCTACTTAAATCGCTATTGTGAGTAGGATTATTTCTTCCGCATCTCATCCAACGACTCTTTTGCTAGTTCCAAAACGTCATTTTAAAGCTGGCAATGGAGGCTTGAGCCGTTGATAGCAGACTAATGCAGTTAATAATGAAGTTATTAGAAAGAGAGCGAGAGAGACAGAGACACAGAAAGAGAAACAGAGAGAGAGAGAGAGCTTGTATGAATTAGGCTACCTCTGTGTGTCCCTCAACAGTGTTCTGAAGCACCGTATCTAAACTGTAAGTCTGCTTTAAGATGCAGCGCTGTTATTACCCTCGCTAGTGAGAAATGTCTGTCATGTTGTTGTTTTTGTTAGTCCTGTGTGCTGTATAGGTAACGTTAGCACTACTGTATGCTAATTTCCGTTATTACAGTTAACTATGCGAAGTGATATGGAACTGTAATGCGGTCAAGAGAGCTGCCTGGAACTACGTTCGCCGTGCGTTTCCCTGAAAATAATTGCACACCTCAGAACGTTCGTCAGCCAATCAGATTCAAGCATTCAACGGCCCCGTAGTATAAAATTATTTAAATCATAACGTTATGAATTCACATTTATGCTTAATTATGATTTTTAAATGGGTTTCATTTATCATGCAGCCTTGGAAAATAGTCTAATAATGGGTGTTTCTCAAACGGAAGGCTGCATTTCTCGGCTGCCACGTCATCAAACGTAGCTGAAGGTCATCTCAGTCGGAAGGATCCTTGGAAGACCTTCATTTCGCGTCCTTCATTCATCTGAATTTGAAGGATGCATGGGATGTATCCTCCACGACCCACAATCCTTTGTACCCATTCCATTTCATGAAAATAAACTGATGAAAAACGAGTCAGTACTGAGCTTGTCTGAATTTATTATGAAATATAAGACAAAAATAATGTTTTCGGACATGAAAGGATAGATGTTATCGTTTGTTTTAGTGTAAATTACTTACTAAACGCTAAACTGACAATAATTTAAGCCACAGGGAGATTGTAGATGGCTGTGATTCATTGTATTGCATTAATAGAAAGATAAATAACAAAGATTTGTAATAAAGTACTTTAATTAGTGTTTTTGTGTCGTGACTCTGAGGGCGGGAACATATGGGACGTAGCTTACTAGAGCGTCTCATTCTAGCGTTTATGCCGAAGAGAAGTCTAGCCTATAAGACTCTGAAGGACTGAACTAGGAAGGATACAGCCTTCCGTTTGAGAAACACCCAATGAGTTTTATGGATTCTCGTCCATGAAATGCGCCACTTCCAGTATTTGGCCGGTTAGTCGACGCAAGCAAAATTAAGTCGATGAATTTAAAAATTCGACTAGTCGACTAAAATCGACGAATCGCGACAGCCCTAAACTGAAGTACATGTGAGTAGTGCAAAACTCACCAGCAGTAAAGTGTCCTCAATTGTTCCTAGGTAGTGTTCAGAGTTGTTGCTAGGAATTTACTGGGTTTTAAGTCTATGACCTTTCTAAAAATATTCTCACATCTACATGAGGCCCTTTTCTAATGATAGCATACTGTTTTCAAGACTGCTCCCCACTTCTTCGTGGAAAGGGACATAATTTAAAATACAGAGCAAGAAATAGTGTATATAAATCTTGCTGTGGTATCAAACACTCACTTTTATAAACTTTTACCTGACTCCGATTCTAAGACAAATATGAGGGATTTCAGTATTAAAGGAGTTGCAGAGCTGAGAGAGGCAGCAATAATCCAGCAGTCTCATAACAACAGAGGAAGCTGCACTTTGAACACTCATTTTGAGAATGAGGTACTATTTTTGTCTGGGATCCCAGAGACCCCAATGATATACAAATATATAATAATAGGAGTAATTTTTAAATTAACCTCACATGGTCCTATCAGGATCCTTTAATGTAATCTAATCAAAACCCAGTAGGCAAATATTATTGAAATGCTATGCCTTTGTTCTACCGCACAGTATACATGCTTTTTTTGGGGGGGAGTGGGGGGTTATACTTTTATTCAGCAAAGATATATAAAATTGATCAAAAGAGTCAGTGACGACTTTTTACACTGTTACAAAAAAAACTTTTTCAAATATGTGCTGTTCTTTTGAACTGTCTATTGAAAGAATCCTTATCAAACATTAAAAAGGACAAATGTTTTCAACATTGATAATAAGGTGAAATGTTTCTTGAGCACAAAATCGGCATATTAGAATGATTTCTAATAAACCATGTGACGCTGAAGGCTGGAGTAATGGCTGCTAAAAATTTTATAAATTACATTTTAATATATGTGTGACCCTGGACCACAAAACCAGTCATAATTAGCACGGGTATATTTGTAACGTTGTATGGGTCATAATTATTTATTTTATGCCAAAAGTCATTTTATATTAAGTAATATTAAGTAAAGATCATGTTCCATGAAGATATTTAGTAAATTTCCTACCGTAAATATTATCAAAACTTAATTCTTGAATAGTAATAAGCATTGTTAAGAACTTGGACAAATTTAAAGGCGATTTTAAAGTTGCACCCTCAGATTCCAGATTTTCAAATAGTTGCATCTCAGCAAAATATCATCCTATCAACCATAACAAACCATACATCAATAGAAAGCGTATTTATTCAGTTTTCAGTCATCTCAATTAAAAAAATTATAAATAAATGTACCCTTGTTTTGAGGTCCAGGGTCACATATTACGATAAAAAAATCTAATAAGAGTTAAATTAAATTGCAATAATATTTCACAATATTACTGTTCTTCTGCATTTACAAACAAATAAATGCCTTGGTGAGGATAAAGGACTTAAAATAACTAAACCAACTAAATAAAAAATAAAAAAATTAAAATAAAAAAACTCACCGACCCCAAACCTTCAAATGGTATTGTGTAAATAACATAGCATTTTATAAAGAGAAGGACTGAAATGTCTTATGAAGTTTAACATTTTATCATCAGTCCTCATGATTACTTAAAGTAATAAAATACCAAACTAATACTTAATATAAATTTAGTTTTCAACTGCAAATTGCAAATTAAAAATCAAATACAAACTGAAATAATAAAATAAAACTAAAAAGAAAATGTTTGACTAATACAATGAAAAACAGCATATGGTTCATGTCAAATTCATTTATCTGTTTTTATCTGTTGTTGTATCTCTACTAGTCTATCGCTTCAGGATGTGCACAAATGATCATTTCCTCCCTCTTCAAACACTGCCACTGAAGCAAGGCCTAATCGACTCTCTGACTGAACCTGTGCGTACATCGGTTGTTTGAATCTCAGCTTATTTTTTGTGTGGGTGGGTGGGTGCGAGAGCAACAACTCAAAGTAAACATGCGCAGCCTGAGGACAAATGACCTGCCTTTGATTTCCGGGCCGACACGCTGATAAAGTGCACTTGGCAAAGTGATAGTGCACTTCAGTCTCTTGCTGTGAAGGAAGTTGCACGTGGTGCACGACTGCGAGTAAGGAAAGGTTAGGGGGAACTGGCATGTGTGGTCAGGGAGACTGGACCCCTGCCTAGCTGACTCAAAGAAAAGAGGACTTAACAGGACAGGTAGGTGGTGTTGCATCGTAAAAGTGCTCTCCACATAAGCCTACGGCTCCTTGACAAACACACTTTTGCTGAGATATGATGGGAAATGAAGGATAATTCCTGTTTGCTGCGCCACACAATTTTCTTTCTGGAGCCAAAATAAACACTGGGAGATTAGCTTAATTTCCTCTTCCTACACCGTGTTCGTCAGCACACGTGTTTCGTAACACTAAGGAATCTTAAAACCTCCTTATTTATTTTTTCAGAAGAAAATCAGTGTTAAATGATTATCTGAATGTTTGTCACTTTTAGCAGTTAAATGGGGGGAAAAAAATACATTTAGTCATTTTGCTGACTCTTTTATCCAAAGCGAATTACAAATGAGGACAATAAAAACAATCAAACCAACAAAAACGCAGTAAAAGTAGCATTTTTATATATGGCTCAATGACGTGACGCCTAAATTTTCTATCCGATTGCATTTTGTTCAGTTAAAAATTGGTTTAAATGCATAAAATGATGCCATATATAAGTAGCACCTCTCCCACATATGTACCAACTTTAATTTTTCAAAAAACATTAGTTATTTGTCATTTTTCTGTTATTCAAAGTGTCAAAACATCATGTGGTGCGACCGTCCGGCCATAACTTTTGTTTGGGAAGCATCTTTGAAATTACCCTAAATTCATTCAGATTAATTTTCTGCACTATTTGGCATGTTTTCCAAAGTATTTTGTAATCTGTATAAAATTGCAAAGCATTTGTATTTATATTTCCATCATAATATTCAAACAAACTTTGTCCAATAATCTCCATTTTATGAAATATCATGTGGTGTGACCATCAAGAAACTACCATTTTGGTACTTTTATGTTGAAATCCATTCAAAGATAAGACTTTGCATCACATAATTTGCCAAGGACCCATAGAAGCATCAAGCTGGTTTGTAACTCTCTTTCAAATTTGGAAAAAAATTACCTTTTTAATGGCTGGTATGTAGCTACCACATTTGGATATCATGTGGTATGACCTCAAAAAAACTATTAATATTAAGTTATTTCTACAAGCATTTATTTTTATCATAAATTTCATAGTAACCTTTCATAGGAAGCTAGCTTGTTTTGTTTAGGTCGCTAATTGGCGCAAATCAGACGATCCGTCGGACCTGAGTAGGTATCAGTCTTTGCTTTCATCTTTCTCTACTGAAGTCCACACTGCCAAATCCTCACATTTCCACAACAAATTCACCAGCGCTCCAGACATGCGTAATCTCTTCAGAACATTTAATTCTCTCCTCTGTCCCCCTCCTCCACCTCCCACCACTTTGATAACCGCTGATGACTTTGCCTCTTTTTTCACAGACAAAACTAGAACAATCAGCAACCAGTTCTCAACTCCGCAGGACCTCCGATCAACCACATCCACCGCTCCAGCTCCCATCTTCTCCTTCAGTCCTCTCACCGAGGCAGAAGTATCCAAACTTCTCCTCTCCAGCCATCCTACAACATGTCCTCTCGACCCGATCCCCTCACATCTTCTCCAAACAATCTCTCCCACACTCTTACCGGCACTCACACACATTATCAACACATCTCTCCTCACAGGCATCTTCCCCACAGCATTCAAGCAGGCTCGGGTAACCCCACTGATCAAAAAACCTACATTAAATGCTTCTCTTTTAGATAACTACAGACCTGTCTCTCTCCTTCCATTCATAGGGAAAACACTCGAACGAGCTGTCTTCAACCAGCTCTCGCGGTTTCTTTCACAGTACAACAAGCTGGATGCTAAACAGTCAGGTTTCAGGAGTGGCCATTCAACAGAGACTGCGCTACTCTCAGTCACTGAAGCCCTACAAACTGCAAAGGCTGATTCCAAATCGTCAGTCCTCATTCTGCTGGATCTCTCTGCTGCTTTTGACACTGTCAATCATCAGATTCTCCTGTCTACACTCTCTTCACTGGGCATCACTGGAATTCCACTTCGCTGGTTTGAATCCTATCTCACCGGTAGATCCTTCAGGGTGGCCTGGGGAGGGGAGGTATCCAAACCACATCAACTGATCACTGGAGTTCCTCAGGGATCGGTTCTTGGACCCCTCCTCTTCTCCACGTACACTACATCGCTGGGTCCCATCATACATGCACATGGCTTCTCCTATCACTGCTATGCCGATGACACGCAGCTCTATCTCTCTTTTCAACCAGATGACCCAACGGTAGCTGCACGGATCTCAGGCTGCCTGGCGGACATCTCGGCATGGATGAAAGAACATCACCTACAGCTCAACCTGGCAAAGACGGAACCTCTGGTCTTCCATGCCACTCCGACTCTACGGCATGACTTCACGATTCAGTTCGGCTCATCAATGATTACCCCATAAACTTCGGTCAGAAATCTTGGTGTAATCTTTGATGACCAGCTGACCTTCAAAGAGCACATTGCAAAGACTGCTCGTTCCTGCAGGTTTGCACTACACAACATCAGAAAGATCAGGCCCTTTCTGACAGAGCATGCTGCGCAACTTCTTGTCCAGGCCCTGGTTGTTTCTAGACTGGACTACTGCAATGCTCTTCTGGCTGGTCTGCCATCAAACGCAATTAAACCTCTACAAATGATTCAGAATGCAGCGGCACGACTGATCTTCAACGAGCCCAAAAGAGCGCATGTTACACCACTCTTCATCTCCTTGCACTGGCTACCAGTGGCAGCTCGCATCCAGTTCAAGTCACTGATGCTTGCGTACAGATCTACCACAGGCTCTGCACCCTCCTACTTCCACTCACTATTACGAACCTACATCCCCTCCAGAAGTTTGAGATCTGCTAGTGAGCGACGCCTTGTGGTACCATCACAGAGAGGCTCAAAATCACTCTCCAGAACATTCTCGTTCACCATTCCTGGCTGGTGGAATAATCTTCCCACCCCTATCCGGAACGCCGGATCTCTGGCAACCTTCAAGCAACAACTGAAAACTCATCTCTTTCGGCAGTACTTGACTTCATCCTAAACTAAAAAAAAAAAAAAAAAAAAAAAAAAAAAAAAACTTTCCTTCTATCTTTCTCTCCACCTACTAGTTTGTACTTATTTGAACAATGACTGAGACTTGGTGTTACGAGCACTTCCTCTGTCTGACTGCCTCTTCAAGATGAATCGCTTTTTGTATTCCCCAATTGTAAGTCGCTTTGGATAAAAGCGTCTGCCAAATGACTAAATGTAAATGTAAATGTAAATGTAATTCTGTGCTTGTAAATTTTGACTGAATTATAGACATGAATTTGAAAATATCATGTGGTGCGACCACTGCAGACTGTTTTTCATTATAGATATATGTCCCAGATTCACAGTTTTTGTGTTCAATTAATGGTTTATATACACAAAATACTTTATTGTAATATAATCTGGAATATATTTTTATGCAGTTTAGGTAATTTCGAGCGGTTTGTGTGTAATCTTTGTACAATATGAGGAAAAAATGAAAAAAATAGGAATTTAGAGCATCTAATTTCAGTTTGGTAATTATGCATTTATTAATAATTTATTATATATTTATTAATAACTATTTTAATCTACTTTACCAGATTCCACTGCCAAGCAAAGTAAAATAAATGCTCACCATAGGCAGCATGTTAATTCTGACCCTGCAGTCTAGCACAAACTCCAGATGTAATTTTCTGCTGTAAGAAAGATATTTATGATTTAATCTCAGAACCTGAGCCAGCAACTCTAAATTGGCCCTTAGCAAAGACCCGCCCTTAGTTAATGTTGCTATGTCAGACAAACCATCCAACAAACCATGGCACTTTTATGTCACACATCATGTTCTCATGCAGTGAAAAATAGCGAAGAAGACACTGACAACACGCTGACAGAGCAGGTACCTTTTGGAATTACCTTTTGGATTGCTCAAATTGCCTGTTAATCAAACTCCCGGCAAAGGGTCAATTGAGCAGCCAAGTTTGGGCAAAGTGTAGAAATAACTGGGTCTAAAAAAATTACTGCAGTTAATGCCATATGCTGAACTTTTCACACGTTTCTTTAAATAGTTTTTTAAATGTAAGATCTTTTTGTCATTTGGAGTGACCACTCGTGTTGCAACCAATAATAGCAATAACTGTATTAAATTAAAAATAAATTATCTAATTTCTGTAGCTGAAATTTGAATCACTGCTATAGTATGCTTAAGTGAATGGTATTTAAAAAATATTTTTCTCAGTTTTATGCAATTTACAGAAAAAATAAGTCGGCTAACTACAATTAAGGCAACTCTGAAATTATAGAACAAAAATATGAGATCATTATGTACAAAACTCAAAAGAAATGCAAATACTTTGTTTCTAAACACTTCAGTTACTGAGAACATTTTTTAAAAAAAGTTAAGCATGTTAAGGCAGAGGTCTTCAACTCTGTTCCTGGGGACCCACTCTCCTGGAAAGTTTATTTCCAACCAGCTTCAGCACACCTGCCTGCAATTTTCAAGCAGTCTTGAGGAGCTTGATTGTCTGCTTCAGGTGTCTGATTAGGGTTGTAGCTAAACTCTTCAGGATAGTGGGTCCCCAGGAACAGGGTTAAAGACCTCTGTGTTAAGGAAATTAATTCATTTTAATATAAATCATGGTCGCACCACATGACATTTTTTAAGGCTACGGATGATTCATCTAGATGAAAAAACACTAAAATCACTTAATTTTAAAATTTTAATATGAATTTATGTGTACACAATCTTCTTAATGTTTGAACAACTACAAAATATATTTTTTGTATTTTAAAATTTGCCTGTCGAAAATCCTTATACGTCAATGACCCATATATTATATATATATATATATATATATATATATATATATATATATATATATATATATATATATATAAAAAAAATATATATATATATATATATATATATATCTCTCTCTCTCTCTCTCTCTCTCTCTGCTGGAAAGGGTTCAACTATGCGAAAGATGCTGGAAAACTGAAGATTCTGCTGGACCTGGAGGATTTTTTTGAAGAACAGTGCTCAGTTTAACTGTTCAGAACAAACAAGAGACTCATGAACAACCATCACAAAACTAAAAACAGTCCCAAAAGGGTTCCCAAAATTTTTAAATGGGGTTATTTTTTAATAATGTCAGCCATTTTTTTGTCTTGTGGACTAAATGTAAACATCTTTTATGTAAATCTCTTACTCAGGACAGTACTAAATAAAAAATAACATGCATTTTGTATGATCTCTCTTTTGTTTGTTTTTTTTATTACATTTTCTGCAAGGGGTTCGCAAGCTTTCAAGCAGCACTGTATGTATGTGTGTGTGTGTGTGTATATAAAAAAAAAACAAGTTGATAGGATAGAAAAAGAATAGAAAAAGCTACTATTAGAGGGTCAAGATTTTTAATAATAAATAATGGAAAACAAGTAGAATAGAAATAGAAAAGAGAATGCAAGTGTTAGAGAAGAAATATACCTCACTTTATAAGGTCTTTAGGACATATTAACTTCTGCATTAAACATTCTATAAGATTCAGTTCAGATATACCATATGCAGTGATCTAAAATGCAACCACTTGTCTGAAATGTTTGCAACCATAAATATGAGCTAAATTCACTTCTGCTGTATTAATCCATTAAATTAGAGCTGATAAAATGTAAAAACTAACTTGAATGCAATGTAAGTCGCTTTGGATAAAAGCGTCTGCTAAATGCATAAATGTAAAAGTAAATTAATTCCACCCATTTAATTATTTAAAGGCGACACTGAATGAGCCACTGAACTAACACGTTTGTATTATACTGTCAGACAAAGACGCGGCTGTTATATAAAATAATTTCCCTTCAAGGTTTTTGTTTTTGTTTTTTTTGCACATAATTTGCATATTTTTTCTTCATTTATCTCATTCTAACCAGCTTTTCAGCTGTAAAAACTTGAGAGATTTATATGTTTTTACAAAGTGGCGAATTTTACGGCAGGAGTGGCCTTATGGGTAATGTTTGTGTCACTCTGCAACCCATTAAAGGGCTTGATGCTTCATTTCAACTGAAGGGAAAGAGAGAGAGACTGGAAAAAGATATCTCAGGCAGCAATTAACTAAATAAATCTAATATAACAAATATAAACTAAATATATAGTCGAAATATCATCCTTTCCACGAGCGTCTACATTGCGCGCCGTGATAAGCGCCCACAGCTTTGCACTAACCAGAAAACTCCTTCATTCCTTCCATTAACTGGCAAATGCGCAGCTCATTCCCAAAGCTGATTGAGGAAATAAACCATATTGAGAGGAGCTGCAATGTTCACCTTCTGTTAATATAACTCATGAGTCACAACTCTAGGGCAAGACAGACCCAAGTGCACTACCACACAGTCGAAAGCAAAAGACTGATGATGCCTCTGACAAGACCTGTAACTCAAATGATTGCTCTGTGGGTTGCAATTTATATAAACACGGTGAAAAAACCCTTTCGGTTTTGGATCAGTGACTCCAAATGGAAAGTTCTTGGGACTAGGCATTAAAAGATCAGAGCCCTGAGACATGGTCACAGTTTACTGACGGCGAAGTAGATCCCTTCTGCCAAACGGAGCGCTGGGAATTGGAACCTAAGCCACGGAAAACAATCCAGCTGAGCCCTTGCCTCTCCTCTGGCTACACCGGAGAATTTAGCTGTCAATCAAAACCTTGGCATACCCTGAATGTGCCATTAAAGAGAAAAATGTTTTAGGGTTTGAGCCATAAGGTATCACTTCCATTCAGTCAGGACATTCATATCTAGGGCTGGGTATCGAGTTCAATACTTTTTAGGCACCGAATTGCCTCGATACCACCGAGTATCGAAAAACGTCTTGTCGTTCGGTACCAAATTTCGATACCTAAGGGGTTAATCTCATCACCGTCAGTGAGCCAATAATCCTGCAGCATAGGTGTGTTTGACTAGAAGCAGCGCGGCGCTGATAGATCAGTGTTTGACATCCGCAAGAGCGTTTCGAAAGCGTATGGAGCAGTCCGCTCTTTATATATCGCGCGGTTTGTTTACTACACACAGACTGAAGCTCGCGGTGAACTAAATGAGGACATAAACACATGAACAACATCTCCAGAACTGCTGTGAGAGTCAATTAATGAGCATTTTACCGTTTGATTCGAGTAAAACTAACGTCATATCATATACACACAGAACTGTAAAGGTATTCCAGGCAACCCGTCAAAATAAAAGTTTGGTTTAACTCGGAAGACTGCGGCAGAAATATATTAATATTGTTCAGCGGACAGTACATACTGCTACTACTAGGCTACTATTAAAATTATTAAAACTTTATTATTTTTATTTTTTTAGTAATGATCACACAGTTATTAAATTTTTTAATTTTAATAGTAAACCCCCTTTGTTTGCCAAAATAAATACACTTTGATTTTCAATAATTTAAAGAAATTAAATTAATGTTTTATGTCTTCATTTGAAAACCAGATACAGAACACTGAATTTCTGAGGAAAAATAAAACATTTCATTAGGCTATTTTAAGAATACATTTAAATAAACTAAGTTGTTTTTATGCATTCAAATAATTAGACATACTACACCAGAATTTAATAACAATAAAACATATGGTGAAAGAAAATAAAACACCCACTTATGAAAGTGGATGAAGATTTTACATTTCTTGAAGTCTTTAACGACCTAGAAATGATGATGTGTTTTAAAATGAACACACACTAATGTAAACGTAGCCTAACAGATGTGTAAACTGAAAACAATTTGAACTTTATTCAAATTTATTGTGTTGGATATATTTTGTTCCTTTGTGCAGTGGCTCATGAGATGAGGCTTTGAGTCTGTATAAATATCAACATTAAAAAATAGTTTTTTGAGATAATGTAATCTTATTAAAACTGATTTCATAAAACTGGTATCGAAAAAAGTATCGTTCAGGAACCGGTATCGAAACTTTTTGAACGATACCCAGCCCTATTCATATCACATCCTCAATACAAGGAAAACATAATTAAACGTAACCATAATTTGAAAAATTGCTTCATACTAAAGTAAATAAGCAGCACAGAAGCTAAAAAGCTAACCACAGAAAGTGTCTTTCTCAGACATCAAGAACCCTAAAGGATTCGAGTGGGTCATGTACTGCTTGGATAGAATCTTAAATAGTTTTTTCCCGATATTGGGATATCAGTTGTTCTCTGTGTGGTTTTCTAAGCAACTGATGTCAATGTTGGTCGATGCATAGAAACTGAGGCGCATCAAAGTCCATTTAGAGCAAGTCAGTTCACTTGGCGGCCATGTTGGTAGCACACTCATTCTGCTATTTTCCCATCCAGGCATACAAATACACCTTTAAATATAGATGAATGATAAAAGTCATAAAGTTCAATAACATATTTCAATAAATACAGCAATATAATCCATCAACTACAATTAAATATGTCTCTTGCATCTCAAATGATGCATAAAAAAAACATACCAAAAATATATAAATTTAAAACAATAAAATTAGTGCTGTCAAACGATTACTCACAATTAAATCGCATCCAAAATAAGTTTGTTTACACACTATATGTATGTGTACTGTGTTTATGTAAATACACACACATACAGTATATATTTGGAAAATATTGACATGTATATACACATTTATATTATTATATTTTATATTATATATAAATATATTTAATAAATAAACAGCATATTGTTTGCTTAAATATATACATGCATGTGGTTATATTTATATATACATAATATGCTCAGTACACACTGTGGTGGATGACCACAGAGCCTCAGACAGGTCAGTTTAGTTTATGCATTTAATTAAACTTAGAGCAAAGAAGGCACGATAGTCTATTAAACCAATACAATGCTATTTAAACTTTTGTTTGGAGTTAAGTGCGCACACTCTTTAACGAATAGTTTGTTTATTCTTACCATTTATTTGCTTGTTTGTTATGGCCGAGTCCCGCAAGCTGGTGCACCATCAAAAGGGGTTCAAGTGGAAACTTCGGACATATATATACAGTTCCAGCTAATGATTGGGCCACAACCATTCGTGTTTCTACCAAGGAGGACTCCAAGGACTATTTCTCCTCTTTTTATGTGTATAAATAGGAAGTAAAATTATAGAGTGAAGTAATTAGTGTTATGTGTTGTTTGAAGTGTTACTTGTGTGTGTGTATATTTGATGTTTTCATATTTGTTTATTTTGTTTTAACGGCCATTATGTGTATGTTTTCTAGAGATCGACCGATATATCGATTTACTGATATTTTCCCGATATTTAAGCATTTTTTCATAATCGAATATCGGTTTTGTAATATCGGATTCCCCGATAAACAGTTTTCAGAATTGCGCGCAGGATCGCAATTGCAGCGCATCTGAGGGGAGATGAGACAGCAACGGCGTGCAGGTACTTGATTTGCTGTAGTTAGTAAACTATTTAATATTACAGGCATTAATGCACAAATTAGATGTATTACATAAATGCCTGATATATAGTTTAAATGCAACTTGGCTCTAAGAAATATGATAAATAAGATACTCTGTCAAGCCCTGTCCCTATAAAGATAGGCTATAACTTTGCCTGAAATAACACAGCCATGAATTAGCACATGGTGGAAATAAAAGCGCTGAATTTAATTCTCTCTGTGGTCTATTAGTCTCGTGAAGTCGGAGTCACATAGATAATCCGTCAAGTCCTCTCCCAATAAAGACGTAACTTTGCATGAATTAAATAATACAGCCATGAATGATTGCATGTTGGAAAGAAAAGCATTGAATGTAATTCTCTCTCTGTTGTCTATATGCTCATCATTAGTCTCGTGAAGCCGCTTTCATATTGCAGTTCACTCAGCGGGTTGATGCTCAAGAAATGCTCAGCACGGCCACCGCATGTAACTTTTAACAAGATTCACTTTTTTGAAGCACCCTAAATTGTATTAACACTTACTATATAACCATTATTTTGTTTATAAACATCTAAATTAATACAACTCTATGGAAATTAATTATTTATTATCTCCGCGATCGATCGCAGTTTGAGTAGCCTATAGTTCTGTGTAAAGGCATAGATAAACCGCGCTGTCAGCAGCATAATTTTGAGCATGCCAGTTGAGAAATACAATGCTTGTTATATTCCAATATTCCAGAGAATATTATTCCGTGAATTAACATTATCCAGTGAATTATTCTTCACTCTTTATCCTATTAAACAGCTTATAAACCTACTAAAACTGTAGTTAAAAATTAAGTTGATATGACTCCTTTCCTTTATTTTCTCCATTTGAAAACATTATACTTTCTATGTTCATTTTGCTTACTGCTAATATTAGTGTTGCTGCTAAAGCTTTTTATAAATAAAATGTTTTTTTATTGTTGTAATATGAAGATTACATTTAACATGACAGGGCTCTAGACTGCGACCAAAATGGTAATTGTTTGCGAGTTAAAATTTGACGTGGTCGCATTTGTACGAGTGCCAGGTCTGCGCTGCTCCAAAGCGTCTGCTTCATACAGCGCGCGCTGCCAGCCGCAGCACATTATAGCAGGAGTCAGATTTCAAAGTGAAGTATGGACTTACTTCACGCAGTCATTTATTTACTTTATAACAGTAAATAAATATCGGTTCTGCATATCGGTTATCGGGCACATAGACATGCAAATAATTGGTATCGGTTATAAAAATTCAATATCGGTCGATCACTAATGTTTTCCCCTATTTTTTTTATTAATTATTAATTGGTGCTGGCCACCAATGTATAAGTTTGTTAGCTGTGTCTGTAGTTAGTTAGAGTGTTGTCCTTTGTGAGAACAGGTCCTGTAGTCCCTAGACCTCTGTATTTTTTTTTTTAAAGAGGCAAATGCGTTACTTTTGTAACCTTATTTTGGGGAAATAAACCCTTAAGCATTGGTCTGCTGCCTCTGTGATCTTTCCTCTTTGCTGGTCACATCTATCACACACACACTCATATATAAATGTAAACAAAAACTTTTATTTTGGATGCAATTAATCGCGATTAATCGTCTGACAGCACTAAACAAAATATAAATATGTTCTCATAATAATACAATTATAAAAATATTTTCAGAAGAAATTAACACTTATTCAGAAAGGATGCATTCAATTAATAAAAAAGTGACCGTAAATACCATTTTATATAAATGTTCTCCTTTAGAACTTTCTATTCATGAAAAATTCTGAAAAAGATTAAGCCACGCTACAAAGCACAGTGGTTTTCAAAATTAAATGATTTCAACATGTTTACTCAAAATCTATCTACTACAAAAGTTCAACACTAGAAAAAGAGCATTATGCATTATTCATTAACAATGCCGTTGGTAGATTTCGGAACAGACACAAGGGAGAGCTAACGCACCTGTTAATTAGACAATATCGCTCTATCACTGCTGGTTACCCACCGCAGGAACTGCCATTTCACAGCAAGTCAACAATTAGATATCTGTCTACACTAGCAAAAATCTCTAGATCCAACGTTATGACTATGCCATTGCGTCACTGCCAAAAATTCAACCCGGCCAATCATAAGAATCTAAAGCTCTCAAGACAGCTCAAACAGCAGAGTAAATCAGGACGTGCTGCGGCCCCCACTCTTCTTCAGTTGTTTTATCCTGCATCTGGAGAGTTTGATAACTAAGCTCATTATTTCTGTTCCTCTTCTCGCCATGTCTTCTGTATTTCTGCCTACCGTCTTATTGCAGGCAGCCCGGGCAGCTGTTCAGCCATGTGTAAAACCAGACAATTACAGCTCGGTGATAATAGCGACCAAGGGCAACAGATAGCCTGGGAAGATCAATCACTTTCTTCTCCATCATGGGACAGGAAAACATCAGCTAGACCAATTGGCAAAACGTCTGATCTCCTGATGATTTTCATTGTCGGGCTTTCTGAGCCATTATCAGTGTGGGCTGATTTGTCATTTCAGGAAAGACGCTGCCCCCGTCTGCCACAAAAGAAACGGAAAGGAATAGGTGACAGCCAACATTGCGCAGTGGAATTTGCATGTTCTCATGGTAACCCCTCTGAGTAATGCTCTGGTGGATAAAGACAAATGAAAACTCGGGAGGGAGGATCTCAGGGCTGCGAGAATTCATCAGGGAGCCGATCGAAAGGCAGCACACCACGGTAATCAATGAGCTGTCAGGGATGGAGGGCAGGCTTGTCACAGAGGAGAACAAAGTGATGGAGCTTTTGCTGGGCCATGAGCATCTAGCAGTAAGTGAAAATGGGTGGCCCTTAAAATATATCCAATTGGAAAGTCCATTAGCCAGTTTATTTACAGGCCCTTTTGAATGACACAATTTCACATTGAGGTAAAAAACTGTATCGAACTATGGCCAAAACATTACACCTATTGGGAATTCTACTTGACTTCTGTTTGTGGGGTGGGGTTTTAAAAGGATAGTTAAATAAATTAAATTCTCTAAATAAATTCTCACCTATTGCTCATCCTCATGTCATCCCAAAACTGTTTGTTAAATTATTCGTAAAGATTATTGTAGTGAAACATGAGATAACTGTCCCTTCATTGAAAGTCTACACAACCAAAACTTTCAACTTTCAGAAAGCACAAAAGAAGGTAATCCATATGAAGAGACACAATCGATGACACAAGATGAAGAGACACAATTGATTCACAAGAACAAACCTCATTGGTACTTGTGCATCAATCAAGTAAGGTTGAGTTTCCATCTTTACCATATTTGATGAGCTCTATATGTTCATATATAAAATCTGTCAGAATACTTGGGACTAAACTGCTCAATTCTTATGGATTATACATTGTCTTTATGAACTTTTTGATGTGTGAATGTTTCGGACTTTCAATGGATGGACAAAAACATCTGATCTGAAGAATGCCACTTGTTTACTTTGACTGGAGTGACGTCAAGCGTTGCCTAACTGAATTGTGGGTCCGTTGCGTCACGTCACTGGCGTTGCTCGCAGCAGAAGTTTAACTTTTTTCAACTTTAAGTGCTAACGTATGCGTCAGCCAATCAGATCACCTTATGCAAATACCATAGCGCATACACTAGCCAATCCTGTTCATGCAACTCCAGAGAATGAGAATGAGATTGGTTGTTGTCATCAGCACCGAGTTTCAGACAGTCCCTCCGTCAAGCGCCGATGCCGACGCTCCATGTGAATGTACCGTTATGGGTTCGGAACAACATTAGGGTGAGTAAATGATAACAACTGCACCACAACTCCAAACAAAATGTTTTCACCAAAATATGGACAAACAAACAGTTCAGTAATTTCTGAGCATCTAAGTGAAGTGAAGTGACATTCAGCCAAGTATGGTGACCCATACTCAGAATTCGTGCTCTGCCTTTAATCCATCCAACGTGCACACACACAGCAGTGAACACACACACACACCGTGAACACACACCCGGAGCAGTGGGCAGCCATTTTATGCTGCAGCGCCCGGGGAAAAGACCCTTAAAAAGACTCGGAATCATCTGAATATTGGATTTTCCGCATTTCTGGTTCTGAAACCCAGTTAAATCGCATGATAGCGGGTTGAATATATCAAATAAAGTGTTTCAAGCTTCTTTTTCACTATGATTGTGGGACGTGGGAGTTTCCTGATGCCCTACACAGTCACAGATGTATCTGCTCCACTTCTGGTTTGTAATATACTTTCGCTATGAGCATGCAAAAGGGATTATGTTCCTGCCGCAATAAGAGGTTTATCCTCCTCATACTGGGTATAAGAAAGGACTTAGTGAAAAACCCACCAAATGAGGAATAAAGCATTAGGAGAGGGCGGAAGGAAGGTGCAGAAAATCTTTCTTAATAAAATGGGTCATTAAAAAAAAATAAAACACCACACCAACACTCTGACGTCGCCTTTGCGTTTCAATTGATCTCCCTGAATAAATGCGCCAACGATACTTCAAAGATCATTTGCCGGAGACACACAGAAATGCGAAAGTGAGCTATGATGACCTTTTCGGCTTAAACCTCTACACTGCCAATTCCATTCAGATCTGACTTTCTCTTCGTTTGCACAGCCCCCGCTTCTTCTTCTGATGGGTTTTAGCTTGTTTACTGCTGAAAGCTTTGTGTGCTGGTGTACGAAGGCGATCTGGCCCTGACACCACAGGCATCCTGAGCTGTGTGCACAGAGGACCCATTTAATGTTTCTGGCTTCAAGCACCCTCCCTGCATAAGCCCGGCCGGCTATATGCACTACGCTGCTTGCTAATCTGTTCGTTGCTCCTCAGAACTGTCAGGGAAGCCAACAGCACCTGCCCGGAAACAGGCAGCTTTCCCAGAACGGCCAATACGTGTCCGGCACCCTCAAATACGCAGTAGCTCCTGCCGCAGACTCTGTGTGTATGTGTGTCTGAGGCGATTGCAAGCCGAAGAGACTGAACCAGCACCTCCCTCTGGGAGCTAATCATAATAACAATGTGAACACTTGCCGGGCTATGACTTCCTTAAGAGATGCCATTTGTATGCAGGGCTACAGACGTCTCATTTAAGGTTTTGCATTTAAGGCCTCAATCATTGAATTACACACAAGCAAGGAAGCGAATTATGGTCTGAACATCTGTGTATCATCATTATATCTGTAGCCACTGGTTTGACACTATCCTAACTAGGGCTGGGTATCGAGTTCGATACTTTTTAGGCACCGACCGAATTGTCTCGATACCACCGAGTATCGAAAAACGTCTTGTCGTTCGGTACCAAATTTCGATACCTAAGGGGCAGTGGCGGCTGCTGGTCTTTCAAAGAGGGGAAGCTCATTTTCGGCCTACATCATAAAACTTGTCCATTTATTTATACGTAAATTCTGCCATCGTGTGCAGTTTGCTAGCTGGCTAGTTCGCCTGGCCTACTGTATGAATGAATGAATGAACAAACGATCTAAAAAAAAACATTAAACTCGACGGAGGAAATGTGGGAATTAGGTTAAACTGAAACGAGGAATGTGGTGTATAATTGTGTGAAATGTATAATGAAAATTGGCCAGCATTTTCGCCAAGCAAATATCAAGAAATAGGTTGCAGCAGTTTGTCTTTTGACTACACTTGCAAAATCCACTATGGGACTGAGCTCGAATCAGTGTTGCCAACTTCTTTCGATGGAAAGTAGCTGATGACGTCATGCGCTAATTAGCATATTCATGACGTCATCGCGTCATATTGCCTTTTACATTTGTTTGTCTCTCTGTGCTCATACTGTATTTTAATGCAGCCAAATTCTCAATAAAACTGTTTTCCTTTATATATTTTACTGTTTATGTTGTCAGTCAACGGGATAAATATGAAATAGTGACTGAAACGCAGCCCTTTAAGAATACATAACCAGCTCTCCCTCCCAAGAAGTTAGTCTGCACAAAAATCCTAATTTATAATCGAGCCGTCGTCTGATTAAATCAAATAATACATACAAGATAAGACAATTCCTGTGCTGTGATTTCGGCAATATTTGCATGTAAAATTAGAGAAGCAACATAATATCTATTTGAACTGAACGCGCTGCTCCTCTCAGCCGCTCACAGAACAGAGAAAGAGGTGCGTGCGCGCTGACCTCGCGCCGTTGCGGCAGTACCAGCGATCACAGAGACTCGCTAAGGTTTGTCAAAGAAGTCGCTAGATTTGTCGCTAGTCACTTTTGGGGAAAAGGGTCGCTAGGGTGGTCTGAAAAGTCGCTAAGTTGGCAACACTGGCTCGAATAGCTTCAGCATCAGCGACTTCTTATAGGACACAATCGCTGTCAATCAAAAGGAGATGCAGTCTTTCGACAAACCCTCCAATCATCACGCAGAAGCCCGGAGTCCAGTCCCGCCCACTCCTCCATTCACCCCCAGAGACGCTGAGCGTCCGGGGGCGGGACATAATCGCAGCATTTATCCAATGACCGTCTAGTTTTGAAGCACTGAAAAAAACTGTTCAAAGCAGCTCCATAGAAGTCAATGGACGCTGGGCTTCAACAGGCAAATACACTGATGCTACGGGAATATATGAGAAGGAAATCGAGTTACCTGCTATATGTAGCTGATTCTGAACGAACTCGTCTCTGAGATGAACGTGTTCTAACGCATTTTTAATCAATAAAATGTTAACACAATAGTACATGTTTGACCATTAATTTTTTGACATTATAGGGGAAGCTGAGCTTCCTTTGAAGTCTTAAAGAAATCGCCACTGCTAAGGGGTTAATCTCATCACCGTCAGTGAGCCAATAATCCTGCAGCATAGGTGTGTTTGACTAGAAGCGGCGCGGCGCTGATTGATCAGTGTTTGACATCCGCGAGAGTGTTTCGAAAGCGTACGGAGCAGTCTGCTCTTTATATCTCGTGGTTTGTTTACTACACATAGACTGAAGCTCGCGGTGATTTCAGCGTCTGCCGCCTAACTAAATGGGGACATAAACACATGAACAACATCTCCAGAACTGCTGTGAGAGTCAATTAATGAGCATTTTACCGTTTGATTCGAGTAAAACTAACGTCATATCATATACACACAGAACTGTAAAGGTATTCCAGGCAACCCTTCAAAATAAAAGTTTGGTTTAAATTGGAAGACACTGCGGCAGAAATAAATTAATATTGTTCAGCGGACAGTACATAATGCTACTACTAGGCTACTATTAAAATTATTAAAACTTTATTATTATTTTTTTTTAGTAATGATCACACAACAGTTATTAATTTTTTAAATTTTAATAGTAAACCCCCTTTGTTTGCCAAAATAAATAAACTTTGATTTTCAATAATTTAAAGAAATTAAATTAATGTTTTATGCCTTCATTTGAAAACCAGATACAGAACACTGAATTTCTGAGGAAAAATAAAACATTTCATTAGGCTATTTTAAGAATACATTTAAATAAACTACGTTGTTTTTATGCATTCAAATAATTAGACATACTACACCAGAATTTAATAACAATAAAACATATGGTGAAAGAAAATAAAACACCCACTTATGAAAGTGGATGAAGATTTTACATTTCTTGAAGTCTTTAACGACCTAGAAATGATGATGTTTTAAAATGAACACACACTAATGTAAACGTAGCCTAACAGATGTGCAAACTGAAAACAATTTGAACTTTATTAAAATTATTTATTTATTGTGTTGGATATATTTTGTTCTTTGTGCAGTGGCTCATGAGATGAGGCTTTGAGTCTGTATAAATATCAACATTAAAAAATTGTTTTTTGAGTTAATGTAATCTTATTAAAACTGATTTTATAAAACTGGTATCGGAAAAAGTATCGTTCAGGAACCGGTATCGAACTCAAGGTATCGGTATCGAAAATTTTTGAACGATACCCAGCCCTAATCCTAACAGATTTTGCTGAAAAAAGCACTAAATTAAAGCAAACCGATGGAGTGCCATGCATGTTTGACGAGGGGAACCAGCAGGATGCAATTTGTGAGCATGTTGCCTAAGCATTTTGTTTTTTCAGCCTGATATTTGTCCAAAAGCTCATGCTGAGACTTACCCACAGGGGGGCAGTGCGAGTCCCACGACGCACGTCTCTGCCACACTAACGCTCTTTAATTCTCTCATTTTACATTGACACGAATGGGCAAAAACACACAGCATTCCCACTGGTTCTTTCTGTAAACACCACAAGAACCTGATTTCAGATCACTGGGTAATTAGCTGCTAGAACTTGGAAAGGTTTTCAAATGAAAATCAAAGTTTGCGCAACATCACAGTCTGCCAGTAAACTCTGTTTTCCTTATGTAAGATAAGAAATACTGCAGTGTGTGAGTTACGGTAATGTGAACTGGCAAGTCTGGGCTCTTTAGGTTACCGATATCCTCGTGGATCTATAACTGACCTTGGCTAATCTGGACATAAAATGAGATCTGCGCTACACAAGCATGTACTGTCAGGATCAATAAGACTTTGCACATATATAACCCTAAATTGGGCTAATCTAGCAGGAATCTGCAAGAAGAGGAAGATAAAAGACCGCAGTGCAAGAAATCCAGGTACAGAAGCAAATCTGAAATGTGGAAAATAGAGGAGTGGAAATCGTTAGGCACCTCAAGACATGTCAATTTTTCCAGCAACAGCAGAGAGGTGGTTCTGCATAAAATCTGTACTAAAATACTATATGTCTGCACTGACTTACCAATAAACAGGTGTTTCTTCAACTTTGGGCATTTTTGTGTCTCAGAGTGGACTGTTATTATTTTATATAAAGTTTACAATAAAATTGTCTTGGAAACATTTTACTATGCCTTCATTGTTCATTTTTATTACGTTTCAGTTCTTTTCAAATCATAAATTTAAATTCTATGTAGAATGATATCAGACCCAGAATTGCAATCTTGAATAAAAATAAAAAGTCAATCACAAGAATATATATATATATAAAAATTAATAATAAAAAAATAATAATAATAATGGTATTTTATGTGTGTGTGTGTGTGTATGTGTATATATATGTGTATATGTGTGTGTGTTTGTGTATGTATGTATGTATGTATGTATGTATGTATGTATGTATATATATATATATATATATATATATATATATATATATATATATATATATATATATATATACACACACACACACGCACACACACACATATGTAGTTTTTATACATAAAAAAATATTTAAAAAATTATATTATGTACAGTGCCCTCCACAAGTATTTAGAAAGAACATGGGGTTAAAAAAATTAATTAAAAAAAAATTAAAAATGTATTTAAAAAATAAAATGTATTTCTATAATAGTAGATAAATTAATCAAACTACTCCGAGTGTTATCAGAAAGAGAGTTAATAATCTAAAGGTCACAGGTCTACAAGTCTCCAAAGTTAAATAAACACCCAGAAATGAGTAAGTATAATAACCTAGCATCAGAGGTGGCTGTGCAAATAATCAGATTTTTAAATTATCAAATTCTTATGAATTTGCAGATTTGATACAAAAGCATCTGAGAGTAGCAATGCTTCACAGATCAGTTCTGTGGATCGATTCTTCTCCCTCATCTTGCAAAAAAGATGTCACTGTAGCGCTCTTGCAGACTTCCACAAGGACATAAAGGTAGACCATGAACAAATCTTTGCCTGCTTGATGATAAAATCTTAATAGGAATAGTAAGATGGCAACTCTGAGACTTATTACACACCAGTTTGGCCCAGTAAGACAGAGGGGATGATTACACTGATTTAACAGTCCAGTGTCCAGTGAAGAGGATTGATCAGCTTTATATGCCCACAAGCAAGCTCTGACCAATAAGCTAAGTAATTAATTGAAGTTAATGTTGCCTCAGATATCCCTCTTTGTAAAATGGCTCTGTGAACTCCCATTATTGAAGCTCCTCTGGGTGCTTTATCAGCAAAAAATAATGAGTTTTCCTATTTTTTCCCTAAAGAGAGCCACAGGAAATGTGTTTTTTATCAAAGAAAATCTAACAGCTGTAAAACACTAGAGAAAAAAAAATGGTATAAATGGAGCTGGAAGAGTATATTCAGACATGATCGGAGTAGGTGAGACTCGACAGATCTCAGATCACATCATGCTAAATACTACCAACATGCATTCTCACGTTACATAAATGAATGTGTCAGACGCTTTTATCCAAAGCATCTTCAGAGTATACTTTTAGTACATGTGCTTCCTGGGAATAGAACCCACAACCTTAGAGTTTTCAGTGCCTAGGGGTTGAATAAAATCCAGATCAATGATAGTTTAAATGTTCAGGTCTTTGCACAAAGCATCTAAGTATAATGAAAGCGAGTGGCTGTAAGCAGTATGCTGTTGAGCTGCATACAAAACAAGGTCTTTGCATTGCGTTAAGACTGAGCATTGATGGAGAAAAAGGTGTAGAAGAAAAATAATACATTTGGATTTCAGTCCATGTAAGGAGCTTTGTTGCTGGGCTTCTGGGTGCTCTGTACACTGCAGACAGGAGTGGATAATTCAGGAGAACATTAATTATTCAGAGATAAACAGACTCCCTTGATCTGAAGCTCCACAGGTGGGCTGTAAAAGATCTCGCTCTGGTCCTTGAGCTCCTGGGTAAAAATGGTCCCAGATCAATGAGATATGTCTAAGTCTAGGACACACACCAAATTCCCAAGTTACAAAAGGTTCAGCTGAAGGAACTCCCTCAAATACGGGTCAAGTCACCAGTGCTTAGGGTCCCAAAACCATTTCAAATGATTCAGAACGGTTCCTGCCTGCTTTCGGAAATCAATGCAGGGCTCGCAAAATTTCTAAATCCCTGGTAGCCCTTCGGGCAGGTACTCTTCAGATTTTGGTAGTCCGAAAATGAATTTAACTATCCCAAATCAAATAAAGTCCATAAATGTCAATCAAAAACATTTTCAATACACAAATATCAACGAATATCAAGGAAAGAGTTTTATTTGACTATTTACAAGGTATCTGCAGAATTCTTAAAAATCTATTTAAGGCAATTTGAAAAATTATTTATTAGACAGTTTTAAATATGGTAAATGGTATAAGGCCTTAAAAACTCTTCAATTTAATCAAATTTAAGGACCCGTGGGAGCAATGTTCCCTCTAATTTGTCTTGCTGAGCAAAACTTGTCTCTATTGGGCGGACATTTCGGGCACCTGAGCAAAAGCATTCTTTATACCAGACCTGTACAGCATGCACACAAAAAAGTGTGTAACTTTTAACTTTGTGTTATTTATATTTGATTTGACCCTTGATGTAACTAAATGATGTAGATTTTAGGTTACCTGATAAAACATTTTTACTGTACAATACACTGCAGTTCAAAAGTTTGGATCAATAATTTTTTTTAAAGAAGTTTCTTATGCTCATCAAGGCTGTATCTATTTGATAAAAAATACTAAATATTATTTCACAAAATAATATTGTGAAATATTATTGCAATTTAAAATAAATGTTTTCTATTTTAATATACTTTAAAATGTAATTAATTCCTGTGAAGAAAAGCAGTATTTTCAGAGTCACATGATCCTTCAGAAATCATTCTAATATGCAGATTTTTAATCAATGTTGGAAACAGTTGTACTGCTTTTTATTTTATTTTAATTTTATACTGTATTTTTTGGGACCTGTGATATTTAAAAAAAATAAAAGTTAAAAAGAACAGTGTTTAGTCAAAATAGAGATTTTATGCTACAATATAAACTATTCAAAAGTTTGGGGTCAGAAATTTCTTTCTTTTTTAAAGATACTTTAAAAAAGTTTAAAGAAAGTTCAATAAACTTTATTCAGCAAGGATGTGTTAAATGGATAAAATTGATAGTAAAGACTTCTATTGTTAGAAAATATTTCTATTTTGAATAAATGCTGTTCTTTTAAACTTTTTATTAAATCAAAGAAAAAAGAAACACGTTCCAAAAAAATATTAAGCAGCACAACAGTTTCAACATTGATAATAAATCAGCATATTAGAAAGAAGGAAAAAAGTGAACACATGAATTATTCTATAGCTGTCTAAACATCTTTTGAAGTACAGTTTGTACAATACTCTTGTGTGTGACTGTACATGTTTCAGAGTTTTGTTACCGTTCTTTGCCCATCCTCCACTATTTCCAGCACTTAATCAAGCCACTCTTCTTTAATACATGAGGACGTTTTATTTCACAAGACATTGCGTATGCGTTGTCTCGTGTTGAGCGCACCGCAACCATTGAAGTATTCAGTTTCTACAGCGACTCATTTGGTGCACATCGTTCTCTTTCTATGAAACCTGTAAACCGCATTCACCGGCTCTAACTCTGTCGTGACATCAACTCTATAGCGGTTTGCCCGAGCATTTCTATTCTTTCCCTTTTACTGGCGGCATTCAATCAAGGCTTCCCAACTCATTTTTGTGTGCGCGAGGCACATTATTTCTTCTGCGCGTCCGCGGTGGAAGAAGAGCGCGGTTGCGCGCGCGCTCAGCTTAGAGGGAACCCTGCGTGGGAGCCCTGTATTTAAGGTAGCTCGTCGGGCAGGGAGTGATACATTTTGGTAGCCCGACTGGAAAACACAATAGCTCCGGGACGTCGGGCTAGCGATTTTGCGAGCCCTGCAATGATATTTATGACTTTCAGTTACAACAGTCTGTGTGAAGGTGAATTAATTTTCCTGATGAAACATAATAAAATACTCCTAGGCAACAGGCCACAACTGAATCTACACTATGACCTTTGTAGTTAAATTTATGAATGAATAACTCTCATGAGAGAGTAGTGAATACAACTTTAAATAAAACAGACATATCATTAAATCTTGAAATAAATGACAACTAATAAATAAGCAAAATATATATAATATTTAAAAGATAAAAAAATACATAGGTAAAAATATAATAATTATTAATAATTATATCATGGGACACTTTACTTCACAATCTCAAAAGTACATTATTTGCATGTGCTTTAAAGGCTTGTCGGTTAAACCTGTCATTCACGTGCTGTTATGACATACACTTTATCTAAACATGTAGATACCTTTTTCTGAGCAAGTACACCACTAAAAAGCCTGTCAAACAGCGTTCGATTACTAGACTATCTATCTTTTCGATTACTAAGCTATCTTTTGCATCTGATTGCGCTAATACTGTTAAAAACACACAAGGTTTACATATTCACCTTATTTTGCAACGCGGAAGTAAATACGATGACGTACTTCCTTATAATGTGTTAGACTTCCGTTTCACTACCTTGTAGGTAAGGAGCGATGTGGGGAGAACACTGTTAAACGCCGTGATGGTAAATATTTACCACACCCGCGGTGTATAACACAGTGGGAGGATGAAATGAAAAAGTGGCCTGCCATAACTTATGAGGACATTTTAAATTTTTTTGTGTTGTCGCTCGGAGTAGACGGGTCTTCGATGCGGAATTATAAAAGCACGGAGGCATATCAGTATCTACGTTACCTGCACAGCGGAAAAGTCAGTCGAGTGCTGGTACATGAAATAGACAGCGATTTCGTGTTTTTAAAAGCAGACGTGAATGCAAGTCAAAGTGGCGCAAATGTGCATTCAGAATGTTAGCTTCATTCACCATTCATTTCATGGACAAAATATGCAATGAAAGTGAATGGTGAAGTGAATGGTGACTGTGGCTAACATTCTGAATAATGTCTCCTTTTTTGTTCCACTGAGGAAAGTATTCAAAGTATTGGAATGATGTAAGTAAATGATGACATGTTTTATCTCTTTCATCTGTGAAAGCACTTGTTGATAGTTTTAAATTAGTAATTAAATTTTTTGGTCCTTATCCGTAAACTGATTACTGTGCTGTGCAGCATTAGGTCGGATTAATAGCACCCAAAATAAGTTATAAAATAACTTAAATATGTGTTAAGTATGTGTATGTAAATATGTTTCCTTTTGTTCCATGAGTTTTGAAAAAGTGACGAGGTGTTTATTTACCTAGCACTGCTAAACTGTATCATTTTCAGTGTATGTTGGGGGGGAATCAAAATAAATTGCATCTTGACATTATGATTTGTGTTTGTGTGTGTGCATATACAGAGAGAAAAAAGTTATATAAGGTCTTGAAAATAGCTTCTTCACCCTTCGGAGGTGCGTGCAAATCATAGGGTGCCCCACATCCACATTCAGCTCTTGTGCGTGGATTATGATCAAAACAAATGTCTTGCAGGTATTTTTTACCTTTGAACCAGCTATTATGACACCCCCTAACTGCGCAAAGTACGCCAGTCTTTCTGTAGTCCATATTAAAAGTTAACTAGCCTGTAAAATCTACACAGTCGACGCAAAACTACGTAATCACAATACAACTAATATTAGCGGAAGTGCTTTACCGGAAATCTGACACATAGTTCGAAAATGGCGGCGTCCACGTTTACATGAAAAATAAGGTGAATAAACACAGTTTGTTGTCTAAAGGGAAAGTAAACAGTTGAGAGAAAAACTCTGTGTGCCAGTATTAGATGTATCTTAAAGTGACAGCAGACTAATATGACTAAACATGCTGCCACTTGTAATTAAAGGCATAGTTCACCCAAAAATTTTAATTCTGTTATTATTTAAATCACTCTCATGTTGTCCCAAACCTGTATTAAGATATTTAGAAAAATGTGGGTAACCAAACAGTTGCTGGGCCCCGCTAACTTTGATAGTAGGAAAAAAAATACTATGGAAGTCACTGGGGCCAGAAAATTAAGAGTTCATTTGCAAAAACCGATAACTCCATTTTTATTTTTTCTCAGAAATCAAGTTTTTTTTACTGCGCATTCCAAGTAATTTCAATCAAACTGCAGTTGGGTTGTTTTGATTAAGCAATAATAACTTAAACAAATACAGGTAATTTACAAAAATAAAATTCATTGAAAGCATGTTTTTTTACATATAAAAAGTTTGTTTTATAGCAAAAGCAGACTAAAAACACCACATTTCACGTTTTAGAGCTTAAAAAACACTCGTTTAATCTTTGCAATCTCCTCAGATGACAATTAATGTAGATGCCTGATGTTGTTGTTGTGATCATAAACTGTATGGATATGATTACATTGATAATGTATGGATATGGATCATGGATATGATTTATGAATACACAGAGCTTTTCCCTCAACCATTGTAACACGCTGCTTTTGCAAGGCTCATTGAAAAGGTTTCAGCTTTTATTTTTATTTTTTGCCCTGAAGAAGATATCACAGGTTCATCAAGTTCGTTGAAATTATCCATCCTCGATCACTTTTAGTCATATTTGACGAAACTCCTCTCAGCTAGTGCATCTTTTCAAAGTGAAAGTAGCCTTGTCACCTGACCTGAATAAAGCACGCTGATTCACTAAAATGGACTTATCGGCTTCTGTTCAAAAACAACAAGGGCGCTTGTCGGCTTCTACTGTAAAACGTGAACTCACGATGCCTTGAAAGTGGACAATACCAGCTTTTTTGACAAAACGTGTTTAGGGTTCAGATCGCACTATATGTGGAGAATAATGCACGCCAATCTTTTTGTTTTTTTAAAGTGGCGTTTATCAGTTTTTGCAAATGAACTCTTCAGATGTTAGCAATATTTTTCAAAATATTCTTTAAGAAACTAAAATTCTGATTTTAAACAACTTGAAAGTGAGTAAATGACAGAATTTTCATTTTTGGGTGAACTATGAAATTATATACCATTCAAACACAAAATGTCGTGAACTTCAGATTCTGTGCTCCACACAGGTCAAAGGTTACAACTTGGCCTAGAGGTTCACGATTTACAATCCATAATATAACGAAACAACCTGAAAGGTATTTGCCGCAGACGTACACAGAGGATAAAAGGGATTATATGACCCACCCAGCAGGGCACAAACTATGGATCAATTGCTAGATCTAATTGACTGGGAAGAGACTGCCTGCCTGCAATGAAAAAGTAAATCTTATAAATAAAACTGCAGCCAGTTTTATTTTCCTGCTTAAATCCTGGCGGGGGAGAGACAGGATATTATGCTGAATAGATTAAGCAAACAACCCCTCTTTACTCTGGTGCTGAGAGCTTTTCAAGATATTTGCACTACAGATTTTTTGTGTTGCAACATATCATAGGGCTCTTAAAACAGCCTGAGAAATGTTCAATTCACTTTGGGAAAAATATGTTCATAATAACATGACAGCGAACTCAGGCGAAAGAGAAGCCCTAAAATTCAAAGCATAAAAAAGCAAGCCTGGAAATATCAAAAAGAAAAACAATCAAACAGGATTTATCTTGGATTTTAGAACCGAAATTGAAGAGAGCTGGATGGAGTTGAAAGCACATCGGTGTGAAAATCAACAAAAGAATTTGTTCTGCTCTCTCTCAAAAAGCATAGAAATACCTCACATAGATCTTCTCACAAACTTTTTGTCTGTACTTTCTCACTAAACCTAGTGGTAAGATTGGGCAGCACGACCAAAACAGCATACAAAACACAATATAGTTATTCTGCTGGAAATTCAACCCAAAAAATTTAATATATATTACATAATCGTGTGGTAATGCTCATTTCTGGTACTGCATCTCAATTTGATTATTTTGGAACTTGGAGGCAAACCAAAAGGTATGATTATTCACAACAAATGAATAATAAGTCTGGCATCAGTACAAAAACAGCCTCGCATTATATAACACTTGAGTTGAAAACAGCAGCTGAATGAGCGGTCAAAGTATTGGTTGGGACATTTCTGTGATTGCAATGCACCGCCGTCATCTCACCCAGCCCTACCTGGTGATCATTAGCAGAGCAGTGGAACAAAGATGATGTCCTGACAAGCTGTAAAAATGGTTGAGGTTGTTTATGAGATGCCAAGCAGCAGTTCAAACCAACCATCAGGTCCAGCCATCTGTCCACTCCAAGTGGAGACCAAGCTGGACGTCAAGACATCATGCATAGAACCAGAAGGTTCTCAAAGGTTCAGCAAAGTAAAGCAGTGGTGCAGAACTAGGCTTCTTTCTGCTTTATTGTGTTCTGCATTCATACTCCGGATACTGAGTAATGAGCAGTCAAGCTGTCTGCTGTGAGATAGGTGGACGGATAATTATGTGACAGTGCATCGATCCCTCTGTTGTACAGGGAGGGGAATTGACATGAAATACTTCTGCGAAGTTGACAAATACTGCAGTGAGACATGATATACAACATCATTTTGTAATTATATCATGCAGCCTTTATGGACTCGTATTATTTGAATGCTTACATGAATTAGTTGTACTTTTGAAACTGTATTTTTTACACCACAGGACCACTTCAATTAACTGGTAAAAGTAAAAAATGAAATCAACTGAAAGACCTCAGAACCCAAGATATACACTTCACTTTCCTATCTATATTATTTTTACCCCAAAAAATGTTGATAAAGTCTGTCTACAATACCATTCAAAAGTTTAAGGTCAGTTATTTGTTTTTTAAACAAATTAAATATTAATTTAAATTGATCAAAAATAAGACCGTAAAGACAAAAGGGTTTTATTTCAAATAAATGCTGTTTCCCGTGAACATTAAAGATGAGTAAAATCCTGAAAAAAGCATATTAAAAGTATCACGTGACACTGAAGACTGGAGTAATGATGCAGAAAATTCCGCTTTGCCATCACAGGAATAAATTACATTTTTAAATATATTAAAATATAAAAAAGTTATTTTATTTTGTAAATATTTCACAATTTTGCTTTGTTTGATCAACTAAAATAATGCCTAGTGAGCATAAGAGAATTCTTTCAAAAACAATAAAACAGTCTTACTTATCCCAAAACTTTATACACTATATTCCGAAAGGATTCAAAATATTAATAATAATAACAATCACATAATACTTCACTTTAGTGAACTGAAGCTTCTTACAGTAAACCTAAGGTTAGGCAAAAACAATGGTTCCTTGATGTAATTTATTTGAATTAATATAATATTTCCAAATGAAAATGATCAACAACTGTCTCACTAAATCTTTAAATAACTGAACTAATCTATAAAGCACTGCATGGTTTGCAGAGGGGGAGAGCAGTCAGAATTACCAGATTCTAGAGAGAATGCAGTCAGCCCGATGGAGCACACAGACGCGTCAATAACCCAACAGATCTGAGACTATCCGCACTTCATTAAACTTGCTATAATGCGATTTAACCTCACTTTCTTGGTGCTGAAGGTCAGAAGCATTAGTTTCGGTGCGCGCAAGATTAAAACCAACTCTATTTACACAACTGATTCTGTGTAATCCAATAGACTGTAAAGAAAGACTGCGTATGAGGATGGCTGAAAAATTAGTGCTTTATTTTTATTTTTTACAGATAAATCTACACAGGAGGGGCATTATTATACAATAAAAAGAGACAACAGTTGGATCTGTCATAGCTTAACAATGCTAATTTATTTAAATGTATGCATACCCACATATTCACCTAGGGTAACACACGTGATGAACAAAATCTCTGCGGTCTGAAATTAGACTGAAAAATATGTGTTATTGGTTGGTTTAAACTCATCTGGGGGGTGGAAGAATATCAAATTAATTATTTTTTGTATTGGATTAAGAAAGTAAACAAGTAAAAAGACCTTGTTTGGCTGGCAAATATCCTACTCCTTCCTTAGTCCTAAAATATTTAAAATGACACACAAGGGTTTCCCAGTTATGTTTACGGTGGGTTTTCAAATATCGTCTAGGGCATGGGTGTGCTGCTATAAGACAAATCTTCTCCCACTCACTTGAAAAACATTAACTTTAAAGCAGACCATGAATGTAATTCTGCAGAAGATTTCAAAGGCAAAATATTTTTCATTCTTTTTCTATTTGGTATGATGAAAGTCTAAATAGATATTCAAAGCACTATTAGGCTTGTAAAGTGACTACACTGGGGTAAAAAATATATATTAGTTGTTCCAGAGAAGAAAAATATGATAAACAAAATTTAGCTAAATAATTTACCATTTATGGAAATGCCACACTTGAAGTTTGCATCAACAAACTTACTTCTATACTTCTTTCCCCCCTAGTTCCAGCACTGCTTCCCTCAGAAAACACCATCCTAGGCCCTCAGTGACTTTTTATTCCCCTTGACATTTTCCATTTTAGACTCTATATTTCTCAGAGTAATATGACCAACATATTAGATGGAAAGGAACACACACAGAAAAAAAAAGAATAAAGAACCCACAATAGTGAGCAATATAAAAGCGCAGAGGTAGTCCCTGAGAAAGACGTTCTGAAAGCATGCGAGAAATAAAAGTTAAAAGGGATCTTTCTGAAGCCATGCAGCAGTCCACTAGCTTACCGATTCAGGTCTTTATCTCAAAAGAACATTTACAGTGCTTCTTGCACTGTTTTTGTGCTGGAGGGCACTTTCACTTCAAACATCTTTCCATTACAAACATAAATGTCAGAGTCATTGTTCAGACGCCTCACCGTGGGATTCGCTCTTTAAGGAGAAGCGTTTCTGTTTGTCTGTCAAATTGAACTTGTATTGATTCAAAATAACTTCGTTTTTATAATGGGAAGCGGGTTTAATGAATAGCACCTCTTGAAAGTCAATCAAGCTAAACTTAATGAACAGCGTTCTGTTTAACATGGCAAGAGGATGATACGCCAGCGGCTATTTGATTGTTCCGTTCTGAAGTGTTATGAACTAATCTCTTGAAAACGAACAAGCTGAGCAAATTGGATTCATCAAGCCTGTAACAATAGAGAAATTTACTCCCATCTGATTACAACACATTACCAGGGATGAGGTGAACTTTGACGTTTGAGAATGGCAAAATAAAACTGATTTAGTTAACAGCTGCAATCTCATGCTTCATAATTTTGGAAACAAACCTACATAAGAAATGTACACCACACTTAAGCCTTAAGCAGGTCTAAATTTTTCAATCAAGTTTTAGACTATCCCACAGAAATCGTAGACACTCTTAAAACCCCCAACTAAAGTGTGTGGTTCACAAATACATTATAAAATTAGACATTCACATACAAAATTGAGCTAATAGCTTCCCTATCTGAACTATCATAGCGATAAAATGGCTCATGATTCATATGAAATCATTAAATCAAATGAAAAAACCTACTTGTAGAAACACGAAATGAATCAGTGTGGAACGCCGTGTGCAGTACTACTGTAGAAATTAATCATTTCACAAAAAGCTACAGTACAAGTGTGTCTAATGCAACTTAAAAGGAACATTTTGTCTTTGTAAGGACATCATATGATGGCAGAGGCCTTACCACATGTTCAAAGTCAATCTCAAGGTCCCTCAAAATCTGCCATTCCATAGAGGCGCTGGCTTCATATGGGTGCTATTTATGTGTCAAATATAGGCATGAATCAAACGGTCTACTCTGGTGTTCTCTGAAAGCCAGCATTTCAACCAGCAATCTGTGAAGACAACATATGAAGCAATGAATACTAATGAATTTCCTTACTATATGAATGAACATTAGCTAATAATCTGTTATGCATTATATAACAATCATTGAAACAGCCCTAATGAATGCCATTATTAGGTGTTGCTGAGAAAATCTAGCTTTTTGGTCCTTGAGCAAATAGTCTTTCATGTATTACATTAAGATAAATGTATTGATTTGATTTTTTTTTTTTTTTTACTGTAAAAACAATATTTTAATATTGTGAAAAATTTTAATAAATGTTAAACTATACACTAATAACTAGTTGCTCATTAGCATGCATTTTAGTAGCATATTTATTGGCTGTTTATTAGTACTGTTAAAACACGTTAATGCCTTGTCCTGAATGATCATATTTTAGATCCCCTAACTCTACCCCATAACTAAACTTAATTACAAATAACCACCTTATTTACTATAAATAAGCAGCAAATTAGGAGTTTATTGAGATAAAACTAAAAGTAAATATTCCCTAATCTAGAGAGTTAAAAAGAAAGTTAAAAAGAACAGCATTTATTGGATATTAAAGTCTTTATAAAACATAAATGCCTTGACTGTCACTCTTGATCAATTTAATGTGTCCTTGCTGAATAAAAGCATTATTTAAAAAAAATAAAAATAAATAATAATCTGATTCTAAACTTTTGTGTTGTTGAACAACACAGCAAGTAATGATTAGGCATCCTCCTTTTAAATGACTTAGTAAATTATTGATGATATTTCAATATCCATGCAGCAGGATGGGAATGATTTTGTTATTTAATTTCAGTGTTTTGAGAGTGGTTTTTTTCATCATTAGGCAGACCCACAACACAAAACCAAAGCAGAGACATGTTTACACCAAATGATTCCTCTCCTCAGAACTATAATGTTTACAAAGCACCCCTCTGGTGACCACGCAAAAACTCTGCCACCGTTCAAGTGACTCCCATAACCGATATAGCCTAAATAAACAAGGGATGTCCAAAATAAATTGTTAGTAGCTACAATTTGTGCTGGTTTTCAAAACTCCTTGCGATAGACAACAAAAACACTTGGCTTAATCGTACAAACTCTAATTTTTAAATTAAACTCATCAGACTGTTTATTGGAAAGCCTCAATCCAACAACAAAACCAAACAGGATGTTCGAACAAATTAAGCAGCCGATAAGCAGCTTCACAGCACCGCACTCTTTTGAAACGTGCAATAAATAACCAATCATACATCTGAAATGACCCAGACAAGTTAATATGCACGATCAATAAGCTGTAACAACAAGACAGACTTGATAACCTAGAGGTTTATTCTGAAGCTGTTTGAAGAAAAAGTAGCTATGTGTTTACAGATGGTTGGACGGCATTAGACCTCATGTCTCGCCTTTTGGCAACCGTGATGCAAAGCGGCTAATTCACAATGTAATTTGTGCAAGCAACATTCAAATTAGCAGAACGAAAGTGAGTGGAGAGGAATTCGCCTCGAGCAAATAAACAGAAACGTGAATAACTCAGCTTCTAAGTGAATTTCCGTTAGTAATTAGGGGTTAGGTTGGTGAAAAATTAAAAAGCTGGACGTAGTGTAGTCTGGTGCAATATAGCTAGCCATCCATGATTAAGAATGAAATGAATACCACTCTTCAATATTTCTAGACAGATGATGGGAGGCTCGACAGGCAGGGTCAGGTAGCCGGGCAGGAAAAGCGGATCCATAACAATTATCTGAAATACTCGAGAGACTGGAGCTCTGCCTCCTGCTCTATTTATACACACGAAACCAAACACATCACCTCTGTCACTCACACCAGGAGCCGCCATTTATACCTCATCACCTTATTTCTGATTTCTTAGACTGAGAAGTGGATCGAAAAAACGATTTTCATGGCAAATCTCATAATTGACATAAAATTTCTAATGCATGCCACAGTTACATGGCATTTTGAGTGATTCTATAACATAAGCACACTCCTTGAAATGTTCCAAAATGAATGTTCCAAAAGGAGGTTTTCGCAGCTATGCCCTGGAGCCATCATTTTTGGCTTCCTCAAAAAAAAAAAAAATTTCTTAATGTGAAAAACATTTTAATAGTCTAAAGAAAATGTTTACACTATAAATAATCTTTTGTGCAATAGAAAGGTTCCATATATGTTAAAGGTTCTTCATGGAACCACAAAGGCTAACAAAGAACTTTTATTTTTTAAGAGTGTAGAACAATATTTTTGTTCTTCACACAATTTTTTCTTTGTGTGAAAAACATTAATAATCTACAGTAGCTTTTTCAATTATAAAGAACCTTTTGTGTGATGTAAAGGTTCCATGAATGTGGAACCAGAGAAGCTAATGAAGAACCTTTATTTTTAAGAAAAGTTGTTTTGTGAAAAGTTGTCTGTGAGGACAATAAAATTATTGATTGATTGAATGCAGTTTTGGGTTCTCCAAATAACCTTTTAGTGAACAGTTTTTAAAAGAACCATTTTTTTCTTTGTGTTTAACAATCTAAAGAACCTTTTGTGCAATGGAAATAGGGCTGGGTATTGGCAAGAATATGGCGATACGATACGTATCACGATACAGGGGTTGCGATACAATATATTGTGATACTGTAAGCAAGGCAATATATTGGTATATTTCTTATTTTAGGAATGGGATATATTTTTAGTAAAGCTGTCATTAAGAGCACACCACCATATGCAAACCTTAGCAATAAATAAATAAAAATAGTTTAAACCGAACACACTGGGATCTGCATTTGCAATGATCAGTCCCTGTAACATTCAACGTTATTGAACCACTTTGTGCAGTACGAGTAAAAGGAGAAAAAATAAAGTGCTGGCAGGATTATTTAGTTAAATGTATGTAAAAATGTATTTTATAAAAAAGACCATATATATATATTTTAGACCCTGCTTTAAAGGTTCACAGTTTAAGTTTGCAATTGTAATATACAATGTCATAACATTTTGATCTGAACAAAAAAATTACATCTACTTAATATCAATGAAAAGTAAAGTGCTTGCAGGATTCCTAAAGAAAACTAAATTGTAAAACAACAAAATAAATACAGATGTTGAACATTCTCAGAACCTTTGTTGGATTACAAATTCATAAAATGATAAATCTAGGTTCCAATGTAATAGTATATAAACTGAAACATTGTGTTTTACATTTTGAGGTAAAGACGACATTCTAAGAAGATCAAGTCAGGCAGCCCAGGTGTCTGAGACATTAACCTTTTGTCTTTATGCACTTCCTGACCATTTGGCAGGGTCCTAAATTACAGGTGAATGCTCAGGCACAGCTGTGCCTTTGTCTCTATGATAATGTGAAGGTATGGGCAATACTGTAAGGCTGATTGGATTAGCACCTATGCATTTGAATGACACTGTTATGCTGATGAGGTCAGGGCTGGGGAAATTCTGGTAATGGGCCGATTCCTGTACTGCATTTGCATGCTTTGTTTAGATTGTCTCCACCTCTGTGTATCCCTCCCCCTTGAAAGGTATAAACTCTGCTGTGCTGAGATATAGTCAGACTTGGATGACTGCAGCGATGCACAGCAAGTTCTCAATAAAGAGCAACTTCTGCTTGAAATATCCCAACGTCTCCTGGTCTCTGCTTCGACGAGGAAAAAGTTTCCTACACTTTTCAACTTGGATTTCACAGGTTTTTCAGTTTGTATTTATGTTCCGCGTGGAATCGCCGAGACCGTGTCGCGAGCACCACCCCGACTGTACAAAGTGCCCCCAACATGAGAGAAAGCTGCAGCCGCGCGGCAACCCTACCACCTGCCGCGCCCCGCGCAAAGGCTCTTCAACAAGGGACGCGGCAAGCAGCGGAACCGAGGTGGCACCCTCGCACCGGTCCAGACATTACCAGAAAAGCCCAAATGATGCCACACTTCAGCTTTGCACACCGAAACGAGAACTGGAACAATTGTTTCATCCTCCATTACTGGCAGCGAACTATATTAACGCTAACATTAGTGGAGTGCCCTGATGCTAGTATTTCCTGTCACTGTTTAAGTTCAGAGATGAAGACTGCCATCTAGCGTTCGGGATATGGACTCAAAACGAAACAACTGCCATGAATCCTGTATGGTTTTTTTTTTGTTTTTTTTTTTAATATCGATATTCCGTTTTTGAGAATCGATACAGTATCGCCAAATGAAATATTGCGATTTTCTTGAAGCTGTTTTCTTGCATGCCGCTTTAAATGCAAATGAGCATCCAATGACCCCTTTAAAGGTTTTTCTTGGAGCCACAGGCCAATAAAAAACCTTCAACAGTAGCATTTGAATAAACCTTCTGATACTTTTGATTTTGCATCTGATGTATATTTAATTACAGAATTATTTTCTGAATGCATGATGTGAGAAATGAAGAACATTGTTATGCGGCCAGCTGTTGTATCAATCTACAGTATAATGTCCTTCAGTAAAGATTAGGCCTATATTTATTTCAGAAACAGAACATTTTATAACGCATCACTGCTGCTGTGGTTCGCCTGAGTGTTTCTGCGAGAGTTAAGTTTTCTACTATAATATTTGTTGGCAGCAAAACGTATTGTCAGTTTGGAGATTTACCTCGCTGACTAAATGCTTTCTACATCCCTTGTGTAACTGATGTATTTACCAAACATGAAATGATGAAACTAACTGTAAACACAATCAGAATGTGTCTAAGAGGAACATGTAATAGATCAGTACAGCCTGATTATACATGAATCTCTGCCCCCCCCCAACCCAGATGAGTTTATGCTAATGTTGATTTGAATATCTAAAAAAAGGGTGGGAAATGGCCAATATAATGACAAATTATATGATCCAATTAATGAGAGAGCGCACAAATTTGCTGAAATGAAAAATTGTTTTACACAATATTTCTCAAAATATATTTAAAAAAAAAAAAAAAAAGGAAAAAACTCTGTGCAAAGTAAAAATTATGAACAAATTGGGGAGATTCTAACAGTCGTCCAAGTGTCGGACGTTGTGATAATCTTAAAATGGCCAAATATGGCCTAGATAATACATCTGTCTATCACTAATAAACAGCCCTAGTTATCAACAAATACTTTTTCCAAACGTCAACAAATTGTAGAATCATGTTACGACACAGAAACAAATCATACATGACTAACGATGCTCTAACAAACGCTCTACTACTCGAAAGTCGTGACACTAAGAATGATGCAAAAATATTAATGAACACAGTTAACAACACAGCACATTAAAATCCTCACAACGTATCTTTATTTTCAAGTCATCACGAATAAATCCTGGATATTCAATAGTCACCCATCCCTACTACGGAGAGAGCACACAGGCAGAGAAGCGCTCAAGGACAAAAACAGTCTCACTTTACACAAACACACCTAACGTGCAGATACAGATGCATAACAACGCTGCTCCATTTCAAAACTGTGCAGACGTTGTATCAGACGATCAAAGACAATAACACTGATGAAAGAAAGAAAGAACAAGGAGAAGACGAGGTTGTAGCACTCACCGGTGAGAACAGCTTTAGCAGACGGGTCAGCCAGGTCCAGGGCAGACTTGCCGTCGGTGTTGCGGATGTTGGGATCGGCACCGTGCTGGAGCAGAACTGTGCAGGGGAAACACAAGCAGTATCGTAACTCAGGCAGGCAGAGGCTGCTGCTGGGGCCGTTCGCACCGCTGACTGGGAGCGCTTGCCTTGGCATGGTGCAGACATAAACACACATCGCGCACCAGCGCACCAGGAGCAGCAGCGAAAACAGCCCGCATGGAAAAACACACACTGCAGAGAGACGGGGGAAAAAAGCCCATGTTACTGAAAGAGAGTCCGACTCCGGGCATGTGACGAGAACTCGGGTATGAGAGTGGAATATCAAAGCATGTCTTCCGATCCTCTCCACGGCCCCCTGAGAGAAAGGAACAGAGATGGAGAGAGCCGCTCGCTGGCGCTCTGCTATTGAGACCCAAGTAAAGCTGAGCACCTAAAGCGAGCAGCGTCTATCAACTGTCTCCAATCCTCCTCTCTTTCTCTCTCTGTACAACAACGTACGCGTGTACACAAGCTAACGTACGTGTCCCCTCCCTCTACCCACCCTGTCTATTTCACTAGCCTCCACAGTAACACTTCCACATATCTCTCACTCACTACATCACACAGATCTGTGGCATCAGAGAGGAATTGCAAAGCATCCTTGTAAAAATCATTGGGAACATCCTGAAGCTTGGAACTAGTGAAGTGCAAAACAGCATGGTTTCAAAATCAACTAGTTAGGTTGATTTTGGGTTCACCTGGTGCCGGTTTTTAATTTATTTGTGCAGGGACAGTTCAATGAGGCATTTCTTTTACACAATACTCATTTTTGCTTTCCACAACCGTTATCTTAAAGAGACTGAATTAGTTTTCTTAAAGAGTTCACCCAAAAATTAAATTTCTGTCATCATTTACATCACCATCATGTTGTTCCAAACCTGTAGTTTTCTTCTGTGAAACACAGATGATTATATTTTGATGAATGTTGTTGGAAACAAAACCGTTTTGGTGACAAATGAGTTGCCGCGCGCTGGATCCACTCAGCGTGTTTTGCTTATCAGCTTGCTCACGTCAGCTATACAGGCATTAATACTGAATGTTTAACATTATATTCATTGCATGTACATTTTTAGACATCCTTAATCTCTAATAACTACATTCTGCTGTTTGTTTTTCTGTTGTTGGTGTTTCTTTGTCTGAATATGGCACATTAGAACCAAGATGGCGCCGAGCATGGCAGCCGTGTTGCGAGCTCCAAGAAAACTCTGCAGTTTTTCTTATGTTTTTTATGTTTTATTTGTTATTTTGTTGTTTCACGTGTTAGATGTTGTCAGTATAACTGTCTACGATAGACACACGCTTTTAAACATTGGTTCCTTCGTCGCGCAACGCAAACCGGACTTTGAGTTCCTGAACGCCGGCGCCTTGTTTACAGACACCGCATCAGAGCCCTTTGTCTGGGCTGCACGATCGCGACCGAAGAAACGCCGCCGGAAAAGGGGGAAGAGAGCCGGCATCCTTGTCAGACTCAGACGCCGTCCCCTCCGACCTCCTCTCCCAACTATTTTGCTGGCTAACGTTCAGTCACTGGACAACAAACTCTGTGAACTGCGGGCACGCATCTCATACCAACGGGAAACAAGGGACTGCTGCATTATTTGCCTCACAGAAACCTGGATGTCGGCAGTGGTTCCAGACTCAGCCATCGAGCTCACGGGGTTCTCCGTGCACCGCTCGGACAGAACGAAAGAGCTCACAGGGAAAAGCAGAGGCGGGGGCGTCTGTTTCTTTATCAACAACTCGTGGTGTGATGAAAGGAACCTACACTCTATTAAATCCTCCTGCTCCCCTGATCTGGAATTTCATATGCTTCTGTGTCGACCATTCTGGCTACCGAGGGAATTTACAGCGATCATAATCACAGCTGTTTACATTCCCCCTCAAGCCAACACAGACCAGGCACTTAAGGAACTGTATGGGAATATAAGCGAGCAGGAAACCGCGTACCCAGATGCAGCGTTTATTGTTACGGGGGACTTCAACAAAGCCAACTTCAGAACAATAGCTCCAAAATACTTTCAACACATCACCATCAACACGCGTGGTGATCGTGTACTTGATCACTGCTACTCTCCATTCCGGGACGCCTACAAATCGCTCCCCCGCCCACCTTTCGGCAAATCGGACCACACTTCCGTTCTGCTCCTGCCTGCTTATAGGCAGAAACTGAAACGAGAAGCACCCGCCCTCAGGACAATTCAATGCTGGTCGGACCAATCAGACGCTATACTACAGGACTGTTTTGATCACGTGGACTGGGACATGTTCCGGGCAGCGTCTGATGACGACATAGAGGCGTACTCAGATACTGTAACGTGTTTCATCAGGAAGTGTGTAGAGGATGTAGTACCGACAAAAACAATCCGCATCTACCCCAACCAAAAACCGTGGATTAACAGCGATGTTCGAGCAGCCTTGTCAGCGCGGACATCTGCCTTTAAATCCGGAAACTCTGACGATCGCAAACAAGCCAGTTACGATCTCAGGAAATCAATCAAAGCTGCCAAACGACAATATAAAAACAAAGTTGAAGAACAATTCAAAACCAATAACGCAAGAAGCATGTGGCAGGGTATCAACAACATCACAGATTTCAGAGGGAATAAACCAGCTACTGTGAACATTGCCGCCTCTGTACCGGACGAACTTAATAACTTTTATGCTCGTTTCGAGGCTCACAACACCGCCCACACAGAGCGCGCTCCCGCGGCTGTAGCAGAAGAGGCGAGCGCACTTTCCTTTTCTGTCGCAGATGTAACCCGATCCTTCCGACGGGTGAACATCCGCAAGGCTGTGGGTCCCGATGGCATCCCAGGCCGTGTGCTCCGAGCATGCGCATTCCAACTGGCCGGGGTTTTCACAGACATTTTTAACCTTTCCCTCTCTCTGTCTGTGGTTCCCGCATGCTTCAAAAAATCCACCATTGTGCCCATACCAAAGAAAAATAAAATCACATGCTTGAATGACTGGAGGCCCATTGCTCTGACACCCATCTTCAGCAAGTGCTTTGAGAAACTCATCAGAGACTACATCTGCTCTGTGCTGCCTGACTCACTGGATCCCCTACAATTTGCATATCGCAGAAACCGTTCCACAGACGATGCTATTGCCTTCACCCTGCACACTGCTCTCTCCCACCTGGAAAATAAGAACACCTATGTGAGAATGCTGTTTGTGGACTACAGCTCAGCATTCAATACCATAGTGCCTGCCACACTGGTTGAGAAGCTCCAGACTCTGGGACTAAACGGATCTCTGTGCAGCTGGATCCTGGACTTCCTGACAGGCAGATGTCAGGTGGTCAGAATGGGCAACAACACTTCATCCCCGCTGACCCTCAACACTGGTGCTCCTCAGGGCTGCGTCCTCAGCCCACTCCTGTACTCCCTGTACACACACGACTGTACAGCAACACACAGCTCCAACGTCATCGTCAAATTTGCTGACGACACAACGGTGATAGGCCTGATCACTGACAACGATGAGACGGCCTACAGAGAGGAGGTGAGAACCCTGACTAAATGGTGTCAAGAGAACCACCTCTCACTCAACATCGACAAGACCAAGGAGCTGGTGGTGGACTTCAGGAGACAGAGCAGAGAACACACACCCATCACCATCGACATGACACCTGTGGAGCGAGTAAACAGCTTCAAATTCCTCGGTGTTCACATCACTGAGGATCTCACATGGTCCGCTCACACAGATGCAGTGCTGAAGAAGACACACCAACGCCTCTTCTTCCTGAGACGGCTGAGGAAGTTTGGAATGAACCCCAGCATCCTCAGATCATTCTACACCTGCACTGTGGAGAGCATCCTGACAGGCTGCATCACCGCCTGGTTTGGAAACAGCACTGCTGGCAACCGCAAAGCTCTGCAAAGGGTCGTGCGAACTGCCCGTCACATTGTTGGAGGTGAGCTTCCCTCCCTCCAGGACATCTACACCAGGCGGTGTATAAAGAAAGCCCGGAGGATCATCAGTGACTCCAGCCACCCGTCCCACAGACTGCTCTCTCTGCTGCCCTCAGGAAGACGTCTCCGCAGCATCCGATCCCGCACTAGCCGACTGAGGGATAGCTTTTTTCCTCAGGCTATCAGGCTAATGAACAGTCAAAACTAATATACCTACAGCATAATCCCACCTTACAGTATACGCACTGCACTTTAATTCCACACAGTTCAAACTGGACTACCAGTACACTACTGCACAAATACAACAATCTTTTTGCCAGCACCGGATACCATCCAATGCACATCCATGACATTTGCACATCCGGTTTATATATAATCTGCTGCATCTTCGCATATTACTGTGTGTATATAACGTAGAATGTGTACTACATACTGTGTATAATGTGTATCGGTAACTGTATGTCTGTCTAATAGTACACTGTGTGTACTGAGTATATGTATGTGTATATTACACATTGTCATCTGTATAAGTCTGTACGTATGTATGGTAATGTCTATATGTAAATTGTTTTTGCAGTGTCTGGAGCACGCTCTCAAGAATTTCACTCACGAAGGCACACGTGCTGTGGTGATGTGACAATAAAAGTGATTTGATTTGATTTGATTTGATCACATGCGTGGTATCGGCGTCTAGTATCGGGGCATTTTAACGAATACGAGTACATGAGCTCAGTATCGACCCGATACCCGATACCAGTATCGGTGCATCCCTATGTTAAATCTCTAAAGCTCATGAAAAAAACAGGTGTTTTGTTTGGATGTATTCGTGAATCCTGGCAAAGAAGCTTGTACCTTATAAAAAGGAGAGCAATCTTGCGTTGCGCGAGTATGATTGTGATGCTACTGCTATGCCGGTGACTCATACGTCATCCATTTCTCATCAGAAAAACACAGTTTTGACAAGCATTAAACCCGCGTGAAATACACCACTGCATCAAGGGAGGACTCAAGGTTTGATGCAGAAAAACACGGGCTGAGGAAAACGGTTTAGCTAAGTGGGAAGATACAGCTACTATCAACCCTCTCAGTCAAATTAATATGCACTAAAGGCCCCACAGAGACCACATTTGCATACACTGGTGTCATGAAAGCACTTGAGCGGTGGGCTGCCGTGGGGCAGGTGGGAACAGAGGGTTAGAAGTGTTGGGGCGATTAAAATTCGTTGGCGTGCTTATGACAGCTTGCCTATCCATCAGGCATCGAGGGGACATCATTGTAACCTCTGCGCTCCGGGCATCCCCCCTCCCTACGAGATGCATCTACGTTGTCTGCAGGCTTACACATACTGAAGTGTCAATGAAACAAGGCTAATTTTTTTTTGTCTGGATCTATTCTTTTATTCAAAAATACACTGCATTATTTGTGTATTTATTTTGATTTATTTTGATTTTCAGGGAGCATAAATGTCAGTGTGATACATACAACTGTTCCGATATTATAATAAAGAACAGAGCCATGTTGCAAAGGAAACAGGTGACTTTACATAGTTCAGTTAAGGCTGCTTTGTGCCTGCTCAAAATTCAATGTAAAAGAACAAAGCTGCATCCAAGCCAGGCTAAATTACACCTGCTCAGACCAACCTCAGCCCATAGTATCAAAGTATATCATAGTAATTAATGTGTAAATGTATTTAAGCCACCTCTGAGCAGCATTACACATCGTGTAAAAGCCACTTTAGAAGCACTTTTGTGCCACTTTTGCAGTGTAAATTTGGCATAAATATCAGATTATTTGAATTTATGACTTAAAATGTAACTAGAATGTCATGTGGTGCAACTCCCTAAAAATGTATTAATATTTTTTCATTAATAATTCATTATATTTGTAAAAAAAAAAAAAAAAAAAAAAAAATATTTAATATTTTTTCATATTTAAGATGTGTATACTCTCTTTTATTCAACATGTGAAAATATTTTATTATTTTATGTCCATGACCATCACACCAAATGACATTTTTTAAAGTTTGCCAACTAATACTTTCTTTAAAAGAAAAAAAAAAAAAAATCTAAGTACATTTTAAGAACATGGTACATGTATTGAAACAGATCATTTTCTTTCTATCATTCTTTATCACAGACAACCTTATTTGTATTTATATAAATAATGATTAAGATGTGAAAACTCATATTTTTTCAACGTGTGAACTATGTTATTACTTTTTACATAACTGTTACACCACATGACTTCTACAAACTGAAAAGTTTTTCAAAACCATATAAATCCAACAACATTCATAATGGATTTATTTTGTTCCTATCATGTACATCTTGTGTCACTGACCCTGGAATAAACATGCAAAAATGTGTACTCCGAATACAAATGAAAGAACCCCAGAATCGACAGCATTAAAACAGGTGCGGAGACCTACAGTTGGTCATAGGGACCTTCTGAATAAACAACAGCCGCCATGTGTGCGGTAATTGGTGGTTGGAGTGTGATCTGCAGAGTAAGGTAATTACAACCGAACGTTGAGAGGGCTGATTAACTGAGAGCTTCAGAGAGAAGATGGGTGCTTGGGTTAATGTATAACCATGTACAAATCCCTGCTGTTCTAACAGCATTCAGAGAGTATCGCATACATATATCAGACACAGCCATCTCTGCAAGCTGCCGTTCATTAAATTTCTCGACATACTTAGACAACGGTGAAAATGACCATTAGTGCCAAGTGAAATCATTAGCAATTTGATAAACCCAGAAGGGAATGGAAGAAATGACCCGCAGGGCTTGCAAACACACATGGGCACGTACACATATTATCCAGGAATGAAGGTGTGCGCTGAGGACGTTTGTTATTTATCGATTTATTGATAGTTCATTTTATTCCTAGCATGCGCATTAACAGTTAGCCAAATTGGAAAATAAAAGTGGATGGCTACAGCTCAAGGCTATGAATGTGGAGACAGGGCTCGTAAAATCGCTATCCTGACGTCCCGGAGCTATTGTGTTTTCCAGTCGTGCTACCAAAATGTATTACTCCCTGCCCGACGAGCTACCTTAAATACAGGGCTCCCACGCAGGGTTCCCTCTAAGCTGAGCGCGTGCGCAACCGCGCTCTTCTTCCACCGCGGACGCGCAGAAGAATAATGTGCCTCGCGCACACAAAAATGAGTTGGGAAGCCTTGATTGAATGCCGCCAGTAAAAGGGAAAGAATAGAAATGCTCGGGCAAACCGCTATAGAGTTGATGTCACGACAGAGTTAGAGCCGGTGAATGCGGTTTACAGGTTTCATAGAAAGAGAACGATGTGCACCAAATGAGTCGCTGTAGAAACTGAATACTTCAATGGTTGCGGTGCGCTCAACACGAGAGACAACGCATACGCAATGTCTTGTGAAATAAAACGTCCTCATGTATTAAAGAAGAGTGGCTTGATTAAGTGCTGGAAATAGTGGAGGATGGGCAAAGAACGGTAACAAAACTCTGAAACATGTACAGTCACACACAAGAGTATTGTACAAACTGTACTTCATAACGATGTTTAGACAGCTATAGAATAATTCATGTGTTCACTTTTTTTTATATTTAACTTACAGATCTCAGCTTAAGTTTTGCTTCAGTTTCTATTATATTCTATTCTATCAGTTTAAATAGTTTGTTTTGATAATATATTTTGTTAGGGCTATATTATAAACCTGATAAATAATTGACCTTGTTTTTGAGTCTTTGACTTTGAGTCTCTTGCTCATCAAGGCTGTATTCATTTCATAAATACAGAAAAAACAGTGATATAGTGAAATATTATTGCAATTTCTAATATTGGTTTCCTATTTTAATACCTATACTTTAAATTAGCATTTATTCCTGTGATCAAAGCTGAATTTTAAGCATCATTACTCCAGTCTTCAGTGTCCCATGATCCTTCAGAAATCTTTCTAATATGCTGATTTATTATCAGTGTTGAAACTGTTGTGCTGCTTAATATTTTTTTGTAGCCTGTGTTACTTTTTTCTTTGATTCTTTGATTAATAAAAAGTTTAAAAGAACAGCATTTATTCAAAATAGAAATATTTTCTAACAATAGAAGTCTTTACTATCAATTTTATCAATTTAACACATCCTTGCTGAATAAAGTTTATTGAACTTTCTTTAAACTTTTTTAAAGTATCATTAAAAAAGAAAGAAAAAAAAATCTGACCCCAAACTTTTGAGGTTTATATTGTAACACAAAATCTCTATTTTGACTAAACACTGTTCTTTTTAACTTTTTTTTTTTTTTTAAATAAAATCACAGGTCCCAAAAAATACAGTATAAAATTAAAATAAAATAAAAAGCAGTACAACTGTTTCCAACATTGATTAAAAATCTGCATATTAGAATGATTTCTGAAGGATCATGTGACTCTGAAAATACTGCTTTTCTTCACAGGAATTAATTACATTTTAAAGTATATTAAAATAGAAAACATTTATTTTAAATTTCAATAATATTTCACAATATTATTTTGTACAATATTATTATTTTGATCAAATAGATACAGCCTTGATGAGCATAAGAAACTTCTTTAAAAAAAATTATTGATCCAAACTTTTGAACTGCAGTGTATTGTACAGTAAAAATGTTTTATCAGGTAACCTAAAATCTACATCATTTAGTTACATCAAGGGTCAAATCAAATATAAATAACACAAAGTTAAAAGTTACACACTTTTTTGTGTGCATGCTGTACAGGTCTGGTATAAAGAATGCTTTTGCTCAGGTGCCCGAAATGTCCGCCCAATAGAGACAAGTTTTGCTCAGCAAGACAAATTAGAGGGAACATTGCTCCCACGGGTCCTTAAATTTGATTAAATTGAAGAGTTTTTAAGGCCTTAGACAGTTTTAAATGTTAAATGGTATAAGAAATAATTTTTCAAATTGTCTTAAATAGATTTTTAAGAATTATGCAGATACCTTGTAAATAGTCAAATAAAACTCTTTCCTTGATGTTTTTGATTGACATTTATGGTCTTTATTTTATTTGGGCTAGTTAAATTAATTTTCGGGCTACCAAAATCTGAAGAGTACCTGCCCGAAGGGCTACCAGGGATTTAGAAATGTGATGTGCTGTGATGTGTTGACAAAGATGTCTGTCTAGTGCATGTTTACATTAAAAAAAAAAACCAATCAAGAAGGAATGCAAAAAAACATTCCACTGTTCCACTGCATGGTAATAGAATAACCAAAGCCAAAAGTGTCCATATGTCCTGTCTGAAACTAAACACCTTCTGGTTAAGGCATGTCCAAACATCCTGGTAAAGCTAAATGTTTTGGTCTTTTAGTTGTCTTTTAGTCTTAACCAAGCCTGAGGGTTAAGAACAATTAGGGCGTCAACCAGAGTTGACGGCAACAATCGAGACATGGAACAGAGGTTGCCTAGTACACATTAAAGCAATGGACAACAACAAAAAAACAAACCAACTGCAGTACCTGCATCAGCATACATCTACAAGTTTAAGTAACTTCCCTCTAAGGCCTATCTTGCAGAACGTTGTGATCAATAATGAATCAGAAATATCTCAAGGACAGAAGTTTTATTTCCAGCATGAGCTACTCCAGCCTGATATTTAAAAATGCGAGGTCTACTTGTACATGGGATGACTCAGCCTGTCTAAAGCTCTCCAAAATCATTTTTCTGATGAACAAGTGCAAAGATAAAAGCCAGAGAACATCTATTTCAATCTTTTCAGATTAAGAGATGTGAAATTACATACGTGTCCTCAGGCCTCTGAATTCTCCCTGAGATTGCGTAGATAATACTTATCTCAAAGTTTTTAAATTGGAATTTTCCCCCATTTAATTGGATTATGCTAAAAATGTAGCAAGTGGCACTCTGGATAAGATTGCCATGTGCAGTAGACTACATTTTAAGCAAATTCAGAAATAAAAAACACACATACAATCTCAATACAATTTAAATACCCTTTTCCTTTTAGAAACAAACTTGGACACAAATCTGCAGCCCTATTACGTAAAACACAAGAGTGGGAAGCACATCAAGCAGATTATTTCATGATCTGCCCATTGTGATGCATGAAACAGAGAACTGAAATGTTGAACGAAATTCCATCGCCGCATTATTGGCCCTCTTCACCCCTCAGATGCAATGTTAAATTTCTCATGAATACCAAGCAGTAAAGATCTGATTAATGACAGAGCGCTGTGTAATAGCGTCAGTCACCGCGGCTAATCAAGAAGAATGCCACATGATTAACCCTTATTGAGAACTGTTCCTCAGGCAAAACACAGAAAAAATTAAAGTCATACATCTTCAGAATTCACTAAGGCGAGATTGTACCATTCTTCTCCTCAATCTACAAAGCTGACACGATCCCCATCCGAATCCAAACCAACACTCTCAACTGGAGAGACACGTTTGAGGTCGCACAAGCCAACTTTTTAGATGATATACTATTGTAGAAGAGACAGAAGAAGAGGAACATACCGATGCACACGTCAATTTTGCCCTTGATGGCGGATTCATGGAGCGGAGTGTAATTCCAGTTGTCTCTGGCATTGGGATCCGCTCCTTGACAAAGCAACAAGCTGACTACCTCGGCATGACCGAAGGAACAGGCGTTATGCAATGGGATCAATCCTCCATCGTCTCGTGCATGCACATTTGCTCCATTCTGCAGGAGATGTTCCACAACGTCTTTCCTTCCAAAACCTGCAAGACGATAATATCAGTTAATCAAGTTTACAACATGCATATCAGTCATTTCTAGCAAGAAAATCATTCTACACTTGTGCTGCCATTCTTTCCATTGACTGTCAAATCTGATCTATGATTTTAGTCATGATATGAGAACCTGTTTCAACAGAAAAGTACTTTATATTGGTTTGTTTTGGTTACAGACTTAGAGTACTACTGGATATGAAGAAGGAAATAAACTGGTTTCCAACAAAATAACTCAATGACAATTATTATGTGTGTACAAGGATCATTCAATCATTTTGATATAAATGCATACAAATTCCCTTCAATGACATGCTTATCCCAAGAAGAAATTTATTTGTGCACATTTAACTGAAAATATGTTTAAGAAATAACACTATTTAAGTTCTAGTGTAACTGACTCCCCCATTAAATCTCTTGGCAAGTGCAGTTTTCCTTTCTGTGTGGACATATTTCCTATTGCAACAGGAAGCTAAGGTGGGACATTTCAAATGACTCCTTCATTTGTTTAAACAAAAAGCTCCTAAATAACCACACATGAACTAAAACAGTTTTTTTTTTTCATTTTGATATCTTTAAAGACGACATCCAGTCATTTGTGACTATTGGATATGGATAAGGACTTTTAAAAATCATTTAAGGAAAGGAAAGGATGTGTGGCCAAGTATGGTGCTCTGCATTTAACCCATCTAAGTACACACACACAGCAGTGAGTAGTGAACAAACACACACACACACACTCAGAGCAGTGGGCAGCCATTTATGGCAGTTGGGGGTCAAGCCTTGCTCAAGGGTCTCACCTCAGTCGTGGTATTGAGGGTGGAGAGAGCGCTGGACATTCACTCCCCCCACCTACAATCCCTGCCGGACCTGAAACTCGAAGCCGTGACCTTTGGGTTACAAGTCCGACTCTCTATCCATTAGGCCACGACTTTCGTAGTAATTGCATTTACAAAGAGCAATTTCTAGTTGAGCATAAAACGAAGACAGATTTAAGAAAGTTAACATTTTATTAATTTGGAAAATGTAGTTTTAAACCCCCTCGAACGTTCCAGGTTTACTATGACTGTAGAAACACTAAATAACGTTGATATAATCAGTGTTGGGGAGTGAATAGTTACATGTAACAGAATTACGTAATTTAACTACAAAATAAATGTAACTGTAATCAGTTATACAGCTACTGAGAAAAACTGTGTAATTAAATTACAGTTACTTATGAAAATGTTAACGATTACAAAGGGAGCTACATCTGAATATTTTCTCACACATTCAGATTTAACCTTTCCAACACTGGATATAACATTGACGATAGATGCATATCTTTCCCCAAATAAACAAATATAACAATGTAAGAATTTATCTTCACGACATTTACTACATTTATGTTGTGTATTAAGTGTTTTGACAGCTATGGAGGATCACGAGTAACATGAGATGGTCCGGTTTCAGTTTATCGTAAACGAACCAAAGTAAACACTAAATTTGGACTTTCGAGGACAAACTGTAACTTTAATACGATGTTTATTACTTTTATCGATCATCTCACGGTGTAAGGTACTCCGGTTCATTCAGTCTGTATGTTGAACTTTATTCACTTTCGGCAACGCATCAAACGAAAACAAACACGAGCAGACCAATTTAGTTCGCGGAGTGGTTAACTTTCTACTAGATGCTGCATGATTGTCCTGTTGGCCAACTTAGCCAAACTCTACTTTGTTCCACTTGTCCCCGTTTCCTTTAAACCCCTCTTAAGCCCAATTTTACAGTTTATTTAGCGACATAAACCGTTCACCTGGCTGCTTTCCAGGTCGAGATTGATCACAAACATATTTGTATTTAAGTTAAGTTACCTGCGGCGAAGTGAAGCGGGGTGGACTTGCGCCCGGCCATGTCCTTTGCGTTTACATTGGCCGAATCCACCAGCCTCTTCACCCGAGACACGTCCCCATTCCTGCAGGCCTCAAACAACTCCCTGAAAGCCCCACTCGTGTCGCAGACGCTGCCTCCAGGACTGGCACTACCGGAGTCGGGAGTGGATCCCGCACTACTGCCCCCGCCGGTGGTAGACGAGCTAGCGCTGCTCGAGCTGGAGCTGCTGCTGCTGAGGAGCGGAGCGGGGGTTTCAGCGGCGATCTCCGGATTCCCGATGCTTTCCGGCTCCCCACCAGCCGCAGAGCCGCCGGTGTCTGTGGGTGACTCTGGAGGAGTGAGGGCACTGGAGTCGGGTCTTGGTGGGGAGGATAAGTTTTGTTGTTGATGCTGCTGGGAAGTGCGACGAGACGTCGCCATTTTTGCACTCAAATCCCCCTCTGGCAGCGAAAACAGTCTGGGAGAACTTCCGGGAAATGTCAGAGTAAAACTTCCGCTTGCAAATTACCAAAACTGACAAATAATATTTTTTGCTAGCTGTGTCTTATTACCATGGTAACCACAGTTGTCCGCCAGTTAAATTCAGGCTAGGCTTGGTATCTTCAATTAAATAAATAGATAAATAAAAGAAATTAAACAAATAGACAAATAAACAGTTAGAAATATATTGTTTTGAATATAATTAATAGAAAATATAGAAATTACAAACAAATCTCTGTTATGTAAGTAAATCTACCTAAATGTTAAAGTCAACAGAACTCAAAAGAAAACAGTTTACTGTATCAATAAACTTTCCGGCTATTACTGTCTATGGATTATTCCTTCTGAAGAAAAAAAATATATACATTTAAACTAGTCTAAGATGGTTTGCTGGTCTTCCAGTGCCTGCCTTGTTAAAAAGTGCCTATTTTAAAACCAGTTGTTTAAAAAAAAAAAAAAAAGCAGAACAGTTAAAACCAGAAAACCATCTTAGTCTGTGTTTGTTTGGTTTTTTCCCAGCAGAGATCATCAGTGCATATAGACAGAGCATCTTTCAATTATGGGTCAAATAAAATCTGTGATTCACAAACTGTATGCTGTATGATAGCTGTATGATTCGACAAGCATGTAAACTGTTTGGGTTTTTTTAACAGATCAACATACTTTTGTTTACAATATCAAATCCAAAGTCGCCTTGGATGTGGAAGCTATTTATTGTTTTAAAAACTAAAAAAAAACTTGTTACTCATTTCCTTGACCCTCAATGGGCAACTCAACCATCACTGATCCAATCCTGACAAAACAAAACAGATTCCCCCTCTGTAACAGTCTGTTTTAACTGTAGATATTAGGCTAGTGAACGTGATGACCTTCTGAGGTCAGAGTTATTTTTCTCAGCTGTTTGGAAATATTTGGTTGCCTAAGCTGAAACACTAGCCCAGAATGAATCTGTGCTTAAGTCTCGAAGGTTCTGTTTGTTTGATTCCCTATTACATAATGACAATGTTTGTGGGAGAATCACAGAACCATACCGACAGCCCATTTGATTTTTTTCCTCATTTTCAAAAGTTCTAAAGTGTAAAATATAGTTGAAATATCCACAATCCCAAAAGACCAAACTGAAAATCTGAGATTGAAAATATAATTTAAACCTGAAAATAATCAGAAAGTTTAGGGTTTTGGAAAATAAAGAAAGAAAAACTACTGGCTGCATCCAAAAATGCATATTATACAGTCGGTAAATTAAACATGATACCCGAATTCACAGTATTCATAAAACAAAAAGTACACAGGTGTACACATATTCTGAAGTACACATCCATCCACAAACACTTTACTATTCCATAAGGCCATGGGGGATTTGTGAATGGCATGAAGCAACTCAATTTATGCTGGTAGGCCACGTAATATGTCATGTCAACATGACGAATATAGTATATCCAAACTGCATTCATACATATTCATACATAGATCATGCTTTTTTAACAGCAGTGAAGTAATTACTCAAAAAAGAGAATATGCCATTTCGGACACAATTTTTCCAGTTAATCCTTTCCCTTAATTTGTTGTGGTGATAATGTATTGGGGGGGGGGTCAAATTGTTTTAAAATATACACAGGATTGAATGTGCTCTGGAAGCTCTACAGCTACTCCATTTCTGTCCACACTGCTCTGTCAATCACAGAGGTTCACAAATGAACCCCTGTAGCCCCTGTACAAGTACTGATGTTCCTGTCATATCAGCTATCATAAGCATCTAGTGTTGTAAACATGTCTGAAAATATTTTTCCAAGCACAATACTTCAAATTATTGCCAGGTATGTTTTTGTCTGAAAGACATAAAGATAGTAAAGTGCATAATCACAAATAAATACAACACCGACAGAAATATATTTTCTTTTAGACTTTGTGTTTTTATGGAGCTTTTGTTTTATTCATAGATGATCAAACATATTGCACAATGCAGCAACAGGACCACCATTTGACCTCTTCTTGTCACCTTTATTTACAGTTGTCCTATCTATTGATTCTGAATGAACAAGCCTGAACAGCTGTTCTCCTGCTAACCTTCTCTACAGTATATTTTAGTTCACTATTTCACAACCCATGTGCCTAAAACAGCTTCTCCTTTTCTACTGACTATGGCTGTTTTTTGGCCCTATAATGTTACACTGTTGGGTTTCCTGTATCTGGAATTATCTATGGATTTTCCGCACTATCTGTGCATCAGTTGTGGCAGCAGTAGGATGAGGTAAACCGCAGTGTCCCAATGTCTCCACGTTGAAACGGAGTATAATTCTGACTCCTATATGATAAACGGTTTTGTTCGGCTTGGCTTTAAATTAAACATAAAATATGCATTTATTTATTTAAAAAAACCCTGCTATTTCAAAACTCATGCCACTTTTAATATTTTGCACATTTCTGCAATTCTGACTTTTTTAAATGTTCCATTTTTATGTGAAATAATCCCATTTTTTACATTATGGTCAATTATATATATAAATTTTAAAGCAAGAAATAATCGAGTCTTAATAAAGTCCACTTATAAAGTAAAATGTATACATTAAAATAAATATAAATGTTTAAAAAAATGGAAATTGCCTCATTCAAAACATTTTAGCCTTAAATAGAAAGATAAACAGATAAAAAAAAAACACTAAATTCTTTACATAACAGCCACTTCTCCTTTTCCAGTTTGAGGTTAAAAGTGAATGAAGTTCCTCTAATTGACTGCATATCCAAAAACAAAGTGCTTTGTAATTATATAATATCCACTATGTGCATAACAAATAGCAAAGAGACTGATAACTCAGTTTTTTAAATACATAGAGGCCTACTCTGAAAAAAATTGAAAATTGAAAAATTTACTAAATTTCTTTAAGGTAAATGGTTGCAATCAATTTATTTTAGCTTCAAATAAACAAATTTAGTTGACTTAACTTTCAACATTGTTTAATTAAATGTAGCTAAAATAAATTGTTTGCAACCTCTTACCTTAAAAATAATTTGTAGCATTTTTTTCAGTGTAGTCTCAGTTTAGTTTTTTTGTTTAGTTTATTTGCACAAAGGTAAAAAATATACAATAAAAACACAACAAAAAATCCATATACTGTGCAGGGAGAGGCAGAAAACCCAAAGGGCTTATTTAGATCCTCCACCTAAACAATGAAAAAACAAATAAACTCATGAAACTAAAAGAAAAACTCAATTACAATAACAAATATATAAATACAAATGACAACAAATTACAATATATGTCAAAAAAATTAGAGAGAAAAAAAACAGAAATAATATACTCAAAAAACAAACCATCTATGGCACATAAAATACATAAAGCACAAGATAAATTATTACGGAGCAGCATTTAAATGATCCTTTATTCTTCTTTTATAATATATTAAAGAGGAAAAAAAATTGCTAGATGAGATAAATCATTCCATAATTTAATACCCCTAAATCTTATCAAGTATTGACCTCTACAAGTGAAAACTTTAGGAAAATGAAAATGTGAAAATTGATGAGTTAAGTAACAATGAACCTGTGAATTTACTTTAAAATGCATTCTAAATTGCTCTGGAATGTTACCCTCACTTGAATATCTTATACATGAAAACACATATTTAAAAAAGTATTAATAAATGGTAAGAACCTGAAGTTTATGAAATAAAGAAGCAGATGAAGCATATTTGTTTGATCGGGTTGTAATAAAATGCTTCTTAAGAACAACATTTTTTGTAGTTGTAGGAAAAGTACTCGCCCAAACAATATTACAATATGAAAGATACGGATAAATTCTTTCCAACTCAAAGTCTCATCAACAAACTGTCAGCACATTGACACGGGACACAGCTGTTACGGGGCTGACGAGACGTGAGACGTGCGGATCCATATGCAAGGCTTTATTATAGAACATGGTCAGAAACAGGCAGGGTCAGACATCGGCAAACAGGTATGGCAAGGGCAAGACAAAGCAATCCGTGGAGCAAGCGTGGGTCGATGATCAGCGAACAGTATCCAAAGGGGCAAGGCAGAGAGATAATCCAGAGACTAGAGCAATAATCCAAACGGGGAGCAAACAGAGTCCAAACGGCAAGGCGAAGGGTTATTCCAGGAAACACGGGCAGGGTCAGACAGGGCAGGGTCAGACACGGCAAGATAAACACGGCAAGACTAAGGCTAAGACAATGACTATGGCTCTGTAAAGTTGCTATCGCTAGAAAAGTGATAAACGCTAACAATACTCGGCCCTGAGCAAGAGCAAGTCCCAGGCTTATATGGTGTGTGGTGGTGATTGGAAAATGGTGATCAGGTGTGTGTGATGTGTGAATGGTGACAGCTGTGATCTGTGCAATGGATTGTGGGAAATGGAGTCCAATGTGCTGTGAGTGTAAAAGTCACTGTGGTGAACGGGTGACCTCTAGTGGTGGTTGACAGGGAGAGCATGGACCAGATTCGTGACAACAGCGGTAAGTACAATACAAACAACATGTTTATTGAGTAGTAGCAGAGGGGAATGAGATGAGCAGAATGTCCAGGTAAGCAGGCGGGGAATGGGAATGTCTCTAGGGGCTTATCTGAGTGTGAATGTCCTTTTTCCTTTTCCAGGAGATCCGGAGGTTACAGTGGAGCGTGGAGACGGTGGAGAACAGGGATAGGAACACTGGAGCAACTGGTAAGTAAACAAAAGGTAAGTGGGTGAGGTTAGTCAACATGGAATGTTTGAGACCAGACAGTGAGCGAACGGGAGGACTCCATAATAATTTTTGATAAATCATTTGGGTATATTTTTTTTACCACTAAAAATTATAAAACTTGATTTTTTTATATTTAAAGATTTTTTTTTTATTAAACCAATTTGCATAATCAAGTAGACCATCATTTGCATTCTTAATCATTGAATTAAAATTTGGGTGAGAGAGAACTAAGGTTGTATCGTCAGCAAACATTACTGGAGTAAGAATATTTGAAACATTCGACTGGTCATTTATATAAATCCGAAATAGTAATGGTCTAAGTATGGACCCCTGAGGAACCCCACAGAGTAGACTTGCTTTGCTAGAATAGCAACCCTTATAACAAACAAAATGTCTTCTATTAAAAATATAATTCATCAACCATTTATATGTAAAATTATGAAAACCATGTTTATACAATTTTTCCAATAAAATGTAATGATTAAGCGTATCAAAAGCTTTTGAAAAGTCAATAAATAAATAAATAAATGCTACAAGCAAATTATTGATTTTACAGTGCAAGGGTAACCTTGTCAATCAGGTGAAGCAAAGCCATATAAGTAGAGTGTTTTTTTCAGAATCCATATTGATGTTTACAAAGAATAAAATGTGAGTCTAAGTGAAAAAGAATCCGTTTATATACAATTTTTTAGATAAAGGTCTATAGCTGTTAAAACATTGTGGATCATTTGCTTTAAACAGAGGAATAACTTTAGCTATTTTTAAATCCCCTGGTACAATGCCTGTTTTCAAAGACAGAGAAAAAAATTGAACAAGTGGCTGCAATATTGAAAATTTCACCTGTTTGACAAGAAATACAGAAAAAATATCATGACCAGCTGAAGATAATTTTAATTCATCAATAATTTCACTTATTTCCTGAATTTCAGGTGGCTTAAAAATAGCGATAATAGGAAAGTTGCCTGATATATAATCTAGGGGTACACCATTACCAGTAGGGATATTATTAGCTAATTTATGACCAATATTAACAAAAAAATGTTTTTCATTAAATCACCAATCATTAAATTTTGGAGCTATGTCAAATGGATCATTAAAAGAATTTTCGCCATCCACAAAGTCTGAAAGTAATTCAGAATTAGTTTTTTCTCTTTGCAACAACTGATTTATTACTTTCCATTTAATATCATTTGAACATTTCTTTAATTTTTCACCAAAGTATTGCTTTTTTGCTGATCTAATACAATGGTTATATTTATTCCTGCAAGATTTATAAACACCATAGGTGAGAGGAGTGGGACTTAAAATACATTTTCTATAGAGTTAGTTCTTTGTCTTCAACATTTTCCGTAAAACTAACTGTAAACCAAGACTTATTAAAGTCCTGACTGAATTTCTTCGCAGAACTACTGACTGGAAAGCATTTATTAAAACTAGAACTAATAACAGTCATAAATTGTTGATATACTCTATCAGCATCATATTCTTTATACAAATCATCCCAAGAGGTACTAGAAATCTGAAATATTTAACTTACTCATAATTCTCTTTTGCTGAATTTCTTTTGATAGTTTAACCCTTTAAACCCTAATTTCAGAATAGTGAAATATAGGGAAATGATCAGACAAGTCTGAACATAAAACACAAGATTTAATTCCTTCACTTAGAGAATTTGTTCAAATATTATCAATTAAAGTGGCTGAATTCTCTTGTAGGTTTTATGAATAAGAGGAAAATAATAACTAGAATAAAGAATATTTAGGAAATCTGCAGTAGGGGTATCAAAATTCTTTAAGAGATTTATGTTAAAATCACCCAAAATATAACAATATGTATTGTTTATTGCTCATTGTTTATCAAATCAAGTAAGCTGGTAAAAATATAATTAAATCTTGAATACTGGAATCAGGTGCTCGGTAAATAACACCACCAATAATATTTCTTCCTCCAGGACCAATTGAGAGCTCAACAAATAAATGTTCCACATTAATTCTATCTGATTTTAAGGCAAGATCATCCCTAATTTAAAATGTATAATTATCATGAATAAAACGAAGAGACTCCACCTCCCAACCTGTTCTTTCTACCATTATGAACAGTTATATTTAGATAATTTAAACATTTCTCTAGAGTTTTCATTTAACCATGTTTCAGATAAAGCAATAATAAAAAACGGATGTTTATGTAAAGATAAATAATGAATAAAATGATCATAATTCCTAGATAAACTTCTTATGTAGAAAAAAACATTAGAAGGCAAAGATCTACATAAATCATTAAACTGATTTTCAGTATAAAAACTACAAAAGTTTGAAGCATTCAATAATGATTTTTTTTATTTTTTATAAATCTGGGTCAACATCAAAATTATAAGAATCAACTGTAGAAAGATCAAAAGGCTTAAAGGTCTCAGCTTCAAAAACAAATTGGTTGGAATCAATAATGTATATAAAGAAATATAAAGTATATGATTAACTAATAAAAATACAATAAATAGCTGATACTAAATTTATTGAACCAAACTCTGAACACTTGCCTTCCTTTGTTTTGGTGGATTTTGGATAGGTTGATGAACAATACGTTTGTCGTATTTCAGATATGCAATGTCACCTCTTTCTCGGGCTGATTTCATTGCTGGAAGTAGTTCTCTCCTTCTTTGCCGGATGGTTTCAGGCAAGTCCTCGTTAATAAAAATGCAAAAGTTGTCTGACTAAATGATCCACGCGCCTCATTGGGAGCAGAGAAACGATGTTTGAACAAAGCACATAATACACACAGTTATGCACATGATCTGTATTTAAATTATTACATAATACACACAATTATGCACATACTGTTTTTAAATTATTTACCCTTTTAAATTGTCTAAACAGACTTGCATGCCATGCACAAAGATAGGATATTCATTACTGACAATTGAGTCAAAATCAGCCAGATTCTGGTTCGCTTGGTCAGTGCATGTTTTGATAGTTTGTTTTTCAATTTGAAATTACCCCCCCCCCCCCCCCACATGATTGTAAAGCGCTTTGGGTGTACAGCAATACACAATAAAGCGCTATATAAATGCATCATTCATTCATTCATTCATTAAATAAGCATAAACAAGAAAACCCCTCCTTTCTGAAGTATATATTTCTGTGAATTTCTGTTGCACAGAAGAAAGCCCAATCTAGCAGAGGACTATTATTTTGTTAAACAGAACTGAGGAATGGCTGATGATGTTACAGGTCCAGATTTGGTTGACTAATCGGCGGAAAGGGGCATCCCGTGATCACCCACATGTGGAAAAACGTTTTTTTTTTTGTGGAAAACGAATTTTGAAGTCGTGTTCTACCCATGAACCAAAAAATTCTAAATAGAGCTAAAATCTAGTTTTTTGTTTTTTGTTTTTTTTTACAAGCAAAAGAAACAAATAAAGAAGCTGTATTCTCGTTTCTGCTTATCTCATTTCAAATTGAAAAATAAACTAACAAAGCATACCCTGATTGAAACGAACACATTTTAGATTGATTTATGCTAGTGAAGGCATAAATCAATTCTTTCTCACTACTCTCACAATTCAGACTTTTTCCCTCTGAATTCTGCGTTTACATCTTGCAATTCTGACTTTGTTCATCAAAATTCAGACTTTTTTTCTCTGAATTCTGACTTTGTATCTCACATTTCTACGTTTTTTAAACATGATTAAACATGATTTGAAACATGAGTTTATATCTCACAATTATTAGTTTATATTGTGCAATTATGAGGGGAAAAAAAGAAAGAAATGTGATATACAAACTCAGAATTGCGAGGGAAAAAGTCTGAATTGTGATAAAAGGTCACAAGGAACAACTAGACAACAACCACGGATGTCAAACAAATCAGTTTCAAGAGTGCTTGTCCGCTAGAGACAATAGTGTTGAACACATTCCTTTGCATTTCCATTCTCAATGCACATATTAACACAGATACACAATAATCCCAGAATAACTAATGGAATGAACTGAAACATTATCTGCACTGGTCATAGAATGTGAAAGCATTTAGAAGTTAGTGGGTTCATGTTTATGGGAGTAAAAGTGGTGGATATTTTTAAAACACAGTGGGGCCTCCAGACATGGCCTACTGACCCCAGTCCTTGCAGTCACATGACATGCCATTTATCAGCATGGGGTGCGTGCATGCCCCTGTAGCCTGCCATGATTGGTCCAAACAGGTAGTTCACGTGAACATGGGATGATCGTCGGCAAAAATGTAATTTTGGTACCGGCCGGTTCAACTAGGAGGCTCACTCATTCCGGACGCACATTAGCACGAGCGTATTACTCCAGGGAGCTGAAGCTGCATGCACCAACACGAGACACTGGGCTTGGTGAAGAAGTTTGACCCAGTTCAAATGCCATAACACAGGTATGCATGAACTTATGCTCTCAATTTGCTTTTCTAGAATCATTTTAAAGCGCACTCGAAGAGTTGATTCGTGTTCCAGCATGCAGTGATCTTTAATTTAAGGGAGGGAGGAAACTTTTATCAAACACGGTCGTGCCCAGGGAAACGGCTGCAAACCAGGAAGAGCATGAAGCAGAGCTACTGCTAGGCTTAAACTTTTTAATAGATATGAAAAAGGAAAGCCATCTTGCATAACATTGGGGTTTTATAAAAAAATCAAAGATTGAAGGAATTGATCAGAAACGATGGCAGCAGTATGATAAAGCCTGATGGTATGTTGGACCTGGGCGAAAGTTGCAATAGCAATTGAGCTCCAACAGGTGCGAAACCATTCGATTCTAAAGCTAATTACTATTGCCTATTATTTCAACTCACAATTTTCTGTTTTAATCTAAAGCAAATCTATCTCGCGCCTTAACTAGTCCGACCGAAACAACGTTTCATTGTTCCTGACCGTACATGGATACAAGCTAGTGGGTGAGATTTTGGGAGCGTTGTAACATGACTTTTATTAATTTTTTTTACTAATATTTGTCTGACTATTTAAATAGTTAAAAAATTTTATGGAAATATTGGAAATGGAAACAATGTTTATAAAAAAAAACGTGTATGGGTTAGTTGTTCTAACTATTATAGAGGCAAATATAGGATAGCACGCTACAATCTATATGGGACGAATGGAAGTACATTGTAAAATAGTGTCAACCCTCCTTATCTCCTCAGCTGTGACATTTCTAGATGAAAAGCTTGTGCAAGTTTATGGCAATTCTATTTTGACCTGTAAACCCATATTTATTAAACAGCCTTGCATCATCTACTCCAGGGTTGCTCAGGTCTTGCCCTGGAGGGCCAATGGCCTGCATAGTTGAGCTTCAACCCTGAACAAACACTCTTGAACAAGCTAATCAAGGTCTTCAGGATCACTAGAAAACCACAGGTAGGGTGAGTTTGATCAGGGGTTTAGATAAACTCTGCATGGCAGTGGCCCTCCAGGACTAGATTTGAGAAACCCTGATCTACTGTCACCTTATTAGGTGGTTGCTGCTCATCAGCAGTAGTAATTTATGAAACTAATTTGTAATTGTTTAAAACAGGGATGTTAATCTCAGCTCCTGGAGGGTTTAGCTCTTCCGACACACCCATAGTAAAGTAAACCCAAAGACATTTGTTTGCTGGTTCAAGTGGGTTTAATTAGAGTTGGAGCTAAACTCTGGAGTGCTGTGGCCCTACAGGAACGGAGTTTGACATTCCTGGGTTAAACGGCTAGTGTTACAGCTTGCACTGTATTACAATACTCGCCAGTCTGAAAATTAAGGTTTTTTTTTTCCTAAACAAAATTTCCATTTTTAGTGACCATTAGATGCCATATTGTCAGATAATCAAGTTATTTGGTGTAAAGATTAAGATCCTTGATTTTTAATTAAATGTTTTACAAATTATGAACACTAGAGGGTGCTCTCTTTTGTAGTTCAGTCTCTTTGGTTCTGCATGTGCTGCTCTATATCCCCTCCACCTGGCCTCCAGCTAAGATAAACTTGTTTGACCCACTTACTGCAATCTTTTGCTTAATGTTTAATTATTTGATTCAGAGTCTATATTAAGCACTGATTGCTGTGCATATTGATTTGATTATTTTAAACAGAGGATAGGTTAAGGATTTCATGCTGTGCAATATTAAAGTACAAGTGCGAGATTTTAATTAGTCACACATTGGAAGGTTTCATCAGCTTTCAATCAACATTCACAGACCTGGACAGACCTTTTTCACTGTAGTAATGTGGTTATTAATACACATTTCTGCATTTTCAGTGCACGTGGCTGCTGTCACAACGAACCCACCATGCCGATTGAACTCGCCATGCCGATTTATCTGACAAACGAAGAGTTCCTGATCCCGAGGGTGTCTAAATACAGCAGACCCTTGCGGCCATGTCTGCACCGGTGTCAAAGTACCAAACTTAGTTTTGGCTCTCATAGGGACCCAGAGTCGAATGGGTCCTGCGCACCCTTGACGATACCTGGCAGGGCCAAAAAACAAGTATCTTTTGCTGATCACAAGGGCCTCGCCCTGACGATGGTAAAGGTCTTTTCTGAATTTAATGACCCTATTGACATCCCAACTAACATCGTGCAGTTTTTTAGCTCTTCGGTGACTCTGCCAGAAGGGAAGGACAAGTTAACCCTTGACTTTGACCAGCCGTCTGCAGATTACTTAAAGTTTCGTCAACGTATAGAGAATGACAACCTCTGCCTCGAACACTGCATGCTAAGGGAAAAATCTATAGCAGGCACGGTCAAAGTCAAAAACCTTTCCTTTGAGAAGTTCGTTAAGCTTCGCATTACATTTGACACTTGGAAAAGTCACACAGACATAGAATGCCAGTACATAAAGGACACTTACACCGGCTCAAACCGTGATACCTTTTCATTCAAAGCTACTTTGCCTGATCAGGTGCTTCCACATGAACGCATCGAGTTTGCTTTTTGCTATGAGGTCAATGGCGTAACGCTCTGGGACAATAACCAAGGACAGAATTATAGAATCGTTCAATCAGCACTAAAGAAGGGTTCAAATGACTCTATGGGTGACCATCAGCGATATGGTGTGAGCGATTGGGACGTTCTTTTTGACCGATACGGCAGCCCCAGATGCTCAAGTGGGATCTTTCCCAATTGGCCAAGCTATGCTGGATATGAAGACATTGGTCCATATTACTAAGAATCCGTTTTTTGGGGCAGTTTATCCTGCACACATATCCATCAAACATTGTGATAAATGCCTCCTTAAAAAACAAGTTGTTCTTTGACCAAGGACCTGTTGGACTGTGAAGCCATATGGACACTTGAGATATTTATCGTCAATAATATTGGATTATGTTGTTCAATAGAGAATGAGTTATGTTTTTAAAAATAGTGTTCATGGTGCTATACGAATGTAATTTATAATTTTTTTTCAATGCTAGTTTCTTTCTAGGGTTATGTGAAAGTTTTCGAGGTTGATTTTGGGTTTGTATGGATTTGCGTGGACCTTTTATAAAATGAAACAATGTTAATGAAGTCTAAGTAAATCTGCAGGCCAGTATATTTGCCAAACTGTAAATCATGGTCATAAAGTTTTGACTGAAATGAAGCTCTTTCTTGAACAGCAAATGGTTTTCATCTGAAAAACCTTGCTAAGAGCAAAGACTGAATGCCCCTACATATTTTCATATGTTTTTGTTCTTTCCTGAACAGCTCATTTTTAATGTAAAACTCAAAGTATTTACATTTCTGTATTTTAATTGACTATAACTGATTCTCACTGACTGCACAACAGGATGATATTAGTGGTACAAGTTAATATGTAATGTGTATCATTTGTTCAAGGTAATGTAGGCACTTTAATTTGTTGTTTAATTTCTTGTCACCCATTTTAAGTTGCATTGTTTGAGTGTGAATAGGGGTTTTCCAGAATCACTTTAAAGACATTGTTAAAGTTTTCTCTGTGGTATAAGGTATGTTCATTATCTGCATTTTAATACAATGTTTTAAATGTTCATTGTATTTAAAAACTTCAAATAAAGTATTGGAGCAAAAAATACTTATCTGTCTTGTCCTCATTGAAAGATGACCGATAATTACTTTACTAGCAATACCAAGGAGTATATTTATTTATTTTTGATAATATTTCAAGTGTTACTTCTCGGTGTATAGTTGTCTCTGCAGATTGATTAATCTCAGATAGGAGAAAGTTACACACAAATTACTTTGAGAAGATATTTATTTTGGAATTATCTGAAGGGGGCTCTTATTTTTACGTAATGACGAGTACATGATAAACTCGTAACAAAACGAAGTAAAAATAAATACATTTTGATGGGGCTTTTATTCTACAATTGTTCGATCTTTCCGTGACTACTTCCTGTGTACGTTGAAACGTCAGGGTCAGCGTCTATTACTTGGTCCACGATTAAGAAACAGCAGCTAATCTTAAATTGAATTCTTTGCAAACGGGCTAATTTGAAGTACAATGTACAATAAAAGAAACGTGAGAAATATAGACAGCCATTAGGGTTGTAATAATTCGCCCGGAGCCGAGCGTGAACGCGCGAAACCAGATGTGAATGTTTCTGAAATGAAGTAAATTGTCAAAACTGATGGAGTCGCAGAAGAAGACCAGTCAACCTGCAAATAAGACTTCAACGTCTGAGAAGGATGAAGAGGAGCAATGCTACGCTACTGTGAGTGTCTAAAGAGTATTGCTCTGGTAAAATAATGCATTCCTAATGTTTCATGTTTCAATTACCCCAATTATATTACAGGCCAAATACTTATTATTTGCTGTAATACTTCGTTGAGTGTCAGCTTATGTTAGGTGTTGTTTTTGAAATAAAGTAGTTTACCTAAAATGTAAATTTGCTCACATTTCTTTTAACCTTATGGTCATTAAAAATAGTTTTTCCTGTTGCTCACCAGTGGACCTTCTGCAGTGAATGGGTGCCATCAGAATAAGAGTTCAAACTGCTGATAAAAATATCACAATAATACACGAGTACTAATCCACACAGCTCCAGTCCATCATTTAATGTCTTACGAAGTGAATGTTGTTTGATAAAAGTTAAACAAATCCATCATTCATGTCGTCGCTTCACAGTCCATTGTATTGCTTCCTCCAGTGAAAAAGTCTACTGACATACTTTAGAACTGTTCTTGGACTGTTTTCAGTTGTAAACAGTGCTTGATCTGTGTATATTTCTCTCCTGATTCAGCGATATTGTGGATAGAGGACTTATTTGAAGTTAAGAACATCTTAATGATGAATTTAGTCGTTAGAAACACGCAGCATATCACTTCACAAGGCATTAATTGATGGAATGGAGTCTTGTGGATTGTGATGTTTTTATCAGCTGTTTGGACTCTCATTCTGACGGCACCCATTCACTGCAGAGGGTCCATTGGTGAGCAAGTGATGTAATGCTAAATTTCTCCAAATCTGTTCTGATTAAGAAACAAATGCATAAACACAAGGATGAAACAACACTAAACAATGTTTTATTTGCTTGTCTCACATTTAGACTTCTGTGAGAAAAATGAGAAGCAGAAGCCTTCATCACCGAAACAAGGAGATTTCAGTGATCCGGTATATAAAGAGATTGCAGTGGCAAATGGCACCATTAACTGAATGAATAGAGATGAGCTGCGTGCAAAATGTGCTGAGCTGAAGCTTGACACACAGTAATGAGAGCTTTTATTATTATTATAATTGTTTTGTTTTACCTGCCATTTACTCCAAATTCATTCATAGTTTTTTTTCTTTTCAGGGGAGTTAAGGATGTCCTGAGGAAGCGCCTATAAAGTTACAAAAAGCAAAAACTGATGCATTCAGGTGCTGCAAATGGGAACGCTGATACATATTTTGACTACATCTGTGTGGTGGATTTTGAAGCAACATGTGAAGAGAATAACCCACCTGACTACCTGCATGAAATCATTGAGTTTTCTATGGTGTTGATCGACACGCACACCTTGGAGATTGTGAGTTGGTGAGGGAACGGTCTGGAACATGTGTGCTTGATTCGTGCCAGGCAAACATGGTACCATACAGTATATTTAGTGTTACCTTTTTTTTTAGGATTGATCTGCTAGATGTGAAATGTTTTTTTTAATTTGTGCCAAAATGAATCATGATAGATTTTCGCAAAGCCACAGTGATTAAGCCCATGAACTGATCTTAACACTAAAATGTAACACTTTTTTTTTCCTCCCCATTCCTGTCATTACAGGTAGACTCATTTCAGGAGTATGTGAAGCCAGTGGTGAACCCACAGCTCTCTGAGTTTTGTGTAAAACTTACCGGAATCACACAAGATTTATGAACTGCATATTGAATTAAATAACAATTTAAAATCTCTTCAATACCAGCCAAAAGTTTAAAGCTGTAATTTTTTTTGAAAGGCTCAAATTATTTTAAAGTTTCAAAGAGTTAATTTTTCAAATAAAGGCTATTCTTTTGAATTTCGCATGAAGGCTCATGTAACACTGAAGATAATGCCTGCTTAAAATTTAGCTTTCCCATCATAGGAAGACTTTACATTTTAAAATGTATTAAAAAATATATATATATTGTTTCATATTTCTGTGCTTTTTTAAATTACTGTTATATTTTTCATCAAATAAACGCAACTTTAGTGAGCACAAAGAGCCTTCCTTCAAAAACACGCGCACACAAAAAAAAAGACTGACCCCGAATTATTCCAAGGTTTTAGTCTAAAACTGAATGCAAAGCATTTGCTCAAGCGTTCATTTTTAATTCACCATTTTAAATGGTGGATGAGACAGGAACATTCCATCAGGTTCTAAAGCGAGCAGTTTCCTGGCTACAGGAAAAAGAACTTGGCACAAAATACAAATATACATTTTTGACAGATGGGTAAGGATGAACCAGACATGTTAATCATGACTCTAATAAAGTTCAATACAATGTACAGCTCACTATCTTGTCTGTGTAGGTCATGGGACATGGGAAAATTTCTTCATACTCGGTGTAAACTGAGTTGCATCAGATACCCACAGTTCACCAGAAAATAGATCAATATCAGAAAGTCTTATGGAAACTTTTATAAGGTTTGTTTTCATGTTAATTTTTCTTACGATTCCTTACAAAGTCAAAGAAAGAAAATCCGAATGAAAAAAATAGTGTATTCGGATGTAAATAAAGGATCTTGATATCTAAATTGTGCAAATGCCTTAGGATACGTTAAAGAAGAGTGTCTGATATTTTAAATAAAAAGTTGGCTTTGGAGTATTACATTTGAACAAATACTGATGTTTTCGTGTGTCTCATGCTTGTTTCTTTCAGGTTCCTCGTACTCAGACAAAACTAATCTGCATGCTGGAGAACCTTGGTATGCAGTATGATGGACGTCCCCACTGTGGTCTAGATGACTCCCGCAACATTGCCAGAATTGCCATCCACATGCTGAAGGATGGCTGTCAGCTGCGGGTGAACGAGTGCTTGCATTCAGGAGAACCGCGGATCATGCCTATCTCTGCCCCTATTGAAGGAGCCCCAGCACCTCAAAGCCCCAAGAAAAGAGACTGAAAAGATCATTTAAAGACTCTTTCACAAAAATAACATTGCTTAATTTGTCTCAATGTGAATGTAAGATAAATGAGACTAACTAATGTGGGTTTTCTTAAAATTGTTCCAGAAATGTATACAGTTTCTTTTCTGCAAAAGTTTACACCATAGCAGATCAGTAGGGTGAGGCTGTGCTTTCACTTTTACTGAAAATTGAGTTTATGTAGTACTGTATTTTGAAACTTGCTCCTTGTAAACTGAAACAGTAGTTTCAAGTAAAAGGCTTTTTTCCAAGCCTAACTTATGTGTGATTAATACTTGCAATACTGCATTGCATTGCTTTTCTTAATTCATGTTGCACATCCAATGAGAAACTCAATTTGTAATCTTGTCAATAAACATTTTTTTTATGATGCCACTGTACAATATTATTTTAAGAGATATATAATTTTGTATGCTATTTGCTCAAGATCTAATTTTCAAGTGTACTACTTTTTTTTTTAAATTAAACTCTTATTGGGTACTTTGCACCTTAATAGTCTATGCAAAGTTTAGATATGTTTTGGTTATGCAAAATGACTTGTCAACACAAAGTTCACTCTGTTGCTGGCCACCATATCTAATTTTCCAAGGCCATGCAATAACAGATAATGACTGTTAACAGTCATAATCATTTTAATGTACTGATGTTGTTGTAAAATGTTTTATTAGTGCATGTAATTATGCAAAATAGCTCAGTTTTTTAATGTGAATATTTTTTTATCTGATTAGGTATTAGTTTAGCTTGAGTAATGCAGCTGAGCATCATGTCCAGTAGATGGCGTCAAATAACATTTTCTATAAATAATCGTAAACACCACAAAGCCCACCACCATCAATAAAGTCAACAAGGAGACAGGCGGGCTAATTGGCATGAATTTGGTTTGTTTCCTTTATGTATTTTGTTTTTCTGTCCAGGTTGTTTGTACAAAGACTAAAGTCCCTTTCATATAATAAGCAAACAGGCTTCAGCGGGTCTTCATGTGATGTTTTGGAAGAAAGCTATTATTTACATAGGCGCACGGTCTTATGATGTTACATAATGTTAGTAATACCGAAACTATAGAAACGAAGTTACTTTCACATCCCATCTTCACCGCACGCGACGCTACTAAAATCATTATTAATATATATATATTTTTATTTATTATGCAATTATGTACATATTAATACAAACATATACAACTCACAACAGTAATAGATTAGAAAATAATAAAAGCAAACGAAAAAGGGTATACAGAGAGAGAGAAAAAAAAAACACACATATATATGTAAATCTTTACCAGGGGAAAAAAGGTTATACATATATTAAATAACCAAATTAAACTTACATAATGCTTCATAGGTCTTTTGAGCTTTTCTGTTTCTAATATTGTGCAAATTAGTACCATATAGTTTAATTTTTTAATAAAATGTTCACAGTTTGGCTTGGCTTTAGCCCATTTCTTTACATGAATATGATACTTTCCAAAATCATTATTAATACCGCTGCTAATACGCGACGCGTGCCTCGTCATCACCCAACTGACCAATCAAGGCTTTTGTTTACGCCAGCGTTGCGTCGCTGGCTGGTAGAGAAGGTGGGGCTTTGACGCAGTCCTGCTCCTGTGAACGTTCACTGCTGGCTGCACGCGCAGAGAATAGGCGAGACACACAAGGCAAGACTACAGCAGCCACCACTGCCCTTCTTTCATTCTAACGCACTGGATATGTCTTAGATTTTTTTCTCTCATGTGGTATCAATGGACGCGCTGACGGAGTCGCCAGCCTCGCGCACTGGACTGATGTGACTTGACGCGCGCGTGTGGTTTTTATCCTGCGGTCGATGGCGCAGATAAAGAGGATGCGTGAAAGAACGCAGCCCAGCCCTGTTTTCCTGAATGCGATTGAACAGAACTGCATATTTTCGGATGAAGATGAAATCGGCTTGTTCTAAATGTTGGTTTCATCTGGATTGCTGTGCGGAGAACCCGAATCGATAAAGCAAGTGAAAGAGGCACTATGCTGCCTAAGTGATTGATCACTGTGCTCAATGAGAACAAGGAGGAGCCCGGCTTCGATACGATGGCTGAGGAGAATAACCTGAAGACAGCTAGATTATGGAGGGATGCTGCTTTGCGCTCCAGAAAGCTGAGGAGCAATCTGAGACAGCTGACCCTCAGCACCAAAAACTGCCAGAAAATCACATTACCTGAGGACATAAAGGAGATTGAGGTCCTCAATCTGGGCAACAACTCCCTTGAAGAGCTTCCAGAGGGACTGGGCTCAACCCTGACCAGGCTTCGCATCCTCATCCTTCGTAGGAACAAGTTTGCAACAGTTCCCACTGCAGTATTTCAACTTAGTCAGCTGGTTGAATTAGATATCAGTCACAACTCTTTGAATCACTTTTCAGAAGATATTGATCTTCTCAAGGGGCTTAAAAAGTTCTGCATCAGTCATAATAAAATCCAATACCTGCCATCTCAGATTGGGACTTTGCAAAGTCTGGAGGAGCTTGACATCAGCTTCAATGAGCTGCGTGATTTCCCCAGGTCATTTTCACAGCTCAGGAAGCTCAGAACGCTTGATGTGGATCATAACAAGCTACAACGTTTCCCTTCTGAAATACTTGCCCTCTCTGATCTGGAGGAGCTTGACTGCTCTGGGAATAAACTAGATGGTCTTCCGGGTAACATCATGATGCTCCAATCTATTAAAATTTTATGGCTCAGCAGCACTCACCTCTCATTTTTGCCTGAAACATTTTGTGAGCTGCAGAACTTGGAGAGCCTGATGCTTGATAATAATTTCCTCACAAGCCTGCCGCAATCGTTTGGGAAACTGCAGAAGCTGAAAATGCTCAATCTCTCCTCAAACTCTTTTGAACATTTTTCTCAGGTTATCATCAAACTCACCAGTTTGGAGGAGTTGTATTTAAGCCGGAATAAACTGACATTCCTCCCTGAGGAGATAGGACAGCTGTGCAATCTTGCTAATTTGTGGTTGGACAATAATAGCATAACGTTTCTCCCAGACTCTATTGTAGAGCTAGGGAAATTGGAGGAGCTGGTTTTACAGGGTAACCAAATCGCCATCCTCCCAGACAATTTCGGAAAACTAGCCAAAGTCAACATCTGGAAGGTGAAGGATAATCCTCTCATTCAGCCTCCGTATGAAGTGTGCATGAAGGGGATCCCTTACATAGCTGCCTATCAGAAGGAGCTTGCACATTCCCAACCTGCTGTAAAACCAAGGCTTAAACTGGTTTTGATGGGCCAGAGAAATGCTGGGAAAACCACACTCAGGCAGTGCATTGTCAACAAACCGTCAGATGCCAAGATGGCCATTGGATGTAGGGGTATTGATGTGACGAACTGGGTAGCGGATGCAGATCGGAGTCTTACATTCATTGTATATGATTTATCTGGTAAGCAGAACTATGATCTTATCAAACCCTTTTTCCTGTCTCCCGGAGCACTTTATGTTTTGGTGGTGAATCTGAAATTGTATACTTCAAAGAGCTTCTACTCCCATGTTGGCGGTCTCCTCCACCTGCTCAGTGCCAAGGTACCACATGCAGTTGTGTGTATTGTAGGCACCCACAGTGACTTATGTGAAGAGGTTGAGATTGAAGAAAAGTGCCTGGATATTCACAGACAGATTTCGCTCCAGGAAAAAACAGACACTGAATGCCTACAGGTGCTTGCCCTGCAGGTTGACGATGCCCTTGAGCAAGGTTACGATGTTCGGACTTCTAGTCCCCATGTTCTGTTTTATGGGGTCATGGATAAAAACTTGCGACGTAAAAAGTCTCAGTTGCAATATATGCTCAACAATCGACTACAAATCCTGTCTCCGGTGATTTGCGTCAGCTGCATGGCGGCTCAAAGAAACATCCAGCATTTGAAAGAGAAGCTCATGTCTGTCGCCGATCACAGGGAGATTTTCCCCAATCTTCACAGAGTCCTGCCAAAGTCATGGCAGATGCTTGAGGAACTGCATTTTAAGCCACAGGATTTATGGCTTTCCTGGTGGGATTCGGCCCGGTTGGGCCTTCAGGCTGGGCTGACGGAGGACCGCCTGCAAAGCGCACTCTCATACCTACACGAGAGCGGTAAACTTTTGTACTTTGAAGACAGCATGACGTTGAAGGAATACGTCTTCCACAATCTACCCCGCTTTATTGCCATCTTGAATGTGTTTTTTCAGAGAGACCTCGCTGCAATGCTTGAGAAACTACAGGCTGAAGGTGATGATGGAGATAGCGCCAGGTCTGTACAGATGCACGGTCACGTGGAGGGGTTTCTGTTTCATGGCTTGCTGCCATCCAATGTTATTCGATTGCTGCTTAAACCCCTGGTCCAGACACAGCAGGACTTGCACCTGATCATGACTCTGCTGGAAAAGATGGGCGTCTGCTACTGTGTCAACAAACCTCGCAGCAAGCCACTTAATGGGGCCACCGTCTGGTATAAGTTTCCCAGTCAGGTCAGCGATGAGGAGCCCCATCCAGAGGCCTCGGCCAGTGGGGGCTCGTCGATCTCTGGTCAGTTCTTCTCGGTTGAGCAGCTGCAGATTGAATACAGGTTTCCTTTCTTTACCCCTCTTGGACTTTTTGCACGGTATAGCGTGCAAATCAACAGCCATGTGGTGCAACGGTCCGATGGAAAGCATCATATCTTTGCCTATCGGGGTAAAGTGCCTGTGATGATGAGTTACCGGCCCTCTCGGAGCAGATTGCAGCCTGAGACCCTCTCCATTTCCAGCCATGCATCCTTGCCAAATATCTGGACAGCTTGGCAAGCCATTATTCCCTTAGTGGAGGAGTTAAATGTTCTTCTGCAGGAATGGCCTGGCCTTCACTACTCTGTGCATGTCCTGTGTTCCAAGTGCCTGAAGAGAGGGTCCCCCAATCCACATTCCTTTCCAGGTTAGTGTTCTAACACTTTCCAGGTCTTGTTTCTAATACAGTTTGTGACCATAATTTCTTATTGCCTCCACATAGCTACATTAATGCTAAGGAATAGTTCACTCAAAAATTTTAATTCCAGATCGTTCCAGACTTGTATGACTTTGTGTCTTCTGCAGAACACAAAAGAGGATATTTTGAAGAATGTTTTAATTGTATTTACCCTTACAATTAAAGTTAGAAGAGCCCAATCAACTTTGGACCTTTTATTGAATGGACAAAACATTTCAGATATTCTTTTTTGTTCCACAGAATAAAGAAATACAGGTTTGGAATGACCTGAGGGTAAGTAAATGATGACAGAATTTACATTTTTTTTCGAGTGAACTATTACTTTAACATAATTTAGAATGGTGTGTTATGATGGAAAACAAGCTGTTAACCAGATACATTCATTCTTTTACAGTTTATGACTAGAGACTTATTAAAATGTTTTAGTTTAACACTGATATGCAGTCATAAATCTATTAGGCATGTATTTCAGAGCAAATAAAAAGTAGCATTAATTCTGCAGTGATGAATAAGGTAATCTTTGCAGTGCTGTCACTATGGAGGCGTATGTCTTGGTTTATTGCCAAGTAAACAATGATACAATAAACGGTGAATCAGCATGAAATGAAGTCATTTTGGGTTGGATCTAGGCTAAACAAAGAATGAGCATGACTGGCCATAACAAGAGAGAGGGGGGTGGTCTCACTGGGTTTGAAGCCACACCTAGAAACACAAATTAGCCTGAGCTGTCTGCCTTACTGCTGAGAACACAGACTCGCACATCCACAGCAGTAGAGAGGGTCACCATAGTAACATCATATGCCTTTCTTCATGGGATGCTGATTAGGTGCAGTAGCCACTGGCATAAATGGTAACTTAGGTTCCGGTATATATTTTTGAAAATCGTAAATAAAAAGAATGTTTTTTTTTATAAATTTAAATATTCTTGGGGGTCTTGTATTCTGTAGTTTTGCACCCTCTAAAACTTACATGGAATAGGTGCCATTATTGTATTGGCATCATGTTCATGTGTCTGTAGACAATTTGAGGTTAGTTACAAAATATTGCATAAAGATGTATAGGTTTGGTTCATCTAGGCCTTGGTGTCTTCTGACTTCATTTATGAAGACCTCACACACCTCCTAAGTTTCTGAAAGTGTAAAATGTTGGTGTGAATTCTTTCTGGCAAATATAGTTATTCTTAGCTTTAAGGAGCTCCCTGAGTGATATGTATGCTGTAATTTGTTGTGTTTATATCCAGTGTTGAAATAGGCACATTTTGAGTGTTATTTTAAAGATTAAGTGGTGCTGGCTTATGTTAGAGACATATCTCATTGAACACACCATGCCCATTTTTGCCAAATATCAAAGACAGCATTTGCTTAAGCTAATGTAATGAGGCTCAGTTTCATGTCATTGTATACTAATGGTTTCACACCTCCTGGAAACGAAACATTTTATTATGACACAAAGTACAATGACTCCATAAAATATGTAGTCACTTAAAGTGTCTGAATGTCATTAAATAAAAGGTCTAACCATTTGAAACTTTTAAAAAATGATGCTAAACCTTTTCTGAGAAATAATTAGAATTTGTTTTTAAAAACTATTTCTGATATTTTTACCTTTTTAATTTTGAACGGTATATCTATTGTTTGATAATTTAAAACCTATCAAATTCATTTTTTTGTGAAACGTTTGTGTTGTGTTTCTGTCAATAAATGCTACTTGATTTTTTTACTATATAATGCAGTGACAGTCATATGTTTTTAAGTGTAGCCTAAGTCCAAATATGTTTTGAGCCCATTGTTTTAAAAATGGTTAATGCATGACCATACTGTCATATTTGTGCATTACATTGTGCGTATTCTCAAAGGACTCAAGTTGATTTAAGTATGATTTAATGTTGCTAATAGAAAAAAAACCTTATTTTTTTTCCTGAAATTAATCGCAATTAATCACAATTAAGAGCTGCCACTGCTGAACGTGACGTGGATCTGACACACGTTTTAATATGAAATGATACATGTTGTTCTTGGTCTTTCAAAGTCTTTCTTTTGCAACATAATAATGTTTCACCTGGAAATTCTGTAAAATAGACCAGACGCTATGGCTCATTAGGTTTACAGTAATGTCTCCTAATGAAAGAATGATGTTTGTGTGATGTTTAAATAGCTGGGCAGGATGTCCTCTTAGGCTTGACAGCTTGTTTCCTGAAGTCACATGATGAGACAGGTTCAGGTGGGGCAATTCCTCACAATAGTTCTTAACAGGAGCTCACAAGATGTAAGGGCCGTGTGCTATGGCAAAGACCTGTTTGGCCTGCTTTTAATGAGTGCATTAGCTTGTAAGTACCCATTGTTATTGAAGGCTGGATTAGTTGAGCTCATTAATGTTAATAGATATTGACTGCAAGTGTTTGTGGTAGGGATGCCAGTCTGTTTCTTTGTTTTACCATATACAGGTCTCTAGAGCTAAGTAAAAACAGAACAACAAGTTTAGCAGCAAGGTATTTTGATCCTACCTTTAGGCATGATATTTTTGGCTCACTTGCATGTTGATTTAGTGTTGAAGCTCCACTCTCTGAAAGACTAAACACAGTGTGATGGTCACAGGCATTTCTCTTTTACTTCGGAGTTCAGAGACCCAAAACCGCTTTGTTTTTGGATTCATCCCGATGTCCAATAGCAGATCAGAGTGTTTTAAACCAATTGAGTCTCATATGCTGAAAACACTCAGCTTTAAAATTTTGTCATTTTTTAAAGAAATTCAACATTTAAATAGATAGATCAGTCTCAGTTCAAGCAGCATGTGAACGGATCTTTTCAAATTGGCTAGTTAAAGCATGAAATAAACATGAATAAACATCAGAAGGTGTTTTATTTAGGTCAATATACACCATTTTTCAAGTTTAAGTCCACCGAAGTTAATCTCCTACTCTCCTGTCTGGTTTGTTTGTTGGACAAAATGCTGGTTTCTGGATTATGATTTGTCAGTTCTCCTGTCAATCAAGCTCCCTGCAAAGGGTCAAATCATTTAATTGAATTTTCGTTGCATCCCTATACTTTTAATGCAATTCTGCATTTTGTTTGGACCTCAATTCAATTGAAATGAAGGACGTTAACTGAAATTTAAAAGGCTTTCTATCTCTATTGTCTAAGAACTTGTTTGGGAGTTCATAATGTGTCAAACTGTAACCTCTCAAACAGCAGACTGGAAAGAAAAGCTGGTGGAAGTGTTTTGCAGGTGATGTTTGTTGATTTGAACATACCTCACTCACTCCTTATTTAGTGAAGGAGAAGTTTGCACATTTGGATGTGCATGTGCACCTTTTTTGAATGTGATAAATGATAACCAAGTCTCTATTAATACAAGGTTCTTAAAATAGCAGATTTGTCCTCCGCATCCTTTTAAGTGCAAAGAAATGAAGTTGAGGAAATTACTTTTGACAGTTGACAGTTGGCTTGCATGGCTTGTTACATCCATTTGGCGTCTTCAGATAGAGTTTGAAAATGAGGAAAAAGCTGGCATAACCTGTTTGTCAGTGAACTCAATTGAGATGACATTAGGTACAGGAGCTCGTCTGACCCATTTAGAAACTGAGCCAACTGATATTTAGTCGTTTGGCTCTTGGACTAGGTGTTAGAAATAAGAGCCCTATGGTTGTTTCCTGAGCTAAATTCAGTCACTGCGCATCAGAGCTGGCCGAAGCACCTGCACTGTCAGCACACTGTCCTTAAGTCGCAAAAGTCTGCCTGTATCAACTGCCATGGACTTGTATATATGACAGTACATATGTTGTTGTTGGTTGAGTGTGTCACTGTGGTGCCAGAAAGTATCCATCCTGTCGGCGGTTGGGGTGGCAAGTCTTTTAGCAGTTTTTCGTAGCAAAACCTTGCCCATCACCTTTTCAAGTGATCTCAGCTTGATGGGAACCTTGCTGGTATTTTTAGATGTTTTGGGCGCCACGTTCCGAGCCAGTGAGAGACTAATGATGGTATTTCTGTACAGCGCAGTTTAAATGAAAGGGTTTTCAATAGTGCATTGTCAGAGTTTGAGTTATAGGCTCACTTTCCCAGATTTGGTGTATTTGATCGTTAGAACATGACATTTGATGTTTGTAGGGTTATATGGATATTAAAATTGATAACTGATAAATGTCTTATTTGATCATTTATTTGTTTTTGTTTTTTTACTAAGCTATTTGTTGTTTTAATTTCTTATTTTACTGGTTATAAATGTTATTTTAATAATAAATCAACATTTATAACTTATTTAAATATTTACGTTTTATAATTATATTAATATTTTAATAAATGTAATTTGATTAACACTTTACAATACGGCTCCATTTGTTTACGTTACTTAACTACATTAGTTAACATGAACTAACAATGAAAAATACTTCTAAAGCATTTATTAGTCTGTTCATATTAATTTCGACCTTTACTAATACATTATTAGAATCCAAAGTTTTATCTGTTAATATTAATTAATGGACCTGCTAACATGAACTAGTTGTGTTTTTATTAATAAACATTTACAAAGATGAATAAACTCTGTAACAAATATTTTTCTCATTGTTAATATTAGTTGATGAATTAATTAACATTAACTAATAAACCTTATTGTAAAGGGTTACCAAATAATGTACTATTTTGTCTAAAAAAATAAAAATAAAGTGAATTTAGGCATTACAACATTATAATGAACAGTATGAAAAATTTTAATTTTAAGATTTGCTATTAACTTTTCAGATATAAATTTAGACTTTATCACAGTTTTATTGTAAATAAGTTACAAGTTATTGTAAATAAAATTCATTTTAAGATTTGCTTGAAATGATATTTAACAGTGTGATTTAAATTGTTTTTGTTTTTTAGATGTAATCTTTTAAATCTTTTTAAATAATATTTTGAATAAATAAAAAAAAAATCACTAAATTCATTTTTAAATGCTACAAGTGATTTTAGGCTATACTACACAATTTAAGAGAGTATAAAAATGGAAGATGTTTTTTTTAAAGATTGATATTAAATATAAGATACAAGAAAAAAAAAGATAATTTTAAGCTTGACCAATAATTAGGTTTTAATTAGTTTTATTTGTCTTTTAAAAATAACTTTTTAAATATAACTTCAACCTATTTGTTGTAATTCAATAAGAACTAAATTTAGAGAGCTATTGTTCATTTAGGGTGCATTCACACTTGGTTCGCTTGCCTGGTCTGAACCAGAGTTCGATTGCTCCCCCCTCCCCCTGCCCCCGCTGGACTGCGTTCATATTATTTTATTTGGGTCCGAACCGCGGTTCGTTTGCGTCATCAAGCCAGAAGCTGTTTACCCCGTTGCTTAGTGACGACGGTGCGGGAGAAGGTGGCAAAATGCATACGATTGTGTCTTATGAATGTACTGCAAATGCTCTAAACTAAAGAACGCTGAAAGCGAACAGAAATGAGACACACAACTTTCTGCTTGCAGCACGTCAGTCACGCTCGTCAGGAAAGTGAGTGAAACACACACACAAACACAAATTTTTATCAAATAATACGGCATTAATAGCGGTTCACTTCTGTGATTTGGTACGATTGTGTTCACATCAGCAGCGAATCGTACCGGAGTTCACTTGAACCATACCACAGACCACCCTTTTTAAGCGGACTCGGGTATGGTTCGCGGGTGTGCACCCGAGGTCGGAAGACAGCGTTCACATCATCCAAACGAGCCGAACTCTGACGTCAGTCGAACCCGGGTGCGCACCAAAAGTGCAAGTGTGAAAGCACCCTTAATTGGCCATGGTAAGAAAATAATCTATTTACAGTTTCTATATGGTTGGGGTTTTTCCCCTTTACATTAGCTGTCTTCATCATGTGGTCTGCTGAAATGCTTTCTCTGTCTGTCTGGGTACGCAGGGTCAGTCTGATTCCTCTCTGAGATGCCCTCCTGCAATCTCTTTAATGGATTTGACAGGATTACCCCATGAGTGAAAGGGAACCTTAAGGACTGGCAATTAAGTCAAGGCAGAGCTTAAGTAATCACATGCAAAACGGTTACAGATAATTGTCAAAGTCTTCGGTGACACGGAGTCATAATGAAATCAGATTTTCCGCCTGTTTTTACGAAACTACCCTCAGGATAAGAACTGTTCCCAGATGACTTATGAAAGTGTTTTACCTCACAGGTGTAACATGTCAGAACCTGTACCAAGATAAAACATTATGTCTTTAGAACAAGAAGGAATAATGTAAGTCATAAAAAACTCAAGATAAGACAGAATTTATGAGATGGATGCGTTAAGATCCAGACGTTGCGGTTGGAACGTATGTGGCGTAGTCAGTCGGGGTCAACAGGAGGTTTGGGTGTTTGCAAGTATAGTTCTGATATGTATAAACCCGTTTCCCTCTATTCTTGCACTGGACCTCCGGAAATTCTGCCTGTGAAAACATTCCGCTGTCAGAATTCTGGGAAATGATGCTGATTTTGAGATTCAGTAATGGTCAGCTGCCGCATCTTTCTTTGTGTTTCTTTTGATTTTTATCTGCTCTCATGATGACTTTAGCTGTATCACAAAGGCAGTTTTATGTCTTCCCATTGAAACTATTGCCAAACTCTGGAAGTTTAGAGCAGGAAAATGAACGGCTGTCTGTAAAATATTATATTTTAAGCACGTTTGAATGATGATTTGACAACTTTTCATTGTTCTATATGCTCAATTTTTTATGCATTGTATTTAGGTCACATCTCACAGGCGGGAAAGATGGCTATCATATCTAAAAGTGGAACAGGAAACCTGGGGGTGGTTTTGCAGTAATGGATTGGCTCAAATATCAGTCTCACTTGAGAGTGAAAGTGATGCGTCTCTCATTTCACGTTTTGTGCGATTCTGTGCAGCTAATGATCTCAGATGTCTGTGTTTCATGGCAGTATTGCTGTAATTTTGTTTAAAATGGCTGGTTACGACAATCTCAGGCTGCCATTCTGGCTCAGGAAGAGTCTGTGAGCTGTGTGTTTGACCTATCGCCCCCCCATCTGTATGATTTTATGTTTGTTTTGCATGTCTCAGTCTGAAACCCTGTATTCCCGAGCACCGGAATAATCTCATGCTGTCAATCCTGTTATTACATTGTAAGCCTGCAGAATTATCCATGTGACCTGTGCAGGGCTGGATGAGTAGAAATACATGTGCCTTCTCTTTTAATGTTGTCATCACATGAGTCGCATCAGCAGATTCATCTGTGTCAGACATCAGGGGTTGAGTTGATAGAAATAAAATCCTCACTCTGCTGATTTTTCAGGACATTTTAGTGCTCAGAGTATTAGGAAACATGGAGAATATTGGTGCTTTTGCTTGATATATTTAGGGAGTGCCCGATTTTATGCACATGATAAGTCTTGAATAATGGAATTGTTAATGATTGTTCCTCATAAAAACATTTATTGAAACTTTAGATCCATGAAAGGTGCAATGTGCATCTAATAAACCAAGCCAGGCAAGAAAATGATCATTGCCATTAGAGATGAGAAGTACATTAGAGAATAATTTGTAACCATATTTGTTCAAACTAGTAGGGGTGGGCGATATGGAAAAAAATATAATATGATTTTTTTTAGAAATATCACTATTCACGATTTTATCACGATTCTTTGTCATGTTGGTTTTACTATTTTGGTTTTACAAGTTGTCTGAGCATTACAGCCAAACTAGAAAGACAAAGCCTTTCAAGGCAAAAAAAGACATGGTAGATATTTTAGCCAAAGTGGACGAAGATAAAAAATCTTTGTCATTTATTTTATCTTTCTTATTAAAAAATAAGAACAAAGATACATTACAAATGCACATAAAATACAAATAAAACAAACAGTGCTTTATTTTCAGGTACAATAGGTGTATTTAGCAGAGCATTCAATGAAATTGAATGAACAAATATAAAAACTTTAACTGTATTAATGTTTTTCAGTTAAGAATAGTGAGTGATTTTTCTCTTTGCGTTTAGTTGTTTTGTTAACGTTAAATGAATAGTTCCCCCAAAAATAAATATTCTGTCATCTGTCAATCCTGTCATAATGTTTTATTTTTATACCATCATTTACTCAAAAGTTGTTTTAAACCTGAATGAGTTTCTTTCTTCTGCTGAACATAAATGCTATTTTGAAGAAGGTGGAAAACCAAACAGTTGCTGGTCCTCAGTGACTTCCACAGGATTTTTCTTTCCTGCTATCAAATTCAATGTTACCAGCATTCTTCAAAATATCTTATTTTGGGTTCAGCACAAGAAATTAATAGATGTTTGAAATTAAATGTTAGGGTGAACTATCCCTTAAATGACAGTCGACAGCATGTTCAGTGTCCTGTCCCTTTAAGACCTGCACGCATCTAATATACAGGCACGCATCCGTTTCTATTTACTTTAATTTTAGAGATAACCAACTGAGATAAGTTAGTTGAGTAATCAGGTGCTGTTAGACAGGCTTTTTAGTGTGCGTGCTTCAGGTGTATGAGCTCAGAAAAAGCGCACATCAGACCAGCGCGTGAATTAAACATTTAACCAGCAAGGCTTGCGTGCAAATGTCCTGTCAGAGTAACTCTATCGCTGTATGTTATGTTGTACAGTATATAGAGACGGAGGCACCAGAACTGTAACTGATAGAATATGTTCTGTAGCACGATACTACGATGTTTCTTCAAAAGCAGATCGTGGAGACATTTTTATCGTCCACGATCAAAAATCGTCATATCGCACACCTCTACCAGCTAGGGATATAACGATTAATTGTGAGATGAAAATCGATTCAAATATTTGACGATTCAAAGCGGTTGAGATGTTGAACAAATCACGATTCATTTAGGAGTTGGAGTTTATATGAATGTATGTCTGAAGGGAACTTACTGTCTTTAGAAACGTTTAGGTGGTATTTTTTCTTTTCATCTTGCCTCTGTATAACGCATATTGAAGTTCATAAGTGCAGCACTGCTTCATTTACAGCGGAAACCAAGAAAACGCTTTAAGCTCCACCTGCTAGCAGAAAGTGAATCTGCGTCTCATTCAGCTCGTCTGCTGTTTCTATTTAATGCAGATATTTTTTTTTTTATGTATAGTTTCACAAAACTGAAGTCAGACCATTCTGTTTTTGCTTCAAATTTCGAAATTATACAATCTAATTTAGAACTGCTCATGTTGCATGTATGCAGCATCTTTGTTTGAATCGTGATTAAAATGCAGTGGTTGCTTCTAATTTTAAATGGAAAGAGCACAGACAAAGCCTTATTTTGTTTATATGAGAGATTTCTTTTATTTGTGTTACTTATTTGATTTGGGGTTTGTTTTAAAATTTCAATTAAGTTTTGTTATTTACATTTACATTAAATTTACATTTTGTGTTATTAGCAGATGCTTTTATACAAAGCGACTTACAAATGAGGACAATAGAAGCAATTAAAACCAACAAAAGAGCAATAATATCCAAGTGCTATATCAATATATTATTATAGTGTTCTATTTCAATTTCACAAAGAAACGTGCTGCATTTTGTCCAAGTAATAATAAAAGGACACATTTAATTTAGAATTTAAAGTCTTAAATCTCATTTTGTAAAAAAAAAATCATGAATCAAATCGTGAGTTGAGTGAATCGTTACATCCCTATTACCAACAGATAATTTTATATATTTTTTATTTTTATTGATCAGCATTAATTGTGCATTCTAACTTTTTGCATTTAGATAGCTTTTGTCAGTCTAACACTCAAAGTTAATCTGTAAAACACTAATAATTTAAAAACACTATTAAAAGTAGTAAATCACATAGGACTGATTATCCATTTTTCATACTTATAATTTTGTGATATGTATAATTGTTTTTTAATTGTTTTATAATTGTTGTTAACGACTTTTAGTGCGTTATTTCTTATTTATTTGGACAATTTTTTATGCAAACTGTAATATGTCGCTATATGTACATATTATATAACATTATTTTAGTTTTTAAGTTTTTTATTATTATTTTAAATTTATTTAGACAAAGTAGTTTAGAATTTTGGCTATTTATCAGTTATCAACCATAAAATAAAAAACAATTATCTGCTTATCAGCATCAACCAGAATTTTAATATTGGTGCATTCCTTATTATCGTGCTTTTTGCACATATACTATAGAAATTCGAAAATATTTTAAAATATGTAGCATGTTAATACCATGGTCTTCTTTGAAATACTGTAACTTGAAAATACCATGGCATATGAATATGGTTATCATAAAGTGCCATGAAATGTGTCAAAGTACGAAATATATCAAAGTATTATCATCTTTAATTAAAATGAATGACGAACTATCATGTTTCTTATGTTTAGAGATACCTTCCGTCTCTAATATCCATCAAATTTTTTTTTCTGATATGGTCACATTTTCATTATATAGTAGACGTATGCTTGGTGCAAGTTAGCATGGCACTGTGATAGTGGCGAAAGCCTTGACAAGATTAAAATATGTTCAAATGCGCTATCAGCGTTCACACTGTGTAAGCAGGATTAGATAGCAGCTATCACCCGCGTCTTTTTTCCCCATCTCCGTTTCAGTGCTGTACGTGCTCTATGCTAGTCAGATATTTACATGTTTCTTTTAGCCTCAGCTTATTTTAGCCCTGATCGTATCTTTGCCTGCAGGCCTCATCAGATTCTGCTCTGCATCTGTTGAAATGGCACTGCAACCTGCATACTTCACCAAAAAATATACCTTCTCAGTGTGTACTAGTCAGAAAACAGCATTTATTGTGACTCCAATCTTATTGATTTGTGCAATTGTGCATAGCTTAGTTTCTCACGTGGTATTAATGTAGCACGCTTCATTTGTTGATTGCATAACGGCTGTGCTGCCAGCTGCAGCGTGTTGTAAGTGGACAGATCTGTCCGTACGGATGAAGTTCTCCAGCCGTGACCTTTGGCAGGAAAAGCAGCATGAACTTCCTCCAAAGGGAGAGATGCTGCTATTACTGGAAGCTAGCGTTCAAGGCTGTTCTGTGGTCAAGAAAGATCTTGTGCATGATCATTTTTGTTTTGACACTTTGTTGAATTCTGTGGAAAAGGATGTTTTAAAATGTATTTGTCAGTCATTTTTAAAGCAACTTTTGGTGTACATTAATAAATTAATTACAACAGAAGTTAATGTTTAGTGAGGCGTTTAAAAAATAAGGAAATTAAGACTTGGAAGATAATACCTTAAGACATTTATAATGTTAAGTATTGTTATTTCGAATAAATGCTGTCACTTTGGATTTTTTATTCATAAAAGATTCCTGAAAAACAAATTTTAAGCAACACAATCTTTTTCTACATTTATATCAATAAGAAATGTTTCTAAAGCACTAAATCTGCATAATAGAATGATTTCTGTGAAAAATCATGTGACGATAAACTAGGGGTGTGCGATATACCGATTTTTGATCGTGGACGATAAATCGTATAATGTCCACGATATATAGTAGTATCGTGCTACAGAACATATTCTATCAGTTACAGTTCTGGCGTCGCCGTCTCTATATACTGTACAACACAACATATATCAGTAGGGTTACTCTGACAGGACACGGCACTTATTCGCGATCGCAAAAGTACTTTATTTGCACACAAGCCTTGCTGGTTAAATGTTTAATTCACGCGCTGGTCTGACGTGCGCTTTTTCTGAGCGCATACACCTGAAGCACGCACACTAAAAAGCCTGTCTAACAGCGCCTGATTACTCAACTAACTTATCTTTTGCGCTAATACTGTCAAAACACACAAGGTTTACATACAGCCTCTTTGCCGTGTGCTGCAGATATAATTAGGTGTTTGCCCTCTTCCAGTACCTATGTTTAATTCAAATCCACTCATAGTGCTGAGAGTTATATATAAATGAATTTCTAGTTTAACAGGTGCTACTGGCATAGCATCATATTTGAGAATGAGAACCCAAAATACAGTCTTAGTCCTAGATTCACTTCATGGAATTCAATCATATTTCTGTTTTATATTTTTTCAGCTTTATTTCAATGAGTGAAAATGATTTTCAGTAGTTTTAGGGGGTAAAAAAAAAAACTGTGTGTTCCTGTGTTTTATAGGGCCGTATGATTTCCGTGATGTGGAAAACATGGACAAACAGAATAAAAGTTACTGTATGATGCGGAATGTCATGGAATTTGAAAGTAGGCCAGTACACTTAAATCAAAACGTAATGTGGGCTAGTGTCTGTGAAAATTATCCGCAAAAATACCATTTAAATATGAATCCTGTATGAGTGTGTGAATGAATGGTGCAGATTGGTGCGGTTTCATTTACTACACATACTGAAGCGTGTGTGACGCTCGTGGTGTTTTCGTCCTCTGCCGCCTCAATATATGAGTACATGAACATATAAGCATCATCTCTAGAACTCTGAGAGTCATTTCATGAGCATTTTTACTGTTTCTTTTCAGTAAAGCTGCAGTCATATCATAAACAAAAAGAAACCTAAAGTAAAGTAAAAGTTTGGTTTAACTTGAAGAAAACATGACAGAAAAATTAATGTAATTATAATTACAGAAAATTAATGGAAAACTGAATTTTGTAAAAATAAAACTGAATTTAAAAAAATAAAATAAAACGCATCTCATAGGGCGTTAAAATGTTAAACTTATGTAACGGGTTCTTCGGACTCACTAGCCAATATTAATATGTCATAAATATTAGCTATAATAAATTAAATAAATAACTATGGAATTAAACAGTTTAGGCTAGTTAGATCCCAGAAGTCTAAATTCGGCTACAGGAGCTGGTAGTCAGTAATAACACAGAAACATGAATTTAAATTTAGTACAGGTACCATGTATTGAAAGTGATTAAACAAGATATTTACAGACAAAAAATAATGAAAATAAAAAGGAAAAATAAAGAAACCAAAATATTTACAGACTACAATTGAACCAGTTATAATTAAGTGCACTTTGTGGTTATTGTTCAAACAAAATATGACAATAGAAATTACAACAAATACACACAAAAAACAAAAAAAGAAAACTGTCCCATCGATGTTTGACTTCTTCAAGACTCACGCAACAAACCACAAAAGGTTTATGAGAGTTTGTACCGATAAATCCATAGGTTATTGTTCGTTAAGAGGAAAAAGATGTGCGTGTGGGATTGAAGCACTAGTCTGTGGAGAAGTGTATGTGGGACCCAGGCTGCGGACAACCTTCCTACCAGACCAGTAGGCCGACTGTTCAGTGAATGCTGCACAGATGGTAGACTCCCAGCCGTAATAGTTCAGCTCGCCATCATTCATCCCCAAACAAAGAAAAAAACCTGGCCTGTAAAGCAACAACAGGACCAGTAAATAAGGCTAAATTGGAACTAAAATTACATTAACCTTTAGCTAATTCCACACTCAAATACCATTTCCTTGTGTACCCAATTCTAAATCATTACAGAATCATCAAATAAATGTATAAACTACAATTAATAAACATTACATACTTGACAACAGTACTATAATCTGATTTCCTTAGTGCATGTAAACATACTTGGTACAAACCCATTTGTAACCCAGAAATAACAGACTTTACAACAGTATAAATCAAAACCCTTTTTGTTAAACAGCCAAATGCCAATGCTAAAACTAATGTTAATGTTCAACGCCGCTAGCTTAACATATCAGCCTCCAGCATATAGCTAATTCATTCAATTTACTCACCAGTTCATCTATGTAAACATAACTTGATGGCGGCGACAGATTCCCTTCAGCCAGTAAGTGGTTCTAAAAAGTTACAATGATAAGCTTAACCTAAAAGCATGAATCAAGCACTAGAGTGACTAGTCTGTAAAACACAAACCTGTCCACAGCTGTCGATCGGCTTCCCCACACTTCTGAATGAGGAAGACGCCGCAGCCCTGTTAAACACTCGTGCTAAGCATAATCACGTGACTCGAATTACATGAGGTCGCAGGGCACACATTCCGCATGGGGAATTTAAAGGGACAGGGACGGCAAAACCAACATACAACCATTTAATATATATTGATAGATTTTAACCTGGGTTACACCCTCCCCCCTTAAACCCATGCACGTCCCGTTGCAGGTTAAACCACGTGAATAACTGAACTGGTGGTAGACACAGGATTTAAAATGTCTGATATACTGTGTAAAAGAGTTTGAACCACAGATATCAGAGAATTACCAAGCGAACTGTACTGCAACCTTTTAGGCGGTAATCGTTGACGCACAGAACGCCTTGGACCGGGTTCTAGTTCTACAGAATCAGGGTTTACATCAAAGTTTAAGGGTTCAAAGACACTAGAGACTAACGTCTCAGGATCGACAGACTCTTCAGCGTCGGCTTCAGACTCAGGTAGGTGTTCAGGTAAATCAACTTCAACATGTGCTACCGATTCTTCAGCTTCAGGTAAGTCAACTTCAACATGTGCTACCGATTCTTCAGCTTCAGGTAAGTGGTCAGGTGTTACAAGTAATGTCTCGTCTTCAGGTAAGTGCTCACTCTCCAACCCTTCATCAACAATGGCCGGTTCACTCGCAGATATCATTGGTGGAAGAAAATAGTCATTGGCAACACTTGGGGATGAAGCCTTTTTGTAAAGCTTCTCTACAGTGAACTTTATTGGACTTAGGTCCAGACCGAAAACTGTTGGTTCAGGTGGAGAGTCTTCCTCTTCAGAGACAGGAAGAATCTCGCACTGCTGCCGCGTTCTTGGCCTTGAGACTGGACTGGCCTCAATGGACGGCTCTTCAACAGCAGGGAGGAAACCACATGGTAAAAGAAGATCTCTGTGAAGAGTACGTTTAGGACCATTACAACGCTCTGGCTTCACTGTATAGACTGGTAAATCTCCAGCTTGATCCACGACAACGTAGATGTCCTGCTCCCACTTATCACTGAGCTTGTGTTTACCTGTCAATCGAACACTGCGCACAAGCACTCGGTCTCCAGGCTCCAACTGTGAAGGAATGACTCTTTGATCAAAGCGGACCTTGTTTTTTTCAGATGCTTTAGTGGCGTTCTTTAAGGCAATGTCGTAGCTTTCCTTCAACCGGGACTTCAGATTTTGGACATACTGTGAATGAGGTTGATGTTTTTCCCCATTCAACGGTAACCCAAAAGCCAGGTCGACCGGAAGACGAGGAGAACGTCCAAACATTAGTTCGTATGGGGTGTATCCTGTGGTTTCGTTCCTTGTACAATTGTAGGCATGTACCAAGGGTTTGACAAAATCTTTCCATTTTGTTTTCTGTTTTGCTTCCAGAGTCCCCAACATGTTGAGCAAAGTGCGATTGAATCTTTCTACCGGATTTCCTCGCGGATGGTATGGTGTAGTCCGACATTTCTTGATTCCAGCCACTTCACATAATTCCTTAATCAGTTTGGACTCAAAGTCCCTCCCTTGATCTGTATGTAGTCTTTCTGGTATCCCATAATAAACTATAAAATTGTCCCACAGACATTTGGCCACTGTCCTAGCCTTCTGATTAGAGGTTGGAAAGGCTAAGGCGAATTTGGTGAAGTGGTCTGTTAACACGAGGATGTCTTTAGTGTTGCTAGAGTCTGGCTCAAGGCTAAGAAAATCCATGCAGATAAGTTCAAGTGGTCTGGAAGTTTGAATACTAATAAGAGCAGCAGCTCTCTCAGGAAGAGCTTTTCGACGAATACACCGTCCACAAGTCTTTATTTTATGCTCTACATCAGCAGACATCTTGGGCCAATAAAAACGGGTACGAGCGAGATCTAACGTACGCTCTATCCCCATGTGACCCATATCATCATGGAGACTCTGCAAAACAGTAGAACGAAGTTCTTTAGGCAGGACAAGTTGATATGAAATCTGTTCATTGTCCTGTCGTGTTCTATAAAGAATACCTTCAACCAGTTTGAACTTGTTGAGCTCCCTCAGCAACAAGGAGATCTCAGGCAGCTCCTCCTTGGCTGTAGGAGGAACTTTCTCACCGGTCTCCATCTGATATATGACTTCCCGGAGATTTGAGTCAGCCCTCTGCTTATCCCGAAGCTCATGATGGGACAAAGCCGGAACCACAGGCAACCCAAGATCTTCTATATAACTCTCAGGAAGAACATCTGCCATGATAGACAGGGACTCGATCAAAGTACTTGCTGCTTCCACTCGGATGAGGCAGCTCTGGCAAATGGCATTGACAACCCCAGACGAAATTGAGGAGTCGCCAGAATCGAAAAGATGTTGTCTAGCAAACTGATTGAGAAGTTCTTGATCAGATTCGCCGCAAGGTTTACAGGAATCTTCCTGTGGTCGGCGGGAAAGTGCATCCGCATCCAGATTCTGTCGTCCAGCTCTATATTGCAACTTAAAAGAAAACGTGGAAAGCGCAGCCAACCACCGATGGCTCGCTGCATCCAGCTTAGCTGATGTCAAGATATAAGTAAGAGGGTTATTATCAGTAACCACAGTAAAATTGGCACCATACAAATAGTCCTGAAATTTTTCTGTCACACTCCACTTTAGTGCCAAAAACTCAAGCTTATGGGCCGGATAACGACTTTCACTTAATGATAGTCCTCGACTTGCAAAAGCAATAGCCCGAAGATTGGAGTCTTGTTCTTGATACAGTGCTGCACCCAGCCCAGTGGTGCTCGCATCCGTATGCAAAATGTAAGGGCGTTTTGGATCAGCGAACCCCAGGACTGGTGCACTGGTAAGTTTCTCAATCAAGATAGTAAAAGCGAGTTGACAAGAAGGACTCCACCGAGAACCGAAGGGTTGCTTTGGATCGAACTGGCAGACCTTTGAATCAAAGAGTTTTAAGCTCTTTCTTGTGGAAGAATACCCACGGGTCAGGTCGTTGAGAGGTTTTGCAATGGCTGAATACCCCTTAATAAAACGGCGGTAATAGCCTGCGAATCCCAGGAAGGATCTTAAGGTCTTAAGATTAGTGGGAACTGGCCAGGATTTTAGTGCAGACACCTTCTCTGGATCGGTCTCAACACCATTTTCAGAAACAATGTGTCCCAGATATTTAACTGATGTCTGAAAGAATTTACACTTTTCAGGCGATAGTTTCAATCCGTACTCTCGTAAACGGTTCAGCACTCTAAGCAAACGGCTCTCGTGCTCCTCAAGCGTGTTAGAAAAAATTATCAAGTCATCCAAAAACACAAGAACCTCTTCCAAGTGGAGATCGCCCATACACTTTTCCATTAACCTTTGAAAGGTTGAAGGTGCGTTGGTTACTCCCTGGGGCATTCGGTTGAATTCCCAGAATCCAAGAGGCGTAACAAAGGCTGTTTTTGGTTTATCTGCTTCATTCATTTCAATTTGATAATAACCTGACTTGAGGTCTAGCACCGAAAACCACTTGGATCCAGTGAGTGCAGAAAACGATTCCTCCAAGTTTGGCAATGCATACGCATCCTTTACAGTCTGCAAATTGAGCTTGCGGTAATCAATACATAATCGAATATCTCCATTTTTCTTCTTGACAACAACTATAGGTGACGAGAATGGGGACTCGGATTCTCTGATAACACCAGCATCTAGAAGCTCTCTCAGATGTTTGCGAACAGCTTCTATATCCTGAGGATGAATTGGTCTTGCTCGGTGCTTAAACGGAGTGTTGTCATGGAGATTAATATAGTGTTTCACATGACTAGCGCAGCCAACATCCATGTCATGCTGGGAAAAGACATTGGACATTGCATTCAACTTGATGGTAATTCTTTCCTTCCATTCCGGGGGTAATGGTGATTCCCCAAAGTTAAAAACTAGTGGGGTGCCGTTGAGCCCATGTGCTGAGGAACTGGTCACATGCTGCTCTGAAACGATGCACGCATACGCTCCCAGCTCTGCTATGATGGTCGAAGACGGTATATAGATGTCTTGCTCCGATTCATTTCTCACCCTGACTGGTACTTGGTGAGGGAAACGCGTTGGCATGGCGACAAGACAGCTGCTAACGCACAGACCACCCGGTAGGCCTGAATCCGGATGTTGGACGACAGCATACTGACTTGCTGGAGCAAAGACTTTAACGGAGCCGTTCAGCAATACAGTGTGGCCAGCAGGAACAAGCACAGAGGATTTACCGAGCAGAGTTACAACTCCAAAATGGTCGCTGCAGCTTTGTTGGTAGATGACTTGAAGAGTTTGTAGTACAGCTCGGTAACCGGATACATTTGGTTGGAAAGAAGAATTGTCGCTTTGCCGAAACTGGTCGTAGAGTGTTTCGAGAGTGTTCATGCCAATCAGGATTGAGGTGGGAAATCCTGGTCTGACATCAGGAACAATAAGTGCAAGAGTTGGAACAGTAACAATACTTCCAACAAAATCTTTAGGAAAAGTCACTGTAGTTTCAATGTAGCCAAGATATGGAACATTTTGGCCTGCTGCTCCTTCGACATGGAGTAGCTCATACAGGGGTTGAACTGGTTGCTTGGAAAGACGTTCATTGTAGAAGGAAACCGGAATGGTCGTAACTTGAGACCCAGTATCCAAAAGACAAGAACCTTGGTGACCGGCGACTTTGACATCAGCAGTACATCTGGATCCTATAAGTCCTTTTGGCACTCTCCTTGATGTAGACTGCAGCTCAGAACAGTTAACAGGAAGCTTACTCTTGGCGGGACAAATTTGATCCTGCTCAGCCCCTGGTTGTCCCACACCAGGAACTAGAGCTAGTTTAAATGCTTTCTTGCAGATGGATTTTGTCTCTGCCACTTCTGCTGCCTGTCCTGAAACTGCTTTCGCTTGGCGCTAACCAGTACTGGGTTCGGATCAGAATCACACTGAGGCTTAATGTGGCCATCCTCCCCACATCGAAAGCAAAACCCAGGTTTTGGAGTGGAAGAAGCTAGTTTGGCGTTTCTCCCCATCCTCCCGGTTTCAGTCTGCTTTGAGGCAAAATACGTAGCTGCTGGCTGATATCTGTTAGTCTGACCGGCATTAAGAGCGGCAAGCTGTTGCTGAATGGCTGTCATCTGTTGTGAAAGCTCTTTGGTAAAATTTGTTATCGCAGTGCACAGATTTGGTTCTTCATTCGGGCTGGTTACAAATTGAGCATGAGTGGTTACCTTTTGTTTGGTTCCTCCAAAGTGCTGTTTCATTCTTTGCTCCTTTGCTGCTTCTCTATCCTCCTCTGTTCGCAGGAGTAGTAAAAGTTCAGCAAAAGATGGTGGACTTGATTTCCTTTGCTTAAGTTGGAGTTCTGAAATCAGTCCATTGTCCCAACACCCTCTGCAAAATTGAGCCAATAAGCGTTTATCCATATCTCTCTCAGATACTCCTCCTCTCCTCACAGCTTGTTGCAGTGCCCCCTGGATTCTCTGCAGGTACTTAGATGGCTTCTCTCCATGATTTTGGTAAGTGTCCATAAACTTGGCGTAAAGTTCTTCACCATCCTGGACAGTGCCATACGCCGACTCCAGCTGCTGCAGATACACATCAGGCAGCGCATCATGGCTTAGATGTTTCACCATGTCACAGGCAGGGGGCAGTAGGCTGTCACGAATTAGTCTGGCGCGTTGGAGATCAGAGATGGCTGGATCACACAGCACTAATTCGACGCCAGACCGCCAGGTGTCGTAGTCCATTTCATGGTTTGGCCTGGGCACTTTACCAGAAAACGGTCTCAGCCGATGGGTGGCATGCATGGATGAATCACTGCTCCGAACCACATGCTCCACAACGTAACGCTGCACCTCCGGAGGGTTAAGATCACCAGATGCAATCGATCGTCCTCCGGCGCTGTTCATACCGGCACTGTTAGAGGCAGAAGCAGGTGGAGTGAGAGAGGTTTGTAAGGGAACATACACTGGACCAAAAGTTTGACCTGGTAACGATGACTCTAGAGGGTTTTTTGATTGATCAGCTATCTTTTGTTCAATTTTAGGGACATTTACAACAGCAGGATGAAGTTGTGCTATAGCTTGTTGTATCTGAGACATCATTTCCCCAAGAACCATCGAATAATCTTTCCCAGACATTTTAGCAATTCCTTTCAGGTCAGATAAATAGGTGTCAGTCTTTGAACCACCCAACTTCGACATGTAAATTTGGGATAAATTCTTAATATGGAATTCTTTATTTTCATCAGAAATAAATGTACACGGCAGTCGTGAAGACAGTTTTACTACTGACGCTCCCGACACAAATTCAACAACGAGCATATGGTGAAATTCGGATTCACTATCATCAATAATGTTATCACGATTAATGTCACCGTATTGATCAAGAAAATCTATAACTTCAGAAGAACTCTCTTCAACCGGCCCATCCACTAAGACGGCATTAGGAATTTTTATCCCGAGTTTTTCAAAAACTTCCATCGCAAAGACGAACTGGTGAGCATGAATAACTGTTTCTGTTATTATAAAATGTTAATTACTGTACAAACCAGCTCCTGGCTGGCTCGCCAGATGTAACGGGTTCTTCGGACTCACTAGCCAATATTAATATGTCATAAATATTAGCTATAATAAATTAAATAAATAACTATGGAATTAAACAGTTTAGGCTAGTTAGATCCCAGAAGTCTAAATTCGGCTACAGGAGCTGGTAGTCAGTAATAACACAGAAACATGAATTTAAATTTAGTACAGGTACCATGTATTGAAAGTGATTAAACAAGATATTTACAGACAAAAAATAATGAAAATAAAAAGGAAAAATAAAGAAACCAAAATATTTACAGACTACAATTGAACCAGTTATAATTAAGTGCACTTTGTGGTTATTGTTCAAACAAAATATGACAATAGAAATTACAACAAATACACACAAAAAACAAAAAAAGAAAACTGTCCCATCGATGTTTGACTTCTTCAAGACTCACGCAACAAACCACAAAAGGTTTATGAGAGTTTGTACCGATAAATCCATAGGTTATTGTTCGTTAAGAGGAAAAAGATGTGCGTGTGGGATTGAAGCACTAGTCTGTGGAGAAGTGTATGTGGGACCCAGGCTGCGGACAACCTTCCTACCAGACCAGTAGGCCGACTGTTCAGTGAATGCTGCACAGATGGTAGACTCCCAGCCGTAATAGTTCAGCTCGCCATCATTCATCCCCAAACAAAGAAAAAAACCTGGCCTGTAAAGCAACAACAGGACCAGTAAATAAGGCTAAATTGGAACTAAAATTACATTAACCTTTAGCTAATTCCACACTCAAATACCATTTCCTTGTGTACCCAATTCTAAATCATTACAGAATCATCAAATAAATGTATAAACTACAATTAATAAACATTACATACTTGACAACAGTACTATAATCTGATTTCCTTAGTGCATGTAAACATACTTGGTACAAACCCATTTGTAACCCAGAAATAACAGACTTTACAACAGTATAAATCAAAACCCTTTTTGTTAAACAGCCAAATGCCAATGCTAAAACTAATGTTAATGTTCAACGCCGCTAGCTTAACATATCAGCCTCCAGCATATAGCTAATTCATTCAATTTACTCACCAGTTCATCTATGTAAACATAACTTGATGGCGGCGACAGATTCCCTTCAGCCAGTAAGTGGTTCTAAAAAGTTACAATGATAAGCTTAACCTAAAAGCATGAATCAAGCACTAGAGTGACTAGTCTGTAAAACACAAACCTGTCCACAGCTGTCGATCGGCTTCCCCACACTTCTGAATGAGGAAGACGCCGCAGCCCTGTTAAACACTCGTGCTAAGCATAATCACGTGACTCGAATTACATGAGGTCGCAGGGCACACATTCCGCATGGGGAATTTAAAGGGACAGGGACGGCAAAACCAACATACAACCATTTAATATATATTGATAGATTTTAACCTGGGTTACACTTATAATAAATTGCCGTTTAATTAAATCATTAAAACAGAGTCTAGACAAATTAAAATGGAAAAATAAAAGAAACACAAACCAGAAGAATAAAAATGGAATTTGGAGAAAAATAAAACTGATTTCAAAGAGCCCTAGTTTTACATATCACTCAGATGGTCACGTCTTATTTAAGTGGGCGGCGAGACCACAAGCTGTTGAGACTGCAAGCAGCCCAACGCTGAGCACTTGTAAATTATACTGGGAACAATCTAGTTCTGTTTCATCATTTGTGTCTGGCTTGTTCCAGATCTGCACAAATGAAGCCTTGATCTTTGATTACAATATTGTTTGACATTGTGTTACCTTAATGGACGTCTCTGTGTGGTGTTCACAAATAGCAAAGGGAGAATGAAGAGTGCAATGAAATGTTTAGAAACATCTGGAATGGGATGAAAAAGACATCGGAATCAGATTTGTGTTTGATGAAGAGGATATATGAATTGTGGTCAAGATATGTTTACGAATTCCTTAGCCCTTACTCAAGTCTGAGAATGGCAATTTGTGTGGTTCTAATCAGGTTTTGGTAGTTTTACTGAGAGACAGTGATATGGATTTATCATGATTCCTTCCTCTGTTTTTCCCTCATTGTCTGCAATGAATGAAGTTTGATGGTGCTGATTTTGAGTTATTTTCCATTTCCAGTCATGATTCGTCTCCCATGTCAGTCCTTCCATACACATCCAATGACTGTTGTTATGCTTCTGTCTCTCTGTGAAGTCCTATGTTTTAAGACCCATGATAATGAGATGTTGGCAATTCTTGGGTACTAGTTCTAGCGCATTTTGTATTCTGGTTTGGCGGATGAATATAATACAGATTCGTAAACAACTGTATTTTAACAGTGTGTTAAAGGAACAGTCATTTACTTACCCTCATGTCGTCCAAACCTGTATGATTTTCTTTTTTCCATGGAACACATAGGGACAAAGTCAGTGACTACTGCACTTGAAGCTTTTATAAAATTAAAAATGAAACACCCAAAACTGTATATGGCATCACCACGAAGACGAACTATATGTTTATACTTGAAATTCCGGAGGGGAAGTCGGATGGCGTCGCATGGTGATGTAATGACGCATGCCATTAATCGATCTTTGTACTATAACATGTAAAACGGGAACATGAAAGGATTATTCTAAAAGCAACTCATGTAAACACCTTAAACATAATATTGTCTTATTCAGAGTAAGGTAAATAATTAGATTACTGATGTCCATGTAAACGTAGTCAGTGAATTGAATCGTTCAAAGGTCAGAATAATGATGTGTTCACAAATCAGATATCGTTGCTGCTTTTGTGAACTTTTTGTACTTGAAATTACAATTTTTGGTTAAATGATTTGGGTTGAACTGTCTCTTTAACGTGTATGTTAGAAATCTCTAACTTAAAGTGGTCCACCCTTTAGTTAATGATTGTTCATTTTGCTTTGTTTGCTGAATCAACTGTTGACTTTAATACATCACTGTCGTTCTTCTTAGAGATATTTATTTGATTCTTAATGGCCGTGAACAGACCTTTTGATATCAGGGCTATTCAGTTACAGATTTCTTAAAGCACTGAGCATATGTTTAAATGGGATTCTCTTTGAACCTTAACCGTTTGGCTTTTTCAGCAGAGCAGACAGCTGCATGGAAATCTCATCAAGACACTCTGCATTGACTGAGATATCTGAATCCAGACGGCTGCTAAGCTCTGGCCATGTGCTGATGAATGCATGCATGTGTGACGCGTTTGTTTGCATCTATTTATTCTTATATTACTGTAGTACAGACATATTGTTTGTAAGGTTGAGTGTAGAGGGGAAAGGAGGATTCACATTTTTCACACCCTTTTATTCAATACTTTTTGAAAACCTCCATTTGCCAGTTTAACAGCTCTAAATTTTCTCCTATAATGCCTGATTAGGTTAGAGAACACATAACAAGAGATCACAGACCATTCCTTCATCCAGAATCTCTCCAGACCCTTCAGATTCCCAGCTCCATGACGCTGCTTCTTCTCTTCAGTTCACCTCACTCATTTTCTATAAGTTTCAGGTCAGAGGACTAGAATGGCCATTACATTAGAAGCTTTTCTTTTTTTTTTTTTTTTGCTCAGTGACCCATTTTTGTGTTGTTTTTGAGGTTTGTGTTTGGATTATTGTCTGGTTGGAAGATCCAAACATGGCCCATTATAAGATTTCTAATAGAATCAGTCACGTATTGATTTTTTATCTGTTGGTATTTGATAGAATCCATGATGCCATGTGTCTAAACAAGATGTCCAGGACCTCCAGCAGAAATATAGGCCCACAACATAAAAAATACAGCAGTATATTTCATTGTACACATGGGGTACTTTTTATCCCGGTGTTCACCAAACCCATCTTGAGTGTTTGCTGCCCAAAATGTTCTTTAGCCACTCAAACTCTCCTCCTTACCATGCATTAGGACAATATAGACACACGTCCTCTTCCAGGCAGTTTCGTAACATTTTATGTTGATTGGAAATTGTTAATTATTGCCCTGATGGTGGAAATGGGAATTTTCACTGCTCTAGCTCTTTTCTTAAAGCCACTTCACTAATTTGTGAAGCTCAATTATCTTTTGCTGCACATCAGAAATATATTCTTTGGTTTTTCTCATTGTGATGGATGATTAAGGGAATTTGGGCTTTGTCTTTCTGGAGTGCTCAAAATTGTGAATATGAATGGGAATATACATCAGAGATATTTTACTCATAAGAATTTCTAGGGTATATATATGTACACACACACACACACATATATACATATATGTATGTGTATCCCACGTGGGGTGTCGACGTGCGGTCAGTGATCCGTTTCCAAAACCACCGGCGTTGCAACGGCAAAACACACTGTTACCCATTTGAAACATTTTAATGCGAGTATTATGACTCAAGTGAGGTACAAAGCTTTGTTAACAAGAGAAAAAATTGGTTAGCAGGCAAATGTTACATCGCGACCATGCTTTTGGATTCATGCCGTTTGAGCGCATACATTTAAATCAAGCCAAAAGCGGCTTTGTGTTCTGTTTTGCCAGCCGGTCACGAATTTAATATTTTTGTTTCTTTTCCCACTGTCTCACCCTCTAGATTCGCAGGTTTATTTTATTGTTGTTTTAATCACTGTTTTCGCATCTCTTACTGTGGTAAACATGTGGGGGGAAATGAAAGATTCCGTGGCCATGAATTAAGAATTTGTTACTATGACTTAAATTGCTCCCGCATTTAAATTCATTGATTTTCTAGGGAACAAATTAATGAAACTTGGACAGTGGCCACAAATTAATATGTCGTAGGAATGAATTAACAAGTTGTATGAATGAATAGCCTCTATAGTATCTGTCCTGCTCGTGTGCGCAGCCCTGTCAAAGCGAAGTGCCCAATATGCAACAAATATCTAGGGAAATTATAATTGAACATAACTTATTACTACATTTCAATACAAAAGAACTTTGTATTGTATCTGTTTTAATGTACTTTTAAAGTTTGGATCACATTAAAAGCGTAGTTTGTACATTAGTAAATTATTTTCGTGTAAGACCCAGCCCCTTCACCGTCACTCACAGACGTTTGCACGTGTTTTTCGCATGAGCCGCACGCACCCTAAAATGAAACTGCTTAATCGACCATCGATAGCTCTTATCGATTACATCGCTTATCGACAATTAATTGATCGTCGATTAATCGTTGCCATCCCTAATCTACATAGAAAGTATGTGGCTTAGGTAAGGGCAAACATTCTCCAGAAACAGTTTTACAATTCCATTTACCACCCTAGGATTTCTCCCCAGAATGAAACGGTCTGTTATTGGCTTATGTGGAAGGGTCATGAATAATAATGTTAAGCCCTGCTCTGATTGGCTGTTTCACAGAGCGGCTCAATGTTGAGCTATGCTCTGATTGGCTGTTTCACAGTGCGGCTCATTTCAGTAGCTCACAGGATGGAAACACAGGGAAAATATATATTTCAATATTTTCTCGCACAGTTATGTGGTTGGGTAATTATACTGTAAATAAAATGCGGGCATCAGGGAGCCTGGGCATTGAAACTGTTTTCAAATGCACGATCGCGTTTTACTTTCACTTTCTAGATTTGCGATCGCATGTACTCTGTTATGGAGCGGCAGTACTTACCATACATTATACACGATCAGGTCGGGTATATGCAAATGTTGGGGGCGTAACTATTAGTGATCCCGACTGTTACGTAACAGTCGGTGTTATGTTCTGATTTGCCTGTCTTTCAGTGGTCTTTTTTTATTCACGAGATTAACATAAGAAGGAGGAAACAATGGTGTTTGAGGTGCACTGTATGTTATTTCCATGTACAGAACTCTTATTATTCAACTATGCCAAGGTAAATACAGTTTTCCATTCTATGGCACCTTTAATTATTTTCTTTGGCTACATGGCCTTGATCACATCAGCAGAAAATGTGTTTCAGATAAAGTTTTGATGAAATTTCCTTTTGTGCTCTTCTGAATTTGCAATTCCGTTATGACCACATTCTTAAGGGGAAAAGTCTGTTTCAAGTCTTTTTCTGTGTCCGCATTAGCTGTGTGTATGCGTCTGTGCATGGGGATGACCCTGATTCACTCACTGACGTGTTTTGTGCTTTATCACTCAGAGTGATAATCCTCTGTCTGAGTCGCCGGCCTCGAGTGGCTGCTCACGTCTCATCCTGCTGTTCACTCTACAGTCTTGCCTGATCACTGTTTATCATCCGCCACACTGAGCTAGAGGTCAAACAGTGGGAAATGAGTGATGCATACCACCATATGTGGTGCAGAAAGACGGTTGCAGCAAACTGTCAGTTTTCCCTTGTCTTGAAACCCGGTGAGCATTTTTAGGCATCAAACATAGGTTCAGAAATTCACAAATATTCCCAGATTTGTTTTGTTGTGAATGATTCAATAAATCACGCTGAACTTCTGCTTGACAAGCGCTATGTCAGCTACACGCTGTTAATTCCGGAGGCAGTTTGTTTTGGCAGTACCTTTATGAATCCACATCCTCTGGACACTCGAGAAAAAGATGAAGCATTCCAGGATGTCTTTGACCCATATTTCAGACTTTACAAAGGGCTGCAGAGCGAGTAACAGCATGAATGCGTTAAAGGTAAATCAGCTTTGGAAAATATCTGGAATGCGACAGTAGGGCTAGACAAGCGTTGTCTTTTGTGTGTTTTTTGGTTGGAATGCAATGCAGCTCATTGCATGCTTCAGTCTTAATAAAAATAATGTACATCCTTTATTTTAACTTGCATCCTTTTTTACATCTTTTCAATTTAGTAGGGATTCGTGATATATTGGCACCATTCTATTGCTATTAATATTATCACAACACACACACAGATGGATATATAGATATAATATTATGAAATAATACCTTAATATTACATTCTCATTTCCCCAATTTTGCCCGATTTTTACCTTTAGACAGATCACCCTTGCCACCATTTAATGGTCATTTAAAGTAAATATTTAAAACCACTTTATAATTGAATACGATTTATAAATGCAGTCTAGCAAATCTCAAAATTAATATCCATTTTTCATACTGTTCAATGATGTGATGCACACAATCGCTTGTATATTTATTTTTACTTTAGTGTTTTATTTGTAATTTATTTAGACAAAATATATAAAATTGGCCATTTATCTGCCATAACATGAAAATAATTATCAGTTTATCGGTATCGACCAAAATTGTCATCATAAATCATTAAACTTCTTTTTTTAATGTGCAAAAGAGGTTTTAAAGTCAATCATGAAATCAGATACTGGTATGTCTGACTCAAATATTTGCATTTTTCTCTTTGACAGTGTACTTCATATTGTTTTAGTTATGAGAGTTAGTGATAGAGTATAGTTGACTGTTAATAGAAAATTCAGAGCACAGAACACAAAAGATGAAGAATGCGCCATTGGAATGCAAGATCTTGAGTATGAGCAATAGATTGTAGGAGTGAAGTCGAAGCCAGACGTGCTGTGTAGCAACAGTGGGCTTTGTTATGGAGATGTGTCTCATCGTTTCATTCTCTTTGCTGCTTCCTGTCCCAGCGAGTACAGGAAGTGCCCTTGTTGAAGTGTGTTTTTAGATTCAGTGTTTCTAAATGTATTGTGTACGTAACTAATTCTATAGGTTCAAATTTTTGTCCTCCCTGCCTCCAGGCATAGGACCAGTTTACCTCTCAGTAAAGAGTGTGTGAATTGTGTGTGACAGGATTAAGTCTCCATTTCATTATTGAAAAGCCTTGGCCTTTCTCAAGGTGTTGGGTGACAGTGTTTCACCTGTTATTGTTAATGTAAGAGCAGAAGTGAGTGTTTGTATTGATAGCTTACAGTAGAGGACATTTCAGTAGGGACAAAGAGATGCCTTGCGAGGAAAGGGTTATTTCCCAATATACAAATTTAAACAAATTGCTATATATTTCATTAGTTGTTGTTGCACTTCTTTCTCAAGCAGTGAAAGTAGAATTAGTCCATTCACTGTCATTCTGCACCCTGGCTCTTATTAATAAGTAATAATTGTGGACTGAAGCGAGTCAGCTGACCTGACCTTGACATAACAGCAACATTGTCACCCCGGATGTTTGGAGTTTAACATTCCCTCAAGCCCGCAAAGTTGATCCTCAGATCTCAAATAGCTAACCAGATATATGACCTCTAAACCATGTTTAGAAAGTGTCAAGACTCTGAGGGAAGTCTAATGGGTCATGGGGGTGGAGGGAACCCCTACAGTGCAATCATGTGGCCAGCAGTCTCACCACTGATCTACCTGACCCGTTTTCATTATTTATGAACTAATTCTACCAAGAAGAGGAAATGCTGCTGATCATTTAGAGATGTTTTAAAATGTTTTACACACATTTTGTATTGTTAACATGCACAATAGAGATAAGGATAAGATAATGTTCCCAAAAAAGAGATGTAAGCATAAGATATTATCTCATATTTCTACTATGTTTTAGTGATTCATTGTAAACTGACATTTACAACCCATTTCACTTTCCATAGTGAAAACTTTCCTTTTTGAGATCAAACTAGGTCACCTATGAGATTTGTGTAGATCCAATGAGAAAGTGTTGTTGTCCAATGAGAGAGGTGGTGGTGGTGGTGGGGGGTCTTTTTACAGTACCATTACCAATTCATATCTGTGCCCTCTTGTAGTCAACCACTTTTAAACGCTCCTGTGTGTTTTATGTACATGCTCTGGTTTCGAATTGCAGCGTTGAGTATTGTAGCCAATCACAGGCATCTCTGTTGAAAGCAATGGCCAACCAGAGGCGTTTTCTTTATGTTGGGTACACACCACAAGATAATCGGGCTGATTTTGAGCCGATTTCTCCCCTTCCGACAATCCTAGGTAATGTCCCGATTATCTTGGTGGATCTAAAGATTATTTTATCAGATTTTCCTGTGGTGTGAGGTGTGTTAAGAGTGACTGAATCTGCTCGGAAGAACATCGGAGGCGCCCCCGATCGCGAATCGTAAATATTCAACATGTTGAATATTTACGATCATAAATCCTGATGTGTGGGGGGAACCCCGAGGACAAACGCGCACATGATGTTGAGATTATCACGTGAAACGAAACAATATCTATTCAGAAAGCGATCAAGTCTCCAGAGATTTTGCGAGATTTCCCGTGTTCACAGTCGGGACTCTGGTTGAAAATCTGTTGGTGTGTGGTGTGCTGTCTTTGTCACATCGCGGCACACCACACACTATAGGAGCAAAACGGTTCAATCTAGGATTTTTTTTGTCCTCATGTTTGTGGTCTCTCACATTTTGAAGATCTTATAAGATGTAAAAAATATTTGGTCCCACTTTATATTAGGTGGCCTTAACTACTGTGTACTTACATTGAAATTAATCATTTGATACAATGCACTTATTGTGTACATACATGTTTTTACATTGTACTTATATTTTTAAAAATACCTATTTGTAATTACATCTGTAATTAATTTCTGTAGTTACATTTATAATTACACTGTTGACCCATCCCTCACACCTTAACCCACCCTTAAACCTACACATACCACCAAACCTGTCCTTAACCTTACCCGTATCCCACCTCAATAGCAGCAAAAGTGTTTTAAAATACAATATGACCACAATAAGTACATTGTACTTATTTTCTGATGTAAGTACATAGTAGTTAAGGCCACCTAATATAAAGTGTGACCAAATATTTTAGTGTGTAGCCAGCATTAGGTTCATCAGAAGAATCCCCTCTGAATTAATTTTTTGTTTTCGTAAGTTTACAGAGTTCTAGACGCTTTCAAATGTACCTAATATAATCAGAGAGAGAAATAACGCATACACACGGTGTAAATAAGAGATTGAATGTGTAGTTAGTTTTCATGTGAGTAAGCTCGGTCAGTTGCGCTATACGAGCTTTGCTCTGTTTCTCTAGAATCTCTACATAATTCATTGACAATTTGAAGAAAAGTTTTGTTTGTCTAAGAGGACCGAATGTCCACGTATACTGTTTCAAGAGTGACAAACGCGAGTGTAAAAAATTACATGAGTGAATCCACTAAATTGTTCTGTCCGTTAGAGCCCTGCGTTTCGGCCTGGGTCCGACGGTCCCCGACTTTTTTAAGCCCCTAGGGCCAGGCTTCGGGCCAATTTTCACGTCATAGTTCAGACGCGGGCCGAGCCTCGGGCCTGTTTTACGGTACTAAAATTGGTTATAATCACCATTTTAGAATAAATTCAGAATCAAGACCTGAAAACTAGGGAGTGGAAATGGCAACTGAGCTATTGAGTGATCCTCTGCTGCCATCTACTGGATATAATGGTAATTTCATGTAATTGTCCTCTCAAAAGTCTTTGTTTTCCACATGGTTTTTTGGTACATTTTTTTTGTCATCTCCATGAATGAAAAGTTAATTTTTAAAGTGCATTTTACTGCACAACTGTAAAGTAAAAATTAATAAGGATTTTAAATATTGTATAAGTTTTTTTTGTGTGTGTGTGTTTCTGTCGGGGGGGGGGGATGGATGGTGGTTATTTAATAGTAATAGATTAGATTGAAAATTTCGTGTTACATACAAAACTGGAAATTATTTAGCTGGTTTGTAAGGAGAAATAAAAAAGCTGTAACTGGGGCGGTACCTTTTCAAAAGGTACATGTTTGTACCTAAAGGGTTCATTTTGCTTCCTTAAAGGTACATATTAGTACTTGAAGTGTTTATTTTGAAAAGGTACTGCCCCAATGACAGCTTTTGTACCATTATTTCTGAGAGTGTACGTTGGGAAACATTGTACACTCTTGTGCTGCTATATTCTCTGTAGCAGCACAAAAATGATAAAGCAGTTACACGTAATGTTGTCTAGCAAACAAGTCTAGCAAAGTTTTTTATATTTTCATTTTTTAAACATTAAATGTCCGTTTATAACACTACTTTATACGTTGGGTTTTATCACCTTGGCAATAAATACAAAGTTCTGTCATGAAACTCTAGATGGCGCAGGCCGATAGGTTGCAACGTCTTTCTCAGTCTGATATAATCATTTTATTATTCACGTCGCAGCTGATTGGTTTCTTTTCACATCAGCAGTCAATGAGCTGCTCAATATTCAACTACTCGTCTAGTGCTTGCTGTCGCTGTTGCATCGCATTTCAGAAGCCCTCCTCCTTCCTCAGCTCCACCTGTATAGATTTGCTATGGGGTAATTTCATATATGTTATATGGGGGTCATTTCATGTATATGTGCAGCAGGAGTATTTCCTACATGCTCACAGCAGTATGTCTGTGGATGTATTGGCAGTAGTAAGTCTTAGTACTAGCAGAAGGAAGAAAGAAGAAATATCCTGTGTCTCATACACTCAAAGAAAAAAAACAGTCTGCAGAAGTCATTGTTCACTGCACAGGCCTTTATAGCTCATCATGGTTCATGGCTCTTGTTTTATCCATAAGCCTGCTAGCAATTCTTGCTTACTAGGTCTTGTTGTACAGTGGTATTGACTTGAAGCTTTTGCTGGGAGTGCAGTTTACCTTTTAAGGACCTGATAATGCACCTCAGGGAGCGAGAACAAAAACTATTGTGATGCAGAAATGGAGAATATGGCAGAGGAACAAACAGGTCTGAGTGCAGCAACGCACCTGGAAATGTTATTGAGGGCAAAAGTCAAGAAAGATGGAAGATTCTTAAGTTTTGATGCCAGAAATGATTGCGTTCCAATACCAGAGGTGGGTAGTAACGAGTTTCATTTACTTGAGTAAATTGTTGGGGTAACTAATACTTTTAGAGTATATTTAAAAATGGGTACTTTTATTTAGTTACTGTGGGTGACGCTCCTCTCGTTACTTTATCTTAATGCAATGCAAGTTAAAAATCCTTCAATTTATTCCAAATGCGCCATATACTTTTTTTCTGGGCAATGAGCGATGCCCGTTTGCGAATGATTCATTCTTTTGAGTCAATTCTGTTCAAAGGCTCGATCAAACCAGTTGGCAAACCAGTGAATTGGTTCGTAAATCAGTTTGAATGATTCGTTCAGTTCCCTGCCGCACGCGCTGAGTCGTCTGAAGCGATTCTCACTCAGAGTTGTAACAGAAAAGAGTGTTGAAGACGTGGCTTTGGATCTACAGTCAATTGAAAGCAAATCTTCAAAGGCTATGCATGGTTTGCTAGCTAGATGAACACCGCATGTGCTGTCGGTTCCACAGGTGTAGATTAGATTACAGTACACGATGCCATGACATTACCAGTTTGTTGTACATGTACCTTACACATTAAATACAATGTATAATTTATTCATTAAATAAGCTGTCACAGAGTATGAAATGAACACCCGCCAAACCCGTGTTAGTTCCAGGAGGAATGCCTTTGCCTAGACATAATACTGATATTTTGCAGAACAGACGGAAGAAGATCCATCGATGTGCATTTGTTTCGTTATGTTCAGATGTTCTGTAGCGGTCATGTGAGGAGTTTTCACTCTTCTCTGTGTCAGAGGTTATATACATATATACATTTATAATACATAATATACTTTAAAATATAATTTAATTCAGTGATGCAAATCAGAATTTTTATCAGCGGTTACTCCAGTTTTCAGAGTCATATGATCTTTCAGAAATCATTGTTTCACAAACCAGTGTTGTTGAAAAAACATCGCAAGCTGGTTATGTATGTTTTGAAGCTGGGATGCTGGTTTATGCTGGTCCTTTGCTGGTTTAAGCTGATCTTTAGCTGGTAATGTACTGGTCGGACCAGTTTAGGACCAGCACATGACCATCTTAAACCAGCAAAAGACCAGCTTAAATCAGCTCAAACCAGCATCCCATGCTTCAAAACATACCTTACCAGCATATGCTGTTTTTTCAACAGGGAACAGTTTTGTTGCTTAATATTTTTTGGAACCTGTGACATTTTTTTTCAGGATTCTTTTCCTCAATTAACTATTCAGACTATTACTTTTACTTTTACTTGAGTACAGTTTTTGGGTACCCTACGCACCCCTGTCCAATACACATTAGCAGAACTATGAGCCAGACTAGAGGAGGAGCAAATAACAAAGAATGAATCAGCAAGGAACTTTATTCTGTATGATTCCCATAAAGGAACTGCTGACTAATTTCCTAATCTCTGTCTACAGTAAATACATGGAGAATCAGAAACAAGACCTTTCATAATCACTGTGTGTTACCCGTTTGCTAATCTCACATAACTCTGGTTACTAGTTTATTGGCCTTGCTTTGTCCTTCACCTTTCAGCTGAGTGACTGAGTTCAGTCTCGTGGAATTCCTCCTTTATTCAGAATGAAGGAGAGCAGAAAATCAATAGAGCTAATGGCTTAAGTGCTGTACGAGTCAGGCTACTGCCGAGGACATATAATGTGATGCCATGATGTAAATAGTTATAAGCATTAAAATACACAATTACGAGTTTTCACAGGAAATTTTCATATTTTTCTAATTGCACATAATTTCTCAGAAAGCTTCATCGTTGAGCTTCATAGCATTAATTAAATTCCCTTCTGGCGGGGCTTTATCGTTTCACTGCGATGCCTTCAGGAAAAAAATTGTTTAAGCAGGTCAGCCTGTGGTTGTCTATTGTTAAAACCAGATCAAACCTGATGTCATTAAGATAGCTTTGGGCAATATTAGTGGCTGATGCATTATTACATCATTAATACGGATCAGATTATTTATAGTTTATTTATAGTCTGTGGGGGTGATACTCCATGCCAGCTAAGGTAACGAATAAAGGAATCTACAGTAAAAGTATTTGGACTTTTAAATTAAAAAAATGTAGGCATGTCGTTGCATTAAATATAAAATGTAAAATATCGTATTAAGCAGCATTTAGAAAGATTTTGAGGTGAATTAGAATGGAAACAGACTTCATACTTCCACTAAAAAAAAAAAAAATGTGCAAGATTTGATCATTTGCTTCTAATGTATTTAAAAATAATACATTTATTTAAGTGTTGCTTTAAGTTGTCATGTAATCAAAATTGACGGTTAATTTTCACATGATGTAATTCTTTGTCTTCCTGCGGTTTGTCTGATTCCCCTTGAGTACTCAGAACGTGCCCATTTGCTTACTGACTTGCTGAGTAGCACACTGCAATCCTTCATTACACGTCTCTATTTATAGACATGGATGGCTCTCCTATCAATTCAGGCTGCTTAGGCTGGACTTCTCGTACTTGTTTTTGTACCACAGACGTTAAGAAACTTCATCACCATCAGGTTTTGCGTCCTGAAGACGAGCTGTCATAATCTACTTCATACAGGCATACAGATACACCTCTGCAGTATTTTGGGAACTGGTACTGGTTCTTCAGATGATCAGTGAGTTTTAAACGATAAATAGAATAAACTTTAATAGCTTTAGCCCTTATTATAAGCCATTGTGTAAGGTGATTTATTTGGGACAGCAAGAGTTCTTACACATCCAGATAAAAGCTTGTTAAACAGCGCCACCTTGTGGTAGATTGTGAAGGCGCTCCTATAGAGCATCCTTAGAGAAAATTTGGATATAAATTGAATAATAATTTATATAAGGATGGAAATAATAATAAACAAAGATTTGTGTCAGTAATTCAGAATCTAGTCTAGATAGCTTTGTGTGAGTTCATATGCGAAAATCGGACAAGACAAATGGCTTGAATGAGGGAAGGAACCACAATCCCATGGAGCATTGTGAATAACATAATCAAAAAAAGAGCTTTTATTGTAATTAAAAGTTAGTAAATGATAATATATTTTTTCACGAGGAATGCCACAATTTAAAATGTGTAATAATGTGAGCTGGTGGCTTCAACAAAAGCCGTGATTTCCAAATTTGTGGAAAAAATGACTCTTATCATATGTTATTTTCATGAGTCAGTCAAAAAGATTCTCGAAATGACAAAATACAAATTGTATAATTTAACTTACAATATGCAAAGGAGTGGAAAAATATGTCCAATTTCCTACAAAATCTGTAATTTTCTGTCGCCCCTTGGATGTAGAAAACATCAGGGTCATGTCTGGTTTTTATTCTGTCCCTGGCCATAATTATAACCTTGAAATAAAGATTAGGCACAAAAGAATTTCTTCAGAATCAATACATGTGGGGTCTGACTGAAAATTAAACAAATAGTTGTAATCTGGCTCAGAGGAAGATATGAATCATGTCTTTGTGGTAGTTTTTCTGGTGATTATGGGATTATACAAGACTTCTTCACCTGGTTGTTGAAAGCAAAATTCCACAAAATGCATATCATATTTTGTGACATGCTAGAAAAAAAACAGGCACCCCGAAATTAGTAAGAAACGAGTGTTGGATTTCATTCAGCAATTATGATGCAGGGCGGTGTTATTTTTCAAGCGGTTCTGTAATTTTGAAACTAAAAAAGCCATTTTGGTGCCCCAATTATTTTAAATTCTGGAGCCCTGTAAAATCTTCTGTGAAATGTTACATTGCGTAAACCAGTGTGACTTAAAAACTATTTTATATTTTTGTTGGAATTATAGGTGAGCTGTTAAGCCAGTCCCGACCTGAGGGACTTACTGAGATCATCTGCCCCAAGAATGGCTCGGAGCGGGTAAACGTGGCACTTGTTTACCCTCCAACCCCGACTGTGGTCAGCCCCAGTCATAAATGACATTGACTTCACCTGCCTGTGAATGGCCTCCACAAACCGCTGCACCTCTTTTCCCTATATCTTATATCACACATGTACACACACACACACACACACACACAAATATATGTGTTTGTGTGTGCCCTGCTTTCTTGTTGCCTATGTCCTTCATCCCACATCTGAGGGGGATGATGGACCACCGGATACCCGACAAGTGCAAAGAAGGTTCATTATGGAAGCTTGCCATTGGAGGCCATCATATCAGGACATACTTAGAGGTATAATATTTGGAAGCTACATAAAATTTGATGGTCAGATGTGAGATCTCCAGCTTCTGTTTTGTTCTCCTCTTTTTCAGGTGTTCAGCTCCGACTGCCAACACACGATTAACTGAAAGTATTAGAAACTGTTGCAATGACGTCCTGTTTTTGTCTATGTACACCTAAAGCTTTTTCAGTCACCCTGAGCCTTCCTCAATGCTTTAAGCCTTTCAGTTCAACATGAGATCAGACGTTTATCTGCAAGCTCCTGGAAGTTCCCATTTGTTGCATCTCTTGGACGGAAACTACTTCTTGTGCTGCTGTGTGCCGAGGGGTCAAGCTGACAGAGAATGGAAGCGAAAGGACACTGTTTTCTCTCAGACATAAGACATACTTTGATTAGCGATGCTAGACTGATGCTTTAAATGATGTTGTATTTTAAATGCATGCCTCTAAAATGCAAAAAAGATTAAAAAATGACTTACATGGATAAATGCACTAGCCTTGGCCTCTTGAGATGTTTAGTCTTATCAAACATGAAAGGACCGAAGTGTTGGGCATAAATCTATTTATTGATTTTTTGCTCACATACAGACACATTATGTTAGTATTGGATAGAGATATGCAGACATTTCAAATTATTTTATTGCAGCCAAAGAAATAATGTTTTGCTGAACTACTGACACAAGCATCTGTCTGTCTCTCTGTCTGTCTGTCTGGTGTTCTATTTACCTATTTTTTTCCTTTCTTTCAGTCTATGCATAATTTTATACCCACATACACTTGTGCTTAGACAGATAATCATACTCCATAGCATGAGGGATATTATTTTAAGAAGACTGTCACAATGTTTCTTGCACATGTTCACACTTTCCTATAAGATGCAGTTTTGGATACATATGAGCAGGAATATTGATGTACGGTCACGGATGTACAGAAATGGCATAATACAATAATTCAGCCATGGATGTTTTCACTCTTGAGGTAAATTGTGTAAGCATATCTGCTTAACTGTAAGGTTATTTGATAGATGTTTAATACATGCTCTTTAAAAGCAGTGTCTGAGTCATATTGTACATAAAAAGTGCACATTAGGATAAAAGAAGGGAGACTTTTTTTTATAAGAACCGATTCATACTTCGAAACTATTGTGCATTGTTTCTTTTTGAAGAGGAGATAATCTGCAATATGTGTAATGTTTTGTGAACACTTTTGTACATATTTTATTTTTGTAAGCTAACAAGCTGTCACCAGTATCCCATGTTATTTACTGTGCATTGTGCATGGCTACTGTGCTCAATGTAAAATCCACAAACTGTTTTCTAAGTTATAAAGAAGTTATTCTTATTGTAGAACCACAGAAACACCAAATATAAAGGCTGGTTTCCATCTTGTTGTCTTTCTTTTGTTTCCCCTGTATTTTGTTGTTAAAATAACTTCAGAGCAATTAGTCAGAAATTAATAAATTTATGGCGTATGATGTATATCTGAGTGAAATATGGAGTGGAGTGGAGTGGAGGGGAAGGGGAGGGGGGGGGGGGTAATCATTAATAATAAATATGAGGGTAAAAATCTATTTTTATAAAAAAATATATAAATATGAGGGTAAAAATCAAGCCTGACATAGAACATGTCATTAATCGCTATTAAGGGTATAAAGCAATTATAAGTAAGCTTACCGACAGGTAAGAAATGGTAATTTTAGGTAGAAATGACTGGTTAAGCTAAAATGGGCTGCATACACACACACACACACACTTTTAGACAGAAATTGAGGTTTATAGGCCTAAATATGTATCCATACAAAGTATTAGTCTTTTTAAAAGATGCATTGCAGACACTATAGCAGGAGGACAAGCAAAAAAGGAAACAGAGAGACGAGAAGATAAAGGGAAAGAAAGGAAGATGTCAGTAAAATGGGCTGCATACACACAAACACACACACTTTTACTCAGAAATTGAGGGTAAAAATGGGTTTATAGGCCTATTGTAGATATGTATCCATACACAATCTTAAGTCTTTAAAAAAATACAAGCATACACACATACATGCACACAAAAGACACCAATGCACAGAAACACACACCTATACAACATGATCAGTTCATTTTTAATTGCATTGTTTAATTAAATATGCATTCAACTTTCTATTTAATGAAATACATTTATGGTGTTGCTATGGCACACTAAAGACAATTTACTGTTAAAAAAATGTTGTTCTCTTTTTATATTGGCCCATTTTACCTGAATGTCAAGAAGGTACCTGCTGATACTCTAACTCACATAATTTGAAAACTTTTATACTTTTTCACATTTCAAAATTATAAATATATTTAAGAGACCCATAATTTATAAGAATATCATTAGATCTCATGTATAGCTTATTTGATGGTATTATAAGTAATTTACCAAAACATGGCCCATTTTAGCTGACTTCACCCTAAATGTAGTTCAAAATGAATTAGAATTAGACGCAGAATTTCTTTCAATGTTCTATTCTTTTATATGAACCCCAGTGTTCAAGGTTACGGCCTTGTAATAGCAAGTAGGCTATTAGTATTTTAAAAAAAACAAAATGGTACTCAGGCCCTTCACTTCAAAATAAAAACAATATTTTTTACTCCACAAATCTAAAAACATTCATGCTCCACAAATCCCTCATTAACAAATAGACACAAAACCTTTGATATAGTCACCATAATATAATGCCACAGATCATTATTTTCCAGACACAAAATTTGATCAAATTTTCTGTTCGTAAATCAAGTGATATCAACATAGATGTAAACATTGTTCAATCAACGTAATAATTAGCATGCTGAATTTAAAATTGATGCAAATGTGTACATTTATTAGAAAGTGATGAAAACAGTCTTTTGCAGTGTAATATTTACAAGAACACAAGTAAATGAGAAAATTAAGACTAGTTCACTAATCTATATATAATGTTCTCTATTATAGATCAGTGGACTGGTTACAAAATACTGCCTTTCACTCAGGAACAAAAATGCGAATTAGTTTCAGCTTAATTTATAAAAATCATGACAGGAAAAAGAAGGTGAAAGTCTTTGGAAACCTATATTTGGAAGCCAATTTGGGCAAGAAGCCATTTATTTTTACTGAGGCAAGGTAAATATGATATCATGATGGCACTTGGCTGTTTATTTCAACTTAATACTACATGTGTCTAAACAATAAATACACTCAACATCAACCATCAAGAAGACAATCAGGGCCAGAAATAGTAAGCTGCACCAGAAGATAAGATGATGATGGTGTGAGGTCTTCAGTCGTTGTCATAGATGCAGTCTGTAAAAGCAATTTTTTTGAAGATGTGAATTGATGATTTATCTGTTTTAGTAATATAGTTTTAAATTACATCCCATCTTGTAGGACAATTAACATTTTAAATTAATTTTCAGATTAATGAATTTGCCATGTACCATCTCCAATGTCATCATAGACCTCATCACTGAAAAAAAAAAAGTTAAACATTTAGTTTTGCACATTCACACATTGACAAAACAATTTACAAAGAAAACTTTCCGAGTAGCTTACTCTGTGTGGATGTTGCTGGCTGATACATATCCAACTGAAAAGTACATTTTACAATGTCATCATTACTAATGCTTGTCCTGGTGTAGGTCAAGTCTCATATGGAGTCACATATAATGTAACTTACATTTGCCCTCCTTGTTCCTACAGATGAATTTGTCAGGGTCAGATTTGCTGATGACATCCACAGTCTCCCCACCTTGTACAGTCAGGTCTTTCCCACTTCCCTTCTTACTGGTGGCAATTGTTGCTTGATGAAGTACCTGAATCTCACCATCGTACTGGTAAAGTAAATGCCAAATTGTTTGCTTATAAATTCAATCAAGAAAGCAGGTCACTCAGCATAATGCCATACTGTTATTTCATACGCACCTTAAACTTTTTTCTAAATTCCTTTTCTTCTTTCTCAAACTTCTTTTGCCTTTTTGGGTCCTCGTGCACTTTGGTCGCCTTCGATTTCATTTGAGGAAGACTGTGATAAGGAAATATCATTATCATCAAGACAGAATGATTTAAATATGCTAATATAGAGTAGTACATCTTTATATTCCATCATCTTGTTTTACAACATTAATGGTAAATCACTTAAGGTAAGACCTGCTATGTGATGGAGCGGGAGTGAATGAATCAACATCATCATATATTTCTTGGGAAGTGTCTGTGTTGTAAAGACATTTGAAGAGACAAGAATTCACAGTGGGTTTCATAGTTAATTAGAAGGCGTGGTATAGGAATTAAAATAATTTTTTACCTTGATTGCCTTCAGGTGTAAATTGTGGAGGGGGAGGAATGCTGAAACAGATTGTTAGAAGTATATAAATATTTGATCATTTTATGGGCAAAAGCCACTCAACTGATTTAATTTAAAATGAAATCTTTTTCTGTAAGAAAAAAGCAAAATCAAGGGAGGTTGAAGTCTTGGGAAAAGGACACAGCAATATTAAATCATCCACATCTATTAATGTTATAGTTAGAAACGATTAGAAAAGCATTAATAACAGGAGGCTCAGAAGAATTTTCTTGAAGGAGCTATTTGGCGTTTTCACACAGATTGGATTGATTGTGAAATGAACCATTAATCAGTTTGCCTTGTTAGAAAAAATGGTTGCAGTTGTAAATGCAGTTTGATTGGAAATCAAAAAATAACATTGTCTGATTCCATCTTATTAGTGTAAAAATTACTCATTATTGTGGACTTGGCTTTTTCTCCGGTCAACTGAGCTTTTGAGCATGTCCAAGATGTTGCGCGGTTTTATGAGAGACCTGGGATCTCCAATGCTATGGTTTCAGAGGAATGTAGTATGGGTGAAACAGATCCAGAATACGAGTGGCCAAACAACAAACCCAGTAATACAGGCATACACATACAATATAATGCACACAGTTTGCAAACATTATATTATTTGTTCTTACCTGATTGGATTAAGATTGGAATCGGGTATATCATCATACAAATCATCGTCTGGTGGTGGAGGTAAAACAACTAAAAACAGCAGAAGGCAGACTTGTTCAAGTATCACCTCTCAAAATGAAACTGTTCCATTTACAGTTACTCCTTAAAATATTAAACAAACCTTACTGTCAGTTAGTTGGAAAAAGGATTAGTTGTATTAAAACTTACCCCGCTGTGCATTCATATTCCTGAAACATGAAAGAGAAATATAAATTCTCTGTAACACTTTAGTATAGGGACCAATTATGATTATTAACTAGTTGCTTATTAGCATGCCTATTATTGTCGTAGAATTTTTATTGCAAAATTGCAGTTTTACATTTTATAACATTCACAAGATAACAATATTCTGCGCAGAGCAAGCAATGATGCAAATGCCACAATACTACCTTGTTTATGGTTCAGAAGGTGACACTGATGGAACACCAAAAATGGCAATTAAAGGGCAGATGTCTAATTTGATTTTAAGAACATCGGAGACAATTTTAAAGCAAACGTAGAATCTGTGAAGGAGGGGGTTATAACATATAAGAGCCATGGTAGAGGCTGAGGTCAATTTAAAGTGATGCCGAAATTGGTAAAATATTTTGAGAGAGGTAAAATATTTTGGATTATCAGTATAGCGTGAAACTGATAAAGGAAAGGAGGAAAACACAAGATTTGGAAACCCTGGGGGGGGGTTCCTGACCATACAAAAGACAAGATTAACTGATCTATATTTCTGAAGAAAGATTTAGGTAAAAACAGAGGAATAGACTGAAAGAGGTTCAGAAATTTTGGAAGCATGTTCATTTTTACCGCATTTCTTCTACCTAGTGGAGACAATGGTAGAGCAGCCCATTTTTGAAAAACTGACTTCATGTATGAAAATAGGGGCGTAAAGTTAGCCGCCATTAATCCAGAGTAGGAATGAGTAACTTTTACTCCAAGATATTTGAATTTTGAAGCCTCCAAATGAAAAGGAATGTCAAAGTTTTTTGAGCAGACTGATTTATAGGCATTCACTCTTTTGCAGGTTCGGTTTATATCCAGAAAATGTACCAAAATCATCAAGTAGGCATATTATGCAGGAATAGATGTAACTGGGTCAGAAACATAAAGTAATAAATCATCCGCGTATAGGGCTAGTTTATGCTCAATTCCCTTGTGGAGTATACCCTGAAATAGAGGAAGTGTTCTAAGTGCTATTGAAAGCGGCTCAGTAGCTATGGTAAAAAGTAAGGGAGAAAGAGGACACCCCTGGCGCGTACCACGTGACAAGGTAAAATAATCATATTTAACGTTGTTGGTAAATATGAAAGCTTGAGGTTCAACATATAATAAACGAATCCAAGATATTAACCCATCCAAAAAGCCAACCTCCCTAAAAAGATATTCCCACTCTATCCTATCAAATGCTTTTTCGGCATCAGCATGCCAATTATTAACATATTGGCTGTTTATTAGTACTTACAAAGCACATATTCTGCATGACCATATTCTACATCCGTAATCCCAATACCTAAATTTAACAACTACCTTACTAATTATTAATAAGCAGCAAAATAGTAGTTTATTGAGGCAAAAGTCGTAATTAATAGTTTGTTGATAGCGAGAATTTAAGCTTAAAACATAGTGTGACCAAATTCTCATCTAAATCCGAAAAGCAGTATTTGCTGTGTAACTTCTAATTAAACTTTCTTGACTTTTTAGACTGGACTAGAGACTAGAAAAGTGCTTAAAGTGGCATACAGATCAAATCTGCCTTTTCACATTATTAGTTATAAGCAAAAATCTTTGGAAATCTGCAGAATCAATTTAAATGTTTAAATTTTGTTTGGAAGTGTTACAGGGTCTTACAATTGTTCGTCCATAGATTCTACATCATCGTACACCTCTTCATTTTTCAAGCTGTGAGGGAGAGACATGCCTTTATTCTTCAAGACGCTGAAGTCGATCTCAACCATTTCCGTTTTAACATAGCCAACTGGAATATAAAGAAATTACAATTTCATCTTTTCTCAGGGGATCAGTAACCAATTCACATCAAATACATATATTTTTTACAATGTGAACTCTTACATGATCCATCTTGACTCCGGCCCAGCCATTTACCCTCTGGATTGTCAGTGATTCGAATTATATCAATTGACTCGCTCCTCTTAATAGAGAGGTCATGTTTCCCACCCTTACAGTCAGCTTTAGCTTTTACTTGATGAATAACCTGCAGGGGTGTTGTTATCTAAAGAAAGAGCAAACACATTCTTTATAATCACCATGAACCAGTAGAGTAAACCTCAATAACTAGTTGTTCTGTAAAATAAGTGCTATATATATATATATATAACTTACTTTAAACTTCTTAATTGCATCTTTCTCTTTTTTCTCCCAGTCTTTCAGATTTTTTAGTTCTTTTTCTTGCTTTTTCTGAGGTTGACTTGACTCTGCAGCAGACCTGTGGTAAAGTGGACCATTGACCATTTATTAGCACACAACACATGTAAACACTGCAGAACATGAAACTAACCATTTGATTATTGGCAGCTAAAATTGTTTGTATCATTCTGTTCCAGGTGGGTGAGGTGACCGCTATACCTCACCGACTGTGTTAGAATACCTCACCGACTGTCAATAATAGAATGAACTTAAAATGTCTTACCTACTATCATCAAGATCCTCATATATCTCACCATCACTTCCACTTCCCTAAAAGAGATGAGACATGAGACAGTGCACCACGAACTTTCTAAAAAAGTATTTGTATGCCTTCACTATGTTTCTTACCTCATTATTCTGGCCTGTAATGATAAAATGTGATAAAGTATTACATACACGACTAAGCTTTTATCAATTTAAAATATGTAAATTACATATATATATATATATATATATATATATATATGTATATATATGTATGGTAACACTTTATTTTAGGGTCTCTAAATTAGTTGCTTATTAGCATGCATATTACTAGAATATTAGCCATTTATTAGTAGTAATTAAGCACATATTAATGCCTTATTCTACATGAATTTATTCTACATCCCTAATCCTACCCAACACCTAAACTTAACAACCACCGTACTAACTATTAATAAGCAGCAAATTAGGAATTTATTGAGTGAAAAGTCTTAGTTAATAATGAATAAGTGTTCTCTATTCTAAAGTGTTACCATATGTATATATATATATATATATATATATATATGTGTGACACTGTAGATTGGAGTAATGGCTGTGGAAAATTCAGCTTTGCATCACAGGAATAAATTACATTTTTAGAATATTAAAATAGAAAACAGTTATTTTAAATATTTAAAGGGGTGGTTGATTGCGATTTCACTTTTTTAACGTTAGTGTGTAATGTTGCTGCTTGAGCATAAACAATATCTGCAAAGATACGACGCTGAAAGTTCAATGCAAACGGAGATATCATCTTTTAAAATGTAATGCCTACAAAAACGGCTCGTATGGACTACAACGAGTTACTTCCCGGATTTGTGACCTCACTAACCTAGAAATTTACAGAAACCCTGCCCACGGGAACATGCAACAAAGGGGGCGAGGTCATGCTGCGCTGCTTTAGAGAAGAGGAAGAGATTTTGCCATGCCGTCAACTAGGGATGTATGAAAAAATCATATACGAATCGCGATTCTGTCTTCTAACGATTCTAATGGCTTTACAAGTTTCAAAATTAATGTTCTAAAGCAGCGGTTCTTAATCCTGTTTCTTGCATCGCCCTGCTCTGCATATGCTCTGCTCTCTCTCTCTCTCTCTCTCTCTCTCTCTCTCCCTCATTGAGATCATCAGCTCAGTTCCAACAATGAACTGTTCCAATTATACACTTATGTGTATAGACAGACAGATATTTTTCACATAGCTATGAGAAACGTTAAACATGGATGCTCATCATGCCGTGCTGTATTAAAGCTTTAATCAGGATAAAACTGTATATTAAATGCTAAAATAAGCAGTAGCATTTACAAATAACTGCGTATCTAAAAGTATGAGGCAACAACAAACAAAAAAACATACCATTAAGAGCTGTGTGCTTGCAGAGGTTCTGCGCGATCCTCTTCACTAACATCCTCTGCGTCTCAATCGGGCTCAAATTGATAAGCAATATTGAGACACCATTGTTTACAAGCATTACACCATTGTTTTGAGCACATGCAGCTGAGGTGAGGGGCATAACATTTCTGAACACGCACTGGCGGTTTAGCGAATCACAACACACCGAGTCAACTAACCAATCTGAGCCCATTGCGAATTTCTGAGGGAGGGGCTTCATAAAAACAGGAAATCATCAGTGCGTTTATAGGAGAAGGGACAGAGCAGTGTAGAATAAAGGTAAATTATGTGGAAAATAATGCGTTTTTTTAAAAACGAAGCATTAGAACATGTTAGACTGCACCCCATAAACACAATAAAGCCTTGAAAAAACACAGTCAACTATCCCTTTAAATTTTCACTGTATTTTTAAATGCAGTGTTGTGAGTATGGTTGTGTTTAGTCTCAGCTTAAGACGTCACACCCACGGAACGTTGGCTAAAAGTCTGATGCATATGGCACACTTATCTGGAAACACTTCAGAAGTTTCGAAGTCGTCGTTGGATTGGTTGAATTATACAGGATTTCAGGGAGTCGTGTGTGTCACGTTCTTTAACGTTCCGCCTGGAAACAAAGATGCTGTGACGCCAAACCCCCTCACGAAAGAAGAAAGCTGTCGTGTTTACAACTGTGACGACGAGCGCTTATCAGGGTCAACTAAATGCTGGGTTTTCAAAAGTATGTGAAATATTTAAAGTTCGCGGCATAGAATCTTTAACACACGTCCGAGAGTTTTACACACCAGTCTGATATTGTGGCGACTTTTCCACGCCCCGAAACGTGACGCTGAACGAAACGAACTGTGATTGGTTTTTTGAAATGTCGGTCAAACGGCATCATGGGTGGGCCTTGGCCAATGAAAGCTGCCATCTATTCCAGACCTTCAGCCGTCAGTCTGGCTACGTGAGACTAGGTTGTGTTAGTGAATATATAGGTCTTACCCATTCTAAAGTTATCCACATCATCATAATTCTCATCTTGAATTCTGCAGACAGATATAAGGTTGTGAATTATCACCAAATTCAGATGTTAAAGGAATTGTCATAACCTGAATCATTCGGTCACAGTGCTAAGTGAGGCATTTCTGTGGTACTCACATAGGTCCTGGATGTCGTGGGGGCAGGTTGGGACGTAAGGGTTGAGAGGGCAGGGGCGGAGGTGGCTGACTACTGGGGTGAGAGGCGGGTGGGGGAGGGGGCGTTACATTTTTTGGTCCAGGACCTGCAAGAAAATAGTTAACCTCATGACCAGTTCACCCAAAATGTCAATTCTGTCATCATTTACTCACCCTCATGTCATACCATTTCATACCTGTATGACTTTCTTGGCCTTTCAGAACTCAAAAGAACCCCACTGACTTACAATGTATGGACAAAAACACTCTTTGAAATTTATACTTTGGTGTTCCACAGAGAAAGAAAGTCATGCAGGTTTGAATCAACATGGCGTATGAATTTTCATTTTTGGTTGAACAGAAGTTTCACACGGTGCTAAGGGCAAAACCTGGTCCTATACAGGATCTCACCATTATCACAAGTTAAAAATGAAAGCTATCTCTAAAACTATATTCCTATTTTAAATTGACTTTAAATAGCTTCCCTGTTTTTTTCACTGACTTCAGCTCTCAAGTGAAAAGAGAAACTCAAATGAGGAAGTTAGCTCAGCACATGCAGGACATCTTGAATTTCCAATATTTTGTTATTGCTGTTCGATACAACATGCACCTGAATGTTCGTTTCATGATGGTGCGCTCTGATGCCGATTCACATGCTGTAATATTGTATTGTGTATTAACTATCACAAAATCAAAGGCAAGTATGTTGCACTGTGTCAAAGTTCATAAATGATACAGTCATGTGATGTTCCTCATTTGGACTTAAATTACTGACTAAGATATGCATCTGCTCAGAGTTTCTCATCTTTAAGGCTTTATGGTGCTAATCATATTGTGCAGGCTTGCTAACAGTCTTAGAGGAAAGCAGAGCAGTCACAAGCAAAACCACGGAAACCACTTTGGCCCAAAGTCTACTCGACTGTGCTTGTGTATGAGCCGTGGCTGTTTTGAGTCTTTGTGGCTTTGATGTGACTGATGAAGTGTTTACTGCTAATTGTTTTGTTACCTCAGATGCCGCCATACAGAAAATTTGTGCATTTTGTGCTAGACAGGCAGTACTCACTCTCTGTTGTAGCCTCTGAGCCCCTCTTGAACTTCTCAAGGTTGACTTTGGGCGGTCTGTTGGGTTTGGCAGGAGCGCTGCCCAAAGCAAAGGTATTGGGTAATGGTTTCTTCTTGGGCACCGAAGGATCATCGTTGGCTGTCTGTACAGGAGGTCCAGATGATTTTCTTGGGATGCTGGGTTTATTAGGCGCTACAGGCTTTGAGCCTGACCCATTAGCACTTGGTACTTTAGCACCTTCTTTAACACCTTCCTCTGGTTTGATGAAGCTATTTTTAACACGGAAACTTGATGGTTTCACATTAGATACTATGGAAGGTTTTGCAGCAGACTCCAGACTGCTGCTTTCCTCCGACTGCTGGTGTAGCATAGCTATGGTTCTTTTTGGTTTAGGTGCTGATGGCATTTTTGGAGGAGTGGGATTAGGGCTAGTGCTATTGTCTTCAGCTTTCATCCAGGGTGGTTTTGCCATAGGAGCCATTAGCTTTGGACTCATTACGTTTAAATCATTCATCATCATGATGCTTGAAGGAGGCTTCTGTAGTGGTACCTTTGGGAATGGGACCTTTGGAGTCTCAGAGTTCTGGGACGAGTCTGGTGGTTTGGGTTTAACGGGAATTTTGAAGTTGACTTTGTTGTTCTCTTGTGTGCTTTCAAACCTAGTCCCAAAAGCTTTTAACTTCAGAGGTTCGTGCATGTCTGGAGCGCTTCTAGCTGTGTTGACTGTGCTCTTAGGTTTAGGGGCAATTGAGGTAGTAGTTACTCCACCGGATAGGCTACTTTCAAGAGCAGGCTTCTTAGTAGGCACCGCTGGGCCTGAAGACAAGGTGGGCTGGACAGGTGGTTTTGGACGAACACCTGGAGTCCCTTCCGTAGATACACTTCCTGCTTGGAAACGAGCCATGATAGCTTTTACGTCGGACTTGTTGTCCTGCAAGCAAAGATTTAAAGTCAAAGTTTGAGGAACCAAGACCAACCTGGGTAGAGTGTATACATCCGTATTTGTGTTCTCATCATTCTGGTTTAGCTTTTATCTGTTTGTGATTGCTATTGTACTATTATCATTTTGTTGCATTTAAATGTATGTATTTTATGACACTTTTATCCAAAGCGATTTACGTTAAATTCAGCATTTTTTTCAGTTCACTCCCTTGGATTAAAAAAACATGACCTTGGCACCATACAAAGTACTGTTTTGAGAGCAAAAAACTAAAAGAAAGCAGATGAAAGTGCACTACCATGAGCACTACGAGCCGACGCTCTGCCAAAAATTATATTTGGTCACGCAGTTTTCATGGTTTGACCAAAACTAGTCTACACTGCATTACCAATGTGTCGCTCAATTGCAATTGCATAGTTCAGTTGGGAAACAATATTTTGTAAAACTCTTTCAGAGTTTTCCTTCCTATAGGCCTCAACAATCCATAACCAAGAAATACTGGATGACCACGATGAAGGGTTTTGGTAAAAGAGTTCATTTGGTGTGGAGCATCAACATTTCTTAAAAGCCTTTAAAAGTAAATAAAAAACATGTATCATAACTCTTTATCTTGGTCAAATTGTTCATTGACAAGCATGCCTAGGATTGGTTGGTAATTTAAAGCAAATTAATTATGTATAAACTAAAAAAAAATACAACATAATCTTTCCAATTTATAAAATATTGAAAAAATATATTTATATACAATATGAATGTTACTATGAATAATATTAGGAAATGTTACAAACTTGACATCAAAGCAGTGTAAAAACTGGTAACAGTTGCTTATTAGCATGCATATTGCTAAAATATTAGCCATTTATAAGTAGTAATTAAGCACATATTAATGCCTTATTTTACAAGACCTTATTCTACATTCCTAATACTACCCAATACCTAAACTTAACAACTACCTTACTAACTATTAATAAGCATCAAATTTCTAATTTATTGAGGGAAAAGTAGTAGTTTATAGTGAATAAGTGAATAAGTGTTCCCTATTCTGAAGTGTTACCAAAATACTAAATCTCAAGCTTACATTCTTCCAATATCTGTCTTATTGAATGTGTGTTCTATTTAGATTTTTGAATTAGGGTTAAGTTTATGTCAAGTGTATTTCTTTTGTTGCATTGAACTGTCAATTGATTCTCTACAAAGATGTATCAGATTTATGCTCATTATGCTGAATAAGCCACCTGAACTGTCTGTCTAATAAATCGAGTCAAACATGTAAAAAACAGAGATCTTTGACATGTAAGTCACATTGCCAAGTTAAAGATATCTTTTACCTCTGATTCTGGGTCTTCAGTACAACTTAGAATACTTGATTTCTCCATCAGAGCTGTTTGTAGTGAACGGCACCTGAACATGAGAACTGTCTGTGCTCACACAGGAACTGAGAACATTTATCATATCAAACTAGCAGGAAGTCGCTACACTCACTGTACTCGTATACAAAAGAATATATAGATGAAAAGAAAATACTTTTTTTCTAACAGTATATATATAATTGGTGATAGATATGTAGGCCACAGTGAAATGCAGGAAACAGCAAATTAAATGTTATTTTGTAACCATTAAAGCATTTAAGCTTTTAAAGCCCATTTGTCAATTGGTCGTCATTCAAATGTCACGCAATTGGATGCAAATCTCTTTCTGGAAAAAAAAAAACATCGTTATGTGTCTGCAATATGTTCCTGATGTGTTACCTAGCTATTTATTTTTCCAGATATCTCAAAGCTACACTCTTTGTTCTCACAGAAACACAATCCTCTGGACCAGTGTTAGCATGTCTAGCTATACCAAGCCATACATGAGAGACTCTGGTAGACGTGTGTGACGCACCCTTAGTAACGAGTGTTTGAACCAGGACAGACCTCTCACCAGGAAGAGCTGATAAGCTCTGGACTAGCTTCTAATGTGACTGGCCTGACCCAGAGGTACACACTGTGCTGTTAACTCGCTGAGCAAAAAAAGAGAAACTGTTAGACACAGGAACTAACATTGGTCAACCAATTACAATATCACTACGCTCTTGACAAACAACAGCAACAGCACGTTAATTTAAGTTGTTTTAAACAACTTCTCCTAATGTACATTTCTGATAACAAAAATAGGAAACAAATTTATTTAAAGAAAAAAGTCACTTACAGTTAATCAGGTTAATGTTTTTACTGTAGCATTTTTACAGTCTTTCTCTGTAAAACAATCCTGTTGTTATAGAAGTTGCATCTTGTTTAGGTTTGTTAGGTTTTAAATGGTAAGACAATAGACTGTTCAAAATGAAGACAAAAAGTATAGGTATGGTGACATTAGATTTGCTCCATGCACATGCATGAGAAAATGGGACAGTGGAAAGCTTATATTTTGTGAACTCTGATCGGAAAATCATATGGTAACAGTTTGATATCTTAGCTCAACACAAAGAATTCAAACTTGAGAGCTCAGGGTTTGGAGTTTTGTGAGAAAATTGAGTCAGTTTTAGTCATTTTTTTTTTTTTTTTACTATTGATTATGATGTTATTTATTTTAGAATTTCACTATTCTGTTTATCCTGTTGCCCATATTCACTGCAGAGTTGTGTCAGGAATTATTTTGTATTATTATTTGTATTGTCTGTCTGATTAATTGATTAACCCCAGTATACCAGTGTCCCATGATGGGGACCAGATAGGCCTAAAGTCTATCATTTCTGGTTTAATTCTGACCCTGTTGCGGGATCTGAAATAATTTTACATGGTTAAATAATTTAACGTGACCGTGACTGCTAGACTTTCTAGTTACAAACGTTATAGTTTAACATGTTCATATTTGATGTGATGAACTACAGCTGTATTTACTCTGCTTGTGTGAACTTGCACCAAAAACCTTGAGACATCATTTGTTTGCAGATGCCATTTGGATTGATAGTTTGTTATCTATTGCAGTGAGATCACACAAAGAGCATGTCTGTGTAATCTCATACATGGCCTCAGGTTCTGTGCAACGTGACATCAAATGGCATGAAAAAATCAGCTGTGCTCAAATGAAGTGAAGACCCAGGGTCAGAGGTAAATTCAGTTAATTGTCAAAATAAGTACATGTTTATATGCAAGTGTTTTTGAAGCTAACTGTATTGATTCGTATTGCTCCAAGTAATCTTGACTTTTGATTTGTTTTGAAGCATGATTTTTTTATAAAGTTTATTGTGTATTAGATAAATAAAACTTATAAAATAAATAAAATAAAGTCTTTTCACAATTTCTATAGTATGTCTGAAACAAATAACTTAAAATGTAATATAGTAATCAGAGAGAATGTGTTATTCCAGCATTCAGTTTTTTTAATCCATTCTAAAATGAGTTCTAACATCTACTGAGGTAAATAAGGGATCCAGTAATATTTATTTATTAATGGCCGTTGTTACTACCAACAACAGCTGTACTGTTCAAGGCTCCCGACATGCAAAGCAGTCTTAGTTCCGTTCTTTGGATAGATGATTTGTGTAATGTGTGTTTTGAATATGCCACCTTGCATGTGTCAACACGTGCTTAAGAAAAGAGCCAATGGATAGTCAGTGTGTATTTCTCAGATGGTTATGGAGAACGTTAGATGACCATGAGAAGGTGATTTGGGAGATCCCACATTGTGCCTGTGATGCAATCTAAAACAGGTGTCCTAGTTTCACTTTGTTAATGTGGTATTATTGAGCTGAAGCTGAATGGTTTGCTGTGACCACAAAGAGCAGAACAGATATACAATTATACTGGTAGATGGCACAGTCTATCTATGGTTTAAAAGAGCGAGGTAAGGTGCATCTAGGCAATGAAACCAGATGGTAGAGGAATTCATGAAAAACTTAAGTGTGTTCAGATGAAGAGGAACCAAGTTGTGTCAGTGAAGCAAAAACTGACCAAACATTACACAATCTTTTTTTTACACAATCTAATTGTGCAAAATCAGATGATAAAATCCTCTAATTGTTCCCCAGATGAACTTTTTAAATATGCTAAACATACATGACCAACAGAAATATTTTAGGTGAAAAGTAACATGAGTTAATAAGTAGACAAACTATCAGATAAACGTAGTGTGCTAGGAAAGACAATTTATGCACAGAAAAACTCCTGTACCATCTGATATCTTACCATAAATTTCTCTGAACCAGTATCTCTAAAAACTGCCATAAAGTTATTGACATTGGTCATAAAGACATTGGTCAGTACTTTATAAAAATTCAGAAATGAAACCAGAAAGAGAACTCACCATGGTGGCGGTAGAGCCAAAAATGATCCTCTCCCAGATGTTCACATGGACTGCTAGCTCACAACCGGACTGATGAATGTGTTTCTGTTTGCTTCAGTTTAGTTGTGACTGTAAATGCCTGCCCACTCCTGGCTACTTCCCCTATCTTCTGGCAGACCGCTGCACTGTCATCACAGGAAGCCATATCTCTCTCCTCATCAAATCTATTTGCCTATCCCGTACTGCACAATTGCTCTTTCTATATTCACATATGCTTTCCTGCTCAACATGATGAATGACTACTACAAGAACACATATAAAAAGTCGAAAAGCATTTTTGCTTTATTTTTTTCTTTATTATTTGAACCCTCATTGTTTTTAAAATATATATAGAATGTTCAAAAATTTCAGGTAAGTAAAACATTTTTCAAATAAATGAATACTTTTATTTAGCAAGAATGCATTAAATGAATCAAAAGTGACAAATGCATTGATAATGTTACAAAAGAATTCTATTTAAAATAAATGCTGCTCTTTCCATTCATCAAAGAATCCTGAAAACAATGTATCACGGTTTTAAATATTACACGGCACAACTGTTTTTGCCTTTCTTAAGCACCAAATCAACATGCTAGAATGAAAATTAGAGGTAATTGTAAAAACATAATTGCTGCTTAAAAAAATAATCTTTTCCATCACGGGGAAAAAAAAGGTTTTACAAATAGTGCTGTGAAATGATTAATTGCGATTAATCACATCCAAAATAAAAGTTTTGGTGTACATAATATATGTGTGTGTGCTGTGTATATTTATTATGTACTGCATGCATATGTGTATGTTATGTAGGCCCTACCAGTATTATATAAAAAAAAAATTATGTTTATATATATATATATATATATATATATATATATATATATATATATATGTATATTATATTAATATAAATATGCATGTAAATATTTTCAAAATATGTACTGTATGTTTGTGTGTTTATATATACATAATAAATATACACAATACACTCACATATATTATGTAAACAAAAATTTTACTTAGGATGCGATTAATCGCGATTAATCGTTGCCCTGCGCTACAAAAAAATCTTACCAATTACAAACAGTAGTGTAACTCAATACTCATAAAGAGATTAAAGACACTCAGACATTTTCTACAGCTTAGAAAACTAGCCTTTAATGTCAACAGCTTTTAAAAACAAGAATTGCACGCAATGTCTTTTTAGCTATAATTAAGCATAGTATCATGTGCAACCAAATGCAGGGAAGTGAAATTTTACAGGACACAGCAAACAACAGGTAAGATAGCTGTATGAATTTCATACAAGACCTATTTATAGAGGTAAAGTTTTGCATCACATGATATGGGGATAACAAATGTACACATGCATGCCATGTACACAGTATGCATGTCTAATGTCTTTGTTTTGACTACTTTTAGTCCTCAGATCTGTGGTACAAGTAGCTGTCCTCTGTCTCTTCTGTGTAACCATGGTAAGTACCAGTGTTCTCATCTGGACAGTGAATTCCAAGAGTTTGTTGCAGTTTCTGTTCCTGTTGTCGCAAATCCATAGAGTCCACAAGGTCATAGATGCTTCCCAGGGACCACATTGGAGATGGGAACCAGGCCTTTACATCTCCGTCCTTACCCACCACCAGCATGCTGAAGTAGTCACGGTTTATCTTCAACTGATTTCTGAGACTCTCCACCACATCCTGTGAAAGCGTCTCCTTCTCAGGTTGACTTTTCCCTGTAGGTTATGATCAATATTCCATAGCCATTCTATAATATTTGATGTTACAGCTTTATATATTACTTGCAAAAAATGAGGAAAGAGGAGGAAATGAGATTTAAAATCTCACCATTCAGTGGAAAAAACTCCACTGTTCCTGAGGCTGTTGATCCAGTACCCACAATCTTCAACAAGGCAAAATGACGAATACCTGTCCATGTGGATTCAATTTTATGTTAGGTTGCCATATGTACACAGTATAATATATAATTTACTCTTTAAAAAAATAAAGGTTCCAAAAAGGGGTTTTCTCAGCGGTGGTTCCATAAAAGAACCATTTTGAGTTCCCAAAAGAACATTTTAATAATCTAAAGAACCCTTTTCCACTATAAAATAACCTTTTTTGCAATGAAAACTAAAGGTTCTTCATAGACCCTTTAGTAAAGGGTCTTTATTGGAATGCTTTAGTGTATCACTGTTAATTTTATAATTTTTGAAAGAATATCCACAAAAGCTCAGAGAACATGAAGCATACAGTACCCAGTGGACACTCCTGTCCATTAAGCGCCTGAAGCTGTTGATGGAATGAGTAGTCATCTACAGTAGGTGCTGAGATGATTAGAAGTCTACGTTTGGACATGAACCTGAAAATTTGCATATGATAATCAGAACAATTGGAATGATTAATAATCATAGTTTAAAGCATTGGGAAACTCATGGTGTTTACCTCAGAAGCGAGTTCTCATCTTGATTGTTCATTTCTGCTTTAGAGCAGGGTGATGGAAGTTTTCTCTCCTCTTCCTTCTCAGACTGACGTGATGGAAAGTTATCAATATAATCCAGTAAATCGGAAGGAGCTGTTGGCTTGTTGAAAACCCTGTTAAGCTAAAACCACAAGAAGTATGCCTTTGATTTGGAAGGCTTTCAAAGTCGCTGTGAATTAGGAGAAAATAAATGTTCTTACGTTAGGCCTCAGGTCATAGTCAGTTAACATCATTGAGAAGTGTTTGGAGTCCAGCCCATATTCTCTGCGGATCTCGCTGATTAACTCAGGGTTTTTTAACTTTTCTGGCAGGGATGCTTGTGGAGACTCAGAATCTGTTTCAAAAGAAGCAACATGCATTTTTACATTCAATTGTGATAAACAAAAAGCGCAACACAAATGCATAAGCTAGAACGATCTGGATGCACTTCATTTAAACGATATTAACACAGCAAAACAAATATGACTCAATCACGAACAAATGGCTCTTAAGAGCTGGATCTTTTAAGGGAATCAAAAACACACAGTGACAAGACAGGTTCAAATCACAAATTATTCTTTCTTGCTGGCTTTTAGTGAATGAACAACATACAGCAAAACCAGTGTAGTTTGATTAACAAATAAAATATTCTTTTGAACTGGTTCTTTTAAGTGAATCTATAACATACAACGTGACAAAAGTGGTTCAATTCATGAACAAATGTACGGTGGCAGAGAGAGCTCAACGCGCTGCAACTTCAGAAAACACATGCAAATAGAAAAAGCACCAGCAAATCAAGAAAACATCTTCATCAGTTTGACAGCAGATGGTGCAAATGCTTACAACACAAACAAATAAAGAAATACACTGCAAATGCTCACAATACAACCAAATACATTTTATTTGCAGTGCGTTTCTTTGTTTGGTTGTGTTGTGAGCATTTGCAGCGTGTGTTGTCAAATTGACGAAAGTTATTTTCTTTTTAATTTGCAGCCTTTTTTCTATTTGCAGTGCGTTTCTTTTTTTGGTTTTGTTGTGAGCATTTGTGTTGTCAAATTGAAGTTGTTTTCTTAATTTGCAGGTGTTTTTTTCTATTTGCAGTGCATTTCTTTTTTTGGTTGTGTTGTGAGCATTTGCAGCGTATGTGTTGTAAAATTGAGGAAGTTGTTTTCTTAATTTGCAGGTGTTTTTTTCTATTTGCAGCGCGTTGAGCTCTCTCGGCCACTGTACAAATGGCTCTTTTGAAGGAACTCTGTATCCACACAGCCCTAATAAGCTTCATAAATATGTTCACAAGTGGTTTACTTTATGTACAATGTGCAAAAAGGTGTTTCTACATTACCTTGTTGGTAGTGTTGAATATGTAGCGTAGGATTACGTTCTGAACCCATGATAGACAGTACTGATACCTTTCTTTGGGAAAACTCACAGCTACGTAGCTCATTATCATCTCTCTGTTTGATATACTGACTTGAGACATCACTTGGGGATGAAATCACCTATGCCACACAAAACAAAACAAAAAACATAATAATCATATAGACTCTTCCCAGGAGATCTTCTTAGCAATCAAGAACTTACAAGAAGTCTTCTTCTGCCTTTGAGGTTTTGCACGAATTCTTTAAGAGCTGCCTTTTCCTTATCATCTGCTTCTCGTTGTGACTTCCTCCTCCCTCCTTTCCCCTTTTTCTTCTTGCCATCCTTTCCTTTTCCTTTCTTTTTGGAGCTTAAATGGTCAATGGTTTGCTCTCCTTTGATCTCCTCATTGAGGGTGTCAAAATGTAATTTTGCACCAATATGTGTTTTATCTGCTTCCGAAGCTTTTTTCACTTCTGTTTCTGGCTCTGGGTGTCTGTCAATATCTGGAGTTTTCGTCTGGTCATCGTGCTTCAGCCTCTCTTTTCCACTAGATCCAGATTTTGAACCTGCTTTAGCTGATGGTTTACCATTGCCTGAGCTGCCTGTCGTTTTACGAATGACAAATCGTGAACGTCCGCTCAAAATATCTTGTACTTTGTTTCTCAAAGTTGCCTTTTTGTCAGGATGTGTCTTCTGTGTCAGGAAGATGGATGTGGTATTCGCATGCCTCTGTGGGCTGAAGATCCTACGCTTTCCAGAACCCTGTTTCTTCACCACTAACCTCTTCTTTGTGATCTTGCATTTCACTGGTAACCCCTTTCTTGTGACCTTCTCCAACTTTCGCACAGGCAGCTGGTCGATGACCTCAAGAATGGCCTCAACGCGAACCGGGTAAGGAAATCGCTCACTAACCCTCATGTTCTTCTTCAGAATCAGCATGGAGAAGGTATGGTCCTCCAGCTCAAGGTAATGGAGAAGTTTGCTTACCATTTCAGAGTCCATAACCTCCACAGTGGCTTCTCCTTGCAAGGTTGTACGTTGGATTTTGCCTTCCATCATAGCATTCTGAATAACAGTGACAATGAGCGTGTCTCTCTCTGCCAAGCGACAGTTCAGTCCTTCAGACTCCTGGATCTGCTTCTCCATCATACGCAGATAGTTGTCACTGTGCAATGGTGCGGTGATCACCCACAGGCGGTGTTTCCCGGCAAAATCAGCCAAGAAGTCAGACTCCGATGGACTCTCGGGAACTCCATCTGACCCAATGTCCTCCTTGGGAGTTGCAGGGCCACTTTGATTCTTTACTTGTTGTTTTCTCTTGCCTCCTTTTGCAGAAAGCACCGGGCTGTTGATCCAGTGTGCCAACAGAAGCAGGAAGAGCCACAGACGAGACATATCGAGACTTCACACTCTCCACTAACCAACAGAGTGAAGAGGCAGAGAGAGAAATAGCAGCTTCTGGTTCACATTAGAGTTCGACCTTGTTACAGGAAACTCTTGGAATTTCTAAGCTTCAAAGCAATGGTGAGCTGTGTGGCATGCGGAGCAGCTTCTTGCGCCTCATTACTTTGTGTCTGCATGGAGGATGAACTGTTGTAGAAGAAGAATGAAAGGGCAGGATGAAACCCAACCTCTTTACAACCTCACTGTGACTTGATCTTAGTCGTCAACATTTCATTTACTTTGGCTATTGCTTTAGTAGACAATATTATTGCAGAGTGTATCTTGACAGTTTTATTATGTTTTCGATATAGAAAGAGTAACAGACATTTTGTACAGGCAATTCTTCAATTCAAAGGCAAAGTCTTCATTGTCTCGGTTCACTCTCGATGCATCTGCAAAACAGACATCAAAACTATGATGATTAGTACCAGAACTCCAAAAATCTTACTGTATTTGTTATTGTGAGGCTAACTTGCATTCAAATCTATACTTGTTTTTGCATCAACCCAAATAAACATAATTATTTTAGGCTAGTGTGACACTGTAACATTGGTTTCTTATTAGTACACTGAAATCATAAATTAGAAACATATTTGCTTAGAGAAATACATGTCCAACACACGTGATGTTATCAGCTAGGAAGTGAAAGAAAAGTTTGAAAGTGTAAAGCTTACACTTTTAGATAGAAACTGTAGATAGCAAAGTTATTATTGCTCAGGCTGACTGAAAAATAAGGTATTATGTGTGTTCCAAACATGAAATAAAATGTTAAACATGTTGTCCCTGTAAAACATCATTTTTACAATAATATCTAAATCGGCATTAAAACAGTATAGTATACAGTATAATACAAACGCCTTCTTTTAATTAATGCATTGGATTTTTATTTGTCATAGTGTAAAGCTTAAACTTTTTTCAGGTGTGAGAAGAATTGTGAGAAGTGGCTGTAGCAATCTGGGTTGAAGTTAATGGTTAACAGTCATGGTCCACAGACATTCCACAAATGGATTTAGTTGAACAGAAACATATGAGAAACACAGGGAAACTTCAAACAGCACCAGCCAGTACTGATAGAACAGGGATGGGCAACTTCAGTCCTGGAGGGCCGGTGTCCTGCAGAGTTTAGCTCCAACCCTAATCAAACACACCTGTCTGTAACTTTCTAGTGATCTTGAAGATATTAATTAGCTTCTTCAGGTGTGTTTGATCAGGGTTGGAGCTAAACTCTGCAGGACACCGGCCCTCCAGGACCGAAGTTGCCCATCCCTGTGATAGAACATATGGAAACGGTCTATACAATGCAAAAGGTTGTTTAATTAAAATTATTATTTTTTATTTTTTTGTTTACATGTACTTACATTTATCAGAGTTCGGCTACTTGTTGAATTGTTTTTATTTTTTTACGAACAAGTGTTTATTGTTTTTATTGCTCTGCTGTTAACTACATTGAGTTTCACCCATTTTCCATTTTCTGTGGGTTACGAAACCAAGAAATTATCAGGCTAAAAACTTAATCAGCTCAAAAATTATGTGGTTTGGGGTCTTTATAGCCTGAATGTCGCCTGTGGACATACTGGATGTATAATTGTAATTGCACGGTGTACACTGCAGCAAAAAATCAAGAGCCTAGTCAGCTGGAGCTCCTTTCTCAAAATTTCTCTGTTGTATATTTTCTTTTTTCTTTTTCTTTTTTTTTTTGCATTCTCTGTTGAAGTATTGTCCTTGTCTATTACCGCCCTCTGCTGGACATGTGAATCTCGGTAAATCCAAAAAGTTGCCATCACATAGCCTAAATGTCTATCAGAGATTTTTGGTTAAATATTACTGCTTTTCAAAAACAAAAACGGTAGTTGTTTATAATAATTATAAAGTAAATGAATGAATGAATGAATAAAATATGTATTTATGCAATTATTTTATTTGTAATAAAGTAGATTATATTTAACTTCTCGGTTGCTTGCTTATTCATTTATTTACTTACCCTTTATTCTGATTGACAGTTGCGACTCTTGTTAAATGGTTCATCGCAAATATATACAGTGCCCTCCAAAAGTATTGGAACAGTAAAGACAAAATTGCTCTGTTGGCTGTGGAGTCAAGACATTTACAAATATGATTAAAAGATGAATATGAGACAAAACTACAGAATGTCACATTTTATTATTGGGTGATTCAACACAGATGTTTTACCAGCTAAGAAGTTCAGCACTTTTAGAGTTTCATCCCACTATCTGATGTGAGCATAAGTATTGGAACAGTTGCCTCACAGGTCTTTCTAAATGATCAGCTGTGTCCTGTTGCATTAATTCTTCAGATATTAAAAGCAGGGAATGTGTCGTATCAGTTATATCCATTACTTCTGCATTCTGAATCTTGCATTCGATGATGACACACACAAACCAGGATGAAGACGAGGGAGCTGACTTTGAGAGAAAAGCAAGCAATTTGGATGCTAAAAGAAAAGAGGAAGTCAGTTAGAGCTCTAGCAAAAACAAAGAGCATGGAGAAATCAAGAGTTTGGAAACCACCAGCGACACCAGCAACCAACAATGACCTGATTGGCTGAGAAAACAACAGTAGTTGATGATAGACAAATCATAAAAGCTGTGAAAATGAATCCTAAAAGACGTGTCTGTAAAATCACCAACAACTTTTAGAAAGCTGGGGTAATGCTCTGACAATTTACTGTCCACAGGAGACTTTGACACAGAATTACAGATGCTACACAGCAAGATGCAAACCTCTGACCAGCACCAAAAATAGAAAGGCAAGATTAGAGTTTGCAAAAAAGCACAAAGGTGAGCCAGAAGAGTTTTGGAACTGTGTTTATGGACCGATGAGACAAAGATGAACCTTTATTTGAGTGATGGGAAAGCAAAAATGTGGAGAAAAAAAGGGAACCGTATTGATCCCAAGCATACAGCCTCATCTGTAAAGCATGGTGGAGGTGGTGTCGTGGCATGGGCATGCATGGCTGCTTCTGGAACAGGCCCTCTCAACTTTACTGATGACTTAACGATGAGTATGATGACAGTAGCAGAATGAATTTGGAAGGGTACAAAACCATCTTGCCTACCAATATTCAAGAAAATGCCACCAGATTTATTGGGAAGTGCTTCATATTGCATCAGGACAATGACCCAAAACACCCTGCCAGGTCAGTCAAGGAATTTATAAGGGCAAAGAAATGGAAAGTCTTAGATTGCCCAAATCAATCTCCAGATTTAAATCCGATTGAACTTTAATTTCACCAGCTGAAGAGGAGAGTAAAGGCAGAAACTCCCCAAAACAAGCAACAATTGGGAATGGCTGCATTAAAGGCTGGGAAAAGCATTTCAAAGGATGAGAGTCTGGTGATGTCTATGGGTCACAGACTCACTGCTGTGATTGTGCGCAAGGGATCTGCAACTAAATAATAGCTTTTAATCTTTTATATCTGCCTTATGTTCAACTGTCCCAATACTTATGCTCACATCAATGAGTGGGATGAACTCTAAAAGTGCTGTTCTTTTTATTTGGTAAAACATGTATATGTTGAAACGGCTAATAATAAAATGTAGCATTCTGTAGTTTTGTCTCATATTCATCTTTTAATCATATTTGCAAATGTCTTGACTCCACAACCAACAGAGCATTTTTGTCTTTACTGTTCCAATACTTTTAGAGGGCACTGTGTATATATATATATATATATATATATATGTTTCGTTCAAAATACTATACTGCAGTATTTGTTACTACAATAAAAAAAACTTGGTCAGCATAGAACTAAATAAATGTAAATGTACATTAAATTTGGAAATTAAAAAGCTAGTCAAAAATGTTTGAAACAGAAAACTTTATTAAAAAAAAAATTAAAAAATGAATTTACGGTACAAACATTAACTGTGGTAAGTAACTATGGTATTTTGTTGGCAAATATAGTTACATGATACAATTTTACAACTCCTATTACATCAAAGTTTATCCCAGTTTTGAATCTCCCCTAAATCAAAAGCAACACAATCTGATATCTGATTTCGTTAAAATTCTGTTCGAAATCGTTTTTTATGCCTAGATCGTGTCTATTCAAAAGATAAACGATTGTCTGTTAAATCTCTGAAACAAACGCCCACAGCACATGACTGATTTACACGCGTTGATTGACGGTGAATGAAAGCGCAGGAGCGGCCGCGCAGATAGAGGTGAGCGCGAGTGCTTCCGGGTGGCGGCTCTAAGTTGTGCGTCCCCGCATTCAAAGGTCGCTCATTGATCTGAACCCGGTGAGAATTTCATTCTTCATTATCGTTCTCCGCCACCTTGTCATTTGATCGCAAGAAATGCATTAGGGAATGTATTGCTTTGATATCTAAATGCAAACGACAGCCTGCAGTTATTGTTTCCGCTTAGCTAACAAGCTAGTGTGTTACGAAGGGGAATGAAGGGGAAATGAGCGCTTGTTTCGAAGCCGCATTGCTCTTCTGAAAGTAAACCCTGTAAACGCATGATATGAATGAATAAGTTAGGTCTGGTGGGCTTGAGCCGTATTCTATGAATTAAAATATGCTAATGTGTTTATAAACATATGCGGAAATGACTTTGCCCAATAACAAACTCTAGGCACAAGGACAAACACCGTTATTTTGGTGCTAATCCCCCCCCATCGTATATGTTAAATATATATAATATAATTTTCTAAACCTTGTAGTTTATAAAGTTAATATACTTTGCCCCACATCTGACCTATGGTGCTGGAATTAGATTGTAACGTTAGTTGGCACGATAATCCAATAGAGTCTGTCTGCACACGTTTAATTAAACCTGTTTCCCACGCCCTCAAACATGCATAACCACTGCAGAGCTTTCATGTGTGGGATGCATCTACACAGACGTCTACTGGTGTATAAATGGAGACTGTGTATTACTGGTACATTCCATGAATACACAATATTTTGGGTGTTCTTTGCCTGTTTGTAACACCCATTTTGTTCTGAAACCTATTAGATATGTTTGATAAAATATTTATGGTGTTATAAACAATAAAGGACCTGTAAGGCCTCCTGCTACTGTGTGACCCGCACTGTCCCACTCAGAAAAACCCTTATCACCTTCATTTGAGAGTCCTTACCTAAACAAATACATTTCTACACACAGTGTTTGCCTTAGTGTGACCTTGACTGATTCACCCTGTGGGTTAATTGATCTGTTTTGTGTCGGTACAAATAGACTTGCAAAGAGCCATGAAGTTCTTTAGAGGCTGTAGATATATTGCAGAATAATAAAGATAATCAAGAAAAGCTTTAAAAACAAAATATTCTGTTTAGTAGCCACAAAAAGTGTACAAAACAAAGGCAGAAGTTACGTTAAAAATGCTAGTTTGAGACCTAGTTGTTTAGTAGCCTAGTTACCATAAAATTACAATTTAATTTGTGTGTAATGATACAATTTTAAATAAAATGTATAATTTTGAATAAAATTTTCTAAAATTCACATTTCTTATCAGTGTTGGATCATAATATGAATCTTGATATTTTTTGTAGAAACTGTGATGCACTTTTCTTTACTGTCATTTTTTTTGTTCAAAGCTTAATCTTTTTTTTTTTTTTTAATGCATCAATTCTTTTAAAAAAATGTTATTGCTATTTTCTCTATAAAAGTGTGAGGACCTCGTGACTCAATACCCAGTTAACAGTCTGTACTTGTGTGAACTGTGAGCATATGTGTGTCACCTTGGAGTTGGGTAAACATCTGAGCTTCAGTGACTGGGGCAGAGTGGAGCATTATGGGATAGGTTAGCTGGATTATTTTTTTCCCCTCTCTCTATCTCTCTCTCTCACATGTAGGAGGAGGGTCGTTCCGACTGCACAGCTCCTCCTTGTGTCTCCAATGGCGAGTCTTCTGCGCGTGGTTGCCATCAGCTGTTCCAGCCCCCTGTTCTCCGGGCTGGCCTGTGCTAAGACTGTCCGGACGGTGAAGACACCATGTGTGCGGTTCTTTAGGACCCATCAAGCCCTCTCTCGCCTCGCTAGTCCAGGTAACGGTGCTGGAATATTGAGTCGAGATATAACACATTCTGTTTTAGTAATTGGGGTGACTTGAGGTGGTTGAGGACATTAAATCGTTATTTTTTTTTTTCCTCTGTAAGACCTTGAGTATGGTTCGCTTGTGCTTATCCATAAACATAATTTGTTTTACCTCAGCAGATTTTGTTATAAGTATAACAAGAGAGTATAACAAAAGTGAATGAAACATTCCCAAATGTCTTTCTACTCCTCTTTAGCAGTTTATGTGCAGTGACCCTCAAGGTCAGTGTGTCCCTCCCCACTATTACCTGCATTGAAGGTTATGAAGGAAATGAATGTGTACTGTAAGTGACCTGTTTAGTGAACTGGCTGCTTGGATACAGCATTTGTTGGAGACCTGCCATTAATGGCAGACGGTGTTTTGAGAGGGGGAAGAATGGTAATGACAGCTGAGGCAGGTTATTTCTGGCAGTGTGTCAGCTGAGGAACCAGGACTGTGGCACAGCTCGTGCGGGAGAAAGCCTGCTGGAAAAAGAAACACGTGTCTGGTGACTGCCAGAATTCAGTGTGGTTATAAGGGGTTTGTGGGCCTCAGATATTCACTTTGTTTCCGTTTAAGTCTGGAAATGGAGGGAAAAACACCAGAAATACTTGGTTAGGTAATTTATGTTTGTTTGTTTTAATTTATTGACACAGTAACATTCAAAAGTTTATGGTCAGTATAATATTTTTTAAATGTTAGTTCACCCAAAAATAAAAATTCTGTCATTAATTACTCACCCTCATGTTGTTCCAAACCCATAAGACCTTTGTTCATCTTCGGAACACAAATTAAAATATTTTTGATGGAATCCGAGAGCTCTCTGACCCTCCATAGACCGCACGTTCAGTAGACAGTGCGCACATGCTGAACGTAAACAACGCTGATTATGTTCTGGGGTACTCTCCAAAATGGCAGAAGACAGTAACTCGGGGAGAAGAATTGCTGAATAAATAATGTTAGTGCACACACAAATGCACACACAAAGTATTGTTGCTTCGTAAAATTACGGTTGAACCCCTGATGTCACATGGACTATTTTACCAATGTCCTTGCTACGTTTCTGTGCATTGATCGTGGTAATATCCTTGCTGTCTATGGAGGGTTAGAAAGCTCTCAGATTCCATAAAAATTTCTTAATTTGCGTTCTGAAGATGAACGGAGGTCTTGCAGGTTTGAAATGACATGAGGGTAATTAAAGTAATTAATGACGGTATTTACATTTTTGGGTGAACTAACCCTTTAAAATTATTTTGAAAGAAGTCACTTATGCTCACCCAGGCTACATTTGGTCAAAAAAACTGTAAATATATTGTAATATATTTTAAAATGTAATTTATTCTTGTGATGGCAAAGCTGAATTTTCTTCAGTCATCAGTGTCACATGATTCTTCAGAAATTATTCTAATATGTTACAAAAGTGTCATTACCATCAGTTTTGATCAATTGAATGTGTCCTAAATAAAAGTATATATTTTTTCTATTAAATAAAATCTTGCTGAGCCCAGACTTTTGAAAAGTGGTGTATAATAGTCAATTTTTTTTTAAGAAGTGTTATTATAAAGCTGCATCATGATTGGCCAGATTTGACATTGACATTATGCTCTTGTATAGTCTTGTTTTCAACAACAAAAAAAGTGAATTGCCCTTGCATATGCCAGAAAGCAAAACTGTTTTAAATTGTCCTGTTAAGTTTTTAATCAAATAGTTTTAAATATGCAATGTAAAACTTGAACTTTGTGACATAAAGTGGCCTCAAACATATTTAAACACACATGCCGCTATAAATTTAATTGCATTTGATAACAAAATATCAAAGTAATGCAGGTTTCCAAGAGAGAAAAAGAAAATCAACAACTTAAGTCATTTTTGTCATACTAAATGTCACTGGTTTAGATCTAATGCAGTGACATTCATTCAGTTTTTCATATTTACATATGGCTGAAGTGTCCACATACTTTGAGTTGTCTTTGCTCTCTGTAGTTCAGTGTGTCTTTATGTGAGCTTATGTTGTTGTTATCTATAGATCAGGCCTGTGGTGGAATTTTCCACAAGCGACCTCCTGCTTCCAATAGCAGAACATGCCTTGGATGACTTCTTGATGCATATTCAGCCTGTCTAGACCACATGTTGTTTGCACATCTTTTACAGACTAAAACACATAAAGTGAAGCTGTGCATAAAAATTCAACTTGATTTACTTTATTACACGTCCTAAAACCCATCCATGCTCTGTTTTACAGCTTGAATTCTCAGTTATATGTTTGAAATTATGACCGCAGAATTGGAGCTGTTGCAAAGTCACAAAGTGACTAAAATGCACACAACTGTAAAACCACAAGTCTTACACAGACCTCATGGGCCTACAGTCCATTACAAAGGTTTTACACATTTCTTTTAAACCACCTGTTGGTCTTTATGAGCTGCTTCACCAGTTGTTAGTCTGACTCTTATCTTTATTGTACTGCTTCTCTCTTTGACCTATATTTGAGTTCAAAATGGAGAGTCTGCATGGTTAGAAATGGCCTAAAGAGATACTGGCTATGAGAGCAGCCTGAGATCAGCTTTTCACACTTCACTTATTTTCTGTTTAGAGAAACTAATACCAAAGAAACAATGTCTGAGTATTGAGTCAAATTTCATGTACTTGATGTAAAAAGGTGAACATTTTAAGTTGCTAGTGTTGTACTTTAAAAAAAAGAATATCCAATTTTCAGACTCCTTTTTTTTTATCTAAAGAATTTGTACATTTTGAACAATTACATTTAAAATGAAAACTATTCTAAAGTGTTCTTACGTTACACAGTTGTAATACAATGTAAAGATTTTGAATATATAATACAAAACAAAATTCTTAAAAAAAAAAGTATAGTGTATATGTGTGAATGTGTTAAACACATGTAAAAATAGTGTTAAACTTGAGATTTAAAGCTACTAAATTACTAAAATCTGTCTTTTTTTTTTTTATATGTACAACAAAAATTTAAATCTTTGCATCGCATGATAATTGCTCTAATGAAATATAACATTTATTTATGATTTTATATTATAATTAAAATAAGATGTGAATGTTTATGCTTTTTTTATTAATTGTCTACCAATTCTAACAATTTAATTAATAAGCTAAGTTTTTAAGTCTAAAACATGAACCCAGACCAACATTTTTCATAATACCTTGAAATCTATTTGTTTTCACTCCCATTAATTGCAATGACCGTTGCTCTGCTGGTGCAGGACCCACCTTTTGAACTTTTGCATTTGACACGAACACTTAGTAATATGTTCCTCTCCAGACTCTGCTTGATTCTGTAATTCTGTGTTTCTTCCTTCAGGCATTCCATACAAACAGCTGACTGTCGGCGTTCCCAAGGAAATCTTTCAGAATGAGCGTCGAGTGGCCATCTCTCCAGCCGGAGTGGAAGCTCTCATCAAGCAGGGCTTTAATGTGGTGGTGGAGTCTGGTGCAGGGGAATCTGCCAAGTTCTCTGATGACATGTATACAAAAGCCGGAGCCGCCATCAAGGACGCCAAAGATGTCTTTGCATCTGATGTTCTGCTTAAGGTACTGTTAGATTCATTTACAGTTGTTCAAAATAATAGCAGTGTGTTTAAAAAAGCAAGTTAGCTCAAAGTCCTTATAATAACTTTTACTTCAATTCACACAAATGCATTGGGAACATTGCACATTCTATTCTAAATCAAAACATGAAGAAAAATTTAGCAAATTTGTTATTACTTTACAGAAAGTGAAGAAAAAGGAATATTAGGCTGTTAAAAAAAATAGCAGTGTCTGCATTTTTCTTTACAAAGTCAAACATTTACTGTATAAACAGAAAAATGCTTGAAGATTTAGCTTTCTTGGGAATGACTGAACTAACATTTAGTTGTATAGCCACGGTTTCTGAGAACTGCTTCATCTGTGTTGCATGGTGTCTGGCATCTGTGAACAGGTATTCCAGTCCAGGATGATTGCACTACATGCCACAATTCCTCTGCATTTCTTGGTTTTGCCTCAGAAACAGCATTTTTGATGTCACCCCACAAGTTTTCTATTGGAGTAAGGTTTGGAGATTGGGCTGGCCACCCCATAACGTTAATCTTGTTGGTCTGGAACGAAGATGCTCCTTGTTTACTGGTGTGTTTGGGGTTGTTGTCTTGTTGAAACACCCATTTCAAGGGTGTTTCCTCTTTGGCATAAGGCAACATAACCTCTTTAAGTGTTTTAATGTACTCCAACTGATCCATGATCCCTGGAATGCGATAAATAGGCCCAACACGTATGAGAAACATCCCCATGTCATGACGCTTGCGCCACCATGCTTCACTGTCAGTGTACTGTGGCTTGAATTCAGTGTTTGGGGGTCGTCTGAAAAACTGTCTGCGGCCCCTAGACCCAAAAAGAACAATTTTGCTTCATCAGTCCACAAAATATTGAGCCAATTCTCTTTAGGCCAGTCAATGTGTTCTTTGGCAAATTGTAACCTTTTTTTTTTTTTTTTTAAACAATGGGACTTTGCAGGGGCTTCTTGCCGATAGCTTGGCTTCACAGGCATTTTCTAATTGTTATAGTTCTCACAGGTATCTTTAGACTTTCATTGATCACAGTGGAGCTGATCGTTGGCTGAGTCTTTGCCATTTTGGCTATTCTTCGATCCATTTGATTGGTAGTTTTCAGTTTTCTTCCACATCTTTCTGGTTTTGGTGCCTTCGTCTTTAAGTAAGGGCCACTTGTTTGACACTTTTTTTTCTTTTTTTTTTTTTCACAGAATGATTTACCCATCTAATTAAACTCCACACTGCTATTATTTTGAACACGCCCTTTTCAATTAATGATTCAATTACACAGAATCAACAGCATGCATGTCAGCAGGTCTGTTGGTTTTCTGTTACTCTACCACACCTACTAGTAAAATATTTTATTTACACACGTAGAAATATAATTTCTACCAAAAACAGTGATTGATCTGGTTAGTGATGTTGGACTACTAATATTTTGAACATAACTGTATGTTACTTCACTTAACTGTGTCTTCATCAACGCTCATTCTCTCCGGCCGTTCGCCACAGGTGCGTGCCCCCATGTTGAACTCCGCTCTCGGAGTTCATGAGGCCGACCTCATGAGTGAAGGAGCCACCCTCGTCAGTTTCATCTATCCCGCTCAGAACCCTGAGCTGATGGACCACTTGTCCCAGCGCAAAGCCACTGTCCTGGCCATGGATCAGGTGCCCCGTGTTACTATTGCTCAGGGTTATGACGCCCTCAGCTCCATGGCCAACATTGCTGGGTAAGGCCATCTAAAGCAAGCAAAAAAAAAAAAAAAAAATAGCATAATGATTTTTTGAAATATATTGTGTTATATAACGGTGATGATACTTCTACTACTAATAGTGTTTTTTTTTTTTTGTTTTGTTTTTTTTCCCAAGACAAGACACTACAGACAAAACCATTGTTTTTATTTTTTTTATTTAAATTCGATAATTCCTCATTTGCATATTTAAAGATATTTTAAAACTTTTTATACAGAATGTAATATCCTGTAATCATTTGAAATAAGTTAAAAAAATTGTCCTATTCATATGTGGTGTCTTGCTTAAATGTTTCGTATTTTTTAGATTACTATTATTATTTTTAGTGGGAAATACTAGACAAATAGTCAGACTTCACAGGCCAGTCTGCTGTGACCCGTTTACCAAAACCTTGAATGTCATTAGTGTCAACAAATGTGAGATTTGTGGCCAGTGTAAAGTGTCTTGATTCCTGCCTCATCAGCAGCTGTGACTGATGTGTGTCTGTTTTTCTTGGCAGTTATAAAGCCGTGGTCCTGGCAGCCAACAACTTTGGCCGCTTCTTTACTGGTCAGATCACAGCCGCGGGGAAGGTTCCTCCTGCTAAGGTATGCTTGGCATAACCACACACATGTCCGGAGTTTGCTTGATTCATTGCTGTACACTTCTCACATTAGGTCTTGGATGAAGATATTAGCACTGTTCATACTTTCCCAAATGAGATTTTCTGTTTATTTCAGAGTTTGAATTTTAAAAAGGCTGTTCTTATTGGCAGGTGTTGATCATTGGAGGTGGAGTGGCTGGGTTGGCCGCTGCTGGCTCTGCCCGTGCTATGGGTGCGATTGTCAGGGGATTTGACACCAGGTAAAAAGTCATACAACTTTAGTTATTCAAGTTTATTTTTTTCTGAAAGAAACTAATACTTTTATTCAGCAAGGATGCATTAACTAGAATAAAAGTGACAGTAAAGCCTGTTTTGAACTTTATTCTTCACAAAAATCCTAAAAACAATTTATCATGGTTTCCAAAAAAATATTAAGCAACACAAATGTTTTCAATATTGATAATATGAAATATGCTGATCTGGTGCTCAAGAAACATAAGGATGATTTCTGAAGGATCACGTGACACTGAAATCTGATGTAATGGCTGCTGAAAATTCAGCTTTGCTATCACAGGAATGGCTTTTTAACATTTTAAAATGTATTAAAATAGGTTAGTTGTTTTAAGTTGTAATAATAGTTCACAAAGTTAGTGTATTTTTAATTACATGCAGGAAAAAATGATAGTAAAGTATATTAAAATAGAAAACTGTTACTTTAAATTGCAATAATATTTCATAAAAGTAGTTGTTTTTCCTGTATTTTGATCAAATAGATACAGCCTTGATGAGCATAAGAATCTTCTTAAAAAAAACTTTTGAATGCCAGTGTAAATATGTAGGTGATGTTAAAAAAAATCCACATTTAAAGTAGTGTGGAGATTTTTATAAGTATCTCAAATCAAGTTTCCATTTTTTTTTCTTCTGTCTCTACTGTAGGTTATTTATCCAATTAGCATGATATTTGGCATGTTATCAAACTTAAAGGGTTTGTTCACCCAAAAATGAAAAATAGCCTGTGTTTTACTCGCCCTCAAAGCATCTTAGGTGTATATGACTTTCTTCTTTGAGACGAATCCAGTCAGAGTTATATTAAAAAATGTCCTGCTGGACCCTCCAAGCCTTACAATGGGGTAAGCAGATGCTTTTTGTCAACAGTCCAGAAGACGTGAAATAAAGTGCTTGCATCCGTAATAAAAGTGCCTCACACGGCTCCGGGGGGTGAATAAAGGCCTCCTGTAGTGAATCCATGCGTTTTTGTAACATAAATATCCATATTTCAAATGTAATAAGCATTTTTTTTCCCCTCACTTACGCTGAATGTCATACTCGGAAGCCGTTCCTGTGGATGATGTAGGACATCGGCATCATGCTCGTGCCTCTGAGATATGCAGGAGCAAAGAAACAAAGTTTCCTTACTTTAGCAAAAGAAAACCAGTCTCCTCTTGGCTTCTATCGAAATCTTCTGACATTTTTCTTTCCAAATCCTTGTTTTGTGCTTCTAATTCATGACAGGAGTTTTTTGTTCTCTCTCCGTGTTCGTAACTAATCATGCAACGCTGACGTCCTACGTCATCTGCCTGTCTGTGTATTTTTCAAATGTTGTAATTAGGTTTGTTTTATGTACAGCACTTTGGTCAACTAAAGTTGTTTTAAATGTGCTTGATAAATAAATTGAACATTGGACTGCTTCCGTGTACGACAGTCAGCGGAAGTGAGAAAAAAAGTGTTTGAAATGGGGATATTTATCTTACAAAAATGCATGGATTTGCTACAGGAGGCCTTTATTCACCCCGCAGAGCTGTGTGAGGCACGTTTTATTACGGATGTGCACACTTTATTTCACATCTTCTGGACTGTTGACAAAAAACGCCCGCTTACCCCATTGTTAGGGGTCAGAACAATTTTTCATGTAACTGATTGAATTTGTCTGAAAGAAGAAAGTCATATACACATAGGATGCTTTGAGGGTGAGTAAAACACAGGCTAATTTTCATTTTTGGGTGAACTAACTCTTTAAGTAACCAAGGACAGTCTGATTCCAGATGTTAAGTCAATTTGTGGTGCTAGGAGGCGTCATAACTTCCTTAGAACCATGTTGCATTGGGTTCATAGTTTACCACAACAACTTTATCACAATTGCCAAATGTGAGTTGGCCTTTAACATTTGTTCCTTTTTTTTCCAGTAATTGACCCTGATGATTCTCGCTTTTAGCTAAACGTTCTGTGTATTTTTCCCATTTTTAAAAAACAATCTGATAGATTTAGACTTTTTACATTTTTGTCAGTATTTATAAATTTGTGTTTTGAGTCACCGTTCCACTCTAGTTTAGATTTATGATGTTTGTTTGATCAGAGTTTTTTTTTTTTTTTCTTCTCTTTGTTTTTTCCCAAAACAAGGACGTAAAAAGGTCTTGTGCAAGAAAACATTGATGTCATAGCCAATCCTGCCAAAATGGTTTGAAATGTAGAGATTAAAAAAATAAATAAAACAAAAAGCTACATTTTACTATGATTTAATGACTATGATCTTACAGCATGAGCCAAGTTTGGTGTATTTAGTTAGAATTCACATCCTTTCTGTGCTATGGAACATAAAAGTTGAAACTTCAAATGCTTGACCGATGCCATTAGCGTCAGTTCCAGCAAGCTTCCTCTCGGTGGCAGTGTTACATTAGTCTTGTCCTCTTCTTCCAGAGCGGCTGCACTGGAGCAGTTCAAGTCCCTGGGTGCTGAGCCTCTGGAGGTGGACATGAAGGAGTCAGGAGAAGGCCAGGGCGGTTACGCTAAGGAGATGTCCAAGGAGTTCATCGAGGCAGAGATGAAGCTGTTTGCCAAGCAGTGTTTGGATGTTGACATCGTTATCACTACTGCGCTTATTCCCGGTACGCACACCTGTAGCATTCACACCCTTTCCATCTCATTTTCCTATTTTTCCATCACATGCCCTCTTTGGCATGTACTCTTGCAGATAATACGTCTTGTGGTGTTTGCACATGTTCTAATTTTTCCATTTGACTTTTTAAAGGACGAGTTCAGCCAGAAATTTAGATTTCACTCTTTATTTACTCAGCCTTACTTTGTTACAAACCTTTGTGCTGTTTTTTTTTTTAGTGACCATAGGCTGTCAAGTTCAGAAGGCCCAAAAAGCAGCACAAAATAGTCCATATGTCTCTAAATTGGCAGTGTTCTTGTTTGAAAGCTTTTAAGTCAAAATCGACTAGTTTCCTTCACCTTACCTGTTGCTTTACAATAAAATATGATGTCCAATCTGTTATTGATGTCTAACCTGCATCATAGACGCAGGGGTAAATCACCACTGGCAATATGGCATTTTAAAAAAGGTTGGCTGTTTATTTATTTATTTATTTATTTATTAATAAATCGTTCAGACTATTCTTAAATGACAATACAAAAATGTGAGAGTGCAATCTTTAGTTTTCACAAAAGCCCTGGAGCTTTTGAAAGATTTTGCTGACAAACAAACAGGAATATATTCGTGCAGATGACAAAGAAAAAACATGCATCACTGCGAAATTGTAACCATACAAATCTGATTGAAAATTAGTGAATTTACTATCTAAGAGCTGCAGCAGAGGTGGAGATTATCATTGCTTCACTTAATTTTGGTCTCCATCATATAAATCTATTGTTTGATTTTTAAGAGACTTGGAATATGGCAAACAAACTTTTATGGTGCTGGAGGAAAGAATTACGATTCTTAAGTTTCTTTTGTTGCTTTTCATGGAAAATAATTACATTTTGGTTTAAAAGTACATGAGGGTGAGTAAATGTAAATTAAGTTTACATTTTAACTATTCTTTTAACCATGATCCTGGTTTATCTCAGGATCCTTAAAGGGATAGTTCACCCAAAAATGAAAATTCTGTCATTTACTCACCCTCAAGTAGTTCCAAACTTGTATGAATGTTTTTGTTCTGCTGAACACAAATGAAGATATTCTGAAGATTGTGGGACACTGAGCAGTTCTGGGGCACCATTGACAGAGAAGATTGAAAGAGAAACGGATTACCCGACATAACTAATTACGTACAGCGTAATCACCAATTTAACAGCTCTGTGGCTGCAGATGTGCTTAGTTTATTTGAAGCATATTTCGTCTTAATCTCCGTGACTGAAAGCTAATAAAAATCAGGTGTCTATAACAGAGAATGTTTATGAAGTTTCATACAAGTTGTTTTGTATCGCTCTTGCTTTAGATTGGCAGATAGTTTTTCCAGTTTGTGTTGCTTGTTCAGTACCGCTGGCATTTGAAGTCAGTTCCTGTGACTCTTGCATGCTTGTGCATACTCCTGGTGTCACTCCAATGTTATTTTATTTCCATCCCTGAAGCCATGGAGCCACCAGTTGGCCTTTTTGTACACTACATACCTGGCAGTTTTTAGCACGCTCAGATTGGTAAAACGCATGCAATCTGTTCCACCTTTTTCAGAATAGAGTTTTTCTTTTAAAACCAACAACCCGCAAAGCAGCTTATCAGTATATTAGGTTGCACGGATAAAAGGCACATCAGAGGAGTCTTATTAAATGCGTATCAGTCATGGTTTTGGTTTACCAGTCTCACTGTGCTGAAATTATTATGCAGGTCGGAAGGCCCCTGTGCTGATTACTAAGGAAATGGTGGAGACCATGAAAGATGGTTCAGTGGTGGTGGACCTGGCTGCAGAAGCTGGGGGCAACATCGAGACCACGGTTCCTGGAGAACTCTCCGTTCATAAAGTGAGTACACTGCAACAGAACGACATCTTGGGGGTCTTGCATGAGCTTCATGTGTTTGTCAGGAACATTCAGGGGTCAATTAAGGTATTTTTTATTTTATTTGTTTTATTCAGGATCAATGTATTTAGATTTATCAAGTGTCATGAAGACAATTCAAATTTTAAAGACTTAGATTTAAAAAATACTATTTCAAATAAATGCTGTTCTTTTAAAAATTTTCATTTACATTGCATTTGGCAGACTTTTTTTAATCCAAATCTTGGCGTTGTTAGAGCTATGCTTCACTTTTTGATCAATAGAAATGGAAAAATCCATCAAATGGAAAAAATTTGATGTAATCAGTCACTAGAAAATTGAGTTGGGAGGTCTGATTTTTTTTTTTACATTTTCTTATAAGAGACTTCTTTCAAAAACATTGACATTATCAAATCTTTTGAATGTAGGTGAATATTCACATGTTTGTCAGTCTTATTTCATTAAATGTATTTCTGTACTTTCCTATAGGGTGTGATCCATGTTGGCTATACTGATCTTCCCAGTCGCCTCCCGACTCAGGCCAGCACATTATACTCTAACAACATTATCAAACTCATCCGTGCCATTAGCCCGGACAAGGAAGTTTTTCACTTTAACGTCAAAAAAGAGTTTGATTATGGCACAATGGACCACGTCATCCGAGGTTCAATAGTTATGCAGGTAAACGGTTTCATTTCATTTTGGAGGACATAAAAACATTCTTAATTGTGTTGCATGCTATAGGTCACATCCTAAGTCAGTAAAACCTTTCTTTCAGTTTTATACAAAATTTCACACTCAAACATCTAGCAAAAATCACGCTTTTTTTTAAAGTTGAAATTGCATCTGTGCAAAGTTGGACAAGGCAACATATTACACTTTGAGATTTGGCATTGACTGGTATAAGGAACAATATTAAAGTAAATTAAATAATATTAGCAACTACTTTACTTGTTTTAGATTGGTTGTGTAATTGAAATTAGTAAATTTAATCCATTTTCTTGTAACATAATAATGGTGAAATGAGTATCGAAGTTGTTTTGTGGACTTGCATGTGTTCTCCATGGATACACTGAAGTTTAACACATACAAAACTTTGGCCTGCATAAGATGATGTTTTATCCAGTCTGGCTGTTGACCTAAAATGAGTTTGACACCCCTGAGCTAAAGGATGTGAGCCGTTTGAAATTTATGGCTCAATATCTCTCTGGTGCTCATTTAGCTTTCAATGAGTTGAGTTGTGGCGTTATTTGAATTCTGGCTCTCACTCTCTGTCTGTCTACAGGACGGAAAAGTGCTTTTCCCTGCACCACAACCTAACAACGTACCAGTGGCAGCACCTCCAAAACAAAAGTCTGTCCAGGAGCTGAAGAAGGAAAGGGCAGCTGCCATCTCACCCTTCAGAGCCACCCTCACCACTGCCGGGTTGTACACCGGAGGTAAATCACAGTCCGGCTGCCCTCCCTGCCTTCCTCTTCCCGCCGGATCTCTCTGGGTCCCCCCTGGGGTTAATATGAAAGCGGCTCCCCGTGTGTTTTAAGAGGAAGAGACCGCTGCATTGGTGGCCTCTGACATTGAACTGTTAATAAGGTTGCCGTGTACGTTTAAAGCGTCCCCCCCTTTATTGCCTTTGAGATTAATCCGATTTTTATTTTCTTCCTTTTATCCACTTAACAATCTGCATTGCTAATAAATTCCAAAAATAGCAGCTCCCCTGTTTGGCCGCTTTGTCCCAAGATATGATTAGACTCCAAAGCCCCGCTAAACTAAACGGCACACAAATGAATTCTATTGGTTGCAGACGCCTGAGGACAGCTTGTGTGAGGAGAGGCAACTTTGGCTTCACATCAAAGCGCTCACTTCCTCACTCAGACAAGCCGCAAATACAACTCGCACGTAAATAAACACCGGCTGATAAACAAACATGCAAATGAGATCTTCCTGCCCTTTCATGGTTTTCCTGTATCTGTATGAGCTTCGGTACAGGGAATCCTGACTTGCTCGGAAGGCCGAAATTGCTGCCTTTTATAATCTCGATTGGTCACCTAATTGGCGCAAGCTGCTTTATTTTCCACATCACCTTGGCCCGTTCTGGCATCTGAATGCCAGGAACCTAGGATGATAAAATGGTAATTGTGTTGCTCCTTCCCTCCTGCTGTGTGTGTCTGTCATGGCATGGTGTTGAGGTTTTCTTACTCACAAATTGCAAATGGCTGGTCTGTGAGTTGGCAATACCAAATGGCCTATTATTAAGACCACTGGAAACATTATATTTCCCAGCTTAATACACATTAAATTTTAAAACATTAAAAGTTAAAAATAAATGAGTCGAACGGCAAATGTTCTCTATATTAAAGTTGAGGTGGCACGTGTACATGGCCCACAGCAATGTTTGATTTTAGAGGATTATTGGATGTATAAACGGCAGAGTTGCCCCTGGCACTCGGCTGATTTGTCTGTGCAGTCAAAATTACGTTTACTGAAAACAAACCCATAATGTTTGACATCTTGTTATTTCTACCCAGGTCTGGCTTCAGCGATCGGTCTTGGGTTGTGTGCTCCCAATGCTGATTTCACTCAGATTGTTACAACCTTTGGCCTGGCGGGAATCGTGGGATACCACACCGTATGGGGTGTCACTCCTGCTCTTCACTCCCCACTTATGTCTGTCACAAATGCCATTTCTGGTAAGTTATATACAGACAGAGACACACACACACACACACACTGTGGTGGCCAAAATTAAAGGTAAAAAAGGTTTAAACAACCCCAGGTAAAAAATGGTTTAAGTCAGTTATTTCTATCTTTTGCTGTAGTGTGTCAGTAGGAAATATCAGTTTACATTTCCAAACATTAATTTTGCCATTTATTTGTAATGATCCAGTGAGATTTTTGTTTGCACAAGTAGTCTCAGTAGACTACTTAAATATATACTTAATACAGTATATACTTAAATACAGTAGACTATCTTAAATATCTAAGATGGTGCCGCAGATGGCAGCTACTGTGCTTTGCTCTTCAGTGTTTGTACTGTTTTTGTTTGTTTTTCCTGTTTTGTGTTACTCAAATACGATCAGTTTTTTCAGGGATGACCTGCTGAACATTCGGCAGAACACACCACAAAATCTTTTACCGGATTTTGACTATTCAGATGTTTTGCTGGACATTGTAGTTGGCGGAGCCGCAGCTCTGGTCAAACGCTTCAGGGGGGCGCACAGACGGGGGAAGCGAGCCAGCGTGCTTGTGAAGCTTCGTCAGCGCGGATTTTGAATGCCGTTGCCTAGCATCCATCTGGCGAATCTCCGCTCTCTAACCAACAAAACGTACAAACTCCTTCTGCTCTCCTGGACAAACAAGGATTTTTCTAACTCTGCTGCTCTGTTTCACGGAAACCTGGCTAAATGGCGACATACCGGACAGCGCGTTACATCTGCCTAATTATCAGCTGATCAGAGCAGATTGCGACGCGGAATCAACGGGGAAATCGCGCGGCGGCGTGACGTGCTTTTACATCAGTGAGAGGTGGTGTACAGATGTAACTGTGTTGAAGATGTGCTGTTCAGATCTAGAAACGCTCTTCATTAACTGCAAGCCGTTCTGCTCGTTCATTCTCGTGAGTATTTACATTCCACCGCAAGCGCACGTGAGCACAGCTTTAAAGAAACTCGCTTATATGATCACAGAGAGTGAGCAACAACACCCGGACTCGGTTTTAATCATTCTCGGGTACTTTAATAAAGCAAATCTCTCCTGTGAACTGCCAAAATACAGACAGCACATCACATGTCCCACCAGAGACAGAGACTGTTACACAGCGTTAAAGGACGCATATCACTCGGTTCCACGAGCAGCTTTAGGACTCTCCGATCATTGTTTGGTTCATCTTATTCCGTCCTACAGGCAGAAACTTAAATCTGCAAAACCTGTATTAAGAACTGTTAAAAGATGGACTAATGAAACCGAGCGGGATTTACAAGCCTGTTTCTCTCTCACTAATTGGACTGTTTTTGAAAATGCTGCCACCGATCTGGATGAGCTCACAGAGACTGTAACTTCATATATCAGTTTCTGTGAGGATATGTGCATTCCTACCAGGACTCATCTAACTTACAACAATGACAAACCATGGTTCACTGCGAAACTCAGACAGCTCCTTCAGGCCAAAGAAGATGCTTACAGAAAGGGGGATAAAGTCTTGTATAAACAGGCCAAATACACACTGGAAAAGGAGATCAGAGTGGCAAAGAGGAATTATTCTGACAAGCTAAGGAACAAATTCTCTTCCAGTGATCCTACTTCAGTGTGGAAAGGTCTGAAAGACATCACCAATTACAAGTCACCATCCCCCAGCGCTCTGGAGAATCAACAACTGGCAGACAATTTGAATGTCTTTTTAATGTAGGTTTGAAAAAACAACCCACACCCGCCCTGAACACCTCTCCACACAACCATTAACACCTCCAGCAACCCCCATCTCCCCCACACCTACAATTCAAATCAGTGAAGATGACGTGTGCCAGGTCTTCAGAAAGAACAAAAGAAGGAAAGCACCAGGGCCAGACGGTGTGTCACCAGCCTGTCTGAAATCCTGTGCTGACCAGCTGGCCCCCATCTTCACACAGATCTTCAACAGATCACTGGAGCTGTGTGAAGTCCCCTCATGCTTCAAACGCTCCACCATCATCCCCGTCCCAAAGAAACCCAAAATTACTGGACTTAATGACTACAGACCTGTGGCTCTAACATCTGTCGCCATGAAATAATTTGAAAGACTGGTTTTGGCTTATCTGAAGGACATCACTGGACCCTTACTGGACCCCCTGCAGTTTGCCTACAGAGCAAACAGGTCTATGGCTGATGCTGCCAACATGGGACTGCACTTCATCCTGCAGCATCTGGACAGACCAGGGACTTATGTGAGGATCCTGTTTGTGGACTTCAGCTCTGCTTTTAACACCATCACAGACACCCTTCAGAATAAACTAACTCAGATCTCCATCCCAACCTCTGTCCGTCAGTGGATCAACAGCTTTCTGACAGACAGGCAGCAGTTAGTAAAGCTTGGTAAACTCACATCTAGCACCCGCACCATCAGCACTGGAGCTCCTCAGGGCTGCGTTCTCTCCCCACTGCTCTTCTCCCTCTACACCAATGACTGCACCTCTAAAGACCCCTCTGTCAAGCTCCTGAAGTTTGCAGATGACACCACACTGATCGGCCTCATCCAGGACGGTGACGAGTCTGCTTACAGACAGGAGGTTAAGGAGCTCCAGTATGGCGCAGTCTTAACAACCTGGAGCTTAACACGCTCAAAACTGTGGAGATGATTGACTGGAGCACTCCCCTCACTCACCATCATGAACAGCACTGTGACTGCAGTGGAGTCATTCAGATTCCTGGGCACCACCATCTCTCAGGACCTAAAGTGGGACATTCACATTGACTCCATTGTGAAAAAGGCCCAGCAGAGGTTGTACTTCGTTCGCCAGCTGAGGAAGTTCAACCTGTCACAGGAGCTTCTGAAACGGTTCTACTCTGCCATCATTGAATCCGTCCTCTGCTCTTCAATAACTGTCTGGTTCAGCTCAGCTACCAAATCTGACCTCAGAAGACTACAGAGGGTAGTCCGGACTGCTGAGCTAATCATTGGTACAACCCTCCACACTCTCCAAGAACTGTACTCATCCAGAGTGAGCAAAAGGGCTGGTAAAATCACTCTGGACCCCTCACATCCAGCACACTCCCTCTTTGAACTGTTACCATCTGGTCGACGCTACAGAGCTCTGAGAACCAGAACGACCAGACACAGAAAGAGTTTCTTTCCTCAGGCAATCCATCTCATGAACACAAGAAACCTACCTGCAAAGCTCCCTGAAAAACTATGCGCAAGTGCACCTAGGGCAAAAGCTGCTTTAAACGCAAAGGATGGTCACACCAAATGTTTATTTAATTTAGTTAATTGATATAAAGAAATCTGACATTATTTTTTACAGCATTCCCATTTTACAGTATTTTTACACAAGTGCGTAAAACTCCTTGTGCTAACAAAAATCTCACTGGATTATTACAGTTAATGGCAAAATTAATGTTTGGAAATGTAAACTGATATTTCCTACTGGCACACTACAGCAAATGATCGAATCAACTGATTTAAAACCATTTTTTAGCTTGTGAAAATACTAGTGTTCTAATAATTATGGCCAACGCAATATATAGTTGAAGGAGAAACTAATGAAATTTCTGATATAAAATTTTGAAATGTCACAGGATATCATTTTATCTCAAGCACAAGTCATCAAAGCGCTTTTTCTTCATCTGAGTTTGCCCTTTAGCTACAGAGGGCTCTCAAGTGGGTGTGAATTACCCACTTGCTTTAATGGGCAGAAACTGTCACCTAATTTTATTTTTTTTCTTCCCACCCTTGAGTTAGCATCTGTGATGGGCCATTGTAGCCCACCCGTTAAGGGGCGAATTCAGCTCTTCATTAGTCTAGACTTAAGGTCCCAGGGTTCAGCGGTCTTCAGAATGCCACGCCGTCATCAACCAGGCAGATCAAGGATGCTTCTGTGCTTCGTTAAGCTTTTATTCATTTCTCTAAGCAGGCTGAGAAACCAGGAAAGGTTTCATTGTTTTTAACACCACCAAGTCCTTGGTGGTCTGCATTAAAGAGTCCTTTATGTCAAGAGAGCTATAAACTTCAGATCAAGAGTGTGGGGAATCAACTGAAGCAATTAGTTTGGCTCGACCTACTGCACACTTCCTGTGAATTACTTTATTAGTCTTGTAGAGACATTCTCTTGCTTTTTTGTCGTATTTGCATATGAGGTGTTACATATTTGACACTTATTGAACGATGTCTTTCACAGGCCTGGAAATGTGAGCGAGTTGGAATTCGCTTCTTTCAGTGCCAGAAGTAATGAAGCTCTCACAAAAGTGGCCGAGACGTTAAGCCACTAATGTGGAATTTCTCATTCTCATTGAAAGTGTGGGAGAACTTTTCCAGAAGCATAAAGTTACTCTTTTGTTCCTGGTGGAGTAGTGTTCATATCTTGCTCTTTAATCTACCTGAAACTGGTGAATCAGAATGACTCCACATCGCTTGATATGAATGTTTGAACATCACCTGATCCAAGGAATCTTTACTGATGAACTTAGGCTATTAGATATTGGTTTTGGGTCCATTTGGGCGATGTGGCGGTGACCTAATGGATGTGTCATTGCTTAAAACAGCCCTGCTTTCCAACCATCTCATCGCTTTATTCTCCATGACCACAGAAAGTCTGAAATATTATCCAGCCATTAGAACAACAGCAATCCGTTTGTGGATCTCGAGCAGACTCCGGCATCTTTCATTTTCATCCAAGGGTTTTATTTTACAGATATCCAGACCTTTGCATGTCTGGGTGCGTGTGTGGCGGTTCGTGCCTGCTTAGGTTTACAAATCGTCTGTTGTGTTTCCTGCAGTGTTGTGGTAGCTTGCTCTTGGCCTGCGAGCTGGTCTGTGATCAATTGTTACTTCAGAATTACAAAGTGAGAGGAAATGCTTACCAACAGTTACACACTCCATTGACTTAAGATACCGCTAACTATCAGGGCCACCTCAGGTTTGGTCAGTCGAGTCGATGCCGAGGAAGCATTTGAAAACGATTAAAGAGGTGATGGTTATCAGATTTTCCTTGGGGATGCCAGTGTTGTCCTCGTTAATTCCCGATCAAAATATGATACAAATGACTTGTTTTGAGCGCTGAGAGTGCTGTGCCAGCGTCAAGCATATTATGTAAGATTTCTTGTGGAATTGTGCTTTATTAGAGGGGGAAATGACTGGAACGGTTGTCATAAGCCTAGTTTTTCTAGCTTGAAGTAGTCATACTTTGAGCAAATCTGGAAACAAATGCAAATTGTCAAAAATATTTAACATATATGCTTTATTAGTTAGCATGCATGTAATGATTACATCTGGCTCAAATTCTGATGAAATGCTTATTTGTGTGTTTGTGTAGTTTATGTAGTATCTAGTAAATAAAGTGTAGTAGCTTTTATCAGCATCTGCATTGTTAAAAAATATTTAATTTTAAACTACATTTTTATTTAAAAAAATGTATTTCATTCAAAATTAGTGGTGTATTCCGATATAAATGAATTTTGAAATAAACCATTTAAAAAATAATCATTTAAATTATTTGAATTTTTTTATATATATATATTTTTTTATTATTATTTTTTTTTTCCAGCCATTCAAAATTAGTGATGCATTCTCATGAAATGCTTTTTCTTTATTTTTTTGTAGTCAACATCTCTCATTATAGTGTAGTAGCTGTTATCGGCACCAAATATATTTTCAATTTTATAAAAAAAAAAAAAAAAACTCTAAATCTAAATATAAGACAAAAGTCTTTTATTGTAATTAAATAGAATTAAAATGAATTACTATTTCAATATTTAATATTTCTTACGATTTTATGTAAAAACAAATTAATTATATTAATAAAACTACATATTTATTCATGCCATTCAAAATAGGTGTATTCTGATAAAATGTGAATTTTGCAATCAAACTTTATTTTGAAATTATTTGAATTTTTTTTTTTAAGTTATACGTTCTGTCAGTCATTCAAAATTAATTAGTGACGTATCTCATGGAATGCTATTTATTGCAGTCAACATATATTGCAAATCTGTCATTACAGTTTAGTAGCTGTTTTAGTAGCTCAGCACCCAATTTTATTAGGTTTTATTTTAAGAAATAACTTTATAAAATCTAAATTTAGAGAGGTCATATGATGCTGTTTTAAAGAGCATTATTTTGTGTATTTGGTGTAACAGAATATATTGACATGCTTTAATGTTCAAAAAACACATTATTTTTCAAATACTGTACACTATTGTAGTTCCTCTATGCCCTGCCTCTCTCAAACGCATCGTTTTCTACAAAGCCCCTCCTTCGAACAAGTGCAGTCTGCTCTGATTGGCCAACTAACCCAGTGCATTGTGATTGGCCGAACAACAGCTTTCAAAATTATATTAAAGACCGTAAATAATGTCCGTAGTTTTACCATCAGTTCAAACCCAAGAGGGGAACAGTCGCATGACAGACACGGTGATGAAGCTCGTATGTGTTTGCGCACAAGCCGCGATTTAAGAAAGCTGACTCCACTGTGATGTGACCCTGTCTCACTCACTCACTCTCTCACACACACACACACGACGTGCAAAACTCCGCATTTGAACAGTCAATAGCAAGTACTTAAACTAATAACGAAACATACTTACAGTCGCTGATTCAGAAGCGCCAGATTGTCATAGCAAAGTCAGAATTACCTATTCACGAATAGAAGAGTTTCTCCTAGGTTCACGTAACAGTCGTCCATAAAATGCGTTGCACAAATTCGAACATGTGGGTTGTGCTGTTCTGTTGTAAGTAATCTTAATGTTTCCTAATTGCATCTGCTTTCGGAAGGCCAAATAAAGTGCTATTGCTTCCGCAAAGAAACACACAGCGTCTCCCTGACATGGCTTCATCAGCTTGTAACACTCCAAAGAGGAAGGAAAAGTTGAAATCGCATCATATGACCCCTTTAAGGCAGAACGGTTTTTTAAATTTAAAAATGAATGAATTTTTATGTATTTATTTTAAATTTAAGATGATTTTATTTCAAGAACTACATTATTTGAATTTAAAGTGTTTTTGATATTTTTTTTTATAAAATATTACAAAATGTATTTTAATTTAAATACAATTTAATTTTTGTTTGTTTGTGAAAATAACATGGATGCCGTATGTTTTCAGGTTTGACTGCTGTTGGTGGGCTCTCCCTCATGGGTGGTGGATTACTCCCTAGCTGCACAGCCGAGACCCTGGCTGTACTGGCTGCTTTCATCTCCTCTGTCAACATCGCCGGTGAGTGCACAGAACACCCCATCTTGTACCTGCCAACAGCAAAAGGCAAGATAAAACATTGCTAAAATATAAGAGGCTGAATTTGAGTAAGGTTACAGATGCGAGCAGGTGAGGGCTGTGCACTCGGACCGCTCGCTGCCCTCTGGCTGCCCTGCATCTTGTGTTCGTGAGAAGAGCGGCGTATTCCGTTCCTTCCAGGTGGAATAGTTTAGTCCGTCAAACCTCACACCTGAAGCAGGAAATGTCAGCGTGGCAGTTTTGCTTCAAAGAGCCTCGGTCATGTCATAAATCAGGCTCTGCTCAAAACCAACCAACAGGGCCATTAAGGAGGAAAAGGGGGAAAAAATGGCTTGAAGTGGGCAGTTGGCCAAAATGCCATCCTGAATCCAATGACCCCTTCATTCTATGTCTTGGTACGATTGGCCAAGACGCCAGCCCAGGTCAGAGGGTGTGTTTGTGATTTAATGGCATGGTACTAGGCTTTTACAGCCATTTTTAATCAGGCTACAATAACAGCTTTTCGATATGTGTTCCAGCACACACAAAGTGTCTGAATTTATATATTTATCTTCTCAGAAGGCAGGTGTTTAATTTCAGTTGAAAGATGTTTTTTGTTATTTCCATTCCTCATACACAGCGTTTCGTCCTGCAGTCTCATTACCCATAAACCTTAGAGTTAGAAATCTGGACATTCTGGTCGCTTTTTCCTATCCTCTTTGCAACTGTTTTTATTGTTACAAGTGCATGCAGGGAAAAAATAACAATTGCCCTTTCCAATTTAATTTCAATAAAAGACAAGGAATTTATGGTGAACCTGCTCCATTAATGACAGGAATGAAAACACATTTTATTCTTTGGCCCTGACTGTAATGTCTGGATATCCTTCATATTTAATTGTGGGAAAACGGAACGTTCTTTCTAATGCTGTATACATTGTGTTCAACCATCTAAGTGCATTCACGTCTGAGTTTAAATATTTCACCGGGATCCTCGGAGGAACGGGTCACTAAGGTTCGGGTGAAACTGGATCTCCGTCTGAGTTTCGAATGAAAAGCTTTGGTTTGGTAATCGTCCTAGTAAGTTGCTTAGCTAGGACGGCGTAAGCCAGGAAAATGAATGTAAATGCAATCACATGGCGGTTTAAAAATACTTCGCTAATGAGCAGCAGATGAGTGACTCCCGTCATTCTTCATGGCATCCTTCTGCAACTCAATTAGGACGTTTTACACATTTAAGTGACTTGTTTAAAAAAAATATAGTTTATATTAAGTTAATCGTTCTATTTATTGATATTAATTTAAAATTAATGATGAAAAAATTAAGCTTAGTACACACGTAATGTTGACGATATCATCCAGTTTATACTGTTTCTACAACATTTTTTATTTGTATTTTTTTGATAAGGTGGTTTCTTGGTTACTCAGAGGATGTTGGACATGTTCAAGCGGCCCACTGATCCTCCAGAATACAACTACTTGTATCTTCTTCCTGCTGGTTTGTTTGTTGGGGGTTATGGGGTCGCTCTTCAAAGCGGCTACAACATTGAACAGGTAAGACTGCATTACTTTATTAGTTTATTGCAATTCTTCTGCACCATTTCTACTATGGACATGGATTTTGCCTCAAATTATGCTACTTGTTCAAGTGCTTTGGATCAAACTTACAGTGAAGACAGTTTTAAAATTATTTCAAATATTCTTTATTGAAATAAAGCTGAAATTTAGTTTTTATTAAATATAAGATGGAAAAGCTTATTTAATTTAGTTGTCAACATTTTTTTTCATTTTTTATTTACATTGAAGTACTAAAATTACATTAAAATTGATTCATTTTAATTGCATTAATTTTGTAGTAAAGTAATTGATAAATACAATTTATTAAAATTAATTAGGCTATTAATAATAACAATAATAATAATAATAAAGACAGAAGCTCAAAAATTAAACTTAAAGAGATCAAAGATGCATAGCAACATGATCAATTCAGCTCTGAACACCATAGTAACTTCTTGGCCATGGTGAAAATCTAGTTATGTACTGTAGTTATTTTATAGAGAAATGAATTCTGAAGGATTTGTTTCCTCACTTCCTGTAAACCTTCTCTTTGTGTGCAGATGATGTACTTGGGCTCCGGGTTATGCTGTGTGGGGGCTCTTGCGGGTCTGTCCACCCAGTCCACAGCCCGTCTCGGTAACGCCCTGGGCATGATCGGAGTGGTCGGTGGCATTGCCGCCACTTTCGGAGCGCTGAAACCTTCTCCTGAGCTCATGGCACAGATGAGTGCGGCCATGGCGGTGGGTGGCACTGCTGGTGAGTACACTTGTGTGCTTGTGTCTGCATGCATTTCTTCTTTAGTCAGCGGCCTTTGAACCTCCAAGTGTGTGAATGTAAATGGTAAATAACCTTGTGATTTCCCCGCAAAACCAGGTAATGGTCATCAGGTCGTGTGAGTCACACAGCACGGTATCACGCTTTGTAGCCAGTCATTTCTAATCTAAATTGCTAATTATTCCTGGAAACCTGCTGGAACGTAGTTTAAACCGTCCCAACCAGCCCCAGCTCAAACCAGAAGTCTGCTTGATTCCAGATGCTTCCACCCTGAGGTCTCAGCCCGCCCCAAACATGCCCCCTACACACCCTTCCCCCAACCTGTGCTCCAGATTCACATCAACACACACACACTGCTTCATCGGATGTGACCCGTTTACCAGCAGGCCTGAGTTCCCCTTTGTTGTTTGCAGGTTTGACCATCGCCAAGAAGATCCAGATCTCGGACCTGCCACAGCTCGTTGCCGCTTTCCACAGTCTGGTGGGTTTGGCGGCCGTGCTCACTTGCGTGGCAGAGTACATGGTGGAGTATCCACACTTCGCAACCGATCCTGCGGCCAACCTCACTAAAATCATAGCCTACCTGGGGACCTACATCGGTGGAGTCACCTTCAGTGGATCTCTGGTGGCTTATGGCAAACTTCAAGGTCCTGCTTGTTTGGTTGTATAATAACAATTAAAGGGATAGTTTGGTAACACTTTGGTATAGGGACCAATTCTCACTATTAACTAGTCGCTTATTAGTATGCAATTATTTACAAATTGGCTGTTTATTAGCATTTATAAAGTGCACATTCTGCATGTCCATATTCTACATCCCTAATCATATCCAATACCTAAACTTAACAGCTACCTTACTAACTATTAATTAAATTAGGAGTTTGAGGCAAAAGTCATAGTTAATGGTTCATTAATGGCAAGAATTGGACCTTTAAAATAAAGTGTGACCTGATAGTTCACCCGAAAATGATAATTCTGTCAAAATTCAGTCACCTTGATGCTTCAAACCATTATGACTGACCTTTTTTTGTGGAATACATAAGATATTTTGAAGAACAGTTGTTGTCCATACAATGAAAGTCAATAAGGTCCAGAGACATAATTTTCATCTTTTGTGTTCACAAGCCAATCAGGTTTGGAACAAAATGAGTGAGTAAATGATGACAGATTTTTAATTTTTGGGCAAACAGAAATACTGTTTCTGTTTTGTGTCTGTTTTAAACCGTTCTCTCAATATTTATTTATTGTTTTATTTATTTATTTTTAGGGGGGAAAAAAATTGTTATTTTTATGATAAAGTTTAGTTTACAAGGATGCAGAATTTGACTGAAAAACCTAATTTATTATCACTATTAATTAATTATCACTACTAATTAATAATAGTAACAATGATAATACTTATTATTAAATACAAATATTACATGGAATATTCCTATTACCATTATTCTTATACTAACTTTCCAAGAGAAGTGTTTTGAACAGTAATAATAATAGTTGTAATTTTTCTGTATTTTTGGAGGTTAAACCATTGAGCTTTTATTTTGGAGGAAAACCGTAGTGAGCCCTTAAAACATCTCTTTTGGCAACAGTTTGTTTATAAGCACTTTTCATTATAACACGAGTTGGTGTGGAGTGCATTTACTGTGAACTGAACTGCTCTGAGATACTAAAAAACACAGGATCATGAGCTGATTATGTAAAAGAACACAGTGCCACGCTTCGCTCTCAAATGCACAACGCATATATTTACTTGATTAAATCAAGGCTTTTGAGTTTGATATTTGCACTAGGGTTATTGTGGTTTAGTTTCATTTCTATGAATCATGCAGCCCTGTTAGAAATCTCAATGTCGTGGGTCTAGGTCCTCACTGTCTGGTGCGGCTTTGTTTAACTCACCGGCCCACCGGTGCCACACATGCCTCATGTTTAAAGCTTGGCCAGGCGGAACCTCTCAGAATTTGGCACTAATTAGTCCCTCCACCCCCCAGTCATTTTCCACTTGTCCCTCAAAGCTGGAACACATTATCTTCAGGAGCTTTCCCATTCCTCCACCACTACCACCGCTTTGAAGCCTGCAGGCCTACACTGATAAAGCAGATTAGAAGTCTCATTTTTATCTTTATGAGTTTTTTTCAGTGTAGAGTACTGTACATAATCACCCAATCCAACTGTATCGCTAACTTGTTATGCAGCAGATGCTGTAGAATTATTGATTCAGCTCCTACTGAGTTTTCCTGTGCTCACATACTTGTCTCGCGCTGATGTCTTGTACATATTATTGTTTACAGAGCGCTACCAGCTGCTTAAAATGCACTTTAACAACATGACATGCACTTCTGTTTAAAGCACAACTCAAACAAGCTTCTCATTTCCAAGAAGTTCTAATTTGACTAATTTTACTTCACCCTAATATTTTCACTCATCGTGTTCCCAAGAGCACATGGTGTCCTTAGTATGTGCTAACCCACTTTTTGTGTTGCTCTTCTCACTTGACTTCCTCCTTGTGCAGGTCTGCTGAACTCAGCTCCCCTTATGCTTCCTGGTCGTCATGCGCTGAATGCCACCCTCATGGCAGCCAGTGTGGGCGGCATGATCCCCTACATGCTGGATCCCAGCTATACCACTGGCCTGACCTGCCTGGGATCTGTGTCTGCACTCTCTGCTGTCATGGTAAGGGTTTCACACAGTCTTCTAAAATTTTATTTATTTAATATTTGGCTTGATTATCTTTTATTAATTTCTTGAGTGTTGCTGGGTGATTCAGATGTGTTTTGTGTTTTTTCTTATTTATTTATTTATATAAAATAATCATTTGAAAATAGCATTGTTTGAGCGTTTGGCCAAAATGTTTAATAAAAATAAAAATAAATAAACGTTTTAATTTAATTTAATTTATTAATATTATTTAAAACATTTAAATAATATTTTTAAATATGTATGGACTGAAGTCCTTTTTATTTTGCATTTTCTGTGGAATTATGCAGATAAATTGTAATGAGTAAGAAAACATGCTTTTTTTTTTGCATTTGTTCAGTCTCTATTGTATGTGTATATATATTTGTGTAAATATACATTTTACCCATTTAAATGTGCACAATTTAAAACACTGACTTGCATAGTATTCACACTAAATTCTTTACTTTTAATAATTAGTCATTTAAATTCTTTAAATTACTCTAAAGATGTGCACTATCCATTGACAAGACTGTAGATTTGGAAGAGGTACTAGACATAATAATCAAAGATCATCAGCATGTGAAAATGTTCAAATATGACATGATCCATCAGCCAATATATTGGCCTACCTAGTGACAGTTGTTTATAAAATTACACATTTGGTTAGTATTCCACTTACTGGTGGTATGGGGATGTGGAGATTATGATTTTGACTGAGGTCAGAGATTGAAAAGTTTGTACAACTATGTAGTGAGGGAGAAATTATTTGATCCCTGCTGATTTTGTACGTTTGTCCACTGACAAAGAAATGATCAGTCTGTAATTTTAAGAGTATGTTTAATTTAACAGTGAGAGTCAGAATAACAACAAAGAAATACAGAAAAATGCATTTCTAAAGTTATATATTGATTTGCTTTTTAATGAGTGAAATAAGTATTTGATCCCCTATCAATCAGCAAGATTTCTGGCTCCCAGGTGTCTTTTATACAGTTAAGGTGCTGAGATTAGGAGCACTCTTTTAAAGTGACGACTCCTAATCTCAGTTTGTTACCTGTATAAAAGACAGCCTGCCCACAGAAGCAATCAATCAGATTCCAAACTCTCCACCATGGCCAAGACCAAAGAGCTGTCCAAGGATGTCAGTGACAAGATTGTAGACCTACACAAGGCTGGAATGGGCTACAAGACCATCACCAAGCAGCTTGGAGAGAAGGTGACAACAGTTGGTGTGATTTATTCGAAAATGAAAGAAACCCAAAATAACTGTCAATCTCCCTCAGTCTGGGGCTCCATGCAAGATCTCACCTCGTGGAGTTTCAATGATCATGAGAACAGTGAGGAATCAGCCCAGAACTACACGGGAGGATCTTGTCAATGATCTCAAGGCAGCTGGGACCATAGTCACCAAGAAAACAATTGGTAACACACTACGCCGTGAAGGACTGAAATCCTGCATCGCCCGCAAGGTCCCCCTGCTCAAGAAAACACATGTACAGGGCCATTTGAAGTTTGCCAATGATTCAGAGGAGAACTGGGTGAAAGTTTTGTGGTCAGATGAGATCAAAATCCAGCTCTTTGGCATCAACTCAACTCGCCATGTTTGGAGGAGGAGGAATGCTGCCTATAAGAACACCATCCCCACCGTCAAACATGGAGGTGGAAACATTATGCTTTATGACGATGGACGTTATGACGATGTACATTATGACGATGGACGGGGCCATGTACCGTCAGGGCCAGGGCATTGAAAATGGGTCATGGATGGGTATTCCAGCATGACAATGACCCAAAAACACATAGCCAAGGCAACAAAGGAGTGGCTCAATAAGAAGCACATTAAAGTCCTGGAGTGGCCTAGCTAGTCTCCAGACCTTAATCCCATAGAAAATCTGTGGAGGGAGCTGAAGGTTCGAGTTGCCAAATGTCAGCCTCAAAAACGTAATGACTTGGACCGAATCTGCAAAGAGGAGTGGGACAAAATCCCTCCTGAGATGTGTGCAAACCTGGTGGCCAACTACAAGAAACGTCTGACCTCTGTGATCGCCAACAAGGGTTTTGCCACCAAGTACTAAGTCATGTTTTGCGATGGGGTCAAATACTTATTTCACTCATTAGAATGCAAATCAATTTATAACTTTTTTTGAAATGCCTCTTTCTGGATTTTTGTTTTGTTTATTTTTGTTATTTTTGTCTCTCACTGTTCAAATAAACCTACCATTAAAATGATAGACTGATAATTTCTTTGTCAATGGGCAAACGTACAAAATCAGCAGGGGGTCAAATAATTTTTTCCCTCACTGTAACCTATACAACTTTGTTCAGCTTTTCAGAACAGAATGACATAGGTAAACCCTGTAGCTCATGAAACCCAAATCCCTTTGGCTTTAGTTTTTATTTATTTTATATAATCCATAAGAGCACACCACCATATGATGACAGCTAGAAGTAAACCCCAATGAAATTTCAAGGGAAGGCTTTTGGAGTCCTGGTAAACATTGGGGCTTTCATCATTTGTCAATAATCAGCAAGCTGACATTTTTATACAGATCCTTTTACCTCCATAAAGAAAAACAATCACCTGCAGTATGGTGTCTGGCTCTTTTTACAGTGATTTATTCTTCAAGTCTCCATCCTTCTGCTTGCTTGTAGGTATTTTTTTACATGATGCATGGTAGCTGGCTTTGTTTAGGCCTGTTCCCTGAGGAAAAATACATTGTTTAATAATACAGGGATAATATCACGGATGAGTGAAACGAATACTGTGTTTTGACAAACACCTCATGCCTTAATTGAAGCTCATTGCAACCAAATCTGTGTGAAATATGTTGCTCTGGCGTGCACTATAAGTTTCCTATTTGCATCATCACCCAGTGTGTAAACGAACAGACTCGTTTTATAAAAACGAACCGTGTGTACAATTCTCATACCTCAGGCTTGTGATTTTTCCTTTTAGTGGACTTTTTGTTTAAATGATGGAATCGAGTTACTGTTGCGCTTTGCTCACTTGTCATCACCGTAACCTTTGATCTCCACCCTTTTTTCTCTCTCTGACCCTCTTTCTGACCCTTGCTTTTCATTTTCTTTGTAGGGCCTGACCCTGACAGCTGCAATCGGAGGGGCTGACATGCCCGTGGTGATCACAGTGCTAAACAGCTATTCCGGCTGGGCCCTGTGCGCTGAAGGCTTCCTGCTCAATAACAACTTGCTGACTATTGTGGGTGCCCTCATTGGCTCTTCTGGTGCCATCCTATCCTACATCATGTGTGTGGTAAGTTCACAGTCTTGGAGTTCCACCTCTTTATGAAATAGTTTTGTGCTTAATATTGTATTTGGAATGGTGAATGGTGGTCTAAACCTCGTGGTTGTCATTGGTCTTAAAAACTAAGTAGCAATGTTTTCTCCAGCCCACAAACTCGTAATAGTAGCTATGTATTCTTTTAATGAAACAAATGCGCGCACACACACACACACACACACACACACGTTTTTGTGAATTGTGGGGACATTCCATAGGCGTAATGGTTTTTGTACTGTACAAACTGTATTTTCTATTGCCCTACACCTAAACCTACCCCTTACAGGGAACTTTGTGCATTTTTACTTACTCAAGAAAACTCATTCTGTATGATTTATAAGCCTTTTGAAATTTGGGGATGTGGGGAAATGTTCAAATTCAAGTTTATTTGTATAGTGCTTTTTACTATACAAATCGTTGCAAAGCAACAGGAAATTGTTTCCACAATATATTTATATTGCAGAACCTTAATATATTTCACTTATGGCAAAATTTGGTAAATGTCCTCATAAATCACCTTCTCCTTGTAATACCTATGTCATACCCATGTCATCATGTCACAAAGATATGCTCACACACATTAAATTTAAATGTATATTACTTTAAATTTGTATTTAAATGTACTCTACGAGTTTTTGAATTCATTTGATCAACAATACAGCAAATATTGTGACACTGGTAGTACACTTTTAAAATAACTTTGCAATTTTGTAAAAAAATTTCTGTGAAGAGAGGCTGAATTTTCAGCAACCATTATTCCAAACTTCATGATCCTTCAGAAATCATTCCAATATACAGATTTGGTGCTCAAGAAACTTTTTTTTTTTTTAATTAAACAATTGTCCTGCTTAATATTTTGTGGAAACCATGAGATATATATATTTTTTCAGAATTATTTGAATGTAAAGTAAAAAAAAAAGGCTTCTTTTGAAATCTTTTGTAAAATAAATGTCCTTTGTCACTTTTGACAATTTAATGCAGTTTTTATTTTTTAAAAGAAGTTTTGAACTGTAGTGTATATCACACACTTTTCATTCAGGTCAGATTAGAAACCAGATGTTCTCAAAATGGAAAACCCAGTGTCACATCTTCACATTTATGCAAAATAACTCCTTATTATAACTCCTTATATAACCTTATTGAAATGTTATTTACTAGGTTTTGAGTCATTATTTAGTTATTAGTTATTTACTATCTGGCTTGTTGCTTAATATCCTGTAAATAATGTCTAAATGTTGTATGGGGACACATTTTCTTGACACAATCTTTTTTTTTATTATTCCGCTGAGAGGTGGTCGTCATAATCTGCAATCCTGATTTGTAAACTTTTTTTTTTTTTTTTTTTTTTTTCGCTAGGCCATGAACCGCTCACTGGCAAACGTCATTCTGGGTGGCTACGGCACCTCATCCACCGGCACAGGCAAGCCCATGGAGATCACAGGTACCCACACTGAGGTCAACGTGGATCAGTCGGTGGAGATGATCAAGGAGGCTCAGAATATCATCATCGTTCCAGGTAATGGAGGCCCTTCTGTAGCCTCGCACATCTGAAACTCTGTTTCAAATAGATCTGGAGTGAACCATTAGCAACTTCAAACGATCCTTTGTTATGTCTGTTAAAGAAACCTCGCTTCACACCCATTACATCACTGGTAATTTTCTGACCCCTCCTGTGCGGGATAAACCCCCCAGAATGCACCCTGAGGCCTGCTGGGGCTTGTTCTAAGGTGGTCTTGAATTCTTACTAGTTTTTTGAAGCCGTAGACACATTCGTGTGCTCTTTTAATCTGTCTATTTTTATCTGGGCTCGACTCCTCTTCGGTGTGTTTTTTTTTTTTTTTTTTTTTTTGGTTGGCCTCACGTGGCATTGTTCATGTGAGCCAAGCTATGGAGGGTGATGTCAGGTTTTCTCTTCTGGCAGGGTCGCGCCATGTTTCGTTTACCCAGATACAGCTGACTGATTGAGCAGGATGTGTCAGATGAACTTTAACTGTGTTTTCCTTCAATACAAGTTCAATACAAATATTTAGACTTAAATAGTTTTCTGTGGCTGGTTCTTAGCAGGGGCCTCCGTAATGCCCTTCAGCAATGGCAGTGACTCTCACGTTGCTTTGTTCTCCGCAACAGACTGTTTTATAGTTGTGTTTTATGGTCCGAAAGCAGGTCGGGAAGATCAAGACCTTGGAGGCGACAGGACAGTGGAAAAGATGAGCGATAAGATGTGGGAATATGAACAGAAAGAAAAGGAGAAACGATAATAAACTGTGCTGTCCAGAGTAAACAGGATTGCATGGCCAAGCACAACAGAGACGGCTCCTTTTATTTAAAACAAATGGCCGTCCAACAGGCTCTAAGGCATCCAGATTTTTCCCTCTTGACCGTTGCCTGTTTAGCCACTGCCAAGATGTCTGAGAAAGCGTTATGTTCACTGACAACAAAGGCCTGATCATCGTGAGCACTGTGGTCTGTTGGTATGAGCCACAAAGGGATGTGAGAAATTTTTGCACCAAATGGTAACAATAGTTTTTTTTTTCTGTTTTTTATTTGTTTAGTAGTTTTGTTTTTGTATGCTTTTGTGCCCCCCCTTTTTTCTTTTCATTTTTTTTTGTTTAATTAGTTGTTTTTTCTGTTTAGTTTTCTTTTTTTTATTTGCTTTTTTTCCATTTTCTCTGTTTTTAGTTACTTTTTGTATTTTCTGTTTTGTTTTTGTTTTCCCTTGTTTATTTTAGTTTTCTGTTTTTGTTTTCTTATCCTTTTATATATATATATATATATATATATATATATATATATATATATATATATATATATATATATATATATTTATATTTATTTATTTATTTATTTATTTTGTTCTCTTTTTTTTATTTATTTTTTTTAATTATCCTTTTTTTTTTTTATTTATTTTTTTTTGGCCAGTAGTTTAGATCTTTCATAAATTTATTTATTCAAATATGTAAGAAATACATTTTTATAATTTATTATTTTTATTTGAACATTGTGGCACAAAATGCAAAACATACAGTCTTGTTGATAATGTTTGCACTATTCTAAGTGATGTTTCAAAAGACTAGCTATATAATGTTAACCGCAGAATTCGCAACCGTGTTCAGAACGTAAAAGATGCCAGATTTTTAGATATGGTAGCTAGCTACACCCTTACACTGGCCCTGGACGATTGGTCCAGCCTTTTTGTTGAGTCCTGGACTGCTAAATAACACATAATTGAACCCACTTAAATTTTCTCCCCTCATTCGCCGCTTAATCCATCCATCAACCTCCATTGCGTTGTCTGTCCTTTTTGAATGGGGTTCCCTTGACTGCTCAGTCTTTACACTGAGTAAGCAATGGCCTTGTTTCCATTTTCGTATAATTTAAGTAGTCATAGTTAGTTTAGTTGATTGACATCTGTGAAAACATTTAAGACTTTTCTGTTTAAGCTTGGAGTTTGCCAACCATGGCTGTTTTCCCAAGGAGAAATGTCTTTTTGTTTTAAAAAAAAAGAGCTTTAAAGAAATCATTAGGAGCGTGGAGGGTTAGCCGGCACGCACCATGACATGCTCGTTTAAGCAGGAGGATTTGAAGTTTGTTGTGACAAGCTTATCAAAAGGTGTCCGTAGTAATGGAGGCTTTAAAATGACTGACGTGAGGAATTTATATTAGTTTTTCCTTACTGTAAGTGCTAAATTGGTTATTGGTGACGCATCAGTAAGTCTTTGTCTTTGTTGCACAGTGATTTTTCTGATCCCAGTTCAGCTAATTCTGTGCTGCTATCATACTACACCAAGGGTGTAAAAATAAACACTTCAGAAATATTATTACAAATTCTAGCGCTGCCTTTAGATTAATTAAAGATGTATTTCAACATGAAGCAATTTCCTCCTTTTCTGTTTGTTTATAATCCTGCAGGTCATTCAAGTTTTAATTATTTCATCTGTGAATTACAAATTAGTGGGAGCAGGTTTCTTGTTTGCTTTACTTTCAAAACGCATTTTTTCCATTGTTTATAAGTCAGGATTATTTATTGTGGTAAAATCAATTCACTTGACACATTCTGAAAAAAGGTAAGGTATGATTACTAAAAATATAAAAATGTGTCTGGTTCATGCAGAGTTCATTAGAGTTTTCCAAAATTGAGTTTCATAGATGGTAATAGTGACTGGTTTTTGCATGTTTGTATAGGTGTGTTCCTCCTTTTAATTGCTGTGTCTTTTACTTCAGGTTATGGTCTGTGTGCAGCGAAAGCTCAGTATCCGATTGCTGATCTTGTCAAGTCACTGGCTGAGCAGGGCAAAAAAGTCAAGTAAGAATCATTCAAACATCTACAGTCATTTTCAAATCTTAACTGTTGAACTGTTATTCGACACATTTATTACGCCATGTGTGCACCACAAGATCCAGGATACCAGGAGAAAGCTATCCGTTAACATTTCCCATTCATCTCAGTGGCAGATGCAGGACACCCCTTATTAGTAAACAGTGTCCTATGAATTATTGAACTGGATGACACTTGGAATCTCCCCTTTCTTTTTCTTTTTGGTTTTTTCTCCGTTGTTTTCTCCACTGCATGAAATGTTTAAGTAGAAAACCAATTAAAAAAATAATTATATCAAAATGCATTTTATCTATTAAATTATCCTTTGTTTTTAAATAATAGTTTATCTTTTAAAATTATTATTTTTTAATTAATAAATAAATTGATATATAAATAACACTAACAAAAAGTCTGAGTAAGTTTTAGTTTCTCTCTGAGGGGTCTGAGTCTTGTCAGTACTGTTTGGGTGAGTGCTTGAACTCACTAGTTGCAGGTCAGTCTGGGGAACCTCTGAATGGCAGGCTACTCTCTCTGTTTCTCTCTGCATGTTGGACTCCTCCATTTCAAAGAGTGTCTTTGAATATCGTCATTCAGTTGCTCTATTGTCTGGGGCTTTTGTTGCCTCTCCAGTGTATGTGTAATGCCCTGTGATCTGAGAGCGTAGTGTACCCCAGGCCTCCCAGTGCTGTGAAAGAGCCGGTGAAGAGCAGAGCGACAGGTGCAGGCCACGCAATACTTTCCACAGTCCCAGCGACACCTCTCAGGTTGCAGGGCGTGGAAAGACTGTGTGCCTGACCCTAGAGATGCTTCAACAACCATGCGCTTTCAGTATTTGTCATATTGATGAGAACATGCAACACAATATAAAAGTTTCTCATGTTGAGACAGTCGAGACCGATTTGAACTTGGGTTGACCACACATAAGTAGTAGCAAAGTGATCTATAATTTTGTTTTCAATGGTAGTTTGTCAAGTCACAAATTTAAGAGTCTGGTAAAAAATCTACTATAATTAGAGGTTGACAGATAGTTTTGCCGATTAATTGGCACCGATAGTTGATTGCTGGAGCTAGCACTATGTTTTTGCCTAGTGTGTTACTGCCATATGTTATTTTATGATGTTTTATTTCAACATTTGCTATTACTAATACATTTTTAAATAGTAAAGTTTCTTCTGTTAACATTAGTTATTAAACTATGAACTAACTCTAATGATCAATATAATAATCATTATTTTTTTTATTCATTTACAGAGTATGGTTGAAGTACCTCTAACTATAATATAATTAAAGTTTGCTATGTAAATTTAAATTATTTATTTTATTCTATTTAAATGGTTTTTATTTCAATTTTGTCATTTTAAAAATATAAATATATATTTTGTGTATATAATTCATGTATAAATATTTAATTCTACATTTTTAAGATGTATAATATGTAATTGAAAAATATCCCCAGTTTCACATACAAGGCTTAAGACTTAAAGCTAGTTCCAGTCAAAAATGCATGTTTGAGCCATCTCAACTGGAAATATCTTGCTCCGACATATTTTATATATCAGTGTCATTGATTTGTCTCAAGATGCACACCTGTACCGTTTTCTTCCAAACCATTTTTAAAAAAGCTGCTTAAATATCTTAATTTAATTTAGGCCTATTCCTGGCTTAAACCAGGCCAATATATATTGGTTTAATGCTCACACTGCACACACTGTGACCCATTAAATATAAAAATAAAATAATTAATAGTAGTATTACAATTTATTTGGATATATATATATATATATATATATATATATATATATATATATATATATATATATAATTTTTTTTTTTTTTTTTTTTTAAATAAGAGTTTTCAATTTAAAATACAATTATTTTAAATGCATTTTTATTTTGGGTGCACACACATGCTATGACATATTGAAGTGTAGCCCTATGGAATACAAGTTCAAGTTCTGGCTTGTGACGTTTCCTAATACTGTTATTTTTCTCGCTCCCCATCTTTTCCTGTCCTCTCATCTCTCTATTAAAGCAGCAAAAAGGCCAAATGAGAGACATTGGCAATCCTTTGTAAATAGGCATCTGATTTGAATGTACTCTTCACAAGGCTACAGCTGACCACTTTGGCTCCGTTTTTGCTTTTCCTTTGCCCCTCTTTCCCTTTTTTATCCTCACACTGGATGGTGTCAATTCTTTTGTTGTCTTGTTCCCACTAGATAGTGGTTGTCAGCACTAGCCTGGTTTGACCACACTCTTGGCAGTCAGAAGAGTCAATTACGGCATCATCTGTGACTTAAAGATTCCCTCAGCATTTTTCATGAAGGCACTCACTCACACACACAAATGTCTTTAATCAGTCCCAGAATGCCATGGTGTGCTGCCAACCTGTCTAATACACTTAAGAGATGAAGTACTGGTCAGCAACTTGGTCACAAAGTGGTCAACCATGCATGCTTTGCTCAAAAGTACATTGCCGAGATTGTTGCGTGCTGCATCAAATTATCATTCCCTGCAATTTTCTTGTCTGTTTCAGTACCATTTCCCATAATGCAATTTGTGGGGTACTTAAATAGTCACTTGTCAACTTATTTAATTCAGTTGCCACCTTGTCAGATCCGTCACATATTAGCTAGATTACGGTTTTCTCTCTCTCTCTCTAGGGCTGCGGGCACTGTGTGATTGTGGAGGAGAGATGCAGACCGGAAGCTTGTGTAATTTTCGTTCATTCATTTGATCTGAGAGCCCAACAGCTGCTGGCAATTAGAGCATTTGCAGTTGATTAGAAGGGGAGATGGGTGGCCAAAGAGTGGACAGATTAGGTAGCGCGCCCGCCGCTCTCCCCCTCGCTCTCTTTGGGATAATTGGCTCGGGGTGTTGCCCTGTCGAGAGGACTGTGGGTAGAATTGACACTGTGTAAACTCTCCTTATCATTTCTGTTAAGTTTCTGTCCATCTGTCTCTCCATAAAGATCATTACGTTAGTTTTTGGAAAGATTCGGTTTGTTGAAAGGAGTTGCAGCTTTGGGCAGGAAAGCAGTCTGAATCTCCTCTGGGCTGGAACGTCGTGCTTGAAAAGAATCATGTTTTTTTTCAGAGCTTGTGTTGGTTCAGTGTGGTGAAACGCTGTACGGTGGTAATGGGAATAGCAGAACGGATGGTTTGGATGGTAGAACCGAGCTTGGATTCGTTGTACACCCAGACTGTTTTTCGCTCGGCTGCAGCTTATGTAAGCTGAGAGTTGATTGACAAAAATCCCATGTCTTGAAAGTTTCGAAGCCTGTCCGCTAAAGTATATTTCTTTTTAGTTTATTATTGAACATGCTTTTTCCTCATTTCCTATTTGATAAATGAGTTTACGTAAAGTAAGCTGATGAACAGATGTCGGATTTGATGGAAAGCAACTGCAAGCGTGACATGACCCCCCCCCCCCCTCGATTTTCTTTAAAAATAAAAAGTATATAAATAATTGACAATAGAAGTGTAAAATAAAACAAATGGGAGATCAAGTAGTGTAGAAATATGTTGCGCACATTGGCCTGAATGCTCTTTTAGAAATTGACTAATTATGAAGTAAACAACTCTGACATGTTAATTCAAACAAGATCGGAAGTGGGCTGGTTGTAGTGACTGCTTAGGTCAGGTAAATTGGTTAAAGGTGCACAACCATGCTTGCGATCCTTATACTTGAGAATGTTTTATTTAGTTAGTTTTAGTTCTATTATGGAAGCTGTGTTACTGTTTTTAATTATAATTAAATTAATTATTATAAATATATTTTCTGAGCCCCCTTTTGGGGTTATAAATGGTTCCTTTTTTTTTTTTTTTTTTTTAAAGAGTCATTAGTCACTTTTTCTTTTTTTATAAGTAATGTACTTGTACTTTTAAATTATTTTTTTATGATAATTATTGTACAAATGTTTCCAAGCCTTCTCTTGGGGTTTTAAAAGATTTTATTTTATTTTAATTTGTTTTGATTGATTGCTTTTTATTTTATTTTAACTGATCAGCTGGATTTGGCGGTTGATTAGTTTATTGCTTATAGTTACCATACATGTCTTGTATAAAAGCTGGTTGGATAAAGTTCCTTCTATTTGTTTTAGAAGCCATTAAAGGGTTATTTAAAATGACAAGTTAGGAAATTGTTGGCTTTTAATAAATGCTCTGTTAAGGTAAACACAGAAAAGTTTTAATACTGGTTACTTTTTGGTAGTGTGAGTTAGAGTCCCCTATGCCTTTTGAACCTGAAAACGGTATAAACCTCAAATAAAAACGCAACACAAGTTTACATTGGTTAAAAAATGCAGGCATATCACTTCTTGTGTCTCTTCTAAGCCTGTTGGCTGTGATCTTCTGTTTTTACAGTGAAGTCGTAAAGCTGCCCATGTGCCCTGGGGGTCCACTCGTCTTCCTCAAGCCATTTCCCCTGAGCTCATGACTTTACTACCTCTGGCATTAAAAAGATACCTTCAGCCGCTGCTTATTTCCTTCTCTCTTAACCTCTTGCAAACACCCTGACCCCTACCCCAAAGCACTCCTTCTTAACCTTGTTCAAAGACTCTACTTGTCCTGTATGGAGACTCATCCTACCCAACCGTAAAGTGCTTTATTTGGATGCCATATGTGTATCAGGCGATCAAAGAGGTCACTTGACCTGTATTGTCTGCGTGTGTGTGTGTTCAGGTTTGGAATCCACCCTGTGGCCGGTCGTATGCCAGGCCAACTGAACGTTCTGCTGGCTGAAGCTGGTGTGCCATATGATGTTGTGCTGGAGATGGATGAGATCAATGCGGACTTCCCTGGTATGATATGCATTTTTTGTGTTTTTTGGTGTCATTTGTCATTCAAATCTATAATCATGCTTTCCATTTATTGTTTTTCAGAAACTGACCTGGTTTTGGTAATTGGAGCTAATGACACGGTCAACTCAGCAGCCCAGGAGGACCCTAACTCCATCATTGCTGGCATGCCTGTTTTGGAGGTCTGGAAGTCCAAGCAGGTGAGTTATTAATGCAACTTTTAAATATAAACTATAGTCTTATAAAATCACCTTTTTTGTAGTTGACACACGATCTACATTACTTTTCAAAAGTTTGGGGTTTAAAGAAGTTCATTTTGGCAAGGGCACATGAAATTAATCAGCATAAATAATAATTAGAAATGTTACTCGAGCACCAAATCAAAATATTAAAATAATATCTAAAGGATCACTTGACACTGAAGACTGGAGTAATGGCTGCTGAAAATTCCTCAAAAAAGGAATAAAAAAGATCAAAATGGAACCGTTACTTGAAATTGGTAATAATCTTTCACAATATTACGGTTTTTACTTTATTTTGAGTCCAATAAATGCAGCTATGCTGAGATGAATGACCAAAAAAATCTTACAGAACTTTAGTGTACATGACATTCTTCATACTCCATATGTATCAGGCTTTACTTTTATGGCCTAGCTGGAATAAAAGCCAAGATAGCAAGAATTGCCCTCAAGCATTGTAATACAGACCATCCCTCATTCTCCCACCCAGAGCGATATGAAAATCTCCATCCCATCACCACAGCTGGTTCCCACTGTAACCACGCTTCGGTCCAGGTGTATCTCCAGCAAGACAAGCCTCACGCTGCTTTCATTAATGCTGACTCGCTCGTTCTGGAATGATGACATTTCAGAGCATCTGACCGATACTTTCCCTAAAATGTGGGGCTGGTGTGCCTCACCACATGACAGGCCTATTGCGGCTAAACCTTCTCTAGGGAAGTCACTCGGAGTACTGGGGCTTGACTTTTTGCGAATGTGTAAATACGTTGACCTTCTCCCACAAGTAATTGCGTGTAGCTTGGTTAACCTGTTCCATGATTCCATATGGAATTATGCAAACACTAGAGCTTTGAACCAAAGCATGCCTTATTTGTAGCAACTTGTAAGTGTATCCAAGTCTCAACGAGGGAACTTGACCAACTTAGAACATAGTGACAGTCTTGATGACACGATAGTGCGGTCCAATCCAAAGTTCCCTGTCGATTGTCTCCGTTGGTTTTGATATCCTCAATCTCGTGAAACATCCACCCTACTGATTGCTCCCAGCCTTGTTAAAGACCTTCATGTGTAACCTCATTCCCAAATGAAACCAGCTGCCCTATGAATAATTTAACAAAAGGATGTTGTCCTGTCCTGGGGGATGCTGAGCCTGGGTAAAGTGGTCACGTGACTCATTGAGGAGAGGGGATGGGTGTGTCTGAACGCCATCCTGATCACCTGGCTGGTATTGAACATCCTGCAGATGAGCAGGATCAATGAGCTTCAATCTGCTTTTGAGGGACAGATGATGATATTAAAATGATCCGCCTGCTGATTTTGAAGTTGCAAGATGAGGGTCATTTCGTTTCATTGAATAACATTAAAGCTAGACCAGCGGCAAGGGCTCTCCTCTCTGGTTTTACTTATTCAATTACTAAGTGTTCCTCCTTCCCAAACAGATGCTCCCAATCAAAGCACTGCTCTCGACGATTTTCCCAGAAACTGCTCAGCCTAAAAACTGGTGTTCAAGACACTAATGACTCTTAATTTTGTAAATGGCAGATACTTAAATAACCATTACATTTTGAAAGCACGGGCTCTTTTTGCACCCTCTTGTACAAGTCCTAAAACCGTTCTCCGCCACTTCACATGCAGGTGCATACAGTGTTTTTACAGGAGTAATGTTGAAGAGTTTATATTAGCTGGCTCGACTCTATGGAAAAAGCCATTGGTAATTTAAGGGCAACATACAGGATTTTATTTAATGTGAATTTTCCAGCTACCTTTGTTCCTGGATAAGACCAAATGCTTCAACCTCTGCTTTCGTCCCTCCAGGTCATCGTGATGAAAAGATCTCTGGGAGTTGGCTACGCCGCTGTAGACAACCCTATCTTCTACAAACCAAACACATCCATGCTTTTGGGAGATGCCAAGAAGACTTGTGATGCTCTGTCTGCCAAGGTCCGCGAGGGCTAGAGAGGAAAGAGAAGATCTGACCTTGCTTTGCACCAAATGAGTCACAGAGACGAGGAGATCGAACAAACACAACAAACCCTTAGATCTAAATTAGCACTAATAGGATCAAGCTCTTAATGACACACTCTATGCTATTTTGATTTTTCTGTAGATACAAGTAGTTTATTCAGTATTTCCAGAAGTTTTGTTTTTCTGTTCATTTTAAATGTTATTTTTTTTTGGTCCCCCATTTGAATGAAGTTGAAAAAAAACATTACATCTCATTAATTAGCATTAATAAATCAAGCTAACCAGTTATCATCTGGTTTTATATGTATTATAGATCAGGTTTTATATAGCATGGCAATCTGTTTTTGGTAGCGTTAGCATACATATGACTCATTTGTTTCAAAGCCATAAACTGTATGCTTTTTTTCCCCCTTTTTCTTGATTAACTGTTTATTTCTTGTGAACTTACCATGTGCATTAAGTGACCAGCTGGTGGTATATGGCGTTGTTCCAAGATGAGGAGTCGACTTTTTCAGATGCAGCTTCAGAGGACCATTTCCAAACAATGCAAATTTCTCCCTTCCGCTTTGAATGATCACTACTGAGATGAAGTTCTAGCGAATTTCACTAAGGATTTATGGACACAGAATCCCAAACACCTGTGGCTCCTCCATAAAATGATTTGTATTCCCGAACCACTCGTAATTCAAGTGAATGTCACTGTAGTGGTTAGGTTAGTATGAGTAGTTACCGTATATCTGCCCTGTTGTCCTTCCAAATTTGTTCCCAGCAGTAATCCTCCGCAGTATTTGACAGGGATTTGAAAAGATGTACTGTACTTTACCCACTGGGACCTAATGGAGTAGATCCTACACGATACAGGAACCAAGACAGACCATTACAACAACCCTACCTCTCCACAGTTTCAACTCGACCAAAACAATCCCTCACTTCCCCAGTCACACGCTCCTCTGCTAATGTTCGCCTCGAGCTGGGCTGCTTGGGGTGCGTGTAGTTTGTTCCTCGATGTAGATTTTGTGGATGCAGGAAGGTGGTACACCATTCTTCGCAGTTAAGCCTCAATTTAGATGCTGAATTTCATCTGATTCAGGAATGTTTTAATATGTGGAAAAATAAGTCAATTGTAAGGGAATCAGTTGCTGCAAGGGAAAGGAAGTATTTATCGAACACCGGTTCGGGTTAATACGGAGTTTTGCGTTCCCTCCCGCTCCTTCAGGATGCTTTTGTATAGACAGGTTCTTGCATAGAAATAATTCTGCTTTGCCGCAATACATGGGAGGGAAGAGGGCGAGTCTTCAAATGTTTCATTGTGCCATGGTGAGGAATTAATGTCATACTGTGAAATGTTTTTTCTCCCTCCACTGTATCACAGAGCATCCCTCTTAATAAACATCCTGATAAGAGAACCGATGGCACGAACGGTCATTCATTTCTCAATATCGCATGCCTTCAGTGTTGCGGGCACCACAATGCCTAGATTGGGCTGTTGTAGAAGCCACTTGCTGCATCTGATGAGGGAATATATGCGCACAAGTGACTGATTACCCATTGTCAATTTTTTCTCTCATTTATGTCTGGAGTTGAGGGTGGAGATGTTTGCTCTGATCTCAAGTCCATGTGGGTTCTTTCACCTTTGCAACTAGTGGCACTCAGACATGATGGTATCTTCACACACCACCTCCCGATCTCTCTTAAGAGGTGAGGGATTGTTGGGAAAGTGCTTCAAAGTGTCCAAACAAGCTTTTATTCATTCATTTTGAGGTAAGTTAAACAGTGGGAAAAACACATTCCAGCCATTTCTAGTTCATTCATTTTGGTTCTCCGTGTCTGGTCCGTCTATCAGTTAGTGCTTTATCTCTCTTAATACCAGTGTTCTGGAGGGTCTTGTAGATGTTTGTGGTCACACTAATGAATGTGCCTGATGTTTCTGCTTGTTCGTTCTGTGTAACAGTGCTGAAAGCAGATTAAATGGGTCTTCATGACTGTTTCATTATTTCAAGTTATCTCCAGTGCTAAAAGTGCTGAAAAACACTGGATAAAATGTGATTGGAGCTAGCAGTGCACACTGTGTTCCCTCACCACAATTGTGACAATTACTGTGTGGTTTGTCTCTGTGATGTCAAAGGATGTGGCTTTTTTTCCCGTTGGACTGTTACTAAATCTGCATTCTTGGAGATCATCACTGATGCACTTTTGCATTGATAACCTGCATTTCTATCGCAGATAGAGCCTGATCCAGTTCCATCAGCTTAAAAGTGCACTCACACCAGACCAGGGCTGCATTTGCCAAAAGCATCGTAAGCTTAAGTTGATCGTTGCTCCATTGGTTTCAATGGGTCTATGATGTACTTAAGCTTACAATGCTTTTGGGAAACAGCCCAAGGGCCTGTTTCGTAAAACAAGTTTACCAAATAAGCCAGGCTTATTTTAGTTAGTCAGACTTATTTTGAAACAAATCAGCTGACAATAAGTCAGACTAACTGAACTAAACCTGGCTTATTTGGTAAACTTGTCTTATGAAACGGGCCTCAAGTCCTCACTGGAAACTTCTTTGTGTTTTTGCATTCACATGCGCCAAAAGACATTTGACAGAAAACAGCAGAATTCTAAGAACACCAAAGCTTTGCAGTCTGCAGTGTTTGAGTACGTTACACTTTTCATCCAGCTGACTTTCATTCATATGCATGTGGATGTGTAAAAGCAAGTTTTGTGTATTGCTGTTACGAATTTGCAGGTTAGAGTTTTAACGTGACCAATAGAAGATCGACACGTGTGTGTGTGTGTGTGTGTGACCTCGTAGCTTTATTAAAAAAGAACATAAATTTAAAACTGCAGTGTTGTAGCAAAGTGGAGTAGATTGTATGTTTTAACATTTTGGATTCATTATTTATGTAGAATTTATCTTTTTAAAAAAGACGCTGCAAAGCGTGACATTGCAGTGTGACAAGTCTAGTGTAACGACCATGGCTTTATCGTCACATTTTCCAGCACACTAGTGGTTCTAAAGCTATATTGTAGATTTAAATGCAAATTTACAATAAATAAATATTGTGATATAAATGAGTAAAGAATAATTGTTGGACTATTTTATGGACCTTAATTTACAAAGCTATAGTTGAATTTCATTTTCTGTTGGCATGTTGAAAATCTAGAAGTCTAAATGTAATTTAAACCTAAAAATGAACTGAATGTTATGATAAAATTAATATAAAATATTTTACTGTATAGGTCACTAATCAAGTTTTTAATCAAGTAAATTTGTGACACTGATCATGTGAATTTTTTTGAACAAAAGGTTAAATCCTTTGAAGCTCATGATACTTTTATTTTTATTTTTTTTATTTTTTTATTTGTGGACAGGTAGGATGTTCCATATGGTTTTCAGGTGGTTATTTGCTGATGAATACTCTATCAATATAAATCTATGGGTATTTATATAAAAAGTTAAAGCTACATGATTTGGCATATCATTCATGTCTGTAGCAACCTGTGCAGGGCGACTCTTGTTGATATGAGCAGTAGTAAATAGTGACACTGGGCTTAGCAAGCACTACTAAAAAGTTTCATGCCTGCACAGAATCTCTTTGTTTGTATGGAGGCATCTTATCTTAATCCCCAAAGGAAACTGTGACTGCAGATAAAAGGGATGTCTAACAGTTGATCATCTCTCTATGTGTCTTGAATCATGCCCACCTGTTTGCCTCTTTTAACAGTTTAAGTACACAGAGCACCAGATGCTGCGCACGCAAATCCCTTTCATCATCTGGCCGACTGAACATTACTCTGATTTAAAACACAGGAGATGGCCATGCACAAACAGAAACTCCAGACGCTATACTCTAAGCTGCGGTGCAGAGGTTCTTAAAAGCATTCGTCCAAGCCATTTCACTCTTAAAATAAAGATAAATGTTGACAAGGTACAACCCTTGTTGTACCGTATCCTTGCTATTAGGCCTGACATTTAAGAAACACAAACAGTTCGAGTGTCCTTTTAAGATACTTGTATTGTCTAAATTCCCTGAATGTGAAGCTTTGGTTAAAATGGAGTGGTTAATGTCAAAGATGTAGTGTTTTTTTTTTTATTTATGCTTTTGAGGTTTTGCAGAGGAGTTCTGGCCTGCTGTACAGAGGGAGCTTTTAGTAAACAGCACGCAGGATTTGGCAACGCTGTTATCAGCAATAGGGTGTATGTGAGATTGTATACTAGCAGTGGAGAGAATATTATATGTTACTATGTGTGCTATTCAATGTGCTGTCTGATAGCAGGTCGCTGCCTAATAGCAGACGCTTTTATTAATATAAACACTTTGTAGTGCTGTACGTATATAACATGCAAAGGTGCCGTGGGGACGGTCTGTTTTAGTCACCCACTTCAATAGTACTGTTGAATTTCACACTTGAGGCTATGTTGAAAATCTAGGAGTCTAAATGTAACCTAAACCTGAAAATGACTGAATCTTTTAGAATTTTGGACATTTGTTATGCCAGTTATGATGTAAAGTTAGTGAAATATTTAAGATTCTGCACTATTTCTAGGCCACTAATTGAGCAAGCAAATTTTTGACACTGGTCATGTGAGGGCAGATGTTCTTCCATTTGAATCTCAAGGATCAAGTTATGCTGGATCACATGATCATCAGGTTTTACACAGGTTGTGGAGGTTATGCAGTCATTAAAGCAAAAGGATGAACCAATTATTTTATGAGAATTAGGTACTTTGAGAAACATTTTTTCATTCAATTTATGCTGATAATATTATTTGTATTGTGAATTCATTTAGAAAAATGCCAAATATAAACATTTCCAGTAGTAGCTTGTCTATCCGTTACTGTTGAAAAGTTTGGGGTCAGTAAGATTTTTTTTTTTTTAAGTCTCTTATGCTCACCAAGGCGGTCACAAACAATGAAATATGACAATTTAAAATGTAATTTATTGCTGTGATATCAAAGCTGAATTTCAGCAGCCATTACTCCAGTCTTCAGTGACACACAATCCTTCAGAAATCATTCTAATTTGCTGGTCAAGAAACTTTTTGTTGTTGTTGTAAATGTGGAAAACAGTTGAGCTGCTCAATATTTTGTGGAAACTGATGCTTTTTTTTTTTTTTTCAGGATTCACCAAGAAATAGGCCAAAAAAATTTAATTAAATTAGATTTTTTTTTTGTGACAATATATAGAAAGTCTTTACTGTAATATCTTTACATGCATAAAAGTGCATAAAACTACATAAACGAATGAATTTATTTAAATAAAAAATACTGACTCCCAACTTTTGAATGGTAGTGTAGTATGTGTGTATATATTTACATTTACATTTATTCATTTAGCTGACGCTTTTATCCAAAGCGACTTACAATTGCTATATATGTCAGAGGTCGCACGCCTCTGGAGCAACTAGGGGTTAAGTGTCTTGCTCAGGGACACATTGGTGTCTCACAGTGGATTCGAACCCGGGTCTCTCACACCAAAGGCATGTGTCTTATCCACTGCGCCATCACCACCCCATATATAGTTGTTTATGTAGATAGCTATGTATAGTCAGTCATGGGGATGTTTGGATCAGGACTATATGTCCAGGCTGCAAATCTTCTGGTCTTTAAAGTGTGTTTGTGCAGTATTAGCCAGGGATAAAATATTTACACCAGTAGGGTTAGGGTTATTTTAAACTTGGAGCCACACTGTGATGTTAGTTCAGAGAGCATCCCTGACTGACCTTCACCCAAACCTCAGTCACGTCTATGCCTGGTTACCATACATTTTCTGAAATTTAAGAATAGCATGATAATGTCACTGAATTTACTATCCCATATTTGTGAGTGTGTACAGACAAGTGGTTATATTGAGTCTTCACCAGCAGACAGTGCTGTTTCTAAGCTCTATTTGTTCAATCACTCCTCAGATGACTGTTACATTGACAGTGCTTATACACTTTTGCTCTATCAATAATACCAGATCAAAACAGTAACTGAATTTTGAGTTTTGACACGAGCGGCATACAGAGATATAGCTATAGATGTTTGATATACCTGTCAAAAATAGGTTTTAAACCAGCCTAAAATGGGTCTCAAAGGCCGGTCTAGTAAGTGTTTTTAGAAGGATCTTGTAAACATTTCTACTGGTCAGGCTAAACCAGCTTTTAATAGCACTTTATACAATACAGATTGTTTTAAATCAGCTTCACAGTAATAAACACTAAAATAAAAATCATTAATGTGAAGTTCATCAATTGATATACTTTACAAAATTCAAATTCTTATTTAAAATGAGTTCTAAAAAGACAGTGTAATTTATTCATCTCAGTCAGTTCACTTGGTTTAGATAAGTTGGAGTTTTTTTTTTTTAGCAGGTATACATACAAAATTGTGTTTGTAACAAATTACATTTAAAGTTTTTGCGCAAGACTGCAGTAATGCGTCTTAAAGATAGATCTTTCTGGATGGCAGAAATGTAACACTGTAAATAATGGTATTGCAGATTTGATAGTAATTGTAGATCATAAAGAGTGATCCTGAAATAAGACCTACTTGTGGAGACTTCCTACTCTGTCTAAAATCAAAGATTATTCACTTAAACTCTGTATATGAAAAGCCTTATTACCATCTTTTTTGGACTTCAAAATTTAATTGGACTTCGAATCTTCTATATGATACATACAACAGATACACTGTCAATGATACAATCCAATTGCGTCTGTGTTGACAGAACAAACCTGCCCATCCATGTCTTCTGACATTAAACTCCACTGTTTTTTGTTTTAATGTCAAGGAGCTCATGTACATTGATAGAAACACACAGGATAATTCCCAAGGACAAGCATGCAAAGGCTTTTTTCGAAGTGCGACCGAGGCATCTTTTTCTCAGTACATTGTGATTTGTTTCCTCACATAAACAGGCCTGTATTTTTGGATTTGTACAGTAGTGAAGAGTCGATCAACTATGGCCAGGGTCGAGGTGTTTTAAACGGGCCACAGCTAACCACACAGCTGTTTGAATCTGCTCCAGACTCCATAAAACGGCTCATACGAAAAGTGTATTAAGGATTAATGGGTCTTTTCGGGAATTGGCAAGCTTGTTTTATTGCCTCAGACTAGATGAACAGAAACAACAATGGTGAATCTGAGGATTGTCATGATATTATTATTTTGTGATAGTATCTTGTTCCAGATGTGTTCAAGATAAACTGAAAGTTTCTTCACTGCTAGAAAATGGTTTTATTTAGAAGTGGGTGTTTTAGTGTCTAAACAGTGTTGTGAAGATCCCATTATGATTTGGTCATTTTCAAGTGGGGTTTGTGTAATAAATAATATAATAAGATTATTATTATTATTATTATTATTATTATTTTTTTTTTTTAAATCAAGTTTCCTTTGAGTCTCCATCCACTATCCTGAGAAACTCAATAGGTAACATCCATATCTTTTAATATTGCATAATATTTAACATTCTTGAATGGTTGCTAGTTGCACATTGTAAGAGATGAATAATGATAGACATTCCTTGACAATGTGCTCATTGTGAAAATCAGTTGAAATGCTGGAGTCTTGTGGTTAACAGAGCTGTGAAGTGTTTAGCTCTCTCTAGTTAATCCCTCAGCAATATCTCCACAATCCTTATCTCATTCTGTGACATGGCAGCCACTTTGGATTGTCAGGAGAGGTGCCTCTTATCTGGCGAGTTCAGAAGATTTCTGTGAGAATCCCTCAAGAAATGCCTGAAAAGAAGCCTTGGAATGAGTCGAAATCCCACAGGAATTATCTGCAAGAGGTATCCTGTATCCGGGAGGCTTGGAGAGAACCCTTTGTATCTGTTCTTCAGGTATGTGTGTGTGTGCGTGTGTTTGAACCGGAGGATTGAAGAGTAAAGTGGAACTGATGACGTGACCTCCATTCCATGTTGTTGTAGGTGAGAGCTTTGAACACAAACAACAAATGCATAACCTTACTTGTTTTTCCTCCTCCTGTTACATCTGGAAAATCTAGCTTAAACTGGTAGCTGTTTTTTTCGAACAGATGGTTTTTAAGTGCTCCAGACTGGTTTAGATGTTGTAAGATGGTCTAAACAAATTTTTAAGTGGTTTACACTAGTTATTAATTAGTCCAATCTCACCATTAGCTAACTTTTAGGTGTTTTTTTTAGCTGGTTTAAGCTGTTTTCAAGTGTTGTAAATTAGTTATTACCTGGTAAAACAGCCATCATGTTGCAGAAAACAGCTTGACCACCGTAAGCTTAAGCAGCTATTGACCACAATTAACCAGTCAATAACCCTTTTGGACCAGCTAATAACCAGCCCTAACCAGCTAAAAAATAAACTTGCCTTGATCCAGCTAAAGACCAAACTGGACCAGGTAATAACCAGCTTGGGCCAGTTATTGGATGGTTTGTACGAGGTAACATCCAGCTTGACTAGCTACTCACAAAGTTAATAACCGTTTTAGACCAGCTAATGAGAAGCTTGAGCCAGTTAATGACCAAATCTTGCCTGGTAGTAATCATCTTGGACCAGCCAATGTCCAAACTGGACCAGTTAATAATCAGCTTAGGTCCATTAATGGCCATTTTGAACAAGCTAATGGCAAAACTAAAGTTAATGACCAGTTTGGCCTAACTAATGGCCAAACTGGACCAGTTAATAACCAGTTTGGGCCAATTATTGATTGGTTTGTACAAGCTAATGTCCATCTTGACTTGTTACTTGCCAAGTTAATAACCCTTTTAGACCAGCTAATGACCAAATCTGGCCAGGTAGTAATCATCTTGGACCAGCTAATAACCAAACTGAACCAGTTAATAACCAGCTCGAGCCAGTTATTGATTGGTTTGTACGAGCTAATGTCCAGCTTGACTAGCTACTCACCAAGTTACTAACCTTATTAGACCAGCTAATGAGCAGTTTGAGCCAGTTAATGACCAAATCTTGCCTGGTAGTAATCATCTTGGACCAGCTAATGACTGGTTTGTACAATCTAATATCCAGCTTGACTTGCTACTCACTAAGTTAATAACCTTTTTAGACCAGCTAGTGAGCAGCTTGAGCCAGCCAGGTAGTAATCATTTTGGACCATCTAATGACCAAACTGGACCAGTAATTAACTGGTTTGTACAAGCTAATATCCAGCTTGACTTGCAACTCACAAAGTCACTAACCTTTTTAGACCAGCTAATGAGCAGCTTGAGCCAGTTGATGACCAAATCTGGCCAAATAGTAATCATCTTGGACCAGCTAATCACCAGCTTCCAGCTTAACGTGGATTTTTCCAGCAGGCAGCTGGATGGGGGTCTCTGAGCCTGGCAATCATACAGGCTGGAGTAAAGGTGATGGGAGAGCAAAGAGCCGAACAAGCTGACTCGTTTTGGAGTCAGGTATCAAGAGGATAACCACCGCCGTGTCAAAGGGAGCCACCGCTGGCCGACACAAAAGAACGACTGACACCAGAAAAGAGGGATGGGGTTTCAGAGCCTGGGCATGAAAAGGAAAACATTCTCCATCTGTTTTGTTCACAGGCAGTGAAAGAACTCAGCCCCTTATGCGGGTCGTAGTGCGACACCACTAGAGGAATTTGCACTGATGGTATCCTCTGAAATGGCCACTATACTGAGTGATTGGATCTATTTGTGTCGCTTTTAACTGAAAGAGCCGTTTTTTGATGAGTCAAGAGTCAAGGATGAATCGGTGAGGGTGGCCGCTCAAAACCAAAACAAAAACAACACTTGCCATCGCTTTTATCACAGCTGATCCACCTTTGTGTTTGCGGACGGCTGAAGCAGCCCAGGGGCAAGCTTGGAATCACACCAGGCCCTCATCGCGCATGACTTTCGTGTGCGGGGAGGTTATCTGTCGGCCTCTTTCAGAGGTGGGGGACAGACAATAGGCTTTCGTGCCATGCGAAGAGAGCGTCCCTCCCTCAGCATGCAAGGCTTGGTTCATGAACACAGCACAAAGGAATGAGATATCCACCTCATCCAAGACTGGATTAACATAGACACACATATACACAACACATATGCACGCATAATAGGTCTAATTTGTTTGTTTACAATGTTCTGTTGCCAATGGCTGATTGTAACCACAATACAAGAGCTAATCAGACACTTTCTGCTGCAAGTCATGTCATACCAGCATATAAATCAGACGTAGGGCTAAAATATGATTCGAAAATAGAATTATGCATTTCTTAGTGCTAATCTAAGAGGTGAATGCGTCTAAATGGATGTAACGTATCCATCTTCGTTTAGAGAGACCAAATCGTAGAGCCAACTTCTCAAGCGTCTGTTAGTAGGAAACATTTAAATGACTACAATTATGCGTTTGCCAATCAAAACCTACGCTAACTATGTGCTGAGAAACGATGACTCACTCACTATTTGTCAGAGAAAGATTTACATTTTGGCCTGAGGCTTGTACGGTTTGCTTCGGATGGTCCAAGTAAAAGCTCCCTTGAATTTTTAAGATTGAATTGCATTTAGAACATTTGTCTTGGCTGCCCACCTTCCAAAAATAAATAGAAAAACAACTCCAAAAGCCCCGGCCTGTGCTTTATCACTCATGAGCCCCGGCTGTCCATCAGACAATGTGTTTTACATTCGCTCGAACAACGTCTCAGATGTTTGCGTGTCATAGCTAGCCATCTTGTTAAGTTATCGACCGCTTTCAAGGCTGGAGGGGGATTCTCTCAATTTGCCCGGTGACCGCTGGAACAACAGTGAAAATCTAATTTGGAGATTTGAGAGAACGCTATACCCTTCCCATACTGCAACTCTGCCAAACACGGAGCCAGACCCTCAAAACAATTAATTACGGGTCATAACCTGAGAGGGTCGGCATTTCTGACGGCTGGAGATGGTGTTAGATATTCCTCAGCTGTGCTGTGGGAGAGGACAGTGGGGAGCACGGATCATATCCAACATCACAAAAAGCTAAAAACATGCATTTCATACAAAAAAAAAAAAAGATCTATGATCTTACCTAAATTAGACTGACTGACAGATTATACAGTTTGGTATTCGTATTTATAGGCGCTGAGTCAAATCAAACATCAGTGGCCAAAAACACTGAAGATTTATGTTTGCCACTTTGTCCCAAAATTTATTTCAATGTCAGTTCTCTCGAAGTGCAGATGTTTTCATTTCTAATCCGCCTGCTTTTTTCGCTCTCACTTATTTATTTTTTTTGCAGAATAGCAGATTACTGTATAAACTCTCATTTCACATAGGAAATACGGTGGTTTAAGGGTTTGTGACCAATGTTGTCAATCGTAAGTAGCTAAACACACCGAATGACTGATTAATGTGATTTCTTTAGCATTTAAGAGCCTCATTGTAACCCTAAATGAGGTTATTACTTAAAGACTTTATTCGCTCACTAATTGTGTTAGTGTCTTGGAAGCCTGTGCTGATCTAAAATTTCTCTGATTAATTGCTAAATCAAATTTGTGTAACATGAGCAGAAATACCAGCACCGATCACAATCAATCACACAAACATAGTGTGAAGCAATCAAACACAAATGTTGCATAATTAGTTTCACGTTTCCAATCAAAGCTAATTGTTCAAGCTGTTTTCCCCATGTGCCGCAACATCTGAGGCATCATTGCAGTGTAAAATATGCAGATACTCCAGAGATCAACCAAACCACTTTTTTTTTTTTTTTTAAACATTGTACAGAATCTCTATACCAGGAGTGTCCAAACTCGGTCCTCCTGGTATAGAGATTCTGTACAATGTTGAAAAAAAAAAAAGTGGTTTGGCAGCTAATTAAGCAGCTAATGAAGCTCTTACTAGGCATACTAGAAACTTCCATGCAGGTGTGTTGAGGCAAGTTGGAGCTAACCTCTGCAGGACACCGGCCCTCCAGGACCGAGTTTGGACAGCCCTGCTCCATACTAATACAGATGGATATCACTCAGAAATATAATTTTGCATACGATTTCTGTCATGCAATGCAATAGACATATCAAAGGAAAAACAAACTGTGCTGCAAGTTAGTATTTCAACATGTGGTGGTCTTAAGGTCTCCTCTCTTTGGAGATCATGAGCTGTATTTATTGCCCTAGGTGAAGCTAATGACCAGGTCTACCTTTGAAATTGATCCCATCTCTCATCAAGTGGTGCAACATTATGGATTTTATCTGGGCAAATGGGTAATTTATCAAGACTGTAGCTCAAGTGAAATGCGAACGAGGCATTTGCTTTTAGGGAAAATAATACAATGATAAAAGGTAGAAAGTGAGGATGAAAATGGATATACCGCATCAGTCATGTGCTGGCACTCTGTGTGTATTTTAAACTCTGATTTTTATTTTAAAGCTCCATTATTAAGAGGATCATGACCTTAGTTAATAGACAAGACAGATGGCTTCGCTTCATTCCAAATCACCACCCTTCCCACACTTATTTTCTCATTCCTCCTTCAGTTTAACTAGATCTTAGTCATTTTATGGTTCAGTTCAATGTGTTGACCATATAAGGGCAGCTCATACCTTGAACTGACCCCGGCGTAATTCTGTTTTGAAATGCAATCCAGGTCTATGAGGCGATGATTAGCAGTGCAGGTAATGTGAATGGATCTAACGGCTAAGATTGAATAACGACTAAAACTGAACTTCAGGTTGCTGTAATCAGACTGGTATGATATGTCCATGTATTGGTGTTTTAGAATCTTAAAATTCTTTTTATGCATGTACTTTTACACATGCACAGGGGCACAGTTTGAGATTTGTCACATTGCAATGTTATTTATATAATGTGAAAAAAACACTTGTTCAGTCCTTTATCCCTTACTCAAGAAAATATACATTTCCGTGTGTGTGTGTGAACATGTTCAGAGAATAGTTCCAAAAAATAATTAAATTTGAAGATTTGTTTTCATTAAATATTTTTTCTTATATATTATCACATTATATATATATATATGAAAAATAAACGTAAACGGTAAAATTAGAGAAGTTTCAAGAAACCTCCTGCATGTAAAAATGCAGTGGAGTTATTGTCTTATTTTTTAGATATTTTTATATGTATAGCCACACAGTCCGTGCATAGCCTATACTACAAAATATGAACAATACTGAAAAATATAAGCACACATGGAAATGTATAATTTATATGAATATAATTTTATATAAAATATAATGGTAACACTTTACAATAAGGTTCATTAACATGAACTAAGAATGAACAATATTTCTACAGCATTTATTAATCTTAGTTATATTTTCAGCATTTACCAATGCATTATTAAAATCACAAGTTGTGTTTGTTAACATTAGTTAATGCACTGTGAGCTAACATGAACTAACAATGAATGATTGTATTGTATTAACTAACGTTAACAAAGATGAATAAATGCTGTAGTAAGTACATTGTTCATGTTAGTTAATACATTAACTAATGTTAACAAATGACAGCTTATTGTAAAGTGTTACCAATATAATTGCATTATATTTCCAAGTATATTGCCATTTTATTTTTTTTATTTTTTTACTAGGATAAATTGATTAGAATAAGGAAATAGAACCAGATGACCTTTTTATTTACAGTACATGCTGGGCTACAAAGTTTCTTTGACTCATTATTCTTAAAATATGAGTCTTAAAACTGTTACCTTTTTATGAGATCCTCTCTCTCTCTTATTTTCTCAGGAAATGCGGAAATTCTTCTTTGGCATTTTAAAGGTCACAACTGGAAAAACTGAAAGCTGCTATTTCCAAAAATGGTTAAGCAATACTTATTCCTGTGACACAGCAAAGCCAAATTAAAAACAAACAAAATTCAAGTTCAAACCCCGACAAGCATCCCACAGTGACGAGCGTACCGTCAAATAAACTTAACATTCTAATAATTGTTTATATGTCAGAGGTCTCGAGTGTGAGTCACAGGATGATGGTGAATGTACAGCAGGAGTAGAACACTACTGTGTTTACTCATCTGGCCTCTTTGGGCCCAAACTTGTGGCTGTCTGTTACTGCTCAAGGTCTTCGGCAGATAAAAGATACATTTGAGATGCATTAGAGGTACATTAAGATGCCACATCAGTGTTAAAGGGATTACAAGCTTAGTGTCATTGTTGACACTGACTGCTAGACTACTTCTGTGACGGGCGAGTGCTGGTCACTGCTAACAGTATTAGTAAAATACTTCATGTTTAGACTTTGGGTCGTTCGATCAGATATATAATCCATCATGGGTGTAGATTTGGGTCATGACATTCTTTTTTTAATCAGTGGTGAAAAGACTTTTTGTATGTAAATAAAGCATTGACCGCTTAAACTGGTTAGTTTCTGAAACTCATAAGTGTTAGTAGTGAACCAGTGCAAGGTTTGTGAAATAAACATAATATACATACAATGTAAAATATCTGTATTGCATCTCAGCACATAAATGCACATTGAATATACAAAATATACAGCTACTTATGCTTTGTATATGAACAAACACTCAGTGCTACATTAAAACCTCTCTAAATAAAACAGAAAATTACCATACTGCAACTCCTGTTCAACTAGACTGTACTAGACAGTTCAGTTAAGCTGGTTAGGATGATCCGGTTAGTCCTTATTGGTAGATTAGAATTGGTTCAAAAAGCGTCTTTCTCCACTGACAGCTCTTCAGAGTGAGCATATGACTAAATACATATTTGAATATTCACATGGCATTTACACCTCAGCTGATTGGCTCACAAATAATTGTGACCAGAACTGATTGCTTATGAAGTAAAGATGGCAGATTTCAAACACATACTTTTTGGGTGTCATCTACCAAGTTTTCTAGCTAACCCTGACATTACCCTAAAGTGCTTGCAGTTTTGTGGCTGATCCTAAATATCCTAATGTCTGGAAAAGTGAATTCTCACTTGAGTAATGAAGGAAGGAAAAGCTAGAATGAGTCATGGGGGAAAGTACTAATGAGAGAGGATTTGATGGATTCACTTTTGGGATTACGTTTTCTCTTCACCAGGTTGCTTGAGACATTTCACATTTCCCAAGTTTGAGGGTCTGTGGAAAAAATGTCCTGCATGTTAACATTCTTAGATTCATCCTGCACTTGGTTCTCAGAGCTCTGAGCCTATTATAAATATTTAAGGGAAACTGTTGACATGAAGATAACACTGACAAATCGAGTTAACATTTCAGCAATAGATTACTACTCATGTGGGGGAAGAAAGAGTATAAAACCCATAACAAGTCCACGTTAGCCGCTAGATCATGCTTCGCTTATGTTTTTATCTATGCTGTTTGTGATAAAGGTAGATTAATCATATGATATGAAATCAAAGGTTTTGGAAGATATGAAATCAGCATGAGGCTGTTAAAAGGTTTTGAGGACATCAGAGTTAGAGACAGCATGAAGAGTTTATGGTACAATCTCACTGGATTTTCCCAGCAGTGATGTTTACTGCGCTCTAGTATGAGAGAATGGAGGGGAGATTCTCTAATAAGCCATGCATTGATGTATAGACCAAATCAGGTCAACAGTTGGCTTGCTATAATATATCTATATTATTTTTTTTCTGAGGGGCACCATTGGTGGTCCTTGTTCACTAAAGGCAGAACAGATTTTCAAAACTCTGCTTCATTCAACTGGCTGAATTTGTAAATGGAGAAGAGAGAAAAAACTAGGCACTGTAGACTAAATGGTTAAGACTCACAGATCAGACTTTCAAGTCATTATGAACACAACAAATACCACGGAAACATGTCACAATAGAACAATATGTGCTCTAAAATCAACTCAAAATATCAAACGTTTGATATCCTCCAACTGGATAGAATCATAGTCTGAAGCTAAAATATCAAAGTCTGTGCCCAGCTGCATGATGTTCTGTAAAATCATGTAAAATCTGTCAACATTGACTGTCCAAAATCAGCATACAGGAAATTAATTTTTGGCAACTGCCATCGATTCCTCCAGAATCAAACTGGGGCAAAAATCTGGCCAAAAGTCGTGTATTGTTTTCCAGCCTTTATTGATTTTTGTTAATCGTTCAGTTTATAGGTGCAGTATATATATGATTTCTTTTAAAGTTATAATTGTGACCTTTTGTGCCATTTTTTTGATAGGACAGTTGAAGAGAGACAGAAAACAATGGGGAAAGGACCATGGGTCGTCCAAAGTGTTAAGTAGGAGCAATTCCCACAATAGTATAGACTGTAATATTAAACTCTGATTGGTCAATTGCAACATGTTGTTTGATAATTTCTAATATTCATAATTGCCATACCAAAATCAGTGAAATTTTAATTTCTCTCATTTCACTTGCTCTCTCGTTTGCATGTGTCGTGGTACTCTCGATAATGTAGGCAGACGGTCACTCCGGGGAGAAGAACTGTTGAATAAAGTCGTTATTTTTGTATTCTTTGCACACAGAAAGTATTATCATTGCTTAGTTAAACTGCGGTGGAACCACTGATGTCACATGCATTTTACCGATGTCCTTACTGCGTTTCTGGGCCTGGGAACATTTCAGTTACATTGCTGTCTTTGCAGGGTCAGAAAGCTCTCTGATTTAATAAAAAATATTATAATTTGTGTTCCATAGGTGATGAAGGTCCTACGGGTTTGTAACGACATGAGGGTGAGTAATTCATGACATAATTTAAATTTTTGGGTGAACTATCCCTTTAATATTACTGAAATATTGTTGCAGTGTTCGCCTTGTTGTTAAAGTGATTGTTTTATACATTAAAATGAACATTTTTAGCGGACATTTATTTGAAGATAACGCATAAGAAATTTACCCCCGGTTTCACAAACAAGGCTTAAGCCTAGCCCTAGACTAAAATGTAAATCTGAGCTGTTTCAACTGAAAAAACTTGCACTGACTGATCTTTAAACATATCAGTGCCTTTGTTTTGTCTTTAGATGCACACCAGTAAAGTTATTTTTCTAAGGCACGTTTATAAAAATTGCTTAAATGGAACAATGGCCTAATCCTAGTTTAGTCTAAGCCCTGTCTCTGAAACTGGGCCATAATATAGTAACAATAAACTGTAGGGTGTGACTAGATATTAATTTCTGACAACACTTTTTTGACCTACTGTACAAAATGACAATCATACAGCTTACTTAAATTATCATTTATAATTTTGTTTGAAGGTTGTATTCAGGATCCACTTGGTTTAAAGATCTGAGGGGGTTCTCTGCAAATCTTACCTACAAGCTCAAGATGACCTATCAATAATGTAAACTATAATCTTTAAATGTACAACATGGGCTGCATTTCTTGTCAGGCAGAACAAGATCATACCCACAGTATCAGGATGTGCAGCCACCATGGGTAGAACAGATCGAACCCACAACCTTCCCCAGACCTTAACCCTAACAATAAAAGAATGTTTAAATGTGTTTAGATCATCCTAAAATGTAAATGAGACTTTCAATACAATGGCCCAGTTTGAATGCTAATGGAAATGGTCTATCAATTTTGTCTTAAACCCAGCTTTTCTTCACTTTCCAACTCATCAAAAACTGTGAGAAAGTAAAGACACATTTTAAACTGCCAGAGATTGCGCAACACACCTTTTTGTTAATGAACTCCATGAACTTCCAAACTGTGTCACTCATACAACATTTCACAGACCCAGTGATATGGAGCATTAATGGGTGTTTATCCTTGTGATGGATGGCACTGGTGTATTACACAGGAAAGGCTGCAGTGAGATCATTGCTCTCTTAGTTTGAGAGTGGTTATGTGGATACAGAGAGTGAATGCAGACCAGCTCAACTGCACTGCTGATGTTGAACATCAACTCACCGAGGTGTTGAAGTTATGATTTTTGTCTCACGATAGTGATTAATTTGATCATGCCACCTGCTGAAGTTACCATCACAACTGCATACTGGACATTCATAGTATGCACTATAATTTTGTATTTAATATATTGAATAAAACTTTGAACCCACAATTTCTAAAGATTCAAGTCATATTGATTAGTTTTCTGTTATCACAATACCACCGTTAAGCGAACAATGGAGTGAATAATTTTATGACTTTGTTTCGAGTGGATGTCGCCATTATTGCCACATCACAACTTCTAAAATGAAAAACAGCTATTTATTAGGAGATATTCCAGACATAATCATTTTTACATTTATCTAATCAATTTTCTTCCCGTCTTTTGCTATATCACTTTAAATAAATCCAGTTCCTTAATCCAGGAAGTGACATCACTTTAGCAGTAAAACAACACAAACATCAGTAAGTATGAGTGTTTTTTCTTCTTTTTTGGGGATGGTTTTAGTATTAGCTAGTTTCACTGTGTAACATTTTATTTGTTTGATAAATTTGTTGAAATTAGTATGGCAATATCCAAATTTCAAAAGATGAAAAATATCAACTTTAGGTTGACGATAAGCAAACACTCAGTCTAGCGGTTTCTGCCCATCCTGTTAGGCATGCTGTTCATTTTCTTAATTGTCTTAACATAAATAGTTTTTAATAAAGTTTAAGTGCCTGAACTTAACCAGAGTCTGGTAAAATGTTTTATAGAAATCCTTCTTTAGACATACTACAGAATTCTGGGCTCTTTATCAACATCTGTGGTTTAAACATAAAATTAAAGAGTTGATAGCAAGAAGAAAGTCATAATGACATAAACGTGTAAGGATGAAAGATTGATGCCAAAAATTTTCCGGCATATTGAATCCAACAGCTCTGAATTGAAATCACTATTGTAGGCTCACCAGTGACTCTGGGTAAGACAACAATGTGTGTTTTTTGACAAGCTTTTGGCTTGATAACAGTAGCTATTTTGTTAACTTCTAAAAATATAATATAAATAAATAAATAAACTAAAATGAAAACTTGAACTCTAACAAAAAATATGAAATGCTTCGAGACTGTAAAGTTTGTCCATCCTAACTGGTTTTGACAGTTAAGACATTACTTGTCATCATTGGATGTGACCAGCAATGTTCCCACTCTATAATGTGTGCAGTTAAATCAAAAGGATTTTAAGGGTGCATAAAATTTCAGATACATTTCTACCTTTATAAACTGTATTCTTGACTTTTACCCCAGATCTATTTCAAAGCTTTGCGGTGGATAAAAAATATTGGTCTGAAGTAGCAGAAGTGAACCAATATAACAAATTACTTAAACCGAAAATGTTCAGTAACAACTCATCAAACGGTGCGGCTGAGACTAGGCCCATTTTCAAATGCGAAAGTTTGTTTTGGTGGCACTTTGTAGTCTTATTCAGTGGTGTGTGAGTTAGTGTGGTAAGAGGGCACTGCCAGTTCTGCCTCACCCAAAACAAGTGGCAATTTGAACCGTGAATGAATTTGTGCAATTAAATTTAAAGGGCCGAAACAAAAAAGGGAACAGACTGAGACCCCAGAGCTTTGAAAACACAGGAAAATGTGCACAAGAGGCACAAGGCTGAGAAGAGACATCACAAGAAGATTAATACTGCATTTTATTGACTCCCCCTTTTCCCGTAAAACTCTAAAGACGTAACGAACGGGAAACACTGTATCTGAAACTTTCAGATGATGACAACAATGAGATTCTCATGAAACAGCTGTTATCTTAGCGGTTAACTTTTTTTTTTTTTTCTTCCTGCGCATTTGGAAAACTTTATTGCTTAGTGGTTGTCCTTTCATAGTTCAGGAATCTTAGAAGAAGAAGATCCTTAGAAGAAATACGTAGAAATAGAAGCAATGAGATTAACTGCTTGGCATACAGTAACTGTCCAGAGTGCATATAATTTTGTTTTGGGAGAAAGTTTGAGAAATATTTCAGATCTGACTATTTATTGCAACTTTCGTTGAGATCTCTTAAAGGGATAATATACCCAAAAAAGAAAATTCTGTCATTAATTACCCTCATGTTGTTCCAAACCTGAAAGACCTTCGTTCATCTTCAGAACACAAATTAAGATAGTTTTGATGAAATCGGAGTGCTTTCTGACCCTGCATAGACAGCAACCCAACTACCATGTTCAAAGCCTAGAAAGGTAGTAAATACATCATTAAATGGTTCACATGACAAAGCTAAAAATAACATTATTTTGTGTATTTGGTGTAATGTAATGCGTTTAGCCGGTTTAAGGTTCAAAAAACATTATTTTCCACATACAGTACATTATTGTTGCTCCTCTCTGCCCCGCCTTTCTTAAATGCGTTGATTCTTACAATGCTCATCATTCTGAAAAGTGAGGTGTGCTCTGATTGGCCAGCTATTTAGTTCATTGTGATTGGCCGAATACCTCAAGTGTGTGATGGAAATGTTACGCCCCTTACCATATTTGGAAGCACACAGTGTCTCCATGACATGGCAGCAGCAGCAACAATACTACAGCGAGAATAAAAGTTACGCCTTCTTTCTTTGTGTAAACATTTGGGTGGTGTTATGCAAATCTTCCCACACAGTGATGCAAATATGTGGGGGCATGTTTAAATGAGTCGTTCTAGGAAGGCGTGGATGAGTTTTAACTTTTATAAAGAGTATCTCTTTGGGTTTGAGACTTTAGTCTTTGTGACTTTACGGATCTTATGTATGCATGAACAGCTTGTAACTTGAAAATCGCATCATATTACCCCCATGTCACATCATTGGTTCAACCATAATTTTATAAAGATACGAGAATACTTTGTGTGCAAATAAAAAAAGAACGACTTTATTAAACAATTTCTTCTCTTCTGTGTCAGTCTTTGACAGGCATTCATGAGAGTATCACGAAGGACTACATGGACTTTTTTAACGATGTTCTTGCTACCTTTCTGGGCCATAAAACTTTTCAGTTGTGTTGCTGTCTATGCAGGGTCAGAAAGCTCTTGGATTTCATCAAAAATATTTTAATTTGTGTTCCGAAGATGAACGAAGGTCTTACGGGTTTGGAATGACATGAGGGCGAGTAATTAATGAGAGAATTTTAATTTTGGGTGAAATATCCCTTTAAGAAACTTGAGATGACAATATTACTAGGATTGTTTTCTCATGAGGAAATCTGAGAAAAGAGAGAATCTCCAGATTACAATCTCATGGCTGTCTAAAAGACAAAAAAAACTGAGAAATAAAATATAATATGAAAGAGATTTTTTTTCTTTTATATGGGTGGCTGCATTCTTTCATTCTTTTTGTTTGTAGTTGCTATTGTATTCACTATTGAAGTAACACAAAGGTCTTTTTCTAATCGGCCAGGATTTTCTGTTCCTTTTTTGCCTTTTTCTGGGTGCCTACTTTCTGTAAATACTTCTGTACTTTCCCACAATTAATTATGATGGATGATGGGTAGAAAAGTCTAGAAAACAATTTCAGACTGTTGCTGGCAAATTATAAGGTATCTTACTGATGGCTTTTTCTTTTTGAATTTAGTGCACAAATGATGTATGCTGCTACAATAAATGCCAGTGCCAAAACTTGTGCATGATCCATTGGCAATGTCCCGGCCTACAAAATTTTACATTATTTACTGTATGGGTGTGGGCCCATCCATAAAGATTCAAGAATTCAAGCGCTTTCATTTGCAATTACTGGTCTTATTTTACACTTATCGCAGGATGAATTCAAAAGATTTGCGGCGCTGTTTGTTTTCATTATTTAGCACAAAAGATTAAGATCTAGTGCTTTCTGGGTGAAATTAGAAGTGTTTGTTGCAGCTGTGATTAATTTAACTGCAGCGCATGTAAGTGAGTCAAACAATTGCTCAATGCATTGTCAGAAATGGCAGCGAGTAGGATTCCAGTAATGCAGAAAAAAGGGAGAAACCTTTTTTGGTCCTTGTTTTTAACTAAATCTCAGAGGACAGGACTCTCGTAGTCTATGCTCATTTGCTGAACTTTAACAGTGAGACCTAGAAAGCAGCTGTGTGCCTGTGCTCCGTGCCATATGTGTGTCTAAGCATGTATTCATGTTCTGGTGCCTGGTCAAGGTATAATAAGTGAGTCAGAAAGATACAGCTGCCGACCAGATGATTGGAGCCATCTGCTTTCTTCATCATTTACACGTTCCACAAATGTACAAACAACAGCAAATTAAAGGAGTCTAGAAGCCTTGAATCTGTCTGTCTGATTTCTGCTCAGACTTTAATATCTTGGCACTGTGAATCAATGTAATGTGTTTGTGACTTTATGTGCTGCCACACACTGTGTGGTTGTACAGTTTGCGCTGGATGCTTCAATGAGAGACTTGTGACATAATAGCGATATGTTTGCATGCACTACATTAAGGTTGTAAAATATGGCGGTTGCAAAATCTTACAATGAAGACAAGCTAGTGCCTACTCATCGCACTGTGCAGCCTAAATCCAGTAATGCCTGCATATCAGTAAGTCTTCCAGGAAAAGTCTTCTTATTTGCACCATTTTCTCCTACAATCAAACATTTAGAAGCCAAATTATCTCTAATTACATTTACATTATATACATACAGGCAACATCTGGACCTTATATAATAAGTAGTAACCAATAATTTAGTAAAATATTTGTGTAGTTTAGAATACCATTATTAACTAACTGAACAAAACGTTTTGTGAATATAAATCTTACAAGTAAATAGATGTAAGTCTCACAGAACCCCAAGTATAGTAAGCTACGATTTATGATTAATTATTAAGTGGAAACTGACAGATGAGTCATGATTCAGCGAGGGAGTTTTGAACTCCGTAATGGCTGACTGAATCCGATTCTTTAAAAATATCAGTTCACAAGTCATTTGATCATGAATCATTTGCGAAATAGCTCACCCCTTTGAACATCAAGTATTATTAACATTAAGTAGCATACAAAATTTTGCTGAAGGACCACCGTTAATATGCTTTTTTACTGTAATATTGTAGTGATTATTTTTAATGTAAAAAATGTACACATTAAAATATACACTTGGTTTATAGTAAATAGTTAATCTTAATGTTTTTAATGAATGTTAGTACTGTATATTCATACAAATAAATGATAATGTAAAATTATAGTCTGGTTGCCAGTGTGAGGTGAGCTTTAAACCCAGACACTGTGTTAAACATCAAATGAAACTAAAACATGAATTTATATTGATTATAACTGAACAGCCCAAACCCAGAGAGGGAACTTCGTTTTCCTCATTTCAGTTTTCCACCCCATACCCGTGTTACATAATGTTCAGCAGAATAAAATGAGAGAACAAATAGCTTTTAAATCCACATTTATCTTGTTCCAGTTCATATTAATTTGAATTTAGTTCTTTTTTTTTTAAGGGAGCAGGTTACGACCTGGTTCCAGGTGGGAGGCAGTGGCCAATTTTAGAAGACCAAAGCATACTGAGGGATAAATTAAGGCTAAGGATTTGGCTAATTTCTCCCCGCCTTATTGGAGACAGAAATCAAAAAAATTTGGCATATAATCTGAGCCCCTGCTTCATTTTCCTTTGGTACAGGTAATTACTGAATGTGCCATGGTGCTCTCATTACTAGGCAACCAATTCCAAGTCCCCCCTGTCTTGAACATTCCAGCCAAATTGCACCTCCCACGTGAGCAGGCAATCAGCCGCCCAGGGCCAACCTCTCATGTTTGTAATAATATTCTAATAACCAGTTACTGGCCGTTTGTAGAGTGCCCTACTCCTACAAGTCACCATAATTAGGAATCCTAATGAGAGGAAAGCTGGACCACCACGCCATAACCCCCTTTGCTTGGCGGGAAAGGGCCACAACTCACTGCCCACAGTATCTGCTAGTCTGAACCTCTCAATTTGTTTGTAAGTGCTCATAGAGTGGTCACGTCTCGTCTACTGTCTCGGTTGATTTCTGTCAGTTGTGCCCCTGAGGTTACTGGAATGGGAGCAGCATTGTGAGAATTCCATTGTGTGTGGTTGACATTGGCTCAATGAGCCTCACTTTGATAGCCCACCCCACATTTAAATACCTGTATGAAATGGCACGATTATGTGGGAGAAAGGAATGGAAAAGGTGCACTAAAACTATTCTTGATAGCTAAGATTTATTTTTCTTCCGTCACTTGATAGATTAAAAAAGTAGATCAGTTCATGTATTGTAAAGTAGCTCTGGCATGTTTATATATTTGCTGTGGTTGTCTTCCCGAAAGGATCCCAAATGCTTTCTATTTCTAGGAATGTTTTGACCATTATAAAAGCCCATTGTGGGAAAAGTACTCTCTCTTCAACATATCGCTCGCTTGGATTGTTTTTGCTTTTCATTCTACGAGAAGAATTAGATTTTTGATTTTTTTTTGGCCTTCTCTGCGGTGATGTTGATTTAGCACTGAATTTTCTTCTCTGTTGGTTATGCTACTTTGTGATGAAATGGGTAAATTCAGCCTTGTGGGAGGCCATTTTTCTCATTCCTGCTCAGCAACTCCAAAAATAATGACTTATGCACATTATGTTCATGTTATAAATGTTATTCTTCAAGGTTATCAAAGATTCCAGTACAGAATCATAATTTTGACTCTTTGTGTGTGTGTGTGTGTGTGTGTGTGTGTGTGTGTTTGTGCTTTACTTTTGTGTCATTGAAAGTAACCCATGCAAGAAATGCTCAAATAAAGGTTTTAAAGGAATAATCTCAAATGTATTTTATTAAAACTGAATACTTTTGAAAGAGGTCTCCTATGGCTGCATTTATTTAACCAAAATCACCGTAAAAACCGTACTATTGTGAAATATTATTAAAATTAAATAACTTCTATTTCAATATATTTTAAAATATATATTTTTCTTATGTATAATCATTACTCCAGTCTTCAGTGTCGCATGATCCTTCGGAAGCCATGCTAATATGCTAATTTGGTTCTCAAGAAACATTATAATCAGTGTTGAAAACAGTTGTGCTGCTTAATATGTTGTGGGAAATATGATTTTATTTTGTGCAATTTATTTATTTCAGGACTTTCTGATAATTAGAAAGTTAAAAGAACAGCATTCATTTAAAATATTCATCTTGTGCTTTATGATGAATGTCTTCTCTGTCACTTTTGATCACTTTAATGCACCCTTTCCAAATAAAAGTATTAAATTCCCTAAAAAAAAAAAAAAAAAAAATGACCCCAACCACTAGTGTAAATTAATTTAGTTTGATATTACTTAGTTTTGTTGTGATACTTTTAAAAATGTTGTGTGTCAAGTCAAGTCACTATTATTTGTATAGCGCTTTTAACAATACAAATTGTGTCAAAGCAGCTTTACATCAGCTTGATATAAAGCTGGGTGGCTTTATAACAGCTTTACAGTATGTAGACTGGGAAATAGTGTGTCGAAATAGTGTCATTCTCCTCTGGCCAGACAAAATCAGCAGTTTAAATCTAAGCTAAAGCAGAGTCAGATTATGCAAAGGACTTATGTGGTTCCTGTGGTCTTGTCTTGAATGGCCGTATAGGAGACAGGGTCTTCACTGGGGATTAGTCTCTGGGGCTCATCTAGTTATCCTGGTCTCCGCTGATGTTCAGGGCTGTAGAGGTCATCTCTAGGTGCTGATCCACCATCTGATCTGGATATGAACTGGATCCACGTGGCTGCAGTGACCATCTGATCTGGATACAGTCTGGATCTGGGTGGCTACGGTGACCTCGGAATAAGAAAGAAAGACTAATATTAGCGTAGATGCCATTCTTCTAACGATTACGGTTGACCTAATTAATGCAGCCTAACAATCCTTTAACGGATTTGAATTATAGAAATGTGATAGTCTATTATGTGTAAACCAGGTTAAAGAGATGTCTTTAATCTAGATTTAAACTGACTTTGTGTGCCTGCTTCCCAAACAGTGTTAGGTAGATTGTTCCAGAGTTTGGGCGCTAAATAGGAAAACCATCTCCCGCCCGCAGTTGATTTTGATATTCTAGGTATTATCAAATGGCCAGAGTTTTGAGAACGCAGTGGACGTGAAGGACAATAGTGTGATAAGAGCTCACTCAAATACTGAGGTGTCAAACCATTCAGGTCCTTCTAGGTAATTAGCAAGATCTTAAAATGTATACGATGTTTAATAGGGAGCCAGTGCAGTGTTGAAAGAACCGGGCTAATGTGGTCATACTTCCTGGTTCTAGTAAGAACTCTAGCTGCTGCATTTTGAACCAGCTGTTTGTTTATTAAACGTGCAGAGCAACCACCCAATAAAGCATTACAATAATCTAGTCTCGAGGTCATGAATGCATGAATTAATGTTTCTGCATTTGACATTGAGAGCATAGGTCGTAATTTAGATATATTTTTTAAGATGGAAAAATGTAGTTTTACAAATGCTAGAAACATGTTTTTCGAAGGAAAGATTGCTATCAAAAAGTACGCCTAGGTTCCTAACTGATGACGAAGAATTTACAAGTGGCATTTAGATGTATTTACACACTAGGACATGAATGCATTTAACCTGCAGTGACAAATAATGTTTTGATATATAAGACATAAAATGTTGAAATTAAATGTGAAATTAAAACCACCAGTAGGTGGATGAAAGTCACTGTTAATAAGTGAGTCATTTCGATTGAACCGATTCATTTTAACAGATGATTCATTCAGGAACGAAACACCGTCAATGCTCAGAGACACTATGGCTGTATATGTATATGTGTATATATGTATATGTATATGTATATATGTATATGTATATGTGTATATATGTATATATGTATATGTGTATATATGTATATGTGTATATACAGGTCCTTTTCAAAAAATTAGCATATTGTGATAAAGTTCATTATTTTCTGTAATGTACTGATAAACATTAGACTTTCATATATTTTAGATTCATTACAACACAACTGAAGTAGTTCAAGCCTTTTATTGTTTTAATATTGATGATTTTGGCATACAGCTCATGAAAACCAATCTCAAAAAATTAGCATATCATGAAAAGGTTCTCTAAACGAGCTATTAACCTAATCATCTGAATCAACTAATTAACTCTAAACACCTGCAAAAGATTCCTGAGGCTTTTAAAAACTCCCAGCCTGGTTCATTACTCAAAACCGCAATCATGGGTAAGACTGCCGACCTGACTGCTGTCCAGAAGGCCATCATTGACACCCTCAAGCAAGAGGGTAAGACACAGAAAGAAATTTCTGAACGAATAGGCTGTTCCCAGAGTGCTGTATCAAGGCACCTCAGTGGGAAGTCTGTGGGAAGGAAAAAGTGTGGCAGAAAACGCAGCACAACGAGAAGAGGTGACCGGACCCTGAGGAAGATTGTGGAGAAGGACCGATTCCAGACCTTGGGGGACCTGCGGAAGCAGTGGACTGAGTCTGGAGTAGAAACATCCAGAGCCACCGTGTACAGGCGTGTGCAGGAAATGGGCTACAGGTGCCGCATTCCCCAGGTCAAGCCACTTTTGAACCAGAAACAGCGGCAGAAGCGCCTGACCTGGGCTACAGAGAAGCGGCACTGGACTGTTGCTCAGTGGTCCAAAGTACTTTTTTCGGATGAAAGCAAATTTTGCATGTCATTCGGAAATCAAGGTGCCAAGAGTCTGGAGGAAGACTGGGGAGAGGGAAATGCCAAAATGCCTGAAGTCCAGTGTCAAGTACCCACAGTCAGTGATGCTGGTGTTGGTCCACTGTGTTTTATCAAGGGCAGGGTCAATGCAGCTAGCTATCAGGAGATTTTGGAGCACTTCATGCTTCCATCTGCTGAAAAGCTTTATGGAGATGAAGATTTCATTTTTCAGCACGACCTGGCACCTGCTCACAGTGCCAAAACCACTGGTAAATGGTTTACTGACCATGGTATTACTGTGCTCAATTGGCCTGCCAACTCTCCTGACCTGAACCCCATAGAGAATCTGTGGGATATTGTGAAGAGAAAGTTGAGAGACGCAAGACCCAACACTCTGGATGAGCTTAAGGCCGCTATCGAAGCATCCTGGGCCTCCATAACACCTCAGCAGTGCCACAGGCTGATTGCCTCCATGCCACGCCGCATTGAAGCAGTCATTTCTGCAAAAGGATTCCCGACCAAGTATTGAGTGCATAACTGAACATAATTATTTGAAGGTTGACTTTTTTTTTTGTATTAAAAACACTTTTCTTTTATTGGTCGGATGAAATATGCTAATTTTTTGAGATAGGAATTTTGGGTTTTCATGAGCTGTATGCCAAAATCATCAATATTAAAACAATAAAAGGCTTGAACTACTTCAGTTGTGTTGTAATGAATCTAAAATATATGAAAGTCTAATGTTTATCAGTACATTACAGAAAATAATGAACTTCATCACAATATGCAAATTTTTTGAAAAGGACCTGTATGTATATGTGTATATATGTATATATATGTGTATGTATGTATATATGTATGTATGTATGTATATGTGTATGTATATGTATATATATATGTATATGTGTATATATGTATGTGTATATATGTATATGTATATATATGTATATGTATATGTGTATATATGTATATATGTATATGTATGTATATGTATATGTATGACTGACTTCTGTGACGTGAGGCAGCTAGCAGACGTCGGTTTAGCCAGTCTGTCTGCTTCCTGAACTGGGCCCCAGTTAATCAAGTACGAAATCTAAGACTATGTGCCATATTTCTAGAGAGAAGAGCGGCACCACCCCAGGAGGGATGAAGACCATCTCTTTTCAACAGGTCAGGTCTGCCCCAAAAATTCTTCCAATTGTCTATAAAACCTATGTTATTCTGCGGGCACCACTTAGACATCCAGCCATTGAGTGACGACATTCTGCTATGTATCTCATCACCCCGGTAAGTAGGGAGCGGACCAGAGCATATTACAGTGTCTGACATCGTACTTGCAAGTTCACTCACTGTTTTAACATGAATTTTAGTGATCTCCGACTGGCAAAGTCAAACATCATTAGCGTCGACATGAATAACAATCTTAGTGAATTTACATTTAGCATTAGCCAGCACTTTTAAATTTGCCAAGATGTCAGGCGCTTTGGCTCCCGGTAAACATTGGACTACGGTGGCTGGTGTCTCTATTTTCACGTTCCGTACAATAGAATCGCCAATAACTAGAGCACTTTCATCAGGTTTCTCAGTGGGTGCCTCACTGAGTGGGGAGAACTTGTTTGATGTTTTGATCGGAACGGAAGAGCGGTGTTTTGACCCATGACTATGCCGCCTCATAGACTCCCAGTTGCCCTGCTGCACGGGATCGAATACCAGAACCGAACAATGTACGGGACTGCCAGAGCTATTCGCATCCAAATAGGGCTGTGTATTGGCAAGAATCTGGCGATACGATACGCATCACGATACAGGGGTTGCGATACGATATATTGTGATACTGTAAGCAAGGTGATATATTGGGATATTTCTTATTTTAGGAATAGGATATATATTTTTTAGGAAAGCTGTCATTAAGAACACACCACCATATGCAAACCTTAGCAAAAAAATAAATAAAAAATAAAAATAGTTTAACCAACACACTGCAGAACACACTGGGATCTGCATTTGCAATAATCAGTCCCTATAACATTCAACATTACTGAACCACTTTTTGTGCAGTACGAGTAAAGGGGGAAATATTCAAGTGCTTGCATGATTCTTTAGTTAAAGGGGAAGGGAAAGGGAAGTGGTGTGTGGCCAAGTATGCACTGTAAAAAATGAATCATGGGCCTTGTAATTTTCATTAAAAAAATTAAGGTGATACTTTAAAATAGTGTGTATATTTCATTAAAGAAATTGTGATTCAGTGTTGTGTAGAAAATATTGAGGACTTTTTACTAATAAAACCAAGAGATGCGTTTTCCTCATTTTTTTTAAAGGAATCTTCAGCAGTTTTGAGGCTTGAATTGAGGAACTGATTAAACTAAAAAAAAAAAAAGGAAAGGCTACCTGTTTATTTTAAGAGAATTAGCTCAATTTTGCAGTTTTATTTTAGAGGTGATTGTTAGTTCCCAGCATGCTTTGCATATAGCTGGATGTAGAGTGAATTTTGAAATTAAATGCTATTTTATGTGTTTTTGAGTGAAGGGAAACATCTATTATTGTTTAATGTTCAGTTATGTTTGACATTTGAAAGAGTTTCTGTTACATTGAAGATTCCATTGTACAATAGTTACCATTGTGCAGAAGAGTAGCCCATATGGTTCTGGATACTACACCTCTTAGGTATCAAACCTTGTTCAATGAGCAGTAGCTTTGCTAGTGCTAGTGCAGTACTTTCCAGTATTTCTCAAGTATTTTCCTACTTGAGCTGTTTGGCTGTATACAGTCTTTTAAATGTACAAAATAACTCAGTCAACAATAACTCAAATTTTGAGAATCAACTTAAAATAAATGAGCACATTTCACTAATTATAATAAATTCATTGTGTCATAGATTAATTTAGGAGATTTTACATTATTTTTTCAGGTAGATTCCATTAAAAAATCAAGTTGTAAAAACTACTCAAAAATATTAAGTGTAATATTGTTACCATAATTTTTTTAAGTAAATAGCCCATTCCATTTTTTACAGTGTGGTGACCCATACTAAGAATTTGTGCTCTGCATTTAACCCATCCAAGTGTACACACGGTAGTGAACATACACCCGGAGCAGTGGGCAGCCAATGCTGCGGCACCCGGATTTGGTGCCTTGGTCAAGGGTCTCACCTCAGTCGTGCTATTGAGGGTGGAGAGTGTGTTGGTTATTCACTCCCCCACCTACAATCCCTGCCAGACCTGAGACTCGAACCCACGACCTTCAGGTTACAAATCCAACTCTCCATCCATTAGGCCACGACTGCCCTTAAATGCATGTATAAAAATGTATTTTATAAAAAGATAAAAATATATATTTATAGACTCTACTTTAAAGGTTCACAGTTTAAGTTTACAATTGTGACATACAATGTCAAACATTTGATCTGAACAAAAAATTACATTGCTTAATATCAATGAAAAATAAGTGCTTGCAGGATTCCTAAAGAAAACAAAACAATTGTAAAACAATCAAATAAATACAGATCAGTATCATCACACTTCATCAGAACTTTTCAACTTGGATTTCACAGTTTTTCAGTTTGTATTTATGTTCCGTGTGGAATCACCGAGACCGCAACGCGAGCACTGCCCCAACGGCACAAAACGCCCCCGAATTACGAGAAAGCTGCAGCTGCGCGGCAGAACCGAGGTTGTGCTCGCTCCGCGGTCCCGGGGCGGACATTACCACAGAAGCCCAAATGGTGCCACACTTCAGCTTTGTACACTGAAACGAGAACTGGAACAATTCTTTCATCCTCCATTACTGGCAGCGAACTAGTGGAGTGCCCTGATGCTAGTATTTCCTGTCACTGTTTAAGTTCAGAGATGAAGACTGATATTTAGCGGTCAGGATATGAATTCAAACGAATGCTAACGCGCTGCACTCGCGGTTTTAAAAAGAGAATGATCAAATTAGTTCGATTAGTTTGATAGATAATACCAGAAATATGGTGGAATTAAGTTATATATTATCACTTTAAACAACATAGAGTAAAAGTAAGATAGATATTCAACAGAAAAGCGAAGCTACACAGAGCTACAATCGCAAACCTCTCAGCAGCCCATCTACATATACACTCACCGGCCACTTTATTAGATACACCTGTTCAATTGCTTGGTAACACAAATTGCTAATCAGCCAATCACATGGCAGCAACTCAATGCATTTAGGCATCTAGATGTGAAGACGACTTGTTTGAAACCGAGCATCAGAATAGAGAAGAAAGGGGATTTAAGTGACTTTGAACGTGGAATGGTTGTTGGTGCCAGACGGGCTGGTCTGAGAATTTCTAAAACTGCTGATCTACCGGGATTTTCACACACAACCATCTCTAGGGTTTACAGAGAATGGTCCGAAAAAGAGAAAATATCCAGGGAGCGACAGTTGTGTGGATGAAAATGCCTTGTTGATGTCAGAGGAGAATGGGCAGACTGGTTAGAGATTTTAGAAAGGCAATGGTAACTCAAATAACCACTCGTTACAACCAAGGTATGCAGAATACTATCTCTGAACGCACAACACGTCGAACCCTGAAGCAGATGGGTTACAGCAGCAGAAGACCACACCGGGTGCCACTCCTGTCAGCTAAGAACAGGAAACGGAGGCTACAATTCGCACAGGCTCACCAAAATTGCACAATAGAAGATTGGAAAAACGTTGCCTGGTCTTGATGAGTCTCGATTTCTGCTGTGACATTCAGATGGTAGGGTCAGAATTTGGCGTAAAGAACATGAAAGCATGGATCCATCCTGCCTTGTCTCAACGGTTCAGGCAGGTGGTGGTGGTGTAATGGTGTGGGGGATGTTTTCTTGGCACACTTTGGGCCCCTTAGTACCAATTGAGCATTGTTTAAACGCCACAGCCTACCTGAGTATTGTTGTTTACCATGTCCATCCCTTTATGACTACAGTGTTCCCATCTTCTGATGGCTACTTCCAGCAGGATAATGCACCATGTCACAAAGCTCAAATCATCTCAGACTGGTTTCTTGAACATGACAATGACTTCACTTTACTCATATGGCCTCCACAGTCACCAGATCTCAATCCAATAGAGCATCTTTGGGATGTGGTGGAACAGGAGATTCGCATCATGGATGTGCAGCCGACAAATCTGCAGCAACTGCGTGAGGGTTGAGCCTGGGTCAGTACCTGGATGGGAGACCTCCTGGGAAAACTAGGTTGCTGTTGGTAGAGGTGTTAGTGAGGCCAGCAGGGGGTGCTCACCTGTGGTCTGTGTGGGTCCTGATGCCCCAGAATAGTGACGGGGACACTATACTGTCAAAAGAGCACAGTCTTTCAGATGAGACGTTAAACCGAGGTCCTGACTCTCTGTGGTCACTAAAAATCCCATGGCACTTCTCGTAAAGAGTAGGGGTGTAACCTAAGTGTCCCTCCACTGGCCCTTGTCAATCATGGCCTCCCAATAATCCCCATCCACTTGATTGGCTCTATTTCTCTCTCCTCTCCACCTGTAGCTGGTGTGTGGTGAGCGCACTGGTGCCGTTGTGCTGTGGCTGCTGTCGTATCCTCCAAGTGGATGCTGCACACTGGTGGTGGTTGAGGAGAGACCCCCTATATGATTGTAAAGCGCTTTGGGTGTACAACAATACACAAAGCGCTATATAAATGCCTCATTCATTCATTCATGTCAATATGGACCAAAATCTCTAAGGAATGTTTCCAACACCTTGTTGAATCTATGCCACGAAGAATTAAGGCAGTTCTGAAGGCAAAAGGGGGTCCAACCCGGTACTAGCAAGGTGTACCTAATAAAGTGGCCAGTGAGTGTATATATGTAGATGATATAGCTAGATACACCATTCTGTGGGATCAAGCATCATCGTTTCATCGATGACCTTTTTTATTTTTGAGAGGTCTGCATGATAGAGTTTTATTTCCCCTGTCTGCTGCCTTTGATGTCACAGCTCACTATAGTTGCTAGTGAAATGTTTGGGACTACACCCATTACTAGCAGGTGCATAAAATCAAGAATACACCCATGTAATCTCCTTAGTCAAACATTTTTTGCAGACTGTGGTTTGCCCTTTTTGTTCCACAAACTTTTGGCTGTGTAGTATATTGCTGTTTCATTGCAATAGCTTTTGCTACAATATTTTGACTTGTTTTGGTTGCCGACTAAGATAGCAGCTGAGAAGGTTAGTTAGCAGAAAATGTCTGTCACTGGCAATACATTTCAATGAAAACAAAAATATGTCATTCTCCTTGGCCCTTTTCACCTCACATTTTCCTCTCCTGCACTGGTAATTGGTTATTCTATTTTGAGGGAAAAGGCTACGCTCCCTAACATGTGTCTTGAATTGATAGTTTTGCCCCATTTCCTTTTTGAGAGCGAGGTCCTCGCAGAGTTGCCCCGTGGCAGTGTAGGTGGCCGGGGTTAAGCACAGAACTAATAAGGAGGGGGTTTACTAAGTTTCTCTGTTTGCTAAATCTCAATATGAGGCCCAGGACAAGGAGAAGATCAGGAGGCTGAGGTCAATCTATTCTATCAAAACTGTTTCAAAAAACAAAACAACAAAAAGGAGATGCTTGCATAATGGAGGATTTTTTTACTCATGCAGTTCTGTTACTTATTAGGGCTGCAGTACCAGACCCACATACTGCTTCACACATGCACGTGTTAGGTGGCCTATGATAGGCATGCACTTTATTGAAGTTTATTGTGTGGCTATTATTGCATAATATTGTTTGATGGTTTTAATGTGCCAGTGATCACACTGAATCACACTATTTGGATACCGCAAACAGCCTGTCCCTTAAGGCGAGTAGTAAATTCTCACCTGCCAAATTAACAATGTGTGTGTTATTTCAGCGGTCTGTTACTAAGAGAAAACATAAGAAAACATTAAACTAGATCTGTTATTTTTCCCCTTTTATTCTGTGATTAAATTTACATGCCGTGAATTGTACGGTCACAGTCGTTAATCTAATTGATGAAGCAATATTCTGCATGTCTGTGTTTTTGTTTTCTTGACAGTTTTTTCTGTGGGTTACATTGTAGGTGGCGACCGTCACGTTATGAAAAACAGAATGTGAAAAGACTTGTATGTCCAAATTTACAGTATTTATTAAACAAAAAGTGCGCATTCAACAGACATTTTAATATTCAGTAATGCCTCGGGAGAGGATTTGTGAATGGCAGTGAAGCGACACACCTGATTCTGCTAAGTCATGAATGTAGTAAATCTAAAATTATCACAATAAAAAATTTTTCAATATCGATAATTATCAAGATTAATTTCAAAGCTTTATTACCTGTTATTTAGTGAAATGAGCCAGTGGTCTTCCATTGTTGCATACATATTTAGATCATTATAACCACAGTTAAAAACACTCCTTTAATACATTTAATTAATGTCTGCATTAATAATATCATAAAATTTCCTATGATTATCCCACGTTTCTGCCACAATACCATGGTGCAGTTAATGTTTCTACAGTAAATCCATGATAAATGATGGTGATTTGTAAATTGAAAAGCCTTCTGACTGTAATGTGTTTCTCCTGTTTGTCAGCGCTGTTTCATCTGGCTTCAAACTAGTTTAAATCAGAGTCATTTAGGTATTATCGTTAACGTTTTATCGCCCAGCCCTAGGTACATCCATCTTTTACATTCATACTACACACATTCATACAATATAGAACATACTTTTTTAATGGTTGCAAAGTAATTACTTGTTCAAATCGCTTTAAAAACGCTGATGATTTCAGGAACAAAACAATCAATGTTCCACTGAATAATTCATTTAACTGATTTAAAAATGCTGATTTATGATACATATGACTGCTTTTATGAGTGATTAACTGAATAATTAATTAAGATGCACAGTGCAGCTGTGACTTTGGTTTGGAAATATTACTGTATGTTGGTAAAACAAAGCAGACAAAGTAACTTGCGTGAGCAATAATTCCTTTATTCCTAATAATTTTATTGAACTGTTGTATAAACATTAAAGCAATATCGCATTCACACTCATACTGCTTTTCCTCGTGTGATATTGCTTAAGTACCAGTTTCTCATTAGGGGTTGCTAATTTTATTAATAATCAAAATGCACGTTTTGTACTAATGCACATCTGTCAGAGCAGTAATAGTGTTGTTTATGCGCTAGTCTTTGTTATGCCTAAAGCACCTGGCATTAGGAAAAAATGCATGTAAATCTCTCATCATGTGAGGCCAGCTATACTGCAGCATTAACTTGTCCCATATCCCGACTGTGTCTGCGCTGGAGACCCACACGCTCACGAGACAGAGGTAGCACATAAAACTGTACCCAACCTCATCGTGTATACAAAATAGAGGGTGTTTGTTTGCTTGTATAGACGTAAAACCTGTACTTTGGTCACAGTTGGTGAAGTATAGTGGTTTTCAGTTAGAGGTGCCCATGGGGGGGCACAGTAAGTCAGTCGACATTATAGGGAACCTGCTCCGAGCAGAGATGACCAGCTTCCACTAGCATTTCTCCCTGTATAATGCGAAGCAGCTGCGACTCTCCTTGCGTGATACACCGAGCCACCAATTAATGGGAGGAGGACATGTTGACCTACAAAACAGTGGAGCACAACAAACCCTGTAACTACAAACAGGTTTGCCTTGAGAAACGCTCCTCTCCAGGGAAAGGGGCGAGAGTGTGTGAAAGAACAACTGAGGAATGGTGACCTCTGTTCTGTCACAAAGCTTCATGCCATGTGCATATAATCCACTTACCTTTAAAAGGGGTGTTTTTGTTTCTGTGCGGTTAGACTGCAGTTTTTCTTTTCACATAGTTTTCACATAGCCAATTTAATACCCCCCCCCCCCCCCCCCCCCTCGCTGACTTGAATTTCAGTCTCACAAAGATGTCAAAAAGGTATGCATAAAAGGCATCCAATTGGTAATATTGTAGACATGTAAGGCTGCTAATGTGAGAACCAGAGCCAGCACCTGAAAAGATGGTTTAATCCAGCATACTTGACCCCTCGGGTGTTTGTAGGTGAGAATTTTAGAATCTTTCTTAGTAAGGGAGCCAGAGTTGGAAATATATATATATATATATATATATATATATGGCCAGAACATAGTCAAAAGATAATTTAAGAAATTAATTGATAGAAAATGCAACTAGAATTGCCTGACAGACTGTAACAGTATCTGAGCTGTTACACTGTGTTCAAATCCTGTAGTAGGCCAGTCATTTTCAAAAAGCCACATTTGTGGCGGTGTCCGGCAGAGTATGTGAGCGGAGTGGAGCAATTTCCCCTCCGCACTCCAAGCATTTAATAATCACTCCGCTCCAGCTCCGCTCCGGGTTCACTATTTATCGCTCCCGCTCCACTCCTCGCTCACTGATACCAGAAACACCGCTCGGCCTTTGCTCCTCATCTAAATTATTTCAGTATTTTTGAAATATCACAGTTCTGTTCATAACGTATATTAAAAATAAAATAAATAAAATAACAGTTGAGTTTCAAAGTGGCTTATTGGAACACTAGTGTGCAAACTGTTTTCATACCACATGACAAGCTAATAACATGGTTGCCAGCTTTAAAGGGTATAATTGTTGCTTTTTGCGGTGCAGATTTTGTTTGTGATGAAAATAGTACGTTTTTGTCAGTTATTTTATCTACGGATCGATGCATTTCTTACAGATTTCTGCTCATTCGAAATTGGATACAGAAGTAGCACTGAAAGATTATAATTGTATTGAGAGAGCGATTGCGTGTGAATAAGTGTTGAAGTAGCTACTTGTTTAAATCATGCTTTCAACTGAAAATATTCAGTATCTAAAAGGAACAAACAAATTCCTTGAACTATCAGCCTTCACATTCTTTCTGATTTGAGTGATCCTTCTCTATCAAGCTAGCTAAATATGTTTAACATGTGAATTCTTTCTGAATATGCAGTTATATTACGAGTGAAAACCACGACGCTCCAACTTTTAAAAACATCCGCTCCTCCCTCCATTCAAAATCAGACCTGTCCACTCCGCGCTCCGCTCCGCTCCGCTCCGCTCCGCTCCCGTACTCTGATTGTGAGTAACTGTTACTGTCATGACAAATTTATTTCAGAACCAGCCGCTATCAAAATAATCTGGCTGCGGGTGCGGGCCAGATATTATTGCTGGCGGGCCAGTTTTGGACCGCGGGCCGCCTGTTGCAGGCATATGTGTTATATGTGCAGCAGCAGTATTTTCTACATGCTCACAGCAGCATGTTGTCAATGTATCGCCAGTAGGAAGTCTCGGTACTTGCTCTGCCGCAACAGCAACAACAGCAGCAGCAGCGTAGCAGATCTATTCCACCAAGACCAAATACAATATATATATATATATATTATTATATATATACACATATATTATTATATATATACACATATTCCCACTTATAAATGACACTTTCATTTATAAGTGGGAGTTGAAACATGTCCTATTAACAAACCCTCCTCTGAAAACACACTAAACCTGACCCGGGACATTATGGCTGAGTTCCACACCTCCCCAGCCAGTTCACAGTTCAGCTCAATGTTGACTTCCCTTTTTACCCTGTCAGTTTCTAGTTAAACTCTTCCAGCCATGTGGATTCTTGTGGCATTGTGGGTTTACCTTGGGAATGGATACAGACCAGAAGCACTGTGCTGGTATTTATGATCTGGCATTAAAGACACATCCTGACTTTATCTCCTGCATGTCCTGGCCTGGGACACTCATCAAGAAATAAGCCTTTGGGGTGCTGATAAAACATCTAATGAAGGCAGTGGTTTAGTGGTCTGTCATTCATGTGCTAATAGCAGATTTCGTTGTCAGATGGATGTCACTCTTCCCAGGCTTTTCCACAACATCTGCAGAATATTTTAAAACGTTCTATACTTTTTAGTGCATGTGATGAATTTTTTTATTTTATTTTATTTTTTTACGTATTTTACTTTAGCATTTTAATGACTCCTGGTCTGTTTTAGAGATGCATAAGGGCATCATTATTTTTATTATTATTATTAAATATTATTATATGCTAATATTACTACTACTGCTACTACTACTACTAATAATAATAAGTTAGATATTATAATAATGATTATAAGTTACAGTAAGTTAATAATTATAATTATTATAATAATAATACACAATACAATAGTAAGACAATTAAATTTTGAAGTAGAAAATTGAAATAGTATTTCCTATTATCTTGTAAAAATAATCCAGTAATATATATAAATATGCAATATACTTTTAAATATTTTTAGTTAATTCTCAGTATTTTAGGATATGATATTACGTGCAAGTTTTTGTCACAAAGTTTCACAAAAATTCACAAATTTTTCATCATGTTAAAATGTATGGCACTTCATTCATCCCTAAAACAGATTATGAGTCAACAAAATACTTCAAAAACGTATATAACTTAATGGAAGAAACTATTATAGCTTACTCTTACTCTTTACTTACTCTAACTTAGTCTTTTCTTAGATATAATTAATTAGATATATTCATCTAATTAGATATAATTGTGTTTTCATTTCATTTCACTTTAGGGTAGTGCTGCTGCACATATAACAGATCCAGAGTTGCTGCAGTTCAGAAAACTCACCGCCTGAGGACCTGTGGGGGGGGACTGTGAGTATAGTGCTCTTGGGTCAGCGGTAAATGGGGGTTGACAGCCGACTCAGTGTGCTATAACCAGCCATCCCCCCACAGGTTTACAGCCGGGGCAGATGGGAAAACTGATGGAAACAATCCCCATTTGCCACATGCCAGTCTTTATACATCCAGTATATGTGTTAGACGATACATATGATTTCTGGGTCTGGGGCAAGATGTCATTACCGCTGAGGCCTTCATCGTCTTTCAGTGCACATACTTTAGCTATTAATGTTTTCCTGTCTAGGAAATTATACTAAACTTTATTATACTATAGTTGGAAATATTTAGGATTGTGTTAATGATATGCAAAATTATTATTATTTTTTTTCAAAATCAGTTTTGTGCTGGCTAACCATTAATTTTAAATTAGGCTCATTGGAAAAATACATCTTTACCCACATAAAGCAAACGTTTAGATACAAGTCTCTGGAGTTTCCAGATGAAATGAACAGTAATGGCGATAAAACACCAACAGCTCTTATTACTTTACACACAAATTATGATTACACGGCAGATTATCAATTAAAGATTTATTTTCACACGATTCTTTGCACAGTACAATGTTATGGCCTCAAAATGCTTCCCATGTAGTGCATGATTTGTGAAACTAATACATTTTGAGTTTTGTATCACATAACCAGCTCCATATGTATGGCTTTTCTAACACAGTAAACTTGCTCAATAGCTCACCTGGTACAGCACAGCACTTGCCAAAATCACATTAATTTATTTTGGATAAAATTAAACATGCTTTAAGCACCACTGACTGGACATTTTGATTTGAAAGAGTCATGGACAGTGCAAGAAGCAACGCAATATAATTTTGCTAAAATGTAGCCAAAGTCATATTTTTCCATGAGCCTGGGTTGGTTACCTGTATTTTTGAAGGAATCTTTGAATAATTAAACTGGACTGATTGGATGCATTTATTAGGTAAAGTTGCATTTTTGCGTAAGTTGCAAATATTTGTCATCTTAAAGATCATTGTGAGACTCTCAAACACAAAAGCCAAGGATTTTTGTCTGAATATATAGTATTTACGGCTTTAGAGGAGGTGTCAGCATGCTAATTGGCACTGGCATTAAAAAAAAACTTTTGACAACTGTTGATTAGTCGACCAGCATGACCCTACTTTGTGTCGGTTAGTTTGTTTGATGCATAAAGGTAATTCTGCCCTTTTAAATGGACAAAAATAAGCAAACGATGTCCTTTTAATTTCAACCTGTAGGGCCATAGTTGCAAACAACACCATGACAAACATCCTGGAGATGTAATTCTTCCGTGACTGAAACTCACAAGCAAACTACAGAGTAGGCGCTCTCACTAATTAAATGACATGGCACCCAGCTTCTGTTTCCTTCGTACTGAAGGCTCGAAGTCTGGTCAGACCCCCCCCCCTTTCCCATTCCCCCTAGTTTCCTCTCTTGTTCAGACCCTCCACAGTTATTTAGCTCTTTTAAAGCAGGGTTGAGGACACTGGCTTTTAAGCCTTGCTGGCCAAGGTAAACTTAATTTGTATTGTGTACATATGGTTAAAAGTGCCTTTCTTGTAAAAACCAAGGGTGTTGCCGTGGGCCAATAGGAGCGTGTGTAAATGAGAGCAGCGCACAAAGATATTATGTGATGAAGCGTTGCAGCCCTGCTGAGCCCCAGCTGGAGAGCTCTTATCAAGGCCCAAATGAGTGGAGGTGAGAAAAGACAGACCAACACAGCTCGCAGGTCCACATTTCACAAGGCGAGGAAGAAACGAGGGAGGGGAGGCCGTCTGCTATAGGAGACTGCTTTAAAGATTTTATTGATAATAGTTTTAAAGGAACGATGCATTATTAAGTAACCCATTATAAAAAGCAAGTAATTGTTACATTCCTCTGTAAAAGTAACACATAACGTTGCTTTCCTGTTGCTTTTTCTCACTTAATATGGAATCACACAGAAGTTTTGGTGTTATTTGGTGAAAAAAAATTCAAAGCAAAAAAGATCCATTGTCAATAATGTGGTGATTACAGTGTGAAGATATAATTTTTGAACCAAGCTGTCTTCTGTTGGTCAGCGTGATGAATCCAACTCAAAATCAACGTAAGGAAAACTTTTGCCCTCACACGAAATTCCTGATTCCAGATTACTATTTAAATTACTGTATTTCACTGGTGAAATTCTGAAAAGTGGTAAATTTGGTTGCACTTTGAGACTCTTTGTCCTCCAGAATTTAATCTTGCCTTGACTTACATACATTAGAAGTGCTATTTTTTTAGCAATTGTCTATTGGCTGCAATAAATTGCATGCAGTAACATGTTATAGGTGTATTTATATAGCAATCACAGTTGCAGAAATTACACATTTAACAACTTATAGAACAACATTTGGTGTGCATTTTTATTTTTCATATGAAAAATCTGTAAGTAATCTATTTTTTTACTGTGGCATTTGTAATCTGTTACCCCCAAGACTGGTTAACAAAGTACAAGAAGATAAAATCCACTTATTGGTGCATAGGAAGTCAATAAAAAGGGTTTTTGGCAGACGAGTAAGTTCAGAGCCAGTTTTGTGATCGGACATTAAAGTGGGCAATCTGATTTAAGGTTTTGATAAATATATCACATATCAGGACAGGAAAGGGACTTACCATATTATAATTAATGCCTACAGGCAATAATGCAAAGCACTACATTTGTGATTGAGATACAAGTTTGCATGATTAGGTCTGTATGCTGCGTGTTTGATGTCACCTGTGTCAAAATATGGCAGAACATTTGTTACGATATATATTTGATGAAAGACACATGATGGATGTGATTGGCCTAAACTGTACAGTATGGATGGCTGGAGGGTCTAAAATATTTAGGCTTAAAAGTACAGGATTCAACGACACATTGCACTGATCAATTTTTTTTTTTTAAACTACAATTCTGAGACATATGGGATTTGTTACCCTGGCCAGACAGTATGTTAGTTTTTAAAGTGCTTGTTGCAATGACTTTGAGTTCTGCATGTGAGGCACCATAAAAAAATGGAAGAAGGATATTGGAAAGAAACCAGAGGAGACGAGATAAGGAAATTGAACCCAACGAGAGAGACCTGAGCAGGCTTAGCGGTCCTTTCCTCTGTCTCATGTCACTGTTTTCTTTCAAAACAAACCCATGTTGCAGGCCAGTCTTTAAGGAGGCCTTTATGAAACATCCCTCTCTTTAACCTTTCACCCATCAAACTGTCCTTTCCCCCACCCCCACTGACAGAAAGGAATAACATAAAGTTATTACAGTAAGTTTTTATGGGTTGATTTTACAGCGTCATTGCTGTGCGACATAAAATGTTGAAATAATACGAGTAAGCTGTATCATTTGGCCCTCCCCTTTAAGCTGCTAGACCAGAAATAATAATAACTTGCAGTTGCTCGTAAGAGATCAATACGTGCCACTTGAAATGCAACTTCCACAGAATGGCCACACAAAACAAATGCTACTGCTAGTGCACTACTGAGGGAGTGACAGTGCGGTTAGGAACTTTTTATACAAAGGAAACAAGGCTTTTGTGGAACTAGTTTTCTGTAGTAGGAAGCCATAATGCTGTGACCAATAAAAAGTGAAACTCAGTAATCTTATGTAGTGTATGCCATCATACTCAATAATGTGATAGACTTGTGTGCTCTCACAAAATTGTCTCTCTTGCTTTTATTTAATATAGTATGCTATGGTAAGTATCATATTATTATTTTTTAACCAACGAATTGACCTCAGTTGTAATTTTTCACTTTAAAATTATAGCTTGCGAAGTTAAAAACTACTTATAAAGTAGTTAGGTAGTTAAACTAATCAAACTTGAAGGCATATTATGAAAAAAAAAAAATTACTCTACATGACACTAATAAAAACTAGCTATACTGAATCAATTTAAGATGGTCCTTTAAATCTAATATATTAATATATTGTCAATATTAAATTTCTACTGTAATAATAAACAAATATCAAATTATATAAATTACAATTTAATATTTTTTTATCTGACTGGGTTTTTTATTAGGATGATGTCAGCAGTAAACTTGAATAAATCTGAGTAGAATCTAACTTTGTTGAAAATATTTTTTAATAAAAAAAAGAAGCCAAATGCCTCTTTTGGGCAGAGATTCAAATTGCTGAATTGTTTCTTTTTGAGTCAGTTTATTGTCATGAACTGTCAGAATGAACCAATTGTCTAAAACAAATCAACAACAACAAAAAACATGTTTACTCCCCATGCAGTACTGGGTTTAACCTATTATTTCTTTCTTTACTGACCTTGAGATAAAGGAAAGAAAAAACTAAATGCAATAAAAAATGTTTTGGGCACTCCTTATAGCTATTATCTACACTTGTGTGATGGCTGAAATTGGGGACATAGAGCCAGAGGATGTTTATTGCTTGCATATGTGGAAAGCATATGTTTTACATTTTCCAAAAAGACTTTTAAAATGTGTACTCTCTGGGTAATTTTACCACTAAAGTGTCTCAAGACAAGGAGATGAAGAACTCAGACACATTTTGTATTATTTGGATGTGCAGATGGTGGTGTGATGGCTTTATTAGTTTTAAAATGTTATGCCATAGTCAGCAAAGAAATATACCATAATATTATATTAAAAGCATCACTGCATGTCATACAGGGTATGTAACGTATAACCATTCCCCAAAAAAGCGGTCAGACTTTATGTATACATGTTACAGAATGTGAAATTTGTGTATACCCATATGAAATCTCAAGACGGCACCTGCTGTTTTGTTTTTCTTCTTTGAGATTTATATTTAAGAGACAATGATCTGCGGTATTTAAATCTTATTTTGAACGGGATATGAATGCTTTTCTGACCACATGTTTGATCCTCCCACACATCAGGCATAAATGAAAAATTCACATAGTGTTCCAGCAACATTAATGGACCTCATCATTTCTCAGCCCTTAAAAGATGTTGCCAAATACTAGCAAAAACCACTTTTTTCATTTTTCTTCACAGTTTTCATAATTTCAATAGGTTCAGCTTCAACTGTTGGACATTCAACATATGATGCAGATTTTTAAACGTTTGGCAGTCACGCCACTTAAAATGAAAATGAAATATTAACCCTGTGCTTGCCACGACTTTGTGCTGCAATTCCAAGGAAATCAAGCAAAGCGCCCAGTTTGCAGGGCCTGCTTTATTTTTCAGTGAACACATCGGAGTGTTTGCCAGACATAATCATTAAAATGATATTTCATTTTGCAGGATTGGGATATTGCGCTGTCATACTATACGAGACGGTGCGAGTCTGACTGATATTGTTGAACTATCACACGCTAACCCATTAAATTAACCGTGACATTTCAAAACCTGCTGATTATTAGCATTTGGTGTGTCGTCTGAGGGAGGTCAGGCCTTATTCATACAGCTCTGGTAAGACTCCAGGGTTAACTTCAAATTCCATAAAGCTCTGTTCAATATCCGTCTCAGTAGGCAGACTGATAGAACATCAAGATTTGTGAATTAAAGTCACGGTGACAGAAGTTTTATTGTAACAGGATGACCGGGATTTAGTTTGTTCGATGAAACCTGAGCTTAAACATACTTTATCACTGAAATTCTCTGCAATCTGAAAAAAAAGTATCCATGATGTTTCACGTTTTGAGGTCTAAAGACAATACGCTTGCCCCCAAATACCAAAGATGAGTGACTGATCCAACAAAAGTAAAGAATTCTTATTCTTTTCCACTCTTTTTTCATCACTTGTGGTATTCCCAACAACTCCAACTGCTAAAAAATGTTCATTTTACACACCGCAAACTTTCTTTTGACATCAACTCTTGTTCATTCCTTTGAAATTCTGCCATTAAAACCACGAATAGTCGATCATAAGGGAGGATAGGTGTTGAAATGCTCCAAAAAGCGGCATTCTCTGATTTAAAAACTTTCCAAGTCTTCTACACCAGTAAGGTAAGACAAGTCCTTTTGAGAGGAACCAGACTTATTTTTCTGTCCAATAAGCAGGTGATAAAGGGGAAGTTTCATGTCAAGGCCAGATGTCCAGCGCTAGTGTTTTGTAATGACGAAATGCGGCCTTGAAGACGAGAGCTCCCAGACCTCTCACCGCTGAGAGTCCTCCAAGGCTTGCAGGCAGAATCCCTGAGGTTTCTCATCACCGAGACACACACATACACACACCATGTGTGACAACAAGCCAACCCACCCAGATATTACCCACAGGAAAACTAAATAATGCATGTGGATGGAATGCTGAGGACAGAGCGCCGAGAAAAGTTTGGATACGGCAAATAGCTACGCAACCTGAAGGTATCAAGTTCCTATTTCTTTTTCAGCAAAACCCAGCAAATCGCATGGAAAATGTGTTATATCTTCACTTTCCTTGAACTAACGAAATCAGAAGAGTTTGTGTTCAAACACCACAGATCTGTTTGTGTTCCTTCTGTCTGTTTGGTTAAACACTTCTTGACATGTTTGATCCAATTCCATTTTTTTAAGATTCCTTCAGATGGTGAGCAAGAGGAACTAGCAGGTGGGCTTAGGGTTTCTTGGGAACTATCTCGCCTCACACATTTAATGCATTATCTCCCACATAATGGAAAGGGTTAGTGATCCTGACATAATTTCATCCAGCAGGTGAAGAACTTGACATCATTATCAATAATATAGGCCATATAGCTTTTTTAATTCAGTTTGTCTGCATTTGTGAGGCTGTTTATTGTGAAGGCCTTGTTTAGGTAATTTCAAGACCGACGTGAATTCTTTCTTGACTCAAAGGGATTTAATTACAGATAACTGAGGTATTTCTGCATTCATTTTAATGTCTTAAATGTCTCATGCATCATGTTCATACACACTCTTAGTCAATGAAAAGCACAATGTTCTGTTATGCAACTGTTTGTGATGTAACCCTTTGAAATCAGAATGTGATTCAGAATGTGCTGACTAACTTAAAGGACGGTTGGTTACATCAAATCTATTAAGAAATCTTGCAGTTGCACAACAAGTCCTTGAACATCTAGTCTTTGGTCTACTGTACATACTGTAGCTGTCAATTCAAATCAGACCAACTTTCCTTAAAGACTAAACCAGAGCTGTCCGTGGTTCTGAAGCGACTGTTGATTGTACAGTGGCAAAGTTTGATGATTCCAGATTCACAGGTCAATGAAAAGTTTAATTCATTGCGATTTGCTTAATTCTCTGTAGGCCACAAAACTTTAGAAGGGATGAAACTGAAATACAAGATTAGTAATTGACTTTTATGCTTAAAAGCAATACAACTATATTGAAAGAAAAAAAAACTTTTAAGAGGAAATGGTCAATGTGTACTTACAACCCCTTAGCCTCACCCACTATAAAACCTCATGTTTTTTAAGCCTAAATCAGACCCTTAAAACAGATCACAGTTGTCTTTAATCAAGCTCGTTTGCAGTTCTAGAAAACAATGTTATTGGATAAAGTGCATTAATGTGGTTGACAAACCAAATAAACACAACTTTATTAGCAGCATGTTTCGCAAACCCCGCATGAACATTTCACATACTTTAGTTTGGGCAAGAAAGGCCCATCTGTGAAGGATCTCATTCTATCTTGCCATCTCAATTGGATACTTTCATGTGTTCAAATCACATTTGACAAGTAATGTTGGTCTTATTCCAGTACAGATGAAAAAAGCTAGGAAAATACACCCTAATCTGGTTGTATTTACTTACATTCAAATGCAGAGTATTAGTTTGTAAATTCAGTTCTCTGTTCTCCTGAAGGATCGGCATTGCCTGGAGTTGGTCTCTCTGTTTCTCTCACTCACTCGAGCTGAATTGATAAACACATGCTTCATCTCAGCCAAAGCCAAGGCAAATGTTTGACACACCTGCTGAACAGAAATTGGAAACCTCGAGAGATCATAACAGATCCAAATCTCAGCCTGAACTGGCCCTGTGTTTAACACGTGCTGTAAGTGCAGTCTGAAAACCACTATATTTAGCACTTTTGCTCTTTTATGTTAGCTGACATAAGGTTTCGGAGACCTGTTGATCATTAATGATAGGAGAGAACCTCTGTTACTGGAACTCCTTGGGCTTGGCTCAATGTCACCACATCTAGGTCCAAAAATACGCAGTGGTGCCGCTACCCTCGGGGCTGTTAAAATCGGCCCTGTCTATTGCTGCTCTCCAAGCAACCTTTCTGGAATGAAATATTCACAGCTGCTCCTGTGGTTTGGTCAACAAGCCACAGATTCCTTTGGGGAAAGAGTGAAGTTGTGAAGCTGTGAAGGTCACAATATATATTTCAGCTAAAACCAACAAATGGGAATTCCTTCAGCGCTGTGCACTGAATATGTATGATGCATCTGAATCGGTTTCTCCCTGCTAGAGCCAAATGACTCTGTGGCTCTTTCATGAGTCAAACTTATACAACGTGTAGTTGTATTTATCTTCCTTGTTTATTTCTTTATTGCTGTCTTAATGTAATTGGCTTGGTAGTTATCAAGGAAATCTCTATGTAGGCCTTTTTTCTTAGTAAACTGTTCTTTGCCGATTAAGCACCATTTACAAAAACGGTTGCGAATGGTAAAGAATTATGATTTTGGTTGCTAATGGCTCCATTAAAAAATTATTTTAAGGAATAAATATTTGAAAGAAATACTTGGGGGGGTTAAGAAACGGTCCATTGAATAATTGTGAGCTAATTTCAATAACAATTACATTCAAATTGATTCTTGCAAAAGTTAATTTTAGAGTATTTTTATGCATAAATACATTTGAATAATTGGCCTTATATTAAATAAAATAAAACAAACATGTGGTAGACCTGTCTTTCATTAATTTTTTTTATAAAATACTATTGACAAAACACAATGTTAAGATACTAGTCATGAGCAACCAATCAGTAACTATACTGAATTTTCTCTACAATTAACTGTAAGATTAGTTGTTTAATTCACTGAAAATAACTGAATCATTCTTAAGGCAATCGCACTGGCTGCGTTGTGTTTTTGATTCACTAAAAAGAACCAACTCATTCGAATTACTCATTCAGTAATCAAATGTGCTCCTAGTTTCTGATTCACTGCAAAAGAACCGGCTCATAAAAGTAATTCGCTCGGGAATCGGACGTTGTCTGTTTCGCACTACAGATTCACTCATGATGTTGTGTCTTTGAATAACTAGGCTACTGCTGGAAACTCAAAGTATTTTAATTCGGTTCTCCATGCTAAAGTACGTTAACAAACCGAACATCATACGACTCAAAAAATGAAACTGGTTCTCGGTTCCCAGACCTAGTCTTGAATCCATTTTGGGGTAATTGTACATGAAAAGATGTTTACGAAACACCCAAAAGAACCTCTAAACAAACACATCAGTACTCTAACTCGAAACAATGTGAACTGCCTGGGAAAGTCCATGAGTCAACGTCATGTTCCCACGTGAAAGCAAAAAGCAAGAGACTATGATAAAAAGGTGAGACTTCAAGTCCATCCAAGTGCACAGACACAGTAGTGAACATACACCCGGAGCAGTGGGCAGCCAATGCTGCAGCACCTGGGGAGCAGTTGGGGGTTCGGTGCCTTGCTCAAGGGACTCACCTCAGTTATGGTATTGAGGGTGGAGAGAGCACTGGACATTCACTCCCCCCACCGACAATCCTGAGACTCGAACCCCCGACCTTTGGGCTACAAGTCTGACTCTCTATCCATTAAGCCACGATCTAATTGCTGGATCTGTGCCGAAGGTTTGAGAGGGGGAAAAGCGTTAGGCCTACAGTAGAGATAATCAGAATCAGCCCATAACCTACTGCCAATATTTACATACACACCACATGCCCTTCACATTGACTCTTTGAAGTGAGTGAGCTAGTAGAGCAGTTTGATGATTGAAAGTTGAAAATAAAGCAAAAGGGCATTGAGTGTGGATATAGATTTATATGTGGGTTTTGATAACAGCTAAAATATAAACAAAGATGAATGTTTTCACTTCAGAGTAGGCCTACCAGACTTTTTGGGGCACAAGTGAACTCGGCTTTAAAAGAATCTTGAAGCACAATGTTCCTTCCACGACTGATACTAGGACAATATGTGTGGCAGTGACCGAAGACTGTGTGTTTTGAATTCTTGAATGCTTTTAGAGATGAAATCATAATTATCGCTGGGATTTTTTAAAATTGTTTTCTTTATGAAACAGTGATGTGTGGTTTCAATTATGGTATTTTATCATGCAAACTGTGACTGAGAAAATCACTAAAGCTGGTAGTTTTTAAAGGTACAGAAAATGAATTAACCGTGTCACCCCTTCCCTCAAGTGCAGCAAAATTATTTGTTTTACAGATGCATTTAACCTCTGAGAAGTGAATAAAAGAAGAAAATGAGCTTTTCTCAACATCACGGACGCAACTTCTGCTAGGTAAGGAGAAATATATTTATTTATTCATGTGTAACCGATAGAATAGCTTTTTTAAAAGAGGAGCATAAATGATAAAAAATGTCCATTCCATGTTTTTTTGCCTTTGTTTTTCTTTAAATATTACATAAAATAAATAATTTATTCCAAAGCAGTCAGGTAAAGAATGGAGATATCAAATACAGTGGCTTTTGCATGTTAATAATGTTAGAGTTCTTTACGCTATGGTGCTAGCTTGACTAAATTCGGATGAAGGATGCGGGGTCTCCGTCTCGGCCTCTCAGTCTTGCACCTTGAGCAAGTGCTTCCAGTAAGTGTTTGCATAACTTTCAGTCCACTGAGTCACAGAGTTTGAGAGTCTGTTAGAGTGTCTCGTATGAGTTAGTACAGCATAAATAACTGCATCCAAAGGTCACACACACAAATACACACAAGCAATACACTCTGTGAAAGGTCTCTTCAGTTCATTCTGGGAGATTGCAATGTCCGATTCCTCTCCGTAGGTTTTGGTCCAACCTTTCCTTTGCTAGAAAAGGGTTTGGCATAAAAAAATGTCCCATGTTTTCTCTGGTGCCAATAACTTAAAAACAAATATGTGACAACAATCGGACTCAGTGAAAAGGAGTTCTCTTGGTTCCTTTACATAGTGCCTTCTCCAAACTGTCGAAAAATTCCAAGTCTTTCCTCAGTGCAGTTAAATGTTCCCTTTCGGTGGGGTTGTAGCTACACGATAGGAATGGGGAGAAAGTGTGTGGCTGTGTTTTTTCTCCGGGTCTTTTTGGCTCTCATCGTCTTCCCGTTGGCCATCAGGCCCACGAACATGGGCTTCTTCCTGTTCCTCCACTCTGCCGAGGCGTAGGTGTTGTACCTGTTCTCCTCTATCCGCTCTATCAGCTTGCAGTCAACACCAAAATCCTTCTGAAAGAAGAAGACATACTTGAGTCAGTTCAAGATATCAGTGCAGTTTGTTGATTTATTTAAAAAGTAATGAATGCAAACCATATCAATATTATAGTTAGAAAAATGCATTTCATGAAATTCAAGATTCAAGATTCAAGAGATTCAAGATTCAAGAGTTTTATTTGTCACATACACAATTATACAGAGTATAACCAGCAGTGAAATGTAGGTCAGGTCCGCTCCAAGGACAGTGCAATTATAAAGTATACAAATATTAAGAGAAGAAAAGTAGAAAAAAAAAAAATAAATAAATAAATAAATAAATAAAAAATAAAATAAAAGAATAAAATAAAAAGATAGATAAAAAATATAAATATAAATGTGCAGGTCAGTATGTTGTTGACTTAAATAGTACTAAGAGGAATGTGCAAAATAATGTGCAAAAAAGTTGTACAGGGTATATAATAGCAGCAATATGAGGTAGAGAAAAATTATGAATAGCTTATTGATATGGTGATATTTACATGGAGTCAAGTGATGTTATGACACAGAGTTAGAGTTTAGGAGCCTGATGGCCTGGGGGAAGAAGCTCCTCCTAAGTCTCTCAGTTTTTGCCATCAGGCTACGGAAGCGCTTACCAGATGGAAGCAAAGTGAATAGATGGTTACCAGGGTGATTTGAGTCCTTGATGATTTTGACAGCTCTATTTTTGCAGCGTTTGAGGTAGATGTCCTGCAGAGAGGGGAGAGCAGACCATGAGATGCGCTCAGCTAAGCGCACAACTCTCTGTAGTGCTTTGCAGTCCTGATTGGAGCTGTTTCCATACCACACTGAGATGCACTGAGTCAATACACTTTCTATGGTCCCTGAATAGAAAGTTTTCAGGATTGCTGGTGAGACCCTGAATTTCCTCAGCTGTCGCAGATGGTACAGTCTTTGCCTGGCTTTCTTTACCTGTGTTTGGATGTGTGTAGTCCAAGTCAGGTTCTCGGAGATGTTTACACCGAGGTACTTGAAGCTGCTCACCCTCTCCACAGGGGTCCCACTGATCATAAGAGGAGTGTAGGGCTGCTGCGGTCTCTTCCTGAAGTCCATGATCAGCTCTTTAGTTTTGCTCACATTCAGAGAGAGACAGTTGTCCTGGCACCATGATGTGAGTCTCTCTACCTCGTCCAAGTATGCGGTCTCATCGTTGTTGGAGATGAGGCCCAGAACCACAGTATCATCAGCGAATTTAACAATGGATGTGGAGCTGTGAGAGGACACGCAGTCATGCGTGTAGAGAGAGTAGAGCAGGGGACTCAGGACACAGCCCTGTGGGGCTCCTATGTTCAGAGTGATGGAGTTTGAGGTGAACTGGCCAACTTTCACCACTTGAGGTCTGCCGGTGAGGAAGTCTTGAATCCAGTCACAGAGTGAGGAGTTTAGGCCGAGGTCTGTGAGTTTAGATGCCAGCTTGATGGGGACTATAGTGTTGAAAGCTGAGCTATAGTCAATGAATAGCAGCCTTACATAATTTCCATTGTTGCTATCCAAGTGTGTGAGGGAAGAGTGGAGAACGTGAGAAATGGCATCGTCCGTGGATCTGTTTGGGCGATAGGCAAACTGAAGAGGGTCCAGAGTATCAGGGATGGAGGAGCAAATGTGGCTCTTTACAAGTCTCTCAAAAACCTTCATGACTATAGATGTGAGGGCAACTGGGCGATAGTCATTCAGGCAAGAGGGTTTATTGTTCTTTGGCACAGGGATAATGATGGATTTTTTGAATGAGGTGGGAACCACGGCGGTAGCAAGGGACTCATTAAAGATAGAAGTGAGCAAACCAGCGAGCTGATCGGCGCAGGACCTCAGAACACGGCCGGTTATCCCATCAGGTCCGGCTGCTTTCCTGACGTTCACTTTCTTTAGCGCCCTCCGAACCTCATCCTCCGACACGGTGATTACAGGATCATCGCTGCTCTGCCTGTTGCTTCCAGACGCGCTGGTCGGCAGAAACGCGCCGCCGCCGTTGCCATCGAAGCGGCCGTAGAAGATGTTTAACTCGTCGGCCAGCAACGGATCTGCCCTCACCTCCGCGGAGGATTTGTTTCCGAAGTCACAGATGGTCCTCAGTCCCTGCCACATCCGTCGAGAGTCGTTGAGCTGGAAATGAGACTCAATTCTCTCTCTGTATCTGTGTTTGGCGGCTCTTACTGCGCGTCGGAGAGCATAGCACGATGCTTTGTACTCGCTCGTATTCCCAGACAGAAGAGCCTCATTGTAAGCGGCGGTGCGTGTGTTAACCGCGGCACGGATTGTTCTGTCCACCCACGGTTTCTGATTGGAGAATGTCCTTATCGTTATTGTTTCTGTAGCTTGCTCGGTTAGCGTGTTTACGAAGCTTAGTGCTACATCCGTGAACTCGCTGACGTCAGAAGAACTCGCCCGGAACATGTCCCAGTCGACGTCATCAAGCGCCGCCTGCAGCATAGTCTCTGAGTGGGAGGACCAGCGCGTCACTACTCTCTGCACCGGAGGTTCCTGAACGAGCCTTTGTTTGTATCTCGGTGTTAGAAAGATGCGCTGGATATAATATTATGCTATAAGGTTGCATTATTATATGTACAAAATATTGTTATAATATAATATTAAATTTTCACCCATTTCACCCCAAACTGTCTACTACTATCTTTCACCTTCTCTCATCTTAACATTATAAAAATTGCTTCCATGACTTTCAGAAAAAAATTCATTTCATAAAATTAATATAATATTGTATATAATTTTAACTATTTTAAATACAAAATATTGTTATAAATATAATCAATATCATATTGACACATTAAAATGATCACTCTATACATCTGTAAATTTTTCAAACTATATAAAATATAAATATATATAAAATATTTTTTTATTTGTTTGTTTTAAAATATTGTTATTTTCAGAATTAATATATATAGGCATCATCATAAAGATGATTTTTATTCCCCATTTCCCCATTTCCCCATTTTACCCTTTGAAATCACAAGAAATATATATTTCCAGAATTTTCTTTTTTTTTTCATAATATAAATGGTAGTGTACGTCACTTTTTTAAAATTTCCACAGTAAGTACAACAGACCTGAGGCACAGGTGATTGCATCTTAGGACTTTCCCCTTCCACTCTGTTGATTTCACTTTTAGGAAAAGAGCGGATGAATGAAAGGCGATGGGGCTGGAGAGAACTCGGAACAAAGAGCGAGCAGGGGATTGTATGGCTGGATTGTGAATGGAGGAGAACACATGCATGGAGCAGTATTGGAGGAGAGACTACAGTGTAAGGAAGAGGGCCTTCTCGTCTTACTTTTTCAAAGGTGACAGAACTCTTTTGCTGAAGCCGACTTTTGCTGGGGGATTATTTACAGGCAATGGAGTGGAACTGTCCTTTAAAACAACCCCGGGCTTTTTAAGTGCCCCGAGACATGAGAAATAGAGCAGGCTGTCTGACATCAAAGCCTCTGAGAGGGACTCGAGGGCTGACGGATCTTTCTGGAAGCTTGTAAAGAGCTGAATTTCTATAAATAGTTTAGAAATTCTGAATGTTGTTTAACAATTTCCGATAAGATGGACGTCTTCGGTTTGGATGGGATCATGAAACGTTATCATTATTTGTTGTGGAGTCCAGTCATTAACTATAATTAAAAGAGAAATGAAGAGAAAATTATGCTCACCGCCCCGTAGACCACCCCTTTCTTGTTAATTGCAAGGTAGTAATTGCTTTGAATCCCCTTGATGGCAACGATGCCCACATCCACAGACTTGATTTCGAGTGTACCTAGAAAACAAATGTAAACGTATAATTTACATAATGTCCACATTAAAACATTGCAGGTTTTAGAGTTTTCGGAATTATGCAAATACTTATTTTACATTAAACAAGGTGCAATGCTGGTGTCATGTGAAACATGTAATTGCATAATGACAAATGCAAGCCTAAAATGATAGAACAGGTAACAAATATCAACATGTAAATATAGGTAAAAGCATCACAGAAATGACCTCCACGAACTTTACCCACAATCCACCTCATAACCCCAGTGCTACAGTCAGAAAATCCTCCCATGCAGGAGTACTTATGTTCCAAAGTGCTCATTTATGACATAAAAAGTCATATTTTGCGGTCTTTGTTGAAGTTTTCAGAGCTGAAAGGCATGCTGGCAGAGGTTTGTAGCCATTAGTGATTCAAGTTGTGGTAACCATTACTGTTTTGCCTTTTAAAAGGCAATTATGTAAACCCATAAAGCCATCACGCTTTAGATGGGATTAGTCCCAGACCAAAGCATGTCCTAGTAGCAAACAGGGCTATGTGGTCCTATGTTGTTTGTGTATGGGGTTAAAAGAGCTTTTGCCTGCAGCTTCTGGCCTTTGACGAACACGAGCAGTTCAGTTTACCTTGCTGCTTAAGTGAATTCAGTGCTTTTATCTGCAACTATTCAATAACACATCAAAAGTGTACAAAAACAAGCTTCTAAAGCAAGTGAGCAGCCTACCAATCCTGCTGAAAAAACCAGCATCAACCTTTTTACTAGTTCAGGGTAATTCGTGCTGGTCTAGTTGGTGATCCAACACAGTTATGCCGGTTGACCTAGGAAGTCATGGTTAAGTTATTAACATTGAATTAATGATAGCTAAACTAAATGTCCAAGAACATAATCCATTTGTTACTTTTGGATGGTCATAAATTCTAATCACAGAATCTATATACATTTTATTTTTCTATTGCTTTTGGAGACCAATAAGTAAAACTGTAAAATAATTACATTTATTTTAGCTATTTTTAAATAATTATTTAGATTGCTTAATTTGATGCTATTCCTACCACTGTGGTATAATCTATTTAAAATAGCCTAAAGCAGTGTTATTTTGGAGTTATTTATAGAAGTTTTACATTAAAATTATATTTTAGTAATTTTGTTATGTACTTTTGTCATTTTTTATTTTTGAATATTTTTATATTCCTTTATTTTTATAATTTATAAATTTTATAATTTAATTACTTTTTTATTTCTGTTTTAATTTTAGGAATTTTAGTACATCCACATTTCAAAGCAACATTTCTAACCTTTTAAGTTTAAGTTTTTTTTTTTTCAGCTTTATTTCAATTAACCAACAACCTTTTAAATATTTTGCATTTAAGCTGTACAACAAATTCTACAACACTGGCCTAAACAGCAATCAATCAATCAATCAATTCAATCAATCAATCAATCAATCAAAAAAAAAATTTTTTGGATTTATTTGTCAGTCAGTTATTTGTCAGTCAGCCTACTCCAGTAAAAAGTCAATATATTACATATCTACTTTCAGAACTATGTGAAACCCTCTGTGTCTTGGATGGTTTGTAAATGCCTAACATTGACATGAAAGTTTTTTGACGCAGAGGAATTGAATCCACACCTGTGGATCAGGAGCACAAGCTCTGCTACAACAGGAGGATTAAGTGGATCTGAAGGCTGTTACTCCACATGGGCTCAGGTTGCAATCACCAAGAGAAGATGTAAGGACCTAGTCTTCTATCCTCTCTCCTCCCTCGCCTCAGGTTCATGAGCAAGAGCGACAGAATAAAAGGAGATGGGATCACAGACTTGGTAGGATTAAGGGGGAATAATCCATGATCAAAGAGTAATAGAGTGGACAAAAGCAATGGAACGAAATTTTGACCAGAAATCTCAAACACTTATCATGCAGTTGCACCCATCCCTATGCGAATGATGTCATGTCATGTGTGCAAACAACATGTCATGTCTACAGTAAATTTGGTGGCTGCTCTTTAAAGCGTGCTATGTCAAAATAAAGCCTGAATCGTCTGGCAGAAACCACCTGTTTGCTTTCGGCTATTTGATGTGGTCTGTCAAACCAAAACACGCTGGAGTCTTTTTTTTTTTTTTTACGACTCTCTCACGAGTCCCAGGAGTGTTTCTCCTGTCTGCATTGAAGCTGAAATGCAGGTCTGCAACAAAAGGCTGGATTTACAAAACCAAAACATCTCTGAGGCACATAAGCAACAGGTCTCTCTACATGCTTTCTTCTTCCACACCATAAACATTTAAGATCTGCCTCTCTTTCATTTCAGATTTCTGCCAAATACCAGTTATTTAATGTGAGATTTGACCTAAAAGTATAATGAAATGTTTTAAGGCCAGTGTCTGAAGTGCAGTAAGCTCTCAAGCACATATTATCTAATCAACATTTTTAAGACATTACCAAGAACAACAGCTGTGCGTGCAACAAGTCTGTTACAGTTTTATTTGGCTCATTAAAGTGAATACGCACAGTCATGTAAGAGTTAAACCTCAACAAACCTCTACAGTAGTGGTTCTTAATCAGGAACTGCAGACCACCTAACACCTCATATCTGAGTTTTGAACAGCATACAAACTGTCCTTAACTTAAAAATAATCCTATTACTAATAACTATCAGTTACCGAATAACACTGAGTAATCATCAAAGTAGCAGAAGCCCTTCATCACAAATTTGTATTTTTTAATTATTTTTAAGATGCTTAATTTATTTTTATTTCAGTTGTAATAACTTTAGTGCTTCAGCTTAAACTTATTTTATTTGCCAAGGCAACATTTCTAACTTTTACCGAAGCTTTTAATGTCATATTTATATTTTATTTTATTTCAGCGGTTTTTTAGATATATTATTTATATTACTTGTATTTTTTATTATACATTTTATTTTAACAAATAATTAATAATATTTTAAATAATAATAAATGGCTTCTGCTACTAAGATAATGTACTTGATGGTTATTAGTTATTTATTAGTTATAAGCTATGTATTTCTTATTCTTTATATATTACGTCAGCCAATCAACTCACAGGCCCTTATTTTTTATATTTTATATATGTGTAATTTATTTTATATTATCAGCCAGGCCACTTGGAATCTCTCACACAGCACAGTTTGAGAATGGCCGCTCTACAGACAGTAAAGTCTTGACTCATAAGAGCATGATTACTTTTAAACAGTTTTCCTGGCAGACCCAATGTTTTGTTACATCTATATCATTGTGCTCCGGTATTCTGACAAACACGATTTCACTGCCTGCATTATTCAAAGCACTAGCCAAGGCATTCTCTTGAAAAAAAAGAGAGAATTTTGCAGTGCAACCTAATCCTCCAAGTATTCTTGTTTTACTCCCCGTTAGGGCTTGGATTACAAAGACTTAAAAGCCTCGGCATTTTAACAAGCCTGGCCCCACCTTACTCAAACCCTGCCTGTGAGTGGCCATGTGTCTGTGACATTACACTGCCCATGGCCCAACGGTGGTCCAGAGAGTCCCACCTGTAGCCTAGCGTGATCTTCCCTCAGTAGACTTGGCTCTTGCCCCAGGCTCTGTAGGTGGCCGCCCCCCCCCCCCCCCCCCCCCCTTCCCACTTAACGGCGTTCAATGTTTTCTTGGCAGGGTGACAGAACTCAGGTTATCGCATCTTGTGGTAATTACAAAAAACCCCAAAGCCTAGTATTTGTAGCCTTGTGCAACCTGCATCACCACCAAAGCCTGCGAGAGAGTGAAAGAGACCCCCATCCACTTCAAACGTGTTTGAAAACAACAATTTTTATCAGGCAGACGGACTTTTCCCTGGCAGCATTCAGATTGATCTTTTAAAGACGTCAAAATAAATAAATAAATATTTTTAATAAATAAATCTTACTTGCATTCGGGAACCCTCAACTACTTGTCAGCTCTCCACACCGGTGTAAAGCCTGAATAAGTCAAGTCATATATTACACCAGGATGCTTAATTGTCCTGGGAAACTCGGACCGCCACGCCTCTGAAACACACGTCTTTTCAATTAACCACCCGCCTTCAGGACCATAAAGGGAAAAGGGTCCCCATTAAAAGGCATCTTTGCTGCTGACCCATCATTGGCTTCTGATGACAGTGACTTGGACCTTTGATCTGGGTTCTGCGGGCCCCTGGCTCCTGGGCTCAGGGAGATCAGTGGACGGGTTTGGAGGGCCGGTCTCATTATCCCATCCTAGCTCTGCTGAAACCAGTACAAATATCTAAACATTCTTAAATCAAGATACTTTTACTTGACAGGCAAAATGACTTAAGGTGAAAAAGCTATTTTTCTTGTTTTAAGCACGAAGTCACCTAATTTTATGATATTAAATCTTAGTTTTCTGGTGCAAGTAAATGTTTCTCAAGTAAATGTATCTTTATTTAAGAATGTTCAGAAATTTTACTTAAAAACAAGACAAATAAGAATATCAGTTTTTGCAGTGTAGAGCAACTTTGAATGAACTAGAAGGACAGCAGTGTTTGTGTGCAGTCCTTTAGAAGATTTTAGCACCTCCGCTCCGCCTATTGTTTGTTGGATTGTATGGAGAAATGCAACGTTTTTATGTTAAAAGCTACAAAACAGATCAGATGATGATAACCTGATGATCTCAATCATGAAAACAAAATAAAATTAGCCTTTCAAGATGGTTTACAGAAAGCATATGTGGCCTCTGAAGACAGACTCAGAATAACATCTATACTTTTTTTCAGAGATGTGTTAAAAGCTTTGTGAATAATGATGATTTTTCTTAAAACAATTTTGTTCATTTTTTCAGCACCTCATGAACAAGCTTTCATTACTGATTTTCCTACTGAAATTTGCTCATAGAGCACAATGCAAACTCAATGGTAAAGAGAGTTATGCAATCTGTTCTCCCTCCCATCCACCAGTTTATCTTCTGAGATCTCACAGTAACTCCATTGCACTTCTGTCTTTAGGGCTTTATGACCAGCCTGCTAATCCAAGCACAGACACACTACAAGGTGCGAGAGTGGGAAGCAAAAGTCAAATGTTGCATTTTTGGTTTACAATTGTAACAAAGTCTGCGACTGTGCATACAAGAAACAGTAACTCTTTAAAGAGTTTACCAAGGGACCCCGCATTGACCACTACTTCCTTAGAGGTAGGGCAAATCAGTCGGATGAAGCCCAGTGGCAGGATACTCACCACAGCCCACAGGGTATCAGCACCCCAGGTGAAGCTCTGTCAAGCACAGCTCCACCAACGGACATGAGCCCAGACCCTGTCCAGACACAGCCAGCGGTAGAGAGGAAAATGATTGGACGAAAACCTCAAATTCTGTGGCCTTAATCCTGCCAGAAAAAGGAGTGGGGAGCCATCGACACAGACCTCGTCCATCTCCTAGAAGGTCTGAAAGGAGGTGCCGAAAGAAAATTGGAGAAGATAGGAGAGATCATCTATAGCTATGGCTTAGAGAGTTTCGGAGTGAAACGCAAGGTCCACAGTACTCAGAAGGAACCCTCAGTCCATCTTAAATCCAGGAGATAAGAAGAGATTAATCGACTTGTGAAAGAGAGAAGATGCCTGAGAAGACAGTGGAAGAAGGCCACAGAAATGGAAAGGGAAGGAATTGAGGTGTTGCAGGCCGACAGCAAGTGGCGCCTTTCAACGCTACGAAGAGCAGAAGGTCTGAGAAAGCAACATAAGAAGAAAGAGCGAACAAGGACTGCCTTCTATAGAGATCCCTACAAGTTCGCCAAAGACCTCTTTGTCAAGGAGAAAACCGGGACTCTCAAAGTACCTGTGAGAGAACTGGAGGAGTACCTGAGAAAGACCTACTCCGACAATCAGAGACATGTGCCAGCCACCATCCCCGATGACATGCCACCAATCCAACCACCTGAGCACCAGTTGTACACAGGACCCCCAACATTTTCTTCAGTGTGGTGGCCCAAAGACTTTCAGCATTTCTGCAAAATAACAATTATGTTGACACCTCAGTGCAGAAGGCAGGGATAAGTGGTTTCTCAGGATGCTTGGAACACGCAAATGTCATCTGGCACCAGGTACAAATGGCCAAGAAGGTAAAGAAAGACTTGCATGTGGTTTTCTTAGACCTTGCCAATGCATTCGGGTCAGTGCCTCATGAGGTGCTGTGGGCAGCCTTCAACTTCTTCCAAGTCCCAGAGGTCATCACAAGGCTGGTTAAAGCCTATTTCCAGGACCTCCAGTTCTGCATTACAACTTAGGATAGTACAACTGCCTGGCAGCACTTGGAAATAGGCATAATGGCGGGCTGCACCATCTCCCCACTGGCCTTCACCATGGCAATGGAGTTAATAATTCGGGCATCTTGTTGGGTAGTTGGAGGGGAACGTCTGAAGAGTGGGCTGTGGCTTCCTCCAATCAGGGCGTATATGGATGACATTACGACCATAACAACAACTAACGCATGCACCAAACACCTGCTGTACAAACTCCAGGGAAACATCAGATGGGCACGAATGGAGATTAAACCCAGCAAATGTCATGAACAAGAGTCCTGCCCTCTCCAACCAACCTACATCTGTGGTTTGGAGAGGATCCAGTGTTCTGCCCCAGCAACACTGAAACACATCCTGGTGGGATGTAAGACCAGCCTTATGCAAGGCAGATACACTTGGCGCCACAACCAAGTGCTGAAGTGCCTGGCTGGTACACTGGAGAGTAAGAGGGTAACTGTTAACGCCATGCCCCTGGAAGCCCAGACTACTTTCCGCCAACCAACATCCTTCGTCCGGGAAGGGGTGAATCGATCGCCTCCAGACTCATGCCCACTGAATGCAGCCCGGGACTGGGAAATGCGAGTAGACTTAAGTCAGAGGCTTACCTTCCCACCCAAAATTGCAGCGACCAACCTGCGCCCAGACCTGGTCCTTTGGTCCAAATCCTGTCGACATGTCTTTATAGTGGAATTGACAATGCCGTGGGAGGAAGCTATCACTGAAGCATTTGAAAGGAAAAGGTTGCGATAAGCAGATTTGGCTGCCGAAGCAGAGGACCGGGGATGAAAGGTAAATCTGCATCCAGTGGAAGTGGGCTGCAGGGGTTTTGTAGCTAGTTCCACCATAAAGCTGTTAAAGGAGGTTGGACTCAGAGGACAGGCTCAGCGGAAGACCATCAAAGACCTTGCAACTGCTACTGAAAGAAGCAGTCACTGGCTGTGGCTGAAGCGGAAGGAGACTGTATGGGCGCCCAAGTGACCTCATGGAGCCTCCGGTGCGACACACACCCAGGTCTGATCAGCCTGTGGTGGGCCAGCCTCGGGTGAGGGTGTATTGTGATAAAAGCCCGAAACACCCAATGAGGCCGGGGTGCACAACTGATGATGTGTCGTGTTGGAGGCACCAGGCGGTCATCCCCCAATTTAACTCCATCCAAGAGGACATCTCCAACAATTGTGCTTGCTGAATGTCAAGGGATTCTAACATCTAGTCCTAGTAAATTATATATAAGTGTGTGCATGCAGTCTTCAGTCTTGTAGTGTGTGCTTGGCCTAAAAAAAACATTGGATTTTGAAATGTTAAAAAGCTAAAAGGGACACATGATTTAAGGACTGTGACTTGCCCTATGGATGATGTGTATTTGAATACATGATAACATTACGGTGCTCAGGGGTATATGGTTCAAATGTGCATGTCTTCAGTCTGAGCTTAAAACACAAGAACCAGCTCTATTTCATATTACGTAATGCGTCCTCAGACAGTAGTGAAAACAGTAGTGCTGTTCTCCCGCTATAAATCTGCTAAAATGTGACTCATTGAAACAGAGAAGCACATAAAGAAGAGAAAGTCAGAATATGAGTACAATTCTTCTTTCTCTCTTCCAGTTGCTACGCTCCATACTCAGAGCCCCTATATAATGGGTTGTTTTGAGATTTACATTTACACACATATTTTGTTTCACAGCAGAAAATGTTTTTTTTGGAACAACATGAGGGTAAATGATGACAGAATTATCATTTTTGGATGAATTATTATCCCTAAACTCTTCACATATTTCATGTTATTCTAGATCTTCAGAGCATGTTAAGTATCATGTTTTTGTTTGACTACCTGTCCAGGCATTTGTTAACCACCCTGCACACTGTCAGGGGACTGAAGATTTTGTGCTCAACTAATTTTTTGATGACAGACAGATTTGTTCAGTGTTTGCATTGCCTGGGCAATGAAACCACTGAAATACTTTCCGCACATGCAACCATGCATGCATCATCCCAAACACATACATAACATACCCAAACATCCAAACAACCTTCTGTGGTGGCAAACAGTTTCCAACCTCCTCCTAAATGTCAAAGCAAACACCCATCTTAATGGGAACCAATGCAAGACCACTCAAACTTCCTGCTCTCTTCTTTGACAGGCCAGATCTCTGCTCGCACTGGTCCTCGTCTCTCTTCAGTGCTTTGATGCGCCAACCGCCGCCATCTGTTCAAGCACACATCGCTTAGGAATTCCCCTTAGAGCTTGTGAGAAGATGTGTTTGAGGAAAGCTTCACCCTGCTCTCATTTGTCCAGTGCTGTATCAAACACTTAACAGATTTATAGGACACTGAAAGATCTTGCAAAGTCATTCCCTCAATCTTTCCTTTTGAATGGCTTGATAAACATAAAAAGAACAACATGTGTTTGTAGATATCACAGTTATCATAACTCCCTGTACCTGGCTTAAAACTTGTCTGTCTTACTACGTAAACTGCTCACCTCAAAGCTTATAGTTTCCTGAAAACAATTCCAAAGCAATTGTTGTCTCAATGGTTTGTGGGCAAGTGTGCTTTTAGTCACCGTCTGTTGGCAATCAGACAGACCACAGCAGAAAAGAGACAGTGCTGTTTCTCCCAAGAACATCTCATGGCACAAATGGTGCTCTGCGTTAGGTAATGGGGTCAGAGGTTAGGCATACATCTGGTCTTCCACTCCTCCAAGTTGAACTTTCAGAAGGGAAAACTGGATGTATTAACTAGATGAAGATGTTGAGCTGCTACTACAGAATATACACATGTTGTGGGTACAACAGTCTAAAGTGTACTTTTACATGATTTTGAAAACATGGACTTTTACCTCATTTTACGTGTTAAAATGATAAAATACAAATTATGGCACATTATTTTTTTTTTTAAATCGTGCTCCTTTAAGCATGAAGTGCTAAAAACAACTTTCACAATAACTCATATATAATAATTGTAGATCAGTGTGAATATTGGCCCACTCATTTTAGCATCTGTTTAAACATATTAGCTTTTAAAATAAATGAGACACTTTTTAATAAAATATTTAGAATTACCATTCAAAAGTGTTTTTGAAAGAAGTTTCTTATCTCCTCACTAAGGCTGTGTTTATTTAATCACAAACACTATTGAAAATAGCTATTTTAATATATTTGAAAATGTAATTTATTCTAGTGACGGCAAAGCCAAATTTTCAGCAGCCATTATCCCAGTCTTCAGTCTCATATGATTTTTTAGAAATCATTCTAACATGCTGATTGATTATTATTATCAATTTTAAAAACAGTTATGCTGCTTACTATTTTGTGGAAACTGCCCCCCCCCCCAGGATACTTTGACGAATAAAAAGTTCATAAGAACAGCATTTATACAGTAAAGACATTATAAATGTCTTTAATGTAACTTTTGATAAATTTATTAAGTAATTGTTGAATAAAAGTATTAATTTCTTAAACAAAAAAAAACTTATTGACCACAAACTTTTGAATATTATTGTAGATGGAACAAACTAAATGGAACAATGGACAGCTTATAAATAAACATGTCAAAACTATCAGCATGTTGCATTTTTGAGGGCCGTGTATCTTGTAGTGATCCTCAAAATGTCTTGTAAAAAAACAGCTCTGTTATTTATGAATCAGAAAGGAGAAAATCTATGAGAACGTCAAGGTCAAAGAGAATGAAACACTGACACTAACCTTTTGAACATCATCTCAATCCTCATAAGTCATTTTTATTACTTGTGTGGTTGGGATTTCCCACGGGAGCTATAAACGGGCACCGTAACCACAGAGAGCATGCACACACACACTTCTGAAGAGTGCCATGGCAGGCAACATGTCATTCAAAGTCATACATTGCACGTTCATTCACACCAGTGAGTCATTTTACAACTACATTTGAGCTGTAAAGCAGGAGGTAACTGAATAAACCAATGTTATGATGAACATGCAATCATATAGATTATAAATCTGTGATCAGATATCATATGAAAATTATCACTAACTAATAAGGCTTCACAATTTATTTGTTTGCAACATGCGTTTTTGCAGTGGTTGGACACTATGGCCAATCACAGACATGTTTACTATGCGCATGAATGCAATGACAAAAAGGTGTTTAATGAATCTGTAGGCCTATCATTAACAAAAACTGGTCATAGTGAGTAAGAACACTTCACTTCGGTTCATGGTGGCACCAAAAATGATGTTGATGCTCAAAAAGAAGGTAAAGTACCAAAGTCAAAAGCTTTGTAGGTCATTTAGTTTTTTTGTTGTTAGAATTTGCTAGATGTAATTTGTAAATAAAAGGCTGAATAATGGTTTATTTAACAGAAATACATATTTTATATATATATATATATATATATATATATATATTATTATTATTAATAATAATAATAATAAATTACCTCAGCTTGTATGCAGAAGTACCACATAATTATTTTAATATAAGTTTATTTTTTAATAGAAATTAATAATAGCATTTTCAAATATTAGGAACATTTATGATTTTGGCATACTAACTAGCATCAGTTGATTGTTTTCCATTTTGTCTCAGCAGACGTGCTGAGAGCTGCTTGCAGTTATCTTTTTATTGTTATTGATGAAAGATTTAATGTCACACCAGGCTCTGAAAATTCATAACAACAATGCAGCACAACGCTGCCCAACAGGCTGTGTCCTTCCATGCTAGTTTCTGAGAAACACTTGACAGAATAGGCTTATTCATCTTTCTTTCTCATTAAAATGGCAAAAAAAACTTTTATAAAAGGTAAACTGACAGAAGTTGATGGAATGCAGGAGGAAAGACAAGTTATGAACATTAGCATTCATTCAGCAAACAAAAGCAAGGGTTTGTTTGCTATATAGTTGATAAGGTTCCGCCTAACGGATACAAAGAAACTCAACACCTGAAATAAACTGAGTAATTTATATTCTCTCATGAAGAAAAACAGCCATCAAGTGTGCCACTCTGACCAAAACTAATGGAGTTTGGCCTGGAAACACCTCATTAGACCAGCAATAATCTGTATTCTTAATTGAGCCCTATTAGATTAAACTGACTCCAAATGGAGTGAGAGACATATAATGACCGCTGGCCTGACCCTTGTTTGATCTGCTGCCCAAGAGCTGACACGATGATTGGAAAGACCCCTGCACTTTAGACCTTACGATTCAACCAGTAGTTGAACTCTGATCGGACAAATCCCCTCAATCAAAGCTGTCAAAGACTAATGATCCTCATTAACAATTTCCTCCGGCCATGCCAACACCAGAGGTTTTGCGCTCGTGTCGATACTGACATTTTCATCAGCGCCGTGTGATAAACACAAAACAATTGCGCAGAAGAAAGAGAAGACAAACAAGATCAAAACAGGAAAAGAAAGATTAAACTCCGGCCGGTCCGTGTGAGAGCTTTTGCATCACAGTGAGCTTGTTGTTAGGCTCGCTCAATACACCGAGGACAGCTCCGAGTTCCAACACGGGGTGCCGTTTCAAAAAATGTCTTGGGGGAAACACAATGTGACAAGAGTGATACTGAGCTGATGGATTCTGAAAGGAAATCAAACAATATGGGTGGGATAGGATTTCAAGCTGCACATAGACAGGTCTTTTGTGGACTTGAAAGCTAAAGAAGGCTGGACTGGAGAACTCAAACATGGACAAAGAGACTCTCTGACTGGGAGTTTGAATCTGGGAAATGTAACAATCTATCATACTTAGGCTCTTTGCAAATATTTTTCCACATCAAATATGCAAAACAAATATTGGCCCACTCATAAAATACGGACTTTCGATTTACTGCAAGTGTTTATGGGGGAGTAAATGTAAATTTTGCATCAAGATGTGACATTTTATATGTGCATTGCTGGTAAATAGGCTACATTAATGTCTCTTTAAAATAAAAAGGCGTAATTTCTTCCACTTTTGCTTTTCCAAAAGTATGTCCTGTAACTCGAATGTAGTTTCATTCGACAGTTAATTTCAGCTCAACGCAAAGTATTCTTTTCATAAACATTAAACGTGGAAGTTAAAAATATTTAAAAAAATAATAATTTGACAGCTCAGATCTATGCACGGTCTTCAGTTCTATTCAAACACCGGGCCTTCAAACAAAGATAATTGTCGACATGACGTCAGTCTATATACAATAACACGCCGTGTTGTTCATGGGAATATTCTTTTTGTTAACTTGAGAGAAATATTATACCGCAAAGGGACTGGTTCCTTTTAAAATGCCAGTGGCTCCAACTGGAGTAAAATCATTTGAGGATGTTTTGATGTTTCAAGTACATGATGATACATAACATAGCAAGCCACTCATTTCTGGCCATTTTACAGGTTTTTGCGGCAACAACAATGGCCTCTGATTACAGAATAAATCAAGCAAACACGCTTGTCGTAAACGCCGCACACTAACATTTCACCGCGCCGCTGTTTTGAAGCGAGGGACGCAGTGAGCACTGCTGCTACCTTGTGGGCACCAGAGGCCATTTGAATTCAATTAAAGCGCCTGCAAAAAAGCACAGGGAAGGCAGAGTGATGGCAGAGGTCCAATCTGTTTTGGAGAAATGATCCATTCACCAACAAGTGGTTCCCCTTTGCTATGCCTCCCGCAGACATTCCAGGCCATATCCACACTTCATATATATCAGCACTGAAACAAGAAGTGAATCCCCACTGAAACTCTATGCATCTAGCTGGAACATTATAACCAGTATGCTTCATGTCTAAGGGTAATTGTGGGAGCTGTGCAATTTTTTGCAAGTGGTGAGCGAGTGGCAGGAATCTTTTAACATGTACAGAGATCACTGGCATATGATACGTACAAAAACGTGGATATTTTTATTTTTAACAGGCATGTTTTTTCTATTTAATTTACATTTGAAAAAAGCTGACACACATTTATTTTATTTATTTATTTTCAAGCATCCATTAATAAATATAACTGTAAATGTTTAACCTCTATAACACTGGACCTAACAGTGTCCAGCTTTCTGGACAAACTCTTTGATGGTAGTTGAAAGGCTTCCAGAACTCTTCAAGGCTGGTCTTGGATTTATTAAGAGACTTTCTGTGCAACACATTTAAGAGGCAGTTCGGCTAATTGAAATACCCACAGCCATGTCTTGCGGAGTTCCAGTACACCCTAGTCTAAAAAGCTGAGCAGCATGCACATGGGACCCATATGTCAAAGCCTTTTTTATTAGCGGCAATGTGTGTGCAACCTACTAACGAAAAAGTGCAGAGGGAGATTTGAGAGTGTGGTGGCCAGGTGCTTTGAGCTCCCTGCCGGGTGTCTGGGCATGCTACAAATTGTTACATTGAAATTCTTCTGATTATTCATAAATGAACACGATAACACGTTCAACAGAAAAAAAGAACCACCTGACATGTGCTTGAAATGAATAACATCTTTAAAGTATGGCATTTGTTGCACCGACAAGGGAGTTATGGCAGCAGTAATATGCTGCACACTGGTGGTGGTTGAGGAGAGACCCCCCCACATGATTGTAAAGCGCTTTGGGTGTACAGCAATACACAATAAAGCGCTATATAAATGCATCATTCATTCAATAAAGATAACGGATGGACTGCGTGATGTTCGGGAGTAACTTCCAATAGTTTGCACATTTTACAGAAAGGAAAGGCTCCCCTGGTAATTTCAAATTGGTTCCAGGAAACCTGCTACGAATAAATCTGCACTCTGAAACCTAAGGACTAACATTAGAGCCGACTACCTCTCAGCAACACGTGCAAAGCCCAACTCAACGCACAGCAGCTCGCGCCCACCAACATCAGATAAGGTTTATATTATCTGCTGGATGTTTGACTGCAAAATCAAAGGAGGCAGGAAATAAGCAGTCCCATTTCTTCTATGGGACCCACATGTGAAAGAAAAGAGGAGAAAAACAGGCGTTACTCACTGTACAGATCGTCCTTGCTTTTTGTGCCGTTGACTTTTCCGTTCTTATCGATCCTGAGAAAGAACTTCTGGTAGGAGAAGAGTTTCCTCTTGCGCACGTCCCCCGTGAGGTGGTTGTAGCTGCGCACATGCCGCCCCACCACGGCAGACGACGAGGAGTTGGCGCCCCTCGGGGCACGAACGGCCCTGTGGGTGTCATGGCAGGCCACAGGCAGAGCTGAACACAGGAGCAGGAGCAGCAGCGGCAGGGAAAGGCAGGACAGACGGAACCAGGCTGAGGCACCCTTAGTCACTTTCCATTTGCACATTGTCCTGGAGCTCGGAAGACTGGGAAGAGCTTCACAGAAAGGTACATGCTGAAGAGCTGGCCGGGAGAAAGGGTGATACCAGGAGGTGAAGCCCAGTGAAGCGTCCGTGGTGGTAGCGTCTGCTTGTGCTGCTCAGGCTGGATTCGGTTCTCCTCGTGTCCAGAAGGAATGCGTCAACATCCATAACTCAAAACACCTCCGCGGGGAACCGCTTCACCTCCTCCTGCTCTCCCACGTACAATCCAGTAAAGAACCCCTGTTCTGTTGGACAGGGGGAAAATGAGGACAGCAAGAGGCAAGGAAAATGTTCTGGAGAAGAATGGCAAAACGACCCGAATGCAACAGGCCAGCGAATCTGTTCTCGATGAAACGAGAGGAATCCACAGTAGAAAAAAAACTGTAATCCCTGCTGTGTCCAGCTCTCTCAATGTCCCTCTGATTAAGAGTGGGTTTCCTTTTCTGCTTACCACCGAAGTGCTGAGAGGATCCTGAGGTGGAGCAGACTGAGCTCTGATACTCCTCTCACCTTATTTATTTGGTTCAGGGCCCCAGATGTAATCTCTTTAGCTAATAGGGAGACTATGAAAAGCAGTCGGCTTTGAAGATCCGAGTGTGCGCGTGCATGTTTTGCTTGCATGTATGCGTCAGAATGAGAGGCGATGAGGGGCATTTTTCCTCGCCCCTCTCCTATCTGTCTCACTCTGTTTCTCCCAATTGCCTCACCCACTCTCAGTGTCTCCCTCTCTCTCACTGCCCCTCCCACCCCGTTCCCTCCCATCTGGGCTGGGAGCCCCATGCGTCGGCCCGTACAGGTCTCCTCCAGCTAACTGCTGCAGCCCCACCGTGGCATGCGAGCCTTATCAGAGACACCTGGAGCTGATTGCCGCTTTTCCCCTCATTTACCACTGTCCTCATCAGTCTGCTATTCTACAGTAGGAACAACAAGACTCAGATGTACCTGAACTGTTTGTACCTTCAATACACATCGGAATCAGTTTATAGCAGCCTAATAAAGTCTTATAGCCATTAAACTACATTTAATGGGCATTTACGACAACGAAAAGAGACATCAGTGCTGTCGTGGGATAGAGCTCACCCTGAAAACAATCTTTATCTCGAGACTGGTTTGTGTGTTGTTTAATTTCCTTTTCATATTGTCCAACAGAATCCGTATCTCCGCTTTTCTTCTCTTGTTCGACATCCCTCTCTGTTTTTCGGTGGAAAAACCGAGCCAAGTTTTACTTCTGCCAAGTAAATATTGTTCATATCATATTTGGGCACATCTTCAGTCATGAATTCCAAACTGTAGTGCAGCCGAGAGCCAAGTCAGTTAGTACTTTAAACAAGGTGTGAGAAGCACATTTCTGGAATTATGTGAGGGGGTGTCCTGAAGGAAAAAGTTTATTTATTGAAATTCTCAGGTCATCTTGCGTAACCATTTCATGACAGACTTACCTTACGTCAAAAGAGCTGTTGGAGTCGTGAAGAAGCGAGGAAGTCGACCACTAACCGGGGGAGATGTTTAATCATTACGGGTGGGGGGAAGGGCTGCAAAAAAGAGGGAAAAGAAACATGTGTTAGTGCAACTAAACTGTGCCCAGGGCATTTGAATGCATTCATTAAAACAATATAATTTTCTGTTAATATAATGTCAAGAAGTGTAGGAAGTCCCTTCAAAGTTTTGTTAATAAACATTTCCAATGTGCTCAGAGAAACAATTAAACTTTTGCCAATTTAATTTATAGTTTACTTAGTACTTCATATTGTTTAGCACAAAGCATTGCTTGGCAAATCATTGTCATTATTTTCTATAGCACAAAGTTCATAGTACTATTTCTCACATTTTCATCATTGCTAAGATGTGGATGCTGTGTCTGGGGTTAAAACAAAACTTCACTGGCACTGGTTCCCTCTAGTGAGACGAACTTTAACAACAGGAGTAACAACCTGAAACCCTAGACTGATCCTCTCAAAAGCTCATGTTTGAAGATGAATGGCTGTTTTCAATCTAAGGTGTCTTTCCTCTCCCCATAACCCTCATGAGCTCCATCTACCCAGTGCTGGTCTAACCCTGTGCCCGGGGTCCTCAGAAGTGTTGGTTCAGCACTTAATCTCACGTCTCCTTGCAAACACCTTGGTCTTCTCACACACTTCCTCTGTCAGACATTTCCTGCCAACACTAGGGACAAGGATCCAATCAGGAGAATGGAATCTCTGGGAACTCTGATTATTAAAACACACTTAATTGATTTTTAAAGAGGAACTCAAAGTTCTTCTGGTTTCTAGTGAATGTCGGACCACCCTGGTACAGCTGATAGATGATAAAAGTACTTTTGTATAAAAGTATGTTTTATACGTTTTTATAAACGTTTTTGATAAACGTACGTTGTAATATTTGCTCATTAACCTGTTAAAACATATGAATACCTGTGAAATATATCTCGAAATTATTATCAGCATTATTTTCTATTTTCTTATACACCAAATAATGTTTTAAGTTTTTTTTTTCTTCATACATTTGTTTTATTTTCAAATTTTACAATTATGTTTCTCCTGGGATATTATCATCATCATTATTTGTGATTTTCTAATACACCAAATAACATGTTTTTATGTTTGCTTTACTTCAAAATATTGCTGTAATTTTCAATTTTACAATTACATATTTCCAGTGTTGGGGGTAACGCATTACAAGTAACGAGTTACGTAATCAGATTACTTTTTTTCAAGTAACTAGTAATGCATTACTTTTTAATTTACAAGAAAATATCAAAAAAGTAACGCCAGTTACTTTGTTTTCCCATTTATTGACTGACAAGTCTCCTGTCCCCATGTTGGGAGAAATCTGAAGCACAGAGGCGTTGTGTGCGCTGTGTGAACATGATGTTACTGTAGTTCTAGACTAAATGTGAATGTGCATTAATTCATCTCACTCGCAAAAAAAAAAACGAACAGATTTAGTATTCATCAAAATGAATTAAATCAGTGAAATGCAAACTCAGAATATGACGCAAACCTGCAATAATTAAATATGTTAAACAACACAAATGTATCTAATCCCATTTTATTAACCAATGTCTTTGCTGCTGCTCAACCATACTAATAAGCAAAAATGACTGTAGATATACTAACAATTGTGCTTCATTTTTTTTTTAAGTGCTGAAGAGTGTTGAACCTTCTTATCCTGTGTTTTATTGTACAGATGTGAATTTACTCTTCCTTCAGCCTGAGGTTTATTCATTACACTTTTTGGTGTGAAAGGGCTTTTACATTTGCTATAAATAGAACTTCTTATATTAAAAACAAACAATCAAGCCCTGCTCATATTTAAAAAGTAACGCAAAAGTAACACAAAAGTAACGTAACACATTATTTTCCATAAAAGGTAATGTAATTAGCTACTTTTTTAGGGAGTAATGCAATATTGTAATGCATTACTTTTAAAAGTAACTTTCCTCAACACTGCGTATTTCCTGAAATATTATTATTATCAGCATTCATGTTTTTTTTCTACAAAATACTGCTCTTATTTTCACTGTTATGCATCTCATTGCCTAGTAAGAATATGCATTTATGAATAATAATAATAATTAAATGTTGCTAATAATAATGTTTGACTGTGCTTCTTAGATTTAACTTATTACAAAAATATATTGAAACCATTTAAGGATTTATAACTGATATTGTCAGATGGAAAAGTACATTTAAAAAAAATAATCACAGCAAGGTAAAACAACAACTGCAAGTACATGAAAGCGTTTCCATAAAAACTGGTACATTGTCTGCTTTAGTTCATTTTTCAGGGTTATCCCGTGGTTATATCACTTATTTGATTCATAGATTATATTTCGATTTTTTATTTTGGGGGAAAAAAAGGTCAATAAAAATCTGCTGACCAAGTTTTCCTTTTTTGTCCTCTCAAATAATCATTATCATATTAAAGCAGAGACTGCGGGGCTACAGACTGCCATTCACGGAGATAACCTATCTATGGAGGGATTTGTGAAAGGAGCGAATATGAGACAGCCAGAGGATTTTTCCCAGCCAGCCTCTGCCACTGAATGTCCTGCAGTGTTTCTCATTGTTTGCTGCCTCATAAGAGATAGCCAAGAGAGCCTGAGAAAACTAAAAAACAGCACTATTTAACGGAATTCAATCTGTCCCAATAGATTTGAATCGCTAACTTACATGTCTGAGTGTAGATTCTATCTGGCTAATGAGGGGCCTGAATCCTTCTCTGTTACTTCAAAGGGGGTGAAATTCTACCTTTCTTGCAGCGAGGACCTTTGCCTGGGCTCTCTCTCTCAGGTGTGTCACTGTGCAAGCTAAAAGAGAGGGTTTCAGGCAGAGAACTTCCAAAGGACTGTTTGTTCCTAAGTTCTATGTTGAAAGCTAAATATGGGTAAATATACTGGCCAGTTTCAATGCCTACATTTATCATGCTCTCATTTAATCCAAGATTTTCTTAATGATTAATTTACAAGCCAAACACAATATTTAAGAGGAAACTCCAATACCGCTCCTGCATTTCTATGCAGGAATGGCATTGGGCCCCTAAGCTTGCTACCAATAAGGCAATACGGTATCTCGCTTCTAAATAGTATTTACTACAAATAATTTTGTGTAATTCACATCTGCTACAAGTGACGCCACCACAATGGGAAGTGTTTAACACCTCTGACAGCCTTCAGTGTGAGAGCAGTTTGCCCTAATTTCCTAACCATTTCCCACTGAATGTGCAGCAACTTCATATTTGACTAAAGTAGTGATTTTATTAACACAATGCATTTGATTTTACACTTATCTAAATCGGAATCATTTCCAACCAGGTCAGTGACCGTTAAAGTTTCTGCAAGGACTTTAAAATGACAGATCAAGACCCTTAATTGTCATTGTGCTTATATGTGTGTGACATTGACCTCTGGGCATTTGAACCTGTGACCTGCCACAATCTCCAAGCTCATTCAATAGCACTAAGTGATCAGCACCTCCAAGACAAATACCTGCCTGGTGTTGAAATATGCATTAGGTAAGTGTTCACTAATGGTAAATAATGCATTGGTTTGATTAGTTCTAGTTTCAGGGAAAGCGAAGCGGAATGAATAAATGATAACACAATCTATCTGAATCGCTCTAGCGGCAGCTCGCGGGTGTAAGGTCCTCAGCGCTGGACCTTTGCATTGTTTAAGAAAATGCTATGCTGAGGGCAAAAACTAAATGAGTAGAAAAGAAAAATGGGGCATGGGGTTTGTTCAAGTTGGGTCATACAAAACATCTCATTTCAAAGAAATGTTGTACATATTGCAAACATATATTTACTGAAATTATAATCTTTCTTGTACCTGTATACTCCCATATAGCCCCTCAGGGGTTTTTCATTCAGAAATGAATCTTTCAGTTGGCCTCAGGTGTCAGTAGGGCATTTTATCAGGTGTTTTAACTCTCAGTGAAAGATATGAAGTGTATGGAGAGGAAGTGAGGAAATGAGGCCCAGGTGGCTTTAAGTAGGAGGAGACTACAGACGAAAATATTCCCAGGCCCTGTAGGACAAAGCAGTCTCCCGCTAGTCAAACCCAACTGAGAATGATAAACTCAAAAGAGTGTGTAAGTGAATTTAGATCCTTTATCTTCTTTTTATAGTCTTACTAATGGGTTTTTGCTTCTAACATGTATAACCGATATTTCTGAAATACTGTTAGGAGTTGTTGGAGGAGGGTGAGCAATCATCCAGAGGTCACAAAAAGTAGAGCCATGTAATGACACGGGTGGCTAATCGACGGGATGACACCAGAAGTACCTTTGCCCTCCCCAAGCAGGAGGTGGAGGTTGAATGTCACACTTGAACTGGTGTCAGTGTATGCAGGATCACTCTATCAATGACTGCCTCGGGTTACTGAGCATTACTACAGACAGAAACATATGTTCTTACCCTTGTACTAAACCAAACTCACACACAACAACTTTGAAACTTTGTGAATCAGGTGTTAAAAATGGAAATTAATAATAGTAATAATAAAAAATATATAACAAATTTTAATTATAACAATAGAACAGGCCTAAATTTATTTATTTATATGTAATTATTATTATTTTTATTAAAGAAAAAAAAAAAAACTTTTCCATATTCCAAAATTTCCAAACAAAACTAATTCATAGAAAAATATTAATTATTATTATTATTATAGAAAGAAATTACATAACCTCTTATCCCATATTTTTCCATTATCCAATTTTTCCCAGTTTTATTTATTTATTATTAGATGATAGTTAATAAAAGTGATATATAAAATACAATTCAATGATGATGATATTATTATTAATATTGCTGTTGTTGTTATTTGTAATTAACAAAATAATAATTGATAATATACAATATTATATTTGTATTACTAAAATATATTTTAAATTTATTACATTGTTGTTGTTACTATTGTTATTATTAATAAAAGTGTTATGTAAAATAAATATAAAACATGCAATGATAATAATACTAATGTTTATAATAATTAATTTTATGTTGTTTATGAATAATAATAACAATACAATAATAATAACAATAATCATCATCATTAATTCATAATTAATAGAATAATATTTGATATTATATTTTTTTATGTAATATACATTAAATATGTATTTTAATACTTATACTATTATTATTGAATCTAAAATACTCCCAGATTATAAATAATAAAACTAAGATGGAAATGATCACAACACTATAGCAGTATTAGTGTAGTGCATCAGGAAGCACTGCTCCACAGAAGAAGACTGAAGAAACTGGAGTCAATGCATGGTGTGAGTCGTCTGAGAAAATAAAGCAGCTGAAGCTTGAATGTAATCAAGTTTGCACTGCAGTTCTCTTTCCTCTTCTGCTTGTTAGTCTAAGTATCTGTAAATGTCAAACATATAAACAATGTGTACAGAGTTTAAGGAAGGTGAGGGTTCCTTCTTTTCCCTAAAACTAATAATTCCCTGCAGCTTTGATTAAACCACTTCAACAAACATCATCATAAAGTTACTCACTGTATAATATTCAAACCATCGATTTTCAACTCCTAATCAGCAAACAAATGCACTGGAAATAGCAATGGGTTCCATTCCCAGAGAACAACATGTCTTCAATGCACTTTGTTACCAAAACATGAACATTTGAGTCTTGACGTTTTTATGCTGTAATAGTTGCCATAACATGGCTTGACCCAAAAACATTGATCACTTGAGTGTCAAACTCTAAAAACACCTGATGAAACCACATACGAAATATCAGACATTCCACTGTTTTCATACCAGACATGTCCAACAAACATATCCTGTCTAGTACACATTGCTGTGCATATATACTCTGTTCCCCCCTTTATATATCAAAGAGTGCCTTCCATCTGTTGCTCCAGTTTGAACTTTCAGCCCTCTCTAGTTCAGCAATTACACTGCAGTGATGCAAAGCTAGCAGACCACATGTCCCTCAACAGTTTCTGTGCCCGTTGAGGCAAAAAGAAAGATGCTCTGGAACATTGTAATCATGCAGAGAGCACAACAGAGGGAAAACGTGTGTCCAGTTTACCCTCCGGCCGCTGTGAAACACAATACTCTGTATATTCCATTACAACAGCATTCCTTCTTCAGTTACTCTTAAATGCTGAGGCCAGGTGACAGTGTACTTGCTTACACTGGTTCAGAGCATTGTGTCAGTGTTGTGTTTTTTAGTTAATTGGACTGGATTGGATACACTTTTATTAATCCCCAAAGGGAAATTTATACATTACAGCAACACACACCATACATAATAGATAATATAATATCATTTAATATAATATATAGAAATATAATATTAGAAGTGAAGGTAAAAATAAAATATAAATATATATTAGAAGAAAACTTTAAAAACTAGACAACCAACAACAACAAAAAAAAAAAGTTACATTTGCAGTACTTTATTAAAACTAAAATTGAAATAAAATTGTTAACTAAAGCTAAATAGAAATATTAAAAATAATAAAAAAATAACAAAAGCACATAAATTAAAACTGCAAATGTAAAAATGAAAAATGTTAAACTTGCAGTGTTATTTCAGTATCACTTATTATAGTTTTTTATATTTTGAATTATTTTTTATAATTTATGTTTTCATTTTAGTTAAAAGTTTTAGAAATTTTGCTGTGTATTTTTGTCTTTAGTTTTTATTATTTTAGTTTTAGTTATTTTATCAAGTTGAACTAAATAAAAATAAGAAATGTTGCTTTGACATCCATCTGAAAATAAATACGTTTTTTTAAATATATTTTTCAAGTAACGAAACTATTTTTAGATTTAGTTAACTATAACAACTCTGGAAACCTGGATATGAAATGTTGTGAGAATTGGCCAGAGTTTCATATGCTGCTATTAATTAATTTTTGCTTAGATACCTGGTTTTCTCTTTTTTCTAAGAAAAAAAAGGAAACATAAGGGAAAACATACATTTTCAAACTCCACCTGTTCATCAAATCTGTGCTATATAATATAGTGCTAAAGTTGTATGAAAATCTGTGCAGCTGTAATCAAGGAAGTTATAATTTACCATCAAAACAATTGTAACTGCAGAATTCAAATGTGCGCTTCATTTTCCCAATCTGCTTGGACCTCAATGATTGTGGCTTGCAGCTATATTTTGATACTGATTTAGACCATAAATATATCTTTTCATGATGAGCGAGATAAGAAGAGGACAAGTTCTCCATATGGTGCAAATATCCTTTGATGGTCATACGTATGCCACATGTCACTCCTCTATGGAATGAACTGACAGACACGAGCCACGCAGGACTGAAGCTGCGAGCCGCTTCCATGAAACCATAATGAGCATAAGGAGGCATCAACACGTGTTAATTACTAAAGGAAGTTCCTCATCTCTAATGTGGGAAGGGGGTTGTCCCACTAAGACACCAAAAAACAATAAGACCAAGTCATAAAGTTGATAACTTCCTTATTAATTTTGCATTAAGCTGACAAGTTCCTCATGAGACGAATTATGAGTCAAGAACATCTGATATCAGATGTTGTGCACCTCTGTTGATATCGATGAGTGATTGTAACAAAGCTTGAGTCAGAAGGTCTCCTGCGGTGTTCTCACCCAAAACTTCCGCTTAACTGAGAGACATGCTCGACAAACACACTCACTATTCTGTTAATAAACTGTAATTAACCTGTTTACTCATGTCTTGGCTTGGTCCGTCTTAGTCATACGTTCTCATCCAGGTAATACGGTCTCAAATGAGCCTTTACTGGTCACCAGCATCAAAGCGTGCCTGACTCTTAAAGAATGTGAACGAAGATGAAAGCAGCTGTAAAGTTTTATGATTCACACCAAGCGCATTCACGTTTTCAACACCACGTGACGTGTACAGCCGACCTCTTGCACACAGATTTCAGATTTACAGCTACAGTGAAGTAAATGTTATAAAAACATATAGTGAAACTGAAATGACAAATTCAGTTTCACTATATGTCTTCGTTAACTCAGCTGTACTAGTGTATTTTTTTTCAATGGAAGTCAAATGGGAAAAGGCTGTCCATTCATTGTATTTGAATGGAAAAGTGCAACCAGCTCTACAAAATTTCTCATTTCAAGACAGAAAATCAGGATGAGTGAATTGTCATTTTAGTGTGAACTTTCAGTCAGTCCAGTCCCAGAGTCGGCAGAAGTGAAGGAAATCATCTCAGGCATGTATACAGGCTTTGGTCACACCGTCAGTTTCAAAGTATTGTTCTGGATTCCTCTCGTGCCTCTTGTATTTCCTTTACAGTGCATTGAGGAGATGTTCTTTTGTCTGGAATAATAAAAACATAGCAAACTCTCATCGTCAGCATTTTAACAATAGTTTCCATTAATTTCCATTATAATTGCACTTTCAACACATTAGCAGCCCGTTCACATTAAAATATTAGAGTTATGAGGAATAACTGCAGCAGCAGGAAAAAATATTATGTGATATATCTGTCATTTAAATGCAATATTGATTAAAACTATTAATCAATATCATATAATCAATATGTGAAAATAAAATGTGAATGTTCAGCTATTAAAAAATAAAGATAAAAAGGACCAAGAATTGTACTAGCTTGTCAAAAACCATGGCAGAAAATCTTGCAAACTATATTATCTAATTAATATAGCCTATTTTATTAATATATTTTTACAATTTAAATGAACTGCTTTCTATTGTTATATATTTTAAAATGTAATTTATTCCTGTGATGGAAATGCTGAATTTTCAGCATCAATACTCCAGTCTTCATTGTCACATGATTCTTCAGAAATTTGAAAACAGATGTACTGATTAATTTTTGTGTAAACTGTGATACAATTTTCAGAAGTTTTTGGTATGTACAGTTAAATTTAATGCACCCTTGTTGAATAAAATTATTATATATACTGTATATTTAAATGGCTTCACACTAATAAATGAGACAGTGGCCTCTCCTGATGAGAATAACTCATGTTTTATAGACAATAAATGTTAACCCACTTGGAGTGCATGATCTAAAGCCATGGGAAAGAACTGATGATGAAGCAAAGAAGGTCTAATGTTATGACATACAATTACAGCACACTTGTAAGACTCAGTAATCATAACCACAAGCAGAGCTGCTTTCATACCTATAAATGGTGAGAGTGCCAGCAGCTTTCACCTACTCAGAAACCGTAAAGCACAGACCTCTATTTCTGGAGGAAAACAGCATTCTGGCTGTTGATAGAGGGGCTGCTGGACTCTCTCAGACAGACAGGATTGTTACTCATCCAGACAGGCCTTTACTCCCTGAGCGCTGTGAACATTACTCTAGAGAGGCTCCCTCAATCTCATGCCGCCCCGGTGTTGATATTCTCTGCCTGGTACTGTCAAAGAAGAGCCTTCAGTACAACCAGCCACTCATATGCTGAAGTATAATGAACCACTGTCTGTGAGAACTTCATGAAAGAATCAGGAGATAGAAGTTGTAGCTAGATTTCCATTGCTCTGCGCATCTGTGACTCCCTTTCCTGACCTTCACCTCCTCACCGTGCATTTGTTCTGTCACTTTACAATGCTGAGGGTTTATGGCTCCTGTGACCTGTGCTCATCATGTCGATAAATCCACAGATTCACTGGTGGGCGACCACACCGGTGTTATCTTTGGCAACACTTTACAATAAAATCTCATTTGTTAACATTAGTTATTAGCTAACATGTACCAAAAATGAGCAATATATATATATATTTTTTTTTTTACAGCATTTAGTCATCTTTGTTAATGTTTGTTAATAAAAATACAGTTATTCACTGTTTGTTCACAGGGCATTAATTAAGGTTAACTTATTGCAATTTTGTAACATTAACTAAGACGAAAAATGCTACAAGTTCTCTAATGGTAACAAATGAAACATTATTGGAAAGTGTTGCATCATCGTTGTACCCCTGAACTAAAACTATTAAAAATAATTTTTGTTCATTTAAATAAAGCTGAAATGAAATCAAATATAATCAGATGAAAAACGTAAACTAAAACTAGAGACTATGCCTTGGCAGTGAACTGAAATATAATAAGTTGACGTACTAAAATAACTAAAACTGAAATAAAAACAAAGCTAAAAATAAATAAAACAAAAAGAATAAAAATGACAAGCACATAAATTACTAAAACTTAAAATAACATACAAGAATAAAACAAAATTAAAAGCTAATTCAAAATATGAATAAACATTATAATATATAAATAACAGTGGACCACAAATACTGTTACTCAATTACTAAAAATGGCTTTGTTCTCTGTTTAAAGGGCTTAAAATATCATACTTTGGTAGGCTTCATCATTTGCTCCATTTGCTTCAACATCAAGGTGGTTGAAATGGTTAAAATAAACTCAGTAGCAGATATTAAAGCGATATTTCACCCGAAGATCTGTCATCACCATCATGATGTTCCAAAATTGACTTCCTCTCTTCCTTCCAGCAAGATTTTCAGTGAATGACTTAAATTTCAAACTGTTTCTCTGGCATAACATTATGGTGAATAAATAATGACAGAATCCTAATTTTGGGGTGACCTATTCCTAACATGCAAAATATTAATATGTTGAATCCAACCATTTGCTTTCAATTAAACTATATTTCATTTGCTGTTGATTTCTCACACAACAAATATGCAACAAATTGTCCCTATAAAAGTGAGGTTAGACTTTGTCCTGCTGTGAAAACACAAATAAGAAACCAGCAAACCTCAAATCCACTTAGTGAAGAACGAACCAAGATTACTGTCATTAAGAAATGAGTGTTTGGTTGGACACTTGATTGTGGACTTACACTGACCAGCAGATAATACTGTCTAATGGGATTATATAGTAATGTGATTTACAAATCCCTGGACAGAGCTGAAAGCTCAAAAATGCCAAAAAGTCCAAAAGAGTGATGAACTGCCTCATTATCTTAAAAACTAACAGGCTGCTCACTAAAGGAAATTGGAACAAGATGAACAAAGCATGGCATACTTACAGAGTGGAAAGACATTGAGCATCGGCATAAATAATTCAGAGCCATAAAGGTTGGATTTCATCAGTCTGGAAGTGCTGTCAGAAAACATTAACTGACCACAGCCTGTAAGACACAACACTGCAATAATTAACAGCCAATGGACATCTACATTACTGTATGATGTATCAGCTTTGTTATCCTCTGTACTTTAAAATTATATTTAGATTTTTTTTTTTTAATGGCAACTATTGTCAGAAAGTAACTCTTAACAATAGAATAGAATATATAGAATGATCATTTCAAGAAGTATATTTTACTGTTAATTAACTGATATAATTTTACTAACCTAGCAGCCATAAATAAATAAAAGAATACAAATCAATGGTAAAACAAGGCAACATGCTGACTTGAAGTTAATCAAAACTAACTTTTACTTGACCTGTGACTAATGAACATAAACAATTTGCATTTCCCACACAATTACTAAACACCATCAGGGTAAAACATATGACATTAAGAAGACCTAATAAACTAAAAAACATAAAAGTTAACATAATTTACCATAATGAACTATCCAACAGAAATATATATAATTTATTCATTTTAAATGACAATTAAATGTGATCTTCTGGGAACGCTCTTTCACTCTAAATTAAAAAAAGTATAATTTTAACACACACACACACAATAATAATAATAAAAAAGGGAGTCCTGTGAAATCAAATGTTCTAAGTATCTAAGGTTTTTAATGAAAAAATTATTTAAAAAATAAAAAATCTTAAAAAATAAATAAATAATTAACATCTTTTATGTCTTTTGCACTGCTACAGTTTAATTTTGAAACATGAATAAAATCTGCTCAATAAATAAAAAGAGGAAAAAGAAGGAAAAGAAATAAAGAAGCATCATTAATGATATTTGAAATCTGAACGAAGTAATCTGTGATACCCTTCTCTTGTTTTAATTCTTAAAAGCTGCATGCGGCATCCATGACATATTATTGTGAGCAGACACCACAGAAGGTTATTTATTATGAGATCTTTATCGCCAGCTTTCAAATACTTCTGAAGCATTATCTTCTTCCCCCTGGTAGTTTGGCCGTATACCCATTTACAATGACATAGTGGGCACGTAGTGCTTTGAAGTGTTCGGTTTGTATTCTTCCCTTCGGCTTATCTCACCTCCCATAACCTCCAATGAAACGTCAGTGGCAACCAGTGTCATCCAGAACAGTTTACTGCAGGAAACTTCCTCAAGACTGTATCTAAATGTTTGAAACTTACTGTGGCTTCAGTGTGAGTCAGTCACGATCATAAAACTCTAATGCTGTGGAACGGGAGAGCGTGAAATATGCAGGGAGGGTTAGAAGAGTCATCAGTATCAGTTTTCCGAGAGAGATATGTTGTCAGGTTTAAGGTAGAAGTCATGGATGAGCTCTGGGAAGGCTCAAACACATTCTCATTTTAATCAAAGTTCTCTTTGTCAACTTGTCAGCATGCTAGACACCTCTATAGACTTAAACAAATAGACTTTGCAAATGAGAAAGACCTAATGGACAAACCTCACAGTGGAATTCAAGACGTCTAATGCTGAACTAAAACATACTTTGTCTAAATTCTAATGAGAAAAACACACGGAGCAGCTAAAAGCATTAAGAAATGTCATTAAAACATCATCTTACATTTAGTCCTGTCTATCTTTGATCCGTTTCTACCCAGACGCCAGTGGGAGGTCTTCACCTCCCTGACGGATCCTAAGGTGAAGCCTGACCACTTGTAGGAAACTCCACCGCAGGGCTCTCAAGTGTAATAAAGGCTCAGGATGATCCGTTTACATGAGCAGCTGTGTAAATGATGTCAAGATTTTCCAGGAAACAGCTCTGGGTTGTATTTGCAAAATATTCGAACTGATTCATCATTTACTAACGAGACTTGACGTTGCTTCACTTGATTTATCTTTGCACAAAAACATCCAGGGCCCACAGATTAGTCATCTTGCTCTGACTTTTCTTCTTCTTGAGTTTCTACAACAGACATCACATCCAAGATCCATTTCTGCTTGCGGTCTCAGCTGCACAAGATCTCAGACGTTCTGGGTTGTTAGAGTGTTTTTTGCGGTGTCTCACATGTTCAATTGTGAGCACGGTCCAATGGACCTGATAATTCCCTCTGTTTATTTCTCCTGTGTGGTATCATCTGCTCATATTTACTTGCACTGGATATTATAGACTTCTTTTTTTTTTTTTTTGCTTGACCCTAAATGCGTTCATTGAAAGCCTGCAAATGTAACTGTGAGGCTTATCTAACAGGTAATAAACAGGACGTTTTGTAAGAATTTGCATGCCGAGTAAGTACATTTAAAACTTTTATACGAGAAAGAGGGACTCATAAAACCAATGGTGAAACTTGCAAGAGACTGCCAATGAAATTACTAATACTAACATGCTAAATGCGAATAGGAAATAAAATGTGGTGTCAAATATTGCACTTTTCAAAGACATGCAATAAGTCCTGATTTCATTCCCCTTTTCTAATAAATAAATAAATAAATAAATAAAAACTGCAATTGTTTTCAGGCCAAAACATATTTAAAATATATGCTAAATATAGATGCTGTAAACAGTGACATAAAAAAAGGAAAATATATTTAGTTTCAAACTTCATATACCAAAATATATTTCAAAATATATTTCAGGTAAAAATATTTCCAATCTTATAGTAGCCTACATTTAGGCTAAATGTAGCTTTATCTATATTCAAATATAACATACAGTTTAGCCCATGGAAGTATTGTCTTGAATCATATGAAGGTTATATATATATATATATATATATATATATATATATATATATATATATATATATATATATATATATATATATATATATATATACACACACACATACACACACACACACACACACACACACACACACATTCATATGTTACATTTGAAGAAAAACTTTAAATACTAAATGCTAAAGTTTTCCTTCAAATGTAACAGATAGATAGAAATAGACACACAGACAGAGAGATTATATATTTTTTATGTGCCAATTAACATTATACTGTAAATGAACATATATATACATATTAACCCCAAAACATTACTTTTAATAAATTAGCAGTGGTTCCTCTTCAGTATTTGAATAAATGGTTGTGGATTGCACATGTGTTATCTATTGTGAGCTCCAGTGAACACATCAGGGGTTCTTACCTTTGTCTTGTGGGAAGCAGGATGTGGGATTTCCTACAAAAATCAATGGTTGCTCATAAACACTTAGCAGCACCTGTGTGGAAGAATAAACAATTCCATGTTTTGTTAAACACTAATCAAGGCGACATGGAAATATACAAATTATGACTGGTATTAAAAAGTTTCCACACTACCATCAAAAAAGTATATTTGTGGCATTGGTAATTTGTACAGGTCTGGATCATTTCAGTGAGAGATAAAAGGAATGCAAGACAAAGCAAACTGCAGCTGAAAGGACTGAGATTCCAGATTCAAAATAACACATTCACACTCATGAGAAACACATGGGTCTAGTGCAGTGTGATGGATCAAGCCTTATTACTTACAAAATAAATAAATAAATATCCAAAAATAAGACAAGATTGGCTAGTTCAAAAACATGCCTTGACATTTGGCAAGACAGCAAAGGCAGATCGGTTTGGTGACGTTGCTGTTGAAATTTGAGCTAAGCAGTAAATCGTTTTTTATATTAGCCATAAAAATATCTTGAGTGAGATGTTTGCAATGAAAAATGAGCAATATTTATTATATTTTATTATTTTGGTCTACTATTAAGTGTCGGAGCCTTCAGAGAAGGCTGAAATACTTGCATGCTAAAAAGAACCATTCATTTTTTTTCTCTCTAATCATGGTCAGATCCCTGTCAAAGAGTCAAAAGCTGAAAGACCTCAATTAATAAAAAATAAAAGGCCTTCAGATGTTAAATAAGTAGCCAGACTTGGCCACTAGAGAAAAAGCCTTTGGAGTAATACGACTTGGATATGATGAGGTGCTAAGTGAGAATTTGTAATCAATCTCTGAAGATCTGACTGAGGAATACAAGCAGTTCTAGACGGTTTTTAATGCTTCAGGAGATTTTATAACTAGAAAAAGCACATTCTGCGCTGTTTTATAACTAGAAAATCACATTCTGTGCTGTTTTTATGGGGGAATCACCTCGTTTCTTTTAAAACGTTTTTAAAAGCAGTTGACAGTAGCCACTGACTACCACAGTGTGAAAAAAATACTATAGAAGTCAATGGCTACCGGCAACTGTCAGGTTACCAACATTCTTCAAAATATCTTTTGTGCTCAACGGAAGAAAGAAAATCAGATTTGGAACAACTAGAGAGTAAATGTAGAGAAATTAATAATAGGGTATTTGTTACAGATATGTTAAAATTTTAAAAAAAAAATATATATATAAAAAAAAGTTTTAGTTTGTATAATAAAAGTCAGTGAAGTCCAAGAACATCACACGGGTTTTCAGAATTGATCTCAGAATTGTCATGTTTGGCTGAACTATCCCTTTAAGGCTTTTCTGTATTCAGTGTCCCATGATAAACCACATCTGGAGTAGTTGGAATTAATTCAATGGAGACCATAATTGTGATATCACTGCTTAATCCAGTAAAGTTTTTTAGTAAAACCCCTGATACTTGTCTCTGTACTTTCATTATCCTCCAAGGGACCATTTGTAAGCCACTGAATCTACATCACCATTTTATAATTCCATGAATAAACTTGCAGAGAACATCTAATCCCCACTGCAATGGAGAACCTGCAAGGGAAGGAAGCTTGGCTGTTTGCCAGCCTCTGCAGAACAGACCTCGCAGCATTTTCTGCTGTAATAATGAAACCGTATATCACCCTGAAATCAAGAACAAACTGCTGGCAATAGCCCAAAACATTACTATTCTCTCTAGTACAACTTGTGCAGACTGTAATTATTATCCATGCTACAGTAGTGATTACACAGCAAACACAAAACATTTGAACAGCTCTTCAGTGTGGTATTCTGGTTGCAACTAGGTATGTTGCATTGAGTACCTAAACTCATTTTTTAACTTGTCACAAATTTTTAAAATAATGTAACCAAAATAAAACAATTAAGAATAGCATATGAACCAGCTCAAACTGAAACTTTTGGGAGACTTACAAGTTATATTTATGTAATAATAATAATAATAACACAATCAGTAAAAAAAGGGAAAAAATGGACAGTTGGGCATATGATGTCTGCCGTTCCTCCGCCCCAGACAATTTGATCCACCACATGCCGATAGTGCAGCGGACCCTCGTGAGCCATTTCCTTCACATGTTGCTAACGGTTTTCCACCGACACGACTGGCCTTTTGAAGTCCCTTTTAAGAGCACAATTATTCCCCCTTCCAGACAGTACACTCACTTCTCACCTTTTTAATAAGCCACTCATAGACAAGTGTTTGCCTCTTTTGCTCGCTCTCGCTTTCTTACTTATTTCCCTAGAAGCCTAAGTGCTCCCATAAATTCCCTGTCACTTGGCTGCAAACACGGTTGCCCCCTCACCAGGTTGATTCTCCTTCTAGTTTGGAGTCACTAGAAGGGGCCTCCACACTTTGATTTTCAATGAGTCAGGTGTGACTGAATATAAAAGCAGCCATTAGAGGGAAGGAGACTTGGCTGGAAAGTCCCAAAGCTGCATTAAGAGAGTTCACTAATAGTGAACTCACCAGTTCACTGTGTTCTTCTATTTACAGTGTGTTCAAGAAAGAGAATGACAGCAGATCTGGGAACGATATCATTAATACTATTATCCCATCTGTTTTGATATGCAATTACTACATCTGGATCCATTAAGGCGTATCAGATTGTGATGGCGATGGAGGTTTGGGGAACTCATGCAGTCGTTCTGAAGGCGAAATGCATCTGCAAATACAGAGAAATGTAATTCAAGTTATTACATGCCATATTCATCATTATCATCATACAGTTCACAAATGCCAGTCTCCAAATTTAGCTGAATTCACATCTACTTCATTGTATTTATTACATATAGGACATGGTCACTTCTGGTATTTATGCTTCTGAAGGCATTTTTAAACAAACACATTAAATTTTTCATTCCTTGCAACGTAGGCCAAATACAGCATGAAAATCTCAGGATAAAATGGAACAATGTAAATAGATTTTACTTTTAATCTGAATTATATTTGAAGAGTTCAGATACAAAAGCCTCTAAATTCCATCTGAAATTTTCTTCTAAGATGAGCATTTTCTCAGGCTCCTATGTTTATGTTCAGTTATTTTGCTTTAACAGCAATGAAAATAACCTATTAATTGCCATTAAGGTGAAAATACTGAACCAACACATAGGAGCCTGAGAAAAATGCTCATTTTAGAAGAAAAATTCAAACAGCACTTAGTGGCTTTTGCATCTGAACTCTTCATTTTATTAACTGATTCTAATTTGTAGTATAGCTTACTTTTGACTTATTCTTAAGAACTTTTCTAAGGAATATTGGTCAACAGCACCATCTAGCTGAGACAACGCTTACTTTGGTGTACAACAGTAAGGGTCCAGAGAAGAGGTGGGATGCGAGGGATTATTCAAGATCATTTCTTGATAGGAAATGAATAACAGCTGAAAGTCTTAAAATTAAGTAAACAGTTTTTGCACCACAGAGTTCTAAACCTATAAACCCGCTACTGGTATTTCTGCCATGGCAGGCACTTCAGTGTTTAGTGCTCTAATGTGGTGTCTATTTGGTTGAATTAGATGGTATTTTCTATGAACAAAGTTAGAAAGTGACATTTTAAAGTGGTAATCCCACAGGGTAAAGTGGTGACATTACTCAGAATTCAGTTGGCATGACATCTAAGAACATTCTGCTGAGTGAGTGAGATGGACTATTGTCTCTGGGTAGGCCTTCAGGCGCTGATAGTTGTTCTCCTTGCCAAAATGGCATCTAGAAACATTGACAGCAGCCTTCATCAAAGCAGTAATTTTTTTAAATTACTCACAGGAAATGGAACTCACATGCTGGCCTGTGTTGTTTCTGTGTTTTCTCTGAGAGAACTATAAAAGGGAGACATCAACTATGAAATTCTTCCATTTGTACAGCATTACTTTTACAGCTTCATGAGATGTTTTCAAATACATTTATTCATTTAGCTGACGCTTTTATCCAAAGCGACTTACAATTGCTATATATGTCAGAGGTCGCACGCCTCTGGAGCAACTAGGGGTTAAGTGTCTTGCTCAGGGACACATTGGTGTCTCACAGTGGATTCGAACCCGGGTCTCTCACACCAAAGGCATGTGTCTTATCCACTGCGCCATCACCACCACCCAAATAGTTTTATAAAGCATGATGTGCAACTAATTATCAATACTGATAAGAACCCTACAGTGCTATTAAAACAATGCCATTACATTAACTTTATTGAATTGGTGACACCTTACAATAATGCCGCATTTATAAATATTAGTTAACAAATTAGCTCACAATATCTTTTTACAGCATTTATTAATGTTTGTTAATATTAGTCGATACAAATACAATTGTTCTTTGCTCAATTACATCTTATTGTAAAAATGTATTAGTAAATTTTAAACATAAGAAATAATGTATTGTTCATGTAACTAATTTAGTCAACTAATGAAATTGTATTTTAAAGTGTTGCCACAGAACTGTTAGTCATAAGGTTTAAGGGCTAATTTGAATTCACAGCAAGATTACTGACGCACTGCAGAATTGCCATTTGCCATGAAATTGAAGCCAGGGCTGAGCTCTTCCTGCCTCTGGGAAGCTGTATTCACATTTGTATAGAATACAAATTATGAATCAATAGCCGGAAAGCATTTTGTTCCACAAAATGTTCTTATAAGCCAAGAACAACCTGTAATATTTATACATTATTTAAACTACGCTACAATGACATAACTCACTCCTAATCCCAATATTATTTAATTTGTTTTGTGCTTCATTGAAGCCAAATAAGAACCAATTAAGAAGTTTATTAACTATGCAAAAAATACAACAGCCAACAGCATGTTGTCTGACTCAATCACATTGACACAAATACATTACAAAAAACAATTCAATTGACTATCAACTGATAATGAAATATGACAAGTGCTCAATAACAATATCATGGTCATTCAACAGGGCAGTTATTTTTGCATTAAAATTTTCTCTTCAGAAACTTAAGTTATCAGATATTTATTGAACAATTTCTGATGCAATTCGGACTAAATGGCAAATGTGTTTTGTATTTTTTGAACTTGTTTAGTAATGCAATGGCACTCAGCAAGCAACTGTAATGCATAAAAAAACAAAAAGCAAACATGGCACACAATAGTGTTATTTCTAGGTAATGGGACACTCAATACTTAATACAAAACTCTGCTATATTTTCTATGAAAGCAATTACTCCTTATAAACAAGTTTATATCATATGCGTCCCTCAAATTACATTCAAAAGCTACAACACCGTATAAAACCAGGTAACGAGCTAGGCTTTAGTGCATAGATAAAATGACATCTACACCATGCTCTACAGGTGAATAGCATGTTTTCAAGTGCTACTATATATTTCTTAACACTTACAACAGTTTAGGTGTCAAAAATCCTTCGTATGGCCCACATTTCAGCAACTCCTAAAGTGGGGAAGTGTGTTTATCCCTACACTGATGTAGCACACGTACAATGAATGTTTAACAAATTCCATTTCATCCTTTCCAATCCTTATTTGTTGTAAAACCCACAACTACACTGAAGTGCTGAGGCTAACTCACCCCTCACTGCGTCACTGAATTCTTTAGTACACTACTAACTACAGTAATTGTTTAACATGCAGTGACTTCATTACTATTACAGACAACATATTTAGGATGCGCAACTCTAAAACTAAAATGTTTTAGTGCAGAAAATTGGTTGGACCAAGCATAATGCAAAAGAAATGTTGTGCAGCTTCATATGTTATGGCCTCCAAAATATTACCAGGGGCTTTAAAAATGAGTAGAGGCACATGGACACAACCCATCAGGTGTCCTAGAAATGGCAGGTTAATGCTGGCATCAAAGAAAAACTGTCTACTGACTAAGAAAAGTGCATTTGCCCATTGACATTTTGTCAAAGCACCTACCCTGAAAAAGTGGAGAATTCAACACTACTGAAAAAGGTCGCAAATGTCCTAGAACAAACATCGAGCCACTTGACTTTTCACAGCATGCAGATACTACAGGTGGCTGCACTACACAACAACAGAAAAAGACAGAAAACTGGTTGTAAAAGGTGCATTGCAATGGACTGCTATGCAGGCAAACACACTTTGTGCTTTGTTTGTGCATTCTACCCCAATGCAAACTGACAAATAATTGTCTCACAACAGGATCAAATACTGATTTTGTTTTTTAACAATGTACAAAAATAGAACAAATATCAAAACAGATTTCAGAAGATGGTTGACTGTAGATTGTGTTTCTTTGTCTGGCACTGTGTGAGCTGAGAGATTGTGCGCACATCAATTGTTTTCCCCTTTTCGTAAATTATTCAAGTTCGCTATACATTTCCAAAATATCAGGGGTAAGCCAATAGTGATTTCAATTGGTGCTTGACTACATGTGTCATTCTGATTGATGGTTTCTGGACTTTAGTTCTCAGATGAATATCCTTTGATCACTGTTTTTTGGCTGTTCATGAACAACTGCCATACTGGCTCGTTCATTTGGCCTCGGATGGCATTTTGCACATTACAAGTATCTGCTTCAAAGCCTTTTGCACATCTTCATCCATCTGGCCCTAAAAAGAAAGGTTAGAGAGTTTAAAAGTGATATTCAAAACTAAGAGAAAAAAAACACAAATAATAAGTTAACAGTATATAGATAGAAGCAAACTCAAAAGAATAACTTGTTGATATGTGCACACTATAATATGAACTGATTGTAAATAAATACAGACCTGGACAGCATAAAGAAGGTGCATCCGGTAGACTGAGACAATTTCATTGTGACGTTTCTTAGACTCCTATTGTGAAAAGAAAGCAACTCCTTTGAATATGTTTGGAAAGCCATTTTGAACATATGTTATGCTCATGCGATTCCAGTTTTCATTTTCTCTGTTTATAACACAATCCTGTTCAAAATGTTTGGGGTCTGTAACATTCCTTTTAAACAAATGAATACTTATATTTAGCAAGGATGCATTAAAATGATCAAAAGTAACGTTTTGAACTTTCTGTTTATAGAAAGAATCCTAAAAAAGTAATCATGGTTTTCGCAGAAAAATATTAATATTTATTTAAAGAAATATTACAAGTGCATGATATTATTGTTTTTACTGTATTTTTAAATAGATGAGGCCTTGGTGAGCATAAGAGTCTTCTTAAAAATCATTACAAAATTTAACCATCCCCAAACTTTTGAACAGTTCACTTGTTATATTACTTATAAGAAACTGAAGATTAGATGCCTTGCTAATTTAAAGCAGAACATGGTTTGTAACATACAGCAAGTTGATATAGCAGTTGTTTGATCTGCTGTTGGAGCGAGTCCACCTGCTGGCTTTGCTGTCTCTTAGGGGTGCTAGTGGTGTACGACAGCTGTGAAAGGCTGTTCAGAGCATCCTTTAACTTCATAACTTCCTTTGAGAGCTCATCAATCTGCAAATAATTAACAAGCACAACACATTAGTTGTTAACATGACACATCCGCATCAGTTGGACAGAAATGTGAGTGGGAGAATCCAAAAATCACCTTTTTATTCTTCTCTCGCTCAGATATCACATGGTTTTCCACCTGCTTCTTCAGCTGGACCACACCCTCCTGAGCCTCCCTGTACTTGGTATTCAATGCACTGCACTCCTGCTCCCTGCTCACTGCCAGCTCCTGTGCTGCTTCTCTCTCATTTCTGGTGTCCTTCACCTCCTGCCAAGCGGCCGTCACCTCCAGAGCCATCTCATCCTGTTTCCTGAGAGCATCCTTCAGTAGGTGGTTCAGGTGACTTATCTCACCCTCCAGCGTCTCCCTCATCTGCTCATATTCCAGTCGGGATAATGAATCATCTGGAGTTACATCCTTAACTGTCAGTCTGTTCTGCAAAGCATCCACCTGCAAGGTCTTCTGGTCGTGCTTCTCTTTAAGAACTTCAACTTCCGACTCCAGGTTCTTGATGGCCTTCCCCAAGGACGCCACAACCTGGGTGTGGTCAGCAATAGCTACAGACGATTGAGCCTGGTTTTCGGCGTCTTGTTTAACCTGGGCTATTTCTTTAAGTGCCGCTTGATGCTTAGCCTCAGTGTCCTTCAATACCTTCTGCATGTCCTTCATCTTGAACGCCAGCTCTTGAATTTTCTGCTCATGCTCCTCCTTGGTGACACAGGCCCCATCTGCCTTGTCCTTAGGCTCTGAAGCTTTGGACTGCAGCTGGTTGCGGGTGACGCTAAGCTCGCTTTTGGCCTCACTGTACGATTTTGAGAGCTCCAAAAGTCGCCGCTGCAGCCCATCGATAATCTCGCCAAGCTCTGCCTTCATCTCCTCAAAGTCTTTGGCAGCAGCCTCCACCGGCACAGTGCCTAGAAGGGCCTCCTGGAGCATCCTGATCTCCTCTTGAGAGTCCTTGTACCTCTCGATCAACAGTGCCTTCTCCTGGTTCATGTTCTCCACCAAAGTGTTGTAGGTGTTCTTCAGTTCTTGACGCTCTTCCGTGGATCGATGGACACTTTTGAGCTGAGCCTGAAGATCCCTTATCAAACAAGCATCTTGCTTTTGCTCCTCGTGCGATACGGCCAACTTTCCCTTCAGTTCTTTGACCTCCTGCTCCAGACAGCTCTTCAAATACTGAAACTTCTGCACCACATTGTCCTCTTGTGTACTCACAGAATCTCCCCTCATCTGTAACTCTTGCAAAGCTTCCTGGCATTTTTTGGTATCTTCACCCGTGCTTTTAGATGCAACTTCAATTTTCTCAAAGTCAGTGTTGAGTTTGGCCTGAAGGGTGCGGTTCTCCATTTTGGACTCTAAAAGTTTGGCCTGCAGATTCTCCAGTGCGTCCCGTAGCAGTCCAATTTCTTTATCCGTACTCAGCCTTGTGTCCTCCTCAATCTCATGTTTGTTTGAGGAACCACTGATGTCCAGAAAAGACAACTCTGAAAGATCCTCTTCGTCACCAGTATGGACATGCACGTCGCTGGAGAGCTCGAAATCAGCACGGGTGGAGTGGTACGAGGCATTAGACTCAATGCTGTTTGGACGGGGACTTCCCTGGCCTTCCTCTCCTTGTGGAGCTGGACGTTTCTGCTCGGTGAGAAAAAATAATGACTTGAGATGCACTTCCTTATTTCCAAATGCTCTTTGCTGTGTGCAATTTCCACCAACCAAACACATTTTGTAAAAATTTCCAAACAGGTTTCCCAGTGTTTACACAGGCCGCCTTAACTCAGAACACTCACTGTTTGAATGGCCTGACATAGCATCATTTTCTCCAAAAGAAGTCATGCTACAAAGATTAAACTGAAAACTGATTTAACTGAAAAATCACGTCATCTGTAAGGTGTTTTTGAAAATCTAAATTTTTATGGTGAGTTACCTTTATTATTTGGGCAAGTTGCTGGTTTTCCAGGGAGAGAGAGGCTATCTTTGCTTGCAGTGCTGCAATCAACATTGAATCTGGGTTCCCAGAGTGCTCCATCTGTTTCAAAACAGGAGGACAACAAGATATTTTTTTACAACATATTCTTTTTTGTTGGGCCTTGGACACCAAAAATTCTACAAACTGATCTGTTACTACACAAAATGTCCCTAACATAAGTGGCTGTTTTGAAGATCATTAATGAACACAAGAATCAGTGTCTCTGGGCTTCTATGCTTACTCAGGACTCTGTAAGGTCACATAAAAAAGACCCAAAGTTGTGTGTCATCAGTTAAAACTCAAACATGATGTGCAAACTTAAAACTCATCCACAAGTTCGAGTCCAAAATCGGTGGTGTGGAAGAGAGGTCTGCTTTTGTGTCCCCTAAAGCAAGGTCCTTCACCTGGCCAGGGCCAGTAAAAATGCAGCTGTTAAAGTGGGTTCCAGAGAGCAAAAGTGGCTGAAGATCAAAGCAGCTGCCACATGAAGGAATATTAAAGGACTGTGCGGTACTCGCCTTGGGCTCAGTCTGCTCCACAATCTGCTTTAGATCTTCAATGGTCTCAAGGAGCATGCTTTTTTCCTCATGCAATTTTTCGATCTCTTCCTTCAGTACAGCACTTTTCAGCTCCTCCTCTCCCTCAACAAACAGGAAACGAAGAATACCCAGTTAATCATGTCATTGAATAATGAACAAAAAGTAACAGCAACATGGCTATGGATTAGCTAACACAAAACCTAAAATGCTGCATTTCAAATGGTACGTATAAATGTTTGGTAGGCAGCAAAAATAAAATAAAAATAAAATAATGATAATAATATAGGCCTATACACACACAAATCACATAACAATTACTTATTAATTAATGATTAATAAATAATACTTATCTTTTTTACAATGTTTTTAGCTATAAAAAATATTTAAAAAAAATGTTCCTTTAAAATGTAACTAAACTTTATTTTTGGTAGTTACAAAAATTATTTTTATATTCTTGTAATTTACATTAGTATAACAATCAATATTATAATTAATGATAATAATAAATATACTTAATACACTAAATTTTATATACTTAATTTATACTTTTTTTACTCATCTTACTAATACTAAAACTCCTTAACACTTCACTATTTTACCTTGTAATTGAATCTTTTGGATGAATCGCTTTTGCTGGACAAAGGAGTTTCAGTTGGAGTAAAATATGGTGGTGAGATGATACCAGCCGACTAAAAAAATAAGACAAGGTAAAGCTTAAGGACAGTATGGACACAGAAAAATGGTTACTTATCAGCTGTAGATTCAGAAGTCATCAAATGAATAATTGCATCTAAGTCTTATAGAGAGTGCAGAGATCACAGATTCAGCATTATGTGCCTTTACCTGAATTGGGCTAATGGGAGGAGGAGGTGCTTTTCTCTTTTTGGGAGTGGAGCTTCTGTCCTCATTTAACTTTTGACCATGCTGAGATTGTGTGCATGATAAGCAGAGTGGCAAAAAGAGAGAGGAAGACGAAGTAAAGTGTTTAAGTTGTTAGTGAAATAAACACTGCATACTTAGTTTGGAAAAAGAAAACTATCACCACAGCGTGAGGCAAACGCCGGTGCATATTTCTAACAGTGCATTGCGGGATTGTTTGTCAAATGTGAGAAAGGAATATTCAATCAACAATCCTGGCTTGAGGTTGACACTACTGTTACTAGTGAACTAAGCATTCAGTTAAAATGTGAATTTTAAGCATCTACGGAGAACCTTTGCATTTTCTGTCAAGTGTCAATCAGAAAATGTGGAAAACCATCACGTCTGAGGTGATAAAAATAAATGAAATGAAAATGAACTTGCTTACCTGAGGGGTTCTCGCTGAACTCTTATCTGCTCATACAAAGATACAGGAGGGGAAAACGTGGAGTGGGGGGTCATGATGGGAAAAATTAAAATGGCATGTCATTGCTGGTGCAAACATTAATCATGCTGTCCTAATATTTCCTTGTTTCATTATTTCACAAACACATCTGAGAAATTCTGCTAAAATATTGATTAACTCTCTCTTTCACTCCCTGGACATGTGTGGAAGCAAGAGGCATTTTCAAAAACGCCACTAGATAGCAATGTTGAGCTAAAAAGCTCTAAAGGCCACAGAAAGGAAAACATTCAAGATGACAATAATATCAACTGGTTTCTTTTATTTAATACTACTGGGAGGAAAACAATGAGGTTGTAAATCCCAGACTTTCCTCTATCCCAGTGAATATTTGTAAATTGAACAACAACTGGTTTGTGGTTACAGCCAAATCGCAGTTGTGATGATGTGATATTCAGTAGGCTACAACAGCACTAGCTCTTGCAAAATTGGTTAAACCACAGATCTGGCAATAGTATGTGAAGAAATGTTACTGTTATTATTGTTCAGTTTTGAGTGGAGTGTCATTTGGTTATTATAGAACAGCAACACATTATATATAATGTCCATGCTACATATAACAGCAATAGCAATAACTATATGGAATTGCATAATGACCAATGGTATTTTAATCATAATTTGGAATGTGAGCTTTACAACCAAATTGTGTTAATTGGCATCACATTGGCATTCATGAGTTTACCTGACTCAGACTGCGGTCTGTGAAAGGCAGTGTTAAGAGCGGTTCGGACCTCGCTGCTGCCTGACAGTTTGGCGTAATGGAGCACGTCGTGGCCCAACGAGTCCACAATTTGCAGGTCAGCTCCCCTCTGCACCAGCAGCTCGACAGCAGCCGGACAGCTGCTCTCACTGGCCAACATCACTGCAGTTCTGCACGGATAACAGCATGTCACTTCCACTTTCGTTCAAAAGGTTGGTGTCAGAAATTAATCCTTTAATTTGCCAAGGATGCATTATTATTATACTATTTTTTTTTCAAACGTTTGAAATGCATTTAGATAGTGTTCTTTCACTGCATGATTCAGTCTGTTAAAATGCATTTAAAATGATCACAAAATGAAGATTTTGTGCAGAAGATGAAGACGTATACATTTATATCATTTTATATAGCAAATCAATACCATACAAAGAGTGCCGTTTTTTTCCTCCAAAAATCAGCATGATTACATATAGATTTTTTTGGTTTACAACAGTTAGACTAAATAAACAAGAAGTTAATTAAGAGACTTGCATTTTAGACACCATAGTTTTGCCTCTCTGAGCAACATGACAGTGTTTTGTTCCTGAATTAATCAACCATTTAAATGATTCAGTTCAGTCGCAATGACTCACTTATTAACAGTGACTTGCTGACACCTACTGGCGGTTTTCATTTCACATTTAAAGTATCTTTTTTTTTTTTTTTTATAATTTCAAATGAGTATTCAACATTTTATGTCTTAAATATTAAAACATTATTTCTGCATTTGTATCGGCAGGTTAAATGCATTTGTGTCCTACATTAAACAGTGTGTATATATATCTAAATGCCACTTCAGATGAAGTTTCTGTTTCCTCTGCATTGCAAAGGTGAATTTTGTTGATTTAATGTGCCCAAATGTCTTATTTTAAATAACTGATTCCTTTAATTAAAAACATCTAGTTTGAGATTTATAGGCTAATCCCAGGGGTGTCAAACTCAGTTCCTGGAGGGCCACAGCCCTGCAGTTTAGATATAACCCCAATTAAACAAATCTGATCCAGCTAATCTAATCATATAAGATTATTTGAAAACTATATGGTTTGTGTGTTGGAGGAGGGTTGGAACTAAACTCTGCAGGGCTGTGGCCCTCCAGGAACTGAGTTTGACACCCTTGCACTATCCCAGTGCTTGCCTCCCTTCCACTGCTAAAATGTAACCAAGTAATTTTTAAATGAGCTACTTTTTACTTTTACTTGAGTAGATTATTAGACTGGTACTTTTACTTGTACTTAAGTAAAATGTCATTAATGTAATGGTACTTTTACTTGAGTAGAATATTTTCAGACTCTTTCCACCTCTTCAAATTAGAATGATTTCTGAAGGATCATGTGACACTAAAGACTGGAGTAATGAATGCTGAAAATCCAGCTTTGCCATTACAAAAATAAATTACATTTTAAAATATATTAGAATAGAAACTGCTTTTAAATTGTAATAATATTCCACAAGATGGTAAGCATAAGAAACTTCCTTCAAAAACTTGTGAATGGTAGTATACTGTATGTGCATGCTTTAAGATGGATTACGCTATTATACCGCAGTTTTAATGACACTGTTGGCATCCCAATTTAGTTTATTCAGCTCACTTGGCACTTTATGATAGTAGGAGGTAGTTTAAACTGAGAAAAAGTTCTTATCAGCCGTCTCAATATTATGACTGATGTCCAAAACCCTACCTGCCATGTTTGTCTCTTGCATTGATGTCAGCACCCCAGTCCAATAAACTCTGGCCGACCTCTGTGTGTGCATGCTTAGCTGACAAAAGCAGGGGCGTGAAGCCATCCTAAATGAAAAAGAGCTTTGAGTCAACATAGTTTTTCTTCAAATACCATCTTATGCATGTTAAGAGGCCATGTTATAGTAATAGACAGTACATTAGACAGAACTGGCTTTAAACGAGACATTTATCATCAAAATGTATTACAGCTTTAGACAACTAATGTCAACGGAGGTATAACCTGATGCATTAAGTTCTACATGATAGTAGTGCACTTTGGTGGTCATTTCCCCTTTTCATTCCCAAATTTCCTTGGGCAAACAATACTATGACAGAGAAAGGAAGAGCTCAATGCTCCCCACCAGTGACCCCAAAGGTCACAGGTGTTCTGCCAATAATTCCAGATTGAGAGAAACTGACACCTCATCAAAAGCACATTTAGGGTGAGCTAATTGGTAATGTCTTAAATTCTGCGTACATTATGCTATATTTGAATAATTTATAAAGAAAAACAAGAGTTTTTTTTTTCTTCAGGAAGCAAGAGGTGCATATCCAGACTTTCTATGTAAGCTCACATAGAAAGGTGCCGTTTTTCTCCGGAAAGTGTGAGAAATCTGACACTGTGTTGGTGCTAATTTATGGTACAAACACAACCATTATTTCATAATCTTATTTTTAAGATTGTGCGTGTTGGAGATACACCAAAAAGGTTTAAAGACCTTTTAGATGCTTTTCGCTTTTCTTAGCTGGCAAATGATTAGTCATTGCAGTCCAGGGGATGTTTTGTGCTCATATGGCATTAAGAGGAGAAAATTAAATGATTTAGTACAATCCTATGCGCTGACTGGTTTCTACCCTGGCATGTACTGAAGAGCCAGAACGAGATTAAATTTAACAAGATAACATTTAAGACATCTGGAAGGTCAGCGCTCAGCCCAACAGGTCAGGGAATAATATAATTGCAATTTGAACTAAGAAGAACATTTGTGCGCCCAATATTTGGGTTATAAAACATAAAATGATTACCAATTTTGTAGCAATTACACATCACATCAAGGTGTTTTAAGTCACATTTTTTGTACATTCTAAAAGTGACCTTTAAGTCAATTGACATTTTGTAGACAAATTGTTGTGAAAACATAATTGTTCAACATTTTTTCACAAGCCCAAGCCACATCTCTCCACACAGCAAAAAATCCCAATTAATTAGTTTATAACTGCACCAGCACTGATAAACACAGCACAAGTCTGCTGTGGAGAAAGTTTTATAAAATATACCTCAAGGGTATATTCACAACCATGCCAATTTTTTAATGTCTAAGTCACTGTAATAAACATTAGGATAATTGTATCAGAAATGATTGGTTAGTTTACATAATGAGGAATATACATTCATCAGTCTTAACTTAAAACAGGTTTTCAGATAACATTGCATCCAACAAACCAAGATGTTGCCATGCTATTGTGCTCAAAGAAAGTGACCACCCTAAATACTAAGTATAAGTTCTTCCAGGCATGATATTATAAACTATTCATATGAACTTACACCCTCAGAAAAAATAAATAAATAAATCGTACCTTATTTGCAGAGCTGGGTTGTAACTGATTACATTTAATATGGATTACGTAATCAGATTACAAAAAAATACATTCTTGTAATTAGATTAAATTACATTTGGAAAATATTTGGAATCAGCCTACAGTTACTTTATTACTGATTACATATTCACACAATAACAATAAATTATTCATAATTGATTGATTCTCCCTAATTTTTCCTTTAATCTGTAAATTTTTATTTTTTTTAAATAACCTACCACTAATACACATTCCGAAAGTCTTCCACTTTTGTGTGCATTCACACAAAGACCAGTCACTAGTCAGGTGGTTATCATTACACAGCAAATTGAAAGGCCACACAGCATTTGACAACTGGAATTACAATTTTTTCTTCTTCTCAGGATTTCAACATTGCATCAACTACTGATGAACATTCATTTTTATTTGAATTATCACTAAGTAGGTTATTTAACCATGCATGTCTTTGGAAGGCTTTTGTCTTTCAAACACATTAAAATGAAATATTCACTTTATTTCTTACAAATATAATGCAGGGAAAAGTTTTTTCAGCCAAACGCATTTGCAGTGTTAAAAGTTATTAATTCCCAAAGAGTTGAATTAACAATCTACAGTGTTAAACAGTACTCATGTTCAGTGTTGTTATATGGTGTAATAGAGTGGGGGAACTATGATGTCACTTTGTAGGCAGACCGGCTGTTAGCATGAAACTGGTTCCCTCGACAAAAAGACAATAGGATTTTTCCATAGGCTTTTGGATTATCGCAAAAATAAGTTCTGTGTTCAATCATAGTTCATGAAACTTACACGTTTTGTCCATCAAGATAATCTTCACAAAATAATACAACTTTGATGAATTTTGAAGCCTAAATAAAAGCGCCAGAACTGAAAAGCTAAACTTAGGCTATAAAAAAACTACAGCACCACGGTCGCTCGCCTTCAACGTCACCACCACTGCGCTGCCGACAACTTTTCAAACTTATTTTTAAAATGTTCAGTGAAATGCATTTACTCTGTATATGAATTTTAATCCACGCTACATGAACCTTTTCATATAAACTGAAAACTAGAGCCAAACTAAAACTGAAATGAAACATTAGTAATAATTAGTATAATGAATAAATGAAATAATCTTAACTAAAGGACATTTAAAGCACATACTTCTGTACATTTCAAATAAGGTGCATTAAACGTCAATAAATCCTTGATTAATATGAATATTTTAATTAAAAACATATCCCCACATATTTAATCTTTTAAATCACAGCAGAGTGAGCGAGTGTTTGGATATGGTAAGATAAGAAACTTATTTTAGTGAACAAAGTACCACATTTCAGCTCATTTTGTTAGGGTGGTTACACAAAAAAATTTTTATCCTTGCTTCTAGGAAATCCTCAATCTATATGCTTTCTAACAGCTTCATGTGGCCGTAAACATTTAATTTTAACGTGGCTTTAAGCACTATGCATCATTAAAGTTTCACTTTCACCAAGTAAAGCTGGCAGGTGTTTACATATAATAATCGTAATACGAGTTTACATTATGGTACGAACCCAGAGTCTCCGCATCAGTAAGCGATAAAACGTCTCCATTTACTATTGTAACCTCGGTTACTTGAGAGTGAGAACGAGCCATCACGGAGACATTTCTCCATTATAGGAACTCCTCCCCTTCAACCTTTCCTGAAATCCTAAATGACTGGCCAATTGTTGCGAAGTATGCAATCGTATGCAAATACTGACGAGCTTGAGAGGCAGTATAAAATGCAGTGCCCGCAACAATTACGTCAGAATCTGATAGTGAACGCCTGCAAAGCATATATCCTGAATAGACATACCTTTCGACCATGCCCAGGAGGAAGCGATAGCCCTTGTTGAGTGAGCCCTAATATGCAAAGGGCATTCCAAACCTCAATGTAAATCCTCAAAGCCCTGACGGGGCACACCGAAGTCTGAGCGTCCGCATCACGCGAGGTCGATGACTCAGAAGACAGGGCAGACAATGAAACATTTTGCGTTCTGAAGGGGGTAGATAGTGATTTATGCATGCAGCCTGGTCTCGGCCGGAGAGTGACGCTGCAGTCACCAGGTCCAAAGCAGTCGAATACAGTCGCTGTCCACAGAAAAAATGTGTAAATCCCCTATGCGCTTAGCCAAAGCAAGGGCAAGAAGAAGTGCAGCTTTGAGAGATAGCTCCTTCAAATCAACGGATGCTAAAAGCTCGAATGGTGGCTGTGAAAGAGTTCTTAACACCACCCCTAGGTCCCAGGGCGGGACTGAAGGCGGACGCGGGGGATGCAATCTCCTCACTCCCTTAAGAAAACTCACCACCAGCACGTGCCTACCGATCGATTGCCCGCCTAGCGGGGAACGAAACGAGGCAATAGCTGCCACATAGACTTTCAGTGTTGATGGTAGAGATCCACTATCCAGTCTGTACTGTAGAAAACGCAGAACATCCGACACGCAGCAAGTAGCCGGGTCGATATGAACATCACAGCACCATTTCACAAACACTCCCCATTTCAGAGCAAACAAACGCCTCGTAGAGGGTGTCCGTGCCTCTGAGAGCGTGTCGAGCACACGAGAATACCTCTGATATCCCCGAAGCAGCCACACATGAAGGCTCCACTCCGGGTTCGGGTCCCACACCGAGCAGTTCACCTGAGATAGCAGATCCTACTTGATGGGGATCGGCCAGGGCAGTGCCACCAGCAGCTCTGTCAGGTCCGTGAACCTAGGCTGGTTCAGCCAGTTCGGGGCGATGAGTATCACTGAAGCCCCCTCCTCCCTGATCTTGCAGAACACCAGTGGCAATATCTTGATCGGAGGAAAAGCATTCAGCCTGGTTGCTGGCCAGTGCAATGTCAGAGCGTCACCTTCCAGCGGGGAGTGAGACAGGGAGAAGAACAGCTGGCAGTGCGCATTCTCGCTCGTAGCAAACAGATCCACCTCCGCACTCCCGTAGTGGGTCCAAATCATCCGAACCGACTCAGGGTGCAACCTCCACTCTCCTTGAGGAATCCCCTTCCTCGAAAGCATGTCCTCCCCGTGGTTCAGGAGACCGGGGATGTGAACTGCTCTGATGTGACGGTCCGCCCATAGCAGGAGATTCGCTGCCTGCTTGTACAGAGGCCTGGAGCGTACGCCTCCTTGGCGATTTATGTACGAGACCACAGACATGTTGTCCCCGCCCTCCAGGGACTGCAAGAGCTTGGCCTGGAATACTTGAAGCACCGCCATAGTGTGCAGGGCGGAGGCTCACTCTCCAGCCGAGGAGTCCACCGTCTCTGAGGCTGAAATGGACATAGAGTCCTCCTCGCCTTCCTGGCCGAAGGAAACAAAGTCCACGACGGACGGAGGTGGTTGGAAACAATCATCAGAGGAGGAGACAGGGATAGAGGTGACAGTTGAGAACGGTGGCTTCGTGCCAAATCGTCGCTTTCACCTTTGGGTGGGGGAGGGGGCCCACCAGCGGCTCGCTGACAGCAGTGGGTCTCACCCCAAGGAGGCCACGGGCCACATTCTGGCGAGTCCTCAGCACGCGCATCGGCAGGTCTGCACAATGCATGTAGTCAGACTCCTCCAGAGCCGCCTCCGCGTGGGCCAGGCCCAGGTAGGTGATGCAGTGGTCGTGGCTATCCACCGGGTCGATTAGTCCCGCGTAAATACGGCAGTAGGACGTCATCTTCTAACAGGAATCAGTCGTGAAGGAAAAGATTCTAATGTAATTGTCACGGGCACCGCATTTTATACTGCCTCTCAAGCTTGTCAGTATTTGCATGCGATTGCATACTTCACGACAATTGGCCAGTCATTTGGACTGCGTGAGCCAATAGGACTTCAGGAAAGGTTGAAGGGAAGGAGTTCCCATAATGGAGAAATGTCTCTGTGATGTCTCATGATAGCTCGAGAGGGAACGAGCATCTTCCATCCGAAGACTTGTGTTGCATTTCGGGGCAAAGCAAAAAAAACATTGTCGAACAACAATATAAATGCGAGAAACTATTCATAGGTTATTCTAAAATTAATTGTATTACAAATTAAATTGTATTACAAAAATTTATTGTATTACAAATTATACTACAACTGGAAAATAATGTAAATTGATAAACTGTTTGGCGTGATGATGTTGAATGTCTCCAACGTCATCACGCCAAACAGTTTATCAATTTACAGCATTTTCCAGTTGTAGTATAATTTGTAATACAATTAATTTTTGTAATACAATTTAATTTGTAATACAATTAATTAAGCAAGTTAGCATTTCGGGTTTTCGCCTACAAAGTGACATCATAGTTTGTTTAGTTTTTTTACATCATAGTTCCACCACTCTATTTCACTTTAACACTGAAAGTGCGGAATAAAAACCCACCAAATTGTCTGGACTCCGCCCCTCAATGAATGCTGCCTCGCAAAGCACGACGCCATTTTTTCTTCATGCGACCGAGACGGTAAGTTGGATTGCTTTTCTCTTTATAAAATTACACGCGAAGAACATTTTTGTTGATAATTTTACTCAAGATATGACTGGTGGTGAACACATTTAGAAATTACTAACTGCGAGTGCTTTTGTCAGATTTACGGTGTTAAGTTTGTGAGGTGCAAAGATGTAAGGTTAGCCTACAGAAGAGTGTGAAAGATTAAATAACTTTATGAAATAACTAGAATGAAGGATGTAAATAAGTTTATGATTTGACACCCGTATTATAGACAGATCTCAGCATACTCAAAATTAGGGGTAATCACAATTATTTTACCATTATTTTACAGTCCTAATGTAAACTAAATTACTGAAACAAGTGTTTTTTTTTTTTTTTTTTTAATCCTTTTTTCAATAGAATTGGCCCAGACTTGTGTCAAGTGAAGGAAGCTCCTCTCATTAGATTGCAAACTGGGAGTTTGATGACACTGAGTGTGAGTGATGGAAGCCCTTCAAGAAAGGACCAGAAGCTGAAGATGAAGCCAGAATTGTGAGTCGGTTTCATTTATGTTATTCTATGTGCAGTACAAATTTAAAACACACAAATGAATATGAAAAATTAAAGTTTAACTGGGCAGCCACACAATATCTCCTTATGTTCACACCTGGAATTTACTAATGATTCATTTTAAATATCAAAATGCAAAACGATAAATGGTTAGTTGACCCAAAAATGAAAGATTGTCATTTCTCACTCTGTCATTCCAAACCTGCAAGACTTTCATTCATTTTCAAAACACAAATGAAGATATTTTAAATGAAACCCGAGAGATTTCTGTCCTTCCATCGACAGTCTGCACAACTACCACTTTGATGCTTCAAGAAGTTCATAAAGAGATCATAAAAGTAATCCAAATGAATCGCTTTATACAATGATTTTTTTTTTTCACATTTAAACATTGATCAGAGAACATAAACAGAAACAGAAACAGAAAAACAGAAAATTTGGACTAAACCACATGACTAAATCTTTTTGAAGTATGAAAGTGGTAGTTGCATGAACCGTCATTCAAGGGACCGAAATCTTATATTCTATTAAAATATCAATTGTGTTTCAAAACGAACGTCTTGGCTGAGAAAATGAAATTTTCATTTTTGAACTAACCCTGTAATAAAAGAATGTGGCCATATGCGTCTAGTGTTGGTTCACTTGTGCATCACCCAAGATGCATGCTAATGCCAGGTGTGAACAGAGCAACTGTGTGGCTACACAATCAACTTAGCAGAATGGTTCCTCAGAGAGATATTGTTGTCATGAATTTTTTTTTTCTTCAAGAAGCCAAGTTCCTGGCTTCTCCCAAGACCTTCAAAGACCCGATTGACCTCGGAATCAGCTGTAAAGGAGGATGAAACCATCACCACAAGGCTGCAAGGGACCTGGAAAAATGTCCTCCAATCAAACTGAAAAACATCTTCAAAAAGGTACATTTGGACATTTCTGACACTTCCCATTGTCTGCCTCAATATATTGCCAGATGGGTTGTATATGAAAGGCTAATACAAATAAAAATCAATTGGAGAGTTGACCTTGAGTGTTATTTTTGTCTTTAATCTGCAGGCACTAACAAGAAGAACACCTTGATTGCATAGAAGAGACCACACAGCCATACCTGCTCGCTGATGGGACAGTGAGGAACATCATTCATGGATGCTACACAACTGTTGACAAGTATCTTGCTGCAATTTTGTTCAAATCTACCTGTCATTATTTGTTAATGTCAAGGTAAATTTGATGATTTTGTGTGTTTTATTAACTATTTTATGTTTCTGTGCAACACTTAGTGAATGTGACTGACCAATTAACTTCTACACATCTTATGCTTTAAAAGTTGCCCACTTTGACCATTGTTAATTTAACGTTGGAATTTATACATCTGTCTGAAGTCTCTTGATTTTGCCTAATCTTGTACATTAACACCATACAATATCATTTTTATATTTGCACTGAAAAGAATACTCAAAACAACACCAGGAGTGTAAAATTTGAACAACAATTGCAAGCGTAACACTTTACACTCAGTGTAATTTTTCTACATTGTAAGGTGCTATATTAACACTAAATATTCAACACTGCGAACAGTGTTACTTTTAACACCACATAGATTGGTACCATATATGATCTTTAGTAGTGTTAAAATTGACACTTTAAATTTGCACTGCATTTTTTACTGTGATATATGTATTTGAAGTACCCCTGAGATTTTAAGGTAATAACTTAAGTATCACATTTGCATGTTCACAATTCTCTGGCGTTGGTTAGTGGTCACATGACATGCAGGTAAACAAACAGAATATTAATTTTTAAACACTTTTTAAATAAAGTGTTTTATTTTGATGTTATTCCAAAGTGATTTAATAATACATTGATTTAATTAATTATTTGCTTTTCATTAAACACTTACAAACCCCCTGCAGTTCCTTAAAAAACCCAGTTTGGCAAATCTTGACGTAATGTAATGTTTAATGCACTTCATATGGTCAGTAACAATGAATGGAATATTTTCTCTTTTTTCGCATTTTTATATAAATTTGGTAAGATTATCTTATTTAAATCAATGTGATAAACAAGTTAGGTGAAAAGTAATCTAAAAGTCATCAAAAAGCAATCGTTTTATTATATGACCTAAAATGTGTAATGTAATTGATTGGGTCCCTCCAAGTAACTGCCCCATAGGTTTTATCTAAAGGTACAATTTTGGCACATTTTGGCTGACAGTGTATAAATTCACCCTCATTCAACCACACAGTATTCATTTTTTTTCAGGTGTTTTTGTGCGTCATTTGCTATTCATTGAAACTGCATGAAAAAGAGCCCTCAAAACGATACCCTTTTTGTTCGACAGAAAAACATTTAAGTCACAGTGTGAGTTTGCAATGACATGAGCAACGGAAAATGACAGAATTGTCATTTTTGGGTGAATTATCCCTTTTTAAATCCACATTTTTGCAGTGTAAATTAGAAATCTATGCACACACAGCATGCCTTATACTTCTGAGGGTATACGCATCCCATATGCTGCAAGGGAAAATAAGAGGAAAAGTAGCAGTTGTGAGTTTTCTAAATTAGACCCAGTGGCATTTGCTAAACTTTCGGTGGTTCAAGTTTTCTATCCATTTTCCAGCTCAAAGGCAAACTCCAAGATGAGTTTTAATCCGGATAGGAAAGCATCAGTGGATTTGTCTATTGCTAACAGCCTGGTTTTGAAAATAAGGCCCAGTGTTTTCTAAGCGTCCATCAAAAGACCATTATTTGTGCTCGAGCCAGAATGCTATTGCAACATTAGTTGGGCTGTGTTTAATAATTTAGCAGTTAAATTGGGTATTTCCGCATGTTCAAAGCAATGGGCTGAGTGGGCGAGAATCATCAGAAAGGTGCCAAGCTTGCCTCAGAAGATGACGACGGTGGATAATCAGTGACCGAGAGCAGAAGCAGCCTCTGATGCATATCTACTCTGACACTCTCTCTCTCATTCTCATTTCTGTCTGCTGAAGCTCTTCAGTCACAGTAGTCTAAATTAGAGAGCCACAGCTTGAGGGTCCGTTGCCTCCCACACGACCCTCTGTTTTTTAATTTACAGCTTGAGAAGAGAAAAATGCTTTATTTCATTGAAGCTGCAGACATTATGACAATTGTGAATTACAGAATAGGTGATAATGTAAAATTGAAGACAAAGGCTGTTAAAGTAACAGACAAGCACAACGGCTCAAGGAATAGTTCACCCAAAAATTAACAAATTAATATTTTTTCAAATTTTGCTCACCCTCATGCCATCTAAGATTGGAATTGGGACTTGTCACAACACTTTTCTATTGTTGCTCTTTTGTTGTTTTGAATGCTTCTATTGTCCTCATTTGTAAGTCGCTTTGGATAAAAGCATCTGCTAAAATGATTAAATGTAATGGAAATGGAACAGATTTTGAGAAATATTGCAAGACATCACCCGTTCATCATTGAGTCCTCTGCAGTGAATGCAGTAAACGTTTCACCTCACAAGATGTTAACTAATGAAATGAAGTCTTGTGGATTATTGTGATGTTTTTATGAGCTGTTTTGACTCATTCTGACGGCACCCATTCACTGCAGAGGATCCACTGGTGAGCAATGATATAATGCTAAATTTATCCAAATCTGTTCCAATGAAGTAAACTCTGTACGTCTTTGAATGCCTGACGGAGAGTAAATTTTTAGCAGAGTGAACTATTCTTTTAAGTCAAAATTTATATAAAAAATATGTGTAAAAAGAGGCAGGGGAAATCTTTTATGCAAAATGCAAAACTGCATTTTGTTCTGCTAGCGGCAAAAATGGATTAAAAGAAACTTGACTTTAAAGGAAGTTATGCTTCGGTTTTCTAGATAAAGTGGCTCATTATAAATCATTCACATCACAAGCCATCTTTCTTTACCATACATTTTAGAGAGGATGACTTAATGAACATTGTTTAGCTGTTGCCTCTTTCTTCCAGCAGCCCCCCCTGACAGAACATAGCTATTTGATGCAATATTGTCAGCAGCCATATCACCCTGTAGCCCAAGACTGGTTGCCTACTGAAGCTAAGCAGGGTTGAGCCTGGTCAGTACCTGGATGGGAGACCTCCTGGGAAAACTAGGTTGCTGCTGGAAGAGGTGTTAGTGAGGCCAGCAGGGGGTGCTCACCCTGCGGTCTGGGTGGGTCCTAGCGCCCCAGTATAGTGATGGGGACACTATACTGTAAAAAGCACCGTCCTTCGGATGAGACGTTAAACCAAGGTCCTGACTCTCTGTGGTCATAAAAAATCCCAGGATGTCCTTCGAAAAAGAGTAGGGGTGTAACCCCGGCATCCTGGCCAAATTTGCCCATTGGCCTCTGACCATCATGGCCTCCTAAACATCCCCATATCTACTGATTGGCTTCATCACTGTCTCCTCTCCACCAATAAGCTGGTGTGTGGTGGGCGTTCTGGCGCACTATGGCTGCCGTCGCATCATCCAGGTGGATGCTGCACACTGGTGGTGGATGAGGAGATACCCCCCTTACTATGTAAAGCGCTTTGAGTGCCTTGAAAAGCGCTATATAAATGTAACGAATTATTATTATTATTAATATTAGCATGAAATATTTCTCTGGAGTTGCATCAGGGTCGTTCATCCATCCCCGCAGTCAGTCTAATCTCTGGGATAAAAGCACTGTGGGTCTTAACAGAAAACACTGCTATTAAAGGATAACTGTGAATAATTGTGGATTCATTTGTCAATTAATATATACACTAGGGCTGTATACCTTGGAGAACCTGGCGATACGATACATACCTCGATACACAGGTCACGATTCGATACGTACCTCGATACAGAGCTGTCTCGATACGATTTGATACAATGTGACACGATTCGATACGATTCAATAAAAATACATGGGCCAGAGCCAATTAGTTAATGCTGAACACATTTACTCCAGATTCAAGATTCAAGAGTTTTATTTGTCACATACACAATTATACAGAGTATAACCAGCAGTGAAATGTAGGTCAGGTCCGCTCCAAGGACAATGCAATTATAAAGTATACAAATATTAAGAGAAGAAAAGTAGAAAAAAATAAAAAAATAAAATAAAATAAAAGAATAAAATAAAAAGATAGATAAAAAATATAAATATAAATGTGCAGGTCAGTATGTTGTTGACTTAAATAGTACTAAGAGGAATGTGCAAAATAATGTGCAAAAAAGTTGTACAGGGTATATAATAGCAGCAATATGAGGTAGAGAAAAATTATGAATAGCTTATTGATATGGTGATATTTACATGGAGTCAAGTGATGTTATGACACAGAGTTAGAGTTTAGGAGCCTGATGGCCTGGGGGAAGAAGCTCCTCCTAAGTCTCTCAGTTTTTGCCATCAGGCTACGGAAGCGCTTACCAGATGGAAGCAAAGTGAATAGACGGTTACCAGGGTGATTTGAGTCCTTGAAGATTTTAACAGCTCTATTTTTGCAGCGTTTGAGGTAGATGTCCTGCAGAGAGGGGAGAGCAGACCCTGAGATGCGCTCAGCTAAGCGCACAACTCTCTGTATTGCTTTGCAGTCCTGATTGGAGCTGTTTCCATACCACACTGAGATGCACTGAGTCAATACACTTTCTATGGTCCCTGAATAGAAAGTTTTCAGGATTGCTGGTGAGACCCTGAATTTCCTCAGCTGTCGCAGATGGTACAGTCTTTGCCTGGCTTTCTTTACCTGTGTTTGGATGTGTGTAGTCCAAGTCAGGTTCTCGGAGATGTTTACACCGAGGTACTTGAAGCTGCTCACCCTCTCCACAGGGGTCCCACTGATCATAAGAGGAGTGTAGGGCTGCTGCGGTCTCTTCCTGAAGTCCATGATCAGCTCTTTAGTTTTGCTCACATTCAGAGAGAGACAGTTGTCCTGGCACCATGATGTGAGTCTCTCTACCTCGTCCAAGTATGCGGTCTCATCGTTGTTGGAGATGAGGCCCAGAACCACAGAATCATCAGCGAATTTGACAATAGATGTGGAGCTGTGAGAGGACACGCAGTCATGCGTGTAGAGAGAGTAGAGCAGGGGACTCAGGACACAGCCCTGTGGGGCTCCTATGTTCAGAGTGATGGAGTTTGAGGTGAACTGGCCAACTTTCACCACTTGAGGTCTGCCGGTGAGGAAGTCTTGAATCCAGTCACAGAGTGAGGAGTTTAGGCCGAGGTCTGTGAGTTTAGATGCCAGCTTGATGGGGACTATAGTGTTGAAAGCTGAGCTATAGTCAATGAATAGCAGCCTTACATAATTTCCATTGTTGCTATCCAAGTGTGTGAGGGAAGAGTGGAGAACGTGAGAAATGGCATCGTCCGTGGATCTGTTTGGGCGATAGGCAAACTGAAGAGGGTCCAGAGTATCAGGGATGGAGGAGCAAATGTGGCTCTTTACAAGTCTCTCAAAAACCTTCATGACTATAGATGTGAGGGCAACTGGGCGATAGTCATTCAGGCAAGAGGGTTTATTGTTCTTTGGCACAGGGATAATGATGGATTTTTTGAATGAGGTGGGAACCACGGCGGTAGCAAGGGACTCATTAAAGATAGAAGTGAGCAAACCAGCGAGCTGATCGGCGCAGGACCTCAGAACACGGCCGGTTATCCCATCAGGTCCGGCTGCTTTCCTGACGTTCACTTTCTTTAGCGCCCTCCGAACCTCATCCTCCGACACGGTGATTACAGGATCATCGCTGCTCTGCCTGTTGCTTCCAGACGCGCTGGTCGGCAGAAACGCGCCGCCGCCGTTGCCATCGAAGCGGCCGTAGAAGATGTTTAACTCGTCGGCCAGCAACGGATCTGCTCTCACCTCCGCGGAGGATTTGTTTCCGAAGTCACAGATGGTCCTCAGTCCCTGCCACATCCGTTGAGAGTCGTTGAGCTGGAAATGAGACTCAATTCTCTCCCTGTATCTGTGTTTGGCGGCTCTTACTGCGCGTCGGAGAGCATAGCACGATGCTTTGTACTCGCTCGTATTCCCAGACAGAAGAGCCTCATTGTAAGCGGCGGTGCGTGTGTTAACCGCGGCACGGATTGTTCTGTCCACCCACGGTTTCTGATTGGAGAATGTCCTTATCGTTATTGTTTCTGTAGCTTGCTCGGTTAGCGTGTTTACGAAGCTTAATGCTACATCCGTGAACTCGCTGACGTCAGAAGAACTCGCCCGGAACATGTCCCAGTCGACGTCATCAAGCGCCGCCTGCAGCATAGTCTCTGAGTGGGAGGACCAGCGCGTCACTACTCTCTGCACCGGAGGTTCCTGAACGAGCCTTTGTTTGTATCTCGGTGTTAGAAAGATGGCAGCATGGTCCGATTTGCCAAAAGCCGGTAGTGTAGGCATCCTTGAACTGAGTGTAGCAATGATCCAGTGTGTTTGGTCCTCTAGTTGGACAGGATACATGTTGATAAAAGTTCGGCATGACCTGCTTGAGGTTGGCTTTGTTAAAGTCCCCCGCGATGATGAAGGCAGTGTCAGGATGTTTGTTAATGTGGCCGCTGAGCACATCGTGAAGCTTAGACAAAGCCAAGCCAGTGTCCGCCTGTGGTGGAATGTACACAGCAGTACACTTGGTTTTCAACAAACAGAACTCTGCATTTTTCTTCAATTTATTGAAGACAAAAGTGCATTATAACAAAGTGCATTTTGCTTAAATATTTGCAACTTTAAGTGCTCTGATTAATTGTACACAAATTGTATTAATCTGGAAATTACCACAAGTCAACATTTAACTTTCCAAGGGTACAGTCTGAGCTCACACAAGTACAAAATCTTCTTCTTATTATTCTTAACTTCTTATTAAATCTTCTTATAGTTCTTTTTTGTGACACCATGTACTGCCATAACATATTTCACTATGAAATCACTTAAATGCTACATCTTGCTTTAACATTTTCCATGAGTTTTTTGAAACTCGCGGGCGCCGCTGCGCCCCCTAATGGCCGGGCGGAGTATCGATACTAAGGGCTAGAATATCGATACTGTATCTTTTTTTATTATATCGGTATGTATCTAAGAATCGATATTTTGAGCACACCCCTAATATACACTGCAGGGAAAGCTCCAAATATCCAAAGAATGTTGAATAAGAATAATTTGTATACTTCTTATAGATGGCCAGATAAGGCAGATGCATATTAATGAATTCCTGACATAGAGGGGTAAATAAGGTCAGCACGATGGGCAATAGATTAAAAAACACTTGAGTTTTAGCATTGTGATTGTTTCACTTAACAAGAAACTTTTTAACAAAACACTGAGGTATAAAAAGTCTGGATTTGCCTGACTGCCAATATTTTTCTGCTGTTTTGAAGTATTTCAGTTACTTAAAACTAATATATATATATATATATATATATATATATATATATATATATATATAGAATGATTGTTAAAAGTTCAAATGAATGGCAGATGCTAACACTAACCATCCACATATGTTTATGCTAAATTTGGGTCAGTGAAAAATAAAACTGGATGGATTTAAACAAGATTTGTACAGAATGTTTAATATATTTACAAATTCTAAGAGAACAAATAGGAGTGTATTTAATGTAAAACTTTTTTTATATGTATACATATTATACATTTTAAATACTTAATAAATATTACTGTATAATAAATTATTAAATATTAATTGATATTTATAATTAATTTATTAACACTCTCAATATACATTTTTATGGTAATACAAATGTTTCTTTTACCAAAATATGCTACATAGTTTGTTGTTGTCGTCTGAGTTCAGAAAATAAAATTCCTACTACCTGTAAATAAAGAAAACAAATTCTTTTTGTATTACTAGTCAGTGCTCTTGTCATTACTCAGACAGAAGCCATTTAAAAGCAGCATTGTGAGACTCTCAGAGGAATAAAAGAAAACACATTGTAGAAGAAAAACTAAAAAGACAAGAGCAGAGCAGAAAAACTACTTCGGACAAGCAATCTCCAAGTAACAGGGACCTCAAGTGTGCCATTGGGATTTTAATCAATGTAGCCGAACACTGATTCAAACCCACAGAGAACAGAGTCTTTGAGGAGTTGTGTTTGACAATGCACATGTCTGAGGTAGGCCACAAGCAGTTCTGAGATGCAGCAAAACACATGGAGAGAAAGACAGGAAAGTCATTTTCTCAGCAGTTCAGATACCCTAAGACTTATACATACCGAATCCTTAACATTGACGTGACACTTGTGCCCGCACAGAAGCTGAACTATCACAGTGTCTCCGCTGGCAGCTAAAGAAGAAAGAAAGAGTACAGATAATCAGAAGCAGTTCTTTATCCCCACAGAGACACAAACAAGAGTTTAACAGCTGGCCAACAAACGCCTTAAAGAGTAATTACAGTGAACACTTCAAGCTTTCCCACAGAGACCAAAACCAGGCTCATAGTGTGTGACAGCACTTATTTCCTAGTAATTATTAGCGACCCCTTTAAAAATTACACTGTGTCGCATTTCTCAAGCAATCACGGCCTTTATTCTCATGCGGCAGATGGCCATTAATGCATACTCCCATCATCTGAAGGATTTCTCTGTTTTGTAGTCTGTATGAAACCATGTTTTGCTTCTTGTTTTTCATCGTGGGATAAATGACATCCTGCCAACAGACTTCTGACCTCCAGGTGGCTGAAAGCTCCTCGCTCTTCGTGGCCTATCCCTCGCCGGTTAAATCCATAACAGCTGGCATAAGGCTCAATCATCAACAAACATGCTGTCAATTTTTTCCCCCTACACCCCACTTTTTCTATAGAGAGTGAAATGGGCTTGTTAGGGAGCAATTTTCTGAGCAAAGAGTCTCTCCATAAATAAAAACATGTTTTTTTGAGTGTGTGTGTTTGCCGTCTACACCTGGCAATTTGGTACAAATGGTCCACAATAGCATTCTGTGCTTGGGAATAGAGTGGTGGCAGCAAAGTCGTGGGGTTAATGTTTGGAAGTGCACATTTACAGCACAATACCACTCCATTACAGCACAAACAATCAATCCTCAAAGAGGTCTATTAATCAAAAATAATAAAAGAGAACAAGTTATACTGAAGATAAAGCCTGTTGCTTGTCCTTGAATGGCTCCTCTCAGTTTTCCGCTAAGTGTTAAAGTAAACCTCACCTGCGTGATGGAGAGCTGTCCTCCCTGAGCTGTCTGGCGTATCCACCACACACTTAGTCTGTAGAAGGAAGCACATTAAATTATTTCTTCAAACACTTCATCTAAAACCACCATGACATGCTCTACCCAGAAGGAACAGCTAGACACCAATTAAGACCTTTCAATCAAAACAGCAACACTTCAAGTAGGATTGTTTTGTATTTTTTATGTGAGTTAATGATGTGCGTTCCTATTAAACATTTAACAGCATGTCATGCTGGTGTTCATGGATGAACAGACACAAGGCATTTATTTGACAGACATTATCAGAGGAGAGGTGTAATATTAAATCTGACTGCAGCAGCCAATCAGATATAAAATTGTGCCTAATGTGGACATCCCATTATATGTGGTTACTGACTCAAAGAAATTAACCCTCTAGTCCATACTACCACTATTATGTAAACAAGATTCCATATGTCCTCTTAAATTCCTCAAAAAAAGCTTAATTTATCCAGACTCTTTTATTGTCATTAGAAATGAATATCCTTTCAATCTACTCTATGGGAAAATTAGCCTAGAATGTATTTTCATATTCATTGAAAATTTCAGCAGAATCTCAAGGCATTGGGGACATTAGAGCATTTGTTGTGCTTAGGAATCCAAGTAAGGAGTTTAGGTTTATGACTGCTGGATAAAACTGAATTACAACTCAGACCCTTTCAATAGCGCAGCAGTTAAAGGGGTCATATGACGTTGATAAAAAGAACATTATTTTGTGTATGCAATGTGTTTATGCGGTTTAAAGTTCAAAAAACTAATTTTCCACATACTGTACATTATTGTTGCTCCTCTATGCTCCGCCTTTCTGAAATGTGCCATTTTTTTCAAAGCTCATCGTTCTGAGAAGCGAGGCGTGCTCTCGATTGGCCAGCTATCCAGTGCGTTGTGATTGGCCGAATACCTCAAGCGTGAGACAGAAATGTTACACCCCCTTACTGTATTCTGATGCCGTGTCCCGGAGCGACGACACAAAAACAATAAAACCCATTATAAACGAGGCACTCGTTGCATCCAGTGGGGACATAATTACTGATTATAATGACTAATACTGTCTTTAGGCGTTGCGTTGCATCACGCTGTGTAAACATTACCATGTCTACATTTGTGATCGGAGAAACAACAAACAAGTACTACTCTACACTGCTCAAAACTCGCGTTTGAATCGTCACTGGCAAATTCTTTAAATAAGAAAACGTACTTACAGGCTGTGAGTCAGAAGCGCCAGACTGTCCTTGCAAAGTTGGAACTGCCCCACTTTACAGAAACAGCCTTTGTGCAAGCCAGCATTGTAGGCTACTCTTCCAGGTTCAGGAAACAGTCCTCTGTAAAATGTGCTGCACATACTCTAATATTTGGGTTGAACTGTTCTGGAATAGTGTTGTAAATACAAATTAACCACTGATTTCTAGTTGAGTCCTCTTTTGGAAGCCCAAACAAAGTACTTTCGCTTTCACACCGAAACAGCGTCTCCAGGACATGGTGCCGGATAATAGTTCCGCCTTCTTTCATTGCGTATATGTTTGGGCGGTGTTTTGCAAATCTTCCCACGCCGTGATGTAGAGATGTGGGGGCGTGTTTGAATGAGCTGTTTTAGGTGGCCGTGGTCGAGTCTTAACTTTTATAAAGAATATCTTTGGTTTTGAGACTTTAGTCTTTGAAACTTCAGGGATCGTATCTATGCACAAATAGCTTGTAACACTCCAAAGAGAAAGGAAAACTTGAAATCGCACCATATGACCCCTTTAATTCTTCTGTTTCACAGGATCTCCAGGGGAAAAAAGGCTAATGAATTCCACGCCGACCGGGCTGTGTGTAGAGAAATATATTTCCAAGGCTTTCCTTAATAAAATGACACCATTCAAACTTCACATTTTTCACTTGGGGAACACTTTTAAGGGTGGAAGTTTAACACTGGCAAAAAGAATACTGTACATTACCATTCAAAAGTTTGGGGTCAGTATTATTTTGTTTAATGCCTTGAAAGAAATCTGTGATGCTCTTCATGGTTGCATTTATTTGATCAAAAGTGTTTTCTATTTTTAACATATTTTGCAATTTAATGGGCACACAGTGGCCCATGATGATAAAAGAGATGCTAGATAAGGTAACCGGGCGCTTCACCAGACCGAGCTGAGTCTTCAAACATCCAAAATATGCAACACTCTCCAAGTTCACAGAGGGAGGTCGTGGGATTTGCTAGTTTACGGAACTGCAGAACAAAATCTGCTTCCGCATGGCAACAGACATGGCTGTTGTTCCCATTTGAATTGGCTCCATCTGTGTGAGTACATCGAACTCTCAGTCTATGATTCACAATCAATCGAAAACTTTACCTGAAGCAACTTTTTGGCACACTCAGAATGGTTGTTTTTGGCAGCAAGGTGTAAAGCAGTAAACCCTGATGTGTAGAGGAGAAAACAAGACTTATTTACACTTTATTCATTTTGTGCTATTGATGGAACAGAAAAGTAATGCAAGAAAACACATTGATCTAGTTGTAACCAACCTGAAGCGTCCTGCAGAGAAACGTCAGCCCCGTGAGCCAGGATAACAGCAAGGCACTCAGCTTGACCTTGTGTGGCTGCTACATGCAGACTGAGAAAGAAAGGAGGGGGGAGTGTCATGAACACTAAATTTTAGTTGCAGATTAGCCATGCCACTCATATTTAGTCAGTTTGTACATCTTGCCTGTAACCTACATCCAGTAAATAGAGGGCTCTTTGATTTCAAAGGTAGGTCAATGACATGCTCTACATATATGCTTGTCCTAAGGCAATTGTAAAGCATTCTAGTGTGAATGAGTGACATTAGATCAATGCTTTTCATTCTGTGTAGCAAGTCAAGCACAAAGCAGCAATTAACATTGTTGTCAAAATACATTAAGACCTTCAGAATTTGAAAGAAGGCTATTTATTTGACCAAAAATAGTTAATAATATGAAATGAAATATGAAAAAATTAATTTAAAATAGCTGTTTTTATATTTTAATATATTTTAAAATGTAATGCATTCCTGTGATGGCAAAGCTGAATTTTTAGCTGCTCAGGTATTCACAGTTACATGTTCAAACAGGTGTGCTGCCTAATATTCATGTGTAAACCATGATACATTTTTTTTCAGTATTCTTAGATGAATATAAAGTTCAAAAGAACAGCATTAATTTGAAAATGAATCAATTTTATGCATCCTAACTTAAAAGTTTTTTTTCAGTAAAAAGGGCGCCAAACTTTTAAACGGTAGTATAAAGTATGTTTTTAATGCACGTTTTGGCGATTTTATTTAAATCTTGAGGTTTCCATCCAATATTAACCTAAATTTACTAAAAATAAAATGAACAACACCCCAAAATTCACATGAAAGTACATGGTTGGAAACCCAGCTAATGTGGAAAAATATTCATGCGTGGGTGAACGATTCCTTTAAATCTTTCATTAGTCATGAAATCTCTGACCTGAGGGCACAGAAAAAAAATGGAGACGTTGAATCGCTCCTTGTGATTAAAAAGTTCAGTGTTCTCTATCACTTAATAAATAGCTTCCACTGAACCACGCTGGTGTTAGATTTACCATTAATTGGCTCTTTGGAGGACAAACTTGAGAAAACACAAATTAATCTACATGACATTGATTACAACCTACCTAGAAGATAAGGATCGAGATGCACTGGGATCTCTCTTTTGGGCAGTAATAAAACTAACTGCAAAAGCTACATAAGATGTCCTGATAATGACCTCGATAATTATGTCACTCACAACAGCTACCTGGGTCTGACCTTTAAATGAATAAGCCAAGAAGTTTAAATATTAAAATATGGCAATTTAAGTACAATATGCACCACTCTAATACTATTATAGGTGAGTCCAGGAACAACTACACTATTTTTGGAAGAATTGAAGCAACACATATCATTGGTGCTTTTAAATTGGCCAGAAACACAATATTTAAATAGATAATTTACACAAAAATGAAAACTGTCATTTTTTTTGTTATGAAGTAGAAAGAAAGTCATCACCTGTTTTGACATTTTTCTGCTTATCACTGAAGGCAACCAAACATTCTGTATATATATATATATAAAAAAAAAGTAATTTCATATGGTCAAAATCACATGAGTGCCGTTTTTTCTTCAGAGATAGACCCTTTTTCCGTTAGTAAACATTGTGATGTTTTTCTGTGGGCAGAGCTTAGCTTGAGGCAGAAAGATTCCACTGACCGCTTCACTAATGCTATCTATTAAGTCTGTTAGCTAGTTTTTTAAATAATAACTGGAGAAATTCAGATTTTACCTGCATATGTAAGGTATAGATGCATTGTCCAGGACCGCGATTGTAATTTGACGGATGAAACCAAATGGGCCGACCTGCACACGCTTTAACTCAAAGGATGGACGATCTGACAGGATTCCCTTTGGTTGAGTGACTCACATCTAACGTGTATAGTTATGACAAACTCCCCGTGTCTATCTAGTCATGAGGATATATATATATATATATATATATATATATATATATATATATATATATATATATATATATATATATATATATATATATATATATATATATATATATATTCAATTTCAGCAGGCAACTATTTTTACTAGGGATGCACGATATGAAAACTTTTACCCGATACCGAAAACCGATAATTAAGTCCTTCTCATGACCGATACCTATTTTTATATTAGAATTTTCATATAATCTGCAGTTTGTGCACCCAGGAGAATACAAAATCTAAGATTCACTGATTAAACTGATATTTTAGTAGCTCTGGCCTAACTATAGCAATCATCAGTCCTGACTCTTCAAATGTTTTTTTATTTTTTGTGTAAGGCACCACAATACTTTGTAACAGAAATGGTTTAACAGAATTATGACAGAACTATGGTTTATCTGCAATTAACAACTCATTAACAACAAATTTATATTCAAATATTTCATGCATAAAGAAATGCATCTATTCAACATTTTTAGTGCACGAGGATGAGAAAGTTATATAGTCTTTAAGCAGTGTTGGGAGTAAGGCGTTACAAAAGTACAGTGGCATGCGAAAGTTTGGGAACCCCTTGCAGAATCTGTGAAAATGTGCATAATTTTACCAAAATAAGAGAGATCATACAAAATGCATGTTATTTTTTATTTAGTACTGTCCTGAGTAAGATATTTTCCATAAAAGATGTTTACATATAGTTCACAAGACAAAAAATAGCTGAAATTATTAAAATAACCACATTCAAAAGTTTGGGAAACCTTGGTTCTTAATACTGTGTGTGGATACCTGGATGATCTACGACTGTTTTTTTGTTTTGTGATGGTTGTTCATGAGTCCCTTGTTTGTTCTGAACAGTTAAACTGAGCACTGTTCTTCAGAAAAATCCTCCAGGTCCTGCAGAATCTTCAGTTTTCCAGCATCTTTTGCATATTTTAACCCTTTCCAGCAGTAACTGTGTGATTTTGAGATCCACCTTTTCACACTGAGGATGATTGAGGGACTCAAACACAACAATTAAAAAAGGTTCAAACATTCACTGATGCTCCTGAAGGGTAAACACGCTGCATTAAGAGCCGGGGGGTGAAAACTTTTGAACAGGATGAAGATGTCCAAATTTTTCTTATTTTGTTGAAATATCATATTTTTCCATTTAGTACTGCCCTTCTGACGCGACAGAAGATACTTGCATGTTTCCTGGAAGACAAATGAAGTACAATTTACCTTGATCTTCAAATTCAAAAAGTTTTCACCCCCGGCTCTTAATGCATCGTGTTTCCTTCAGGAAAAGATGCTGCAAAAGATGCTGGAAAACTGAAGATTCTGCAGGACCTGGAGGATTTTTCTGAAGAACGGTGCTCAGTTTAACTGTTCAGAACAAACAAGGGACTCATGAACAACCATCACAAAACAAAAAAACAGTCGTAGATCATCCAGGTATCCACACACAGTATTAAGAACCAAGGTTTCCCAAACTTTTGAATGTGGTTATTTGAATAATTTCAGCTATTTTTTTGTCTTGTGGACTATATGTAAACATCTTTTATGGAAAATATCTTACTCAGGTCAGTACTAAATAAAAAATAACATGCATGTATCTCTTATTTTGGTAAAATTATCCACATTTTCACAGATTCTGCAAGGGGTTCCCAAACTTTCAATCCCCACTGTAATGCATTACAGTAACGTATTACTTTTTGCTGTAACGCAGTAGTGTAAGGCATTACTAAAACATTTTCAGTAATATTTTACTCAGTACATGTTCAGTAATGCTTGCATTACAACACACTTTTAGCCCCCAATTATTATTATTATTATTTTAAATTTAATTTAAAGTCAGGCTCCTTATGTCCCTAGGGCCGGGCTTCGGGCCAATTTTAACATCATAGTTCAGACGCGGGCCGGGCCTCGGGCCTGTTTTAGGCTTCTCCTTATCTTTATATTTTAGACATCCATCAATTATTGATGAAAAAAATTGCCGCGCTGGTGGAAACAACATGAGTCCGTGCTGCCGCGACTGTCAAGAGCGGCTCGACGGTGTTTAGTGTCCTGCAGCAGCAGCGAGCCGTCAGCACAGCTGAAGAGTTCTGCTTCAAATACACGCAATAAAGCAAAAGCCCCAGCAAAAGTAATTACCACGAATGTGTCCGCGGGAAATAGTAAAAATTCACCATCTCCTGGTTAGACGCGCCTTTAGAGAGAAGTGCATCTTCATGGATAACGATTGTATTAAATAGTTTTTGTTTTCGTTTTTATTTATTTTGTTAAGTAGCAATTTAAAGCTTTCTTTAGATATATTTATCATGTCTGTGAGGCATGTATTTCAGTTCATTTTTGTGAACGAACGACAGTCGCGCATCACAGATCAGATTTAATTTTATCACATGAGGAGAGAGTCGAGCTGACTGACAAGAGTGAGGTGAAAAAGACAAGACGACGGCAGAAGAGTTTCAAAACGAAATGCGCCTGTTTTAAAAATATTTTGGGATTTTGAAAAGCCTGTTGACCTGCCATTTATCTAAGATGATATTGGAAGGTCCATTTATTTATTTATTTTTTAAACATTCGTTTCTCATTTAGCCTATTTAGTTCCACAGTATTTGCTGATTTTTATTTTATTTAAACTGTGATATTTTTCCCATTATTTTACATCAAGGTGTATGCAGTCCGTGCCTCAAAACTCTCCATCTCACTAATAAACGTTCTACGTTTTATAATTATTTGTACCTCAGTCTTTACTGATTTTCAGTTTTGTATAGGCCTACCATGCATATTTAAGTTATCTGTTATTTTATATTAGGCATATAGCATGGTGCATTTTTATTCATTTTGTTAATAAAAGTTAGCTATACGTTCTATGTTGTATGTTGTAATTGATGCCGAATTGCCATTAATTTAAAAGTGAAAATAAAATACGCACGGTGCTTTTACAAGCTATTTAAGCAAAGGAAAGTGAGAAAACTCAAGCGAACTAAAAACAAACAACTGCTTGACGTAGAATTGCCACCAATTTAAAAGTGAAAATAAAACACGCACAGAGCTTACAAGCTATTTAAAACCGAAGGAAAGCGAGGAAAAGAGAGAAGACTCAAACGACGTCCACCCCCCATCCACCGAGGTGATACCGGTAAGGTGTTGACACACGTCGATTAACCATTGGGAAAATTTCCTCACTGTCACAACCCTACTTGATGCCTTTTTTCCTCCTTTCGGAATCCTTGCTGAACACGCGCTGGAAATAGCAATGGCATTGTCCTCCTCTGTCACCGAGAAAAACTTCCAGACCGCCGAAGACATGTTCGCAAATGATGACGTAATGAGCACAACACATGCTGAGAGTCACTGAAGTTTAAAGCAGCAATCACTTGCACTCGGAAAGAAGATGAATCTCAGATAAATCAGACTGATTGATTGATTTACCAGCAAGCATACTTTATCGGATCTAGTTATCGGATTTAACTTATTTAATCGGAGCCATAAAAATGACATAATTCTCTCATATCGGTCGATAATTTATCGGTCCGATAAATATCGTGCATCCCTAATTTTTACAGCTACATTATTATTCCAAGCCACAATTAATCACAACAAATGTATATACAATTACATATGATTAAGCATATAAATCGTCACTTTGTTGTTTTACACACATGCACACAGACATTATTTCATACACGACATAGTGAGATGTATCAGAAATCTTTAGACGTGCCCATAACAACAAAAGACAATAGTTTATTTAACCTTTTCTGATAAGAAGTGAGCGCTGCAAACGCAAGCATTTTTGACGACCGTTTCTGTCCAGTCCGCTCGTTTTATCTCGTTTCACCACAGCTGTCAGCGTTTTTTTTTGGTCTGGCAGTGGCATCAGGTATGCCTTAAAATTTCAAATTGGAGCCTCTACAACATCTATTCTGGCACCCAACATCACAACAAGATGATATTTTAAGCTCCTTATGTAGCCGAATCTGCGCTGGTTTGAATTGGCCGCCTCCAGTTTTCCTGGTGTTTTGCCTCCAGCTAGCGCTGTGACGTAATTGTGACGTCGGCCCTAAAAGGGATTACAAATGTGATGTTGATTTTGTACAACAGTTCAATAAACAAATTAATATTAAGAGACTTACGTTTTAGACACCATATTGCCTGTTTTTGCTCCATTTCACCAAAAAAAAATTCAAAACAGCTACAGCACTGTTTTGCGTCTCTGAGCAACAGGACAATGTTGTTTTGTTCCTGAATGAATCAACAGTTTAAATGATTCGGTTCAGTCGCAATGACTCGTCAATGACTTGTTAACAACGACTTGCTGCCACCTACTGGTGATTTTAATTTCACATTTAAAGTATCTTTTCATTTTAAAATAATTTCAAATATCAGTGTTTTATGTTTAAAATATCAAAACATTATGCATTTGTAACTGTAGGTTAAATCACTCCATGTCCCTCTGAGCTGCATTAAACAGTGTGTAAATACAATTAAATGCCACTTCACATGCAACTTCTGCAAAGATTAATTTTGTTGATACTGGTTTAATTTGTTTGGTAATGTCTTATTATTCTAATTGACTGATTAAAATGTAACAATTTGATTCAAAAGAAAAAATGGCTTTATTAATGGTAAAATTGCCCATAAAAGGTGCAAATGAATTTAAACTTGTATGAAAAGATTAATTTCAATCACTGATGTGAACTGACCACACAGAATATGAAGAATATCAAAAACTGCAGCTGTCCACAGTAGTCAGATATCAGCACAATAACACACTCCCCAATAACACAATAAAAAATCCCCAAAAATATCGAGATATCTTTTTTTTTTTTCAATATCGCATACCCCTACCTGGAAGGTAGTGCTAACACATTTGCTGCAGCATTTGCCTTGTGTTTTTGTAATTAATATGATCAAGAGCTTTTTCGCAGTCCTTTTCAAGGTAAATAACATGATCACCAAATCATGATTATCAAATCACACGGGTCTCGTGTCCGACTCCTTCATTATCAAGAAATTATATCTCCATGGCGAATGTGACGGTTTGGAAATACAGCAAGGCTCTGTGTTCTGCATGTGCCTCTCTGGCTCGTGAACCCTCTGGAGCACAAGCACTCGAACACAATGAACTCCTCAATCAGGCAGATAAGGATTTATTGTGAGCCTATGAGAGCGCTTCGGCTCAAGCCATCGTAACGCAGGACACTGGAGACTCATTCAGGTCGGCAGTGTCTGAGTTCATTACTTACAGAGTGAAGAGAGCAAGCTTGTCTCTCTGCATTCACTGGAGCTCGCTCATTGATTCATCTCTGCTGTGCTGCCTATAGGAATGTTTCTATTCTTTCTTTATAACTGTTGTTTCGAAGGTACAAGTCAATAGTCCACTTAACATGCATTACATGAGACATTCTGTAAGACAATAGGAAAATTACTCAAATATTGTGGCCAAATCACAGTGTGCAAATTGTGGTTAAATCTAAGATCAGCAAGAAGTCACTCAAACATCCTAGCAATGCCCTAGCAACCAGACTGAGTTTATCATGAGAAAACTAAACTTTCTAGCTAAAATATCACAATATTATGATATCAGACTCTAAAAATGTGGAGAACAAATTCCTTTATGGTGGATTAAAATTTCCAGCTATTCTCACAAACAAAATAAATCTGTCTACAACATTTCAAAACATGTATATTTTCCACCAAAATGTAGACGCAAGCATGTAATTATCCAGGTTGAGATTCCAATAAAACAAAATCCTATTCATCTCTGCCAAAACAAAGAAACAAAGCATTCAAACTTCTTTGAACTAGTATAACATATTTAAGTGCCCTTCCTATGACTTCTAAGCAAAACGACAGAAAATTGCTAAATGAGAAGTCAGAAAAGCTAAGCTCATTTTTGTAGGACTTCGAGTGTTTAAGTCATTGTTGGTTTAAATGCGTGTCATGCGTGATTTTAAAACTGGATGACTTGCATAAACAAATTGAGCATTCACTTATGAACATCTGTGTGCCTGTTACGGTAAATAAGAGAAAATGAAGGCTGATGTAAATGCAATGAAAAGAAAATGCTGATGGGGTGAATGAAGGACTAAATTTGTTTGACTGGGGTTTAGATTATCATTTCCACAGCTAAATAAAACACTACGATGAATGGATGCAAAAAGCATAACTCACATCTCTCTTTTAAGCTGGAGTGTAAACACACACATGCAAATTAATTTTTATGCACTTCTTAAGTGGACTGCAGAAAATTCTCTCAAAACACTGCTGTAGTTACAATTAGAGCAGTCAACGCCTGATTAAAATAATAATAAGAGCAAAATCAGTTCCAGTACTCACGCAGACTTTCCCTCGCTATCAAGCTTGGTGGGACAGGCTCCTTTCTTCGACAGGAGGGAGGTGACTTTATCTGCTTCTCCATGCTCTACTGCACTGAGGAGACGCTCATCGTTCTTGTTCCATTCATGGGCCTAAAGATGAAAAAGTGGGAAAAAATTTAAAAACATGCACACAGCTCATAGATATGGGACAGATCTCACAAGTAACAAAGCACAAAGCTATTGCCAATGCCATTACTGGATGAGAGACGTGCAACAAATAATGTTTAGTGACATTCTGTTCAGAAAACAGCATAGACTAAATGATATTTCTTGGGCTTTAAGATTCAGTATTGGTTCATCAAAAAGATCGATTCAAATTGAGAAATCTATACTGTCCACCCAATTTGAATAATTTGTAATGAAGAAAAAAATAAAATAAATGTGAACACACAAAAAGAGAAAAAATAAAAATAACTGGTGGCCTCAGACTTTTTGCCTACATCGTGTCTAGCCTAAATGATCAAGACTTGAACATCAGCAGTAAAAATGAGTGGTTTAAGTGTTCCCATAAAGTGATTTCTTCAACCCAGAAACAAGGGCTATGCAAGCTGTTAAAACTCTCTTTGGCAGACCCTAATGGAAATCAGCCAGCTTTCCCCGTTTGTCTTCACCCATGGCCTCTGGAAAATGTATACATATGAGTCAAACTTAAAGAACATGAGTTACTAGACTTTGAACAAATGATAGAGCATGTTGATAGAGCTTTTACACACTCAAAGAGAGGTTGAGGAGAAAAAGACGAAAGAGCTCAGATCAATCACAGAAGCCGCTCTTATTATGACTAAAAGGAGAATAAAAGATACGCTTCCTCCAAACTTCCCGCATGAAAGAATGATGCAATGACACCAAAAGCCACTGGATCAGTCTTTGCATCTCAAACTGTCTGATTCAAATAAGGGTTGGCAATGCATTAAATATAACAAGAAATTATTTACAGGAGGCGCTAAAGTCTGCACACATTAATGCCTGCTTGAGTTGTGAGTTAATAACCTATACCAGTCACAATTGCTCATATACTTTTTCATTGCATTGTGGTATAGCATAAAAGCCCTTTGTAAATGGGAAGACTGATGATTGATATTGACACTTGTGGATCTATACAAACAAATAATTTCCATCAAAAGCAGTGAGGTCAAAACAACCCTCTACAATGCGAGTAAATCACTCGCATATGCGACTAATCTTCACTCTGGGTGACTAAATGATGTCTAATATTAGCCAATGGCTAATAAATTCTCAGATTTTACTCACCAGTGTGTGAGTTTGGAGGCTAAGTATTAGTTTAGCACAGATATATTTTCACTCTCTGAACACACAAAGTTTTGCTCTCTGTCAAGCTATCTGTGCTATTTTTCAGTTCACCTGAATGGACGCGCAGCGCACCGAAAAGCGTCTCGCTGCAGCCTGCGGTGGACATCCAACCCCTCCCACATCCAAGCGTGACGTCACAAGCCACACCTGTGTCCAAATACGTCACATTCTTATTATTTTGAAACAGGAAAAAGCATCGATAAGAAGATAAGTCTAATTGTTTGCAAACCGCTAAAAAGATGTTTGCTGTGTTGGCAAGTAAAAAAAAAACATATTTGGTCTTTACGAAGACTTAAACCGTTGACAACTTGAATGTGTGCGTCGTTTTTATGCATGTGTGTAAACAACAGTTCGGCATGCTTATGTGTTTTGAACTGCACACAGGCACGTTATTACTTAGATATCACTAACATATAACTATGTATGCATGTTTGTGTTTGTTTGTGTGTGTGTGTGTGTTATCCAGCAAGAAAGTGAAATGATGTGGTTCCTCAACCAAGGTCGACGTTCCAGAGCTTTGAGCACCAGAACAACCAGACATAGAAACAGTTTCTTCCCTCAGGCCATATCTACCTCACAAACAGTTAAATGTTCTCCCCACTGTGCAATAAAACATGTGCAATACCAAACTATCCATACTTATATTTATTATACATATGTTTTGATTTAATATATCATACATCTATCCACATTCCCTTGCATAATTTGTATATAGCACATCTGTACAATACAATATTCTGATTGTTTGAGTATCCGGAGGAGCTGAACACATTCATATCAAATTGTCTTGCTGAACAAAGCTTGAAAGTCCATGCCATGTTTCTGTGAATAATCTAACAAGGCAAGGAATCTCTCTATGTAGCTTATGTATGTATGTGTACTGCATTTGAAGAACTGTTTATCTGATCATTCATCTGATCATTTTTGTAAAATAATAAATATAAAAATACCAATTGAAGCAAGGGATGTCTGTTTATTCATCTTTAAATATGTGGAGGACCTGGACACACTTCATATGAAGTTTTGTTGATGAACAAGGCCTGAATGTCAATGCCATGTTACTTGTTATAATCTATCAAAGCAAGCAATCTCTATTTAGCATATGTGCAGACTACTGCATATGGAGAACTGTCAATCCTATCATTCATATATTAACAATTGATGATAATTGGAACAACACATCTTTAGAAAATGAAATGACAATTATAAATTATAAAAGTGTTGTGACATTTACAATAACATCTTTAGAAAATTAAATGACAATTATAAATTATAACAATTGTGACTATTACAATAACAAAATCTAATTGTACCCTTTAAATTTGATAAATCTAAAAGGTGTGTGTATCGGTAACTGTATGTCTGTCTAATAGTACACTGTGTGTACTGAGTATATGTATGTGTATATTACACATTGTCATCTGTATAAGTCTGTACGTATGTATGGTAATGTCTATATGTAAATTGTTTTTGCAGTGTCTGGAGCACGCTCTCAAGAATTTCACTCACGAAGGCACACGTGCTGTGGTGATGTGACAATAAAAGTGATTTGATTTGATTTGATTTTGATTTGAGGTGTCTTAGTTTAAAATTGATAGTAATAAATGAGAATTTATCATTACAATAAGGTTGAATAAGGTAAGGTGTAGAGGTGTTTTATTATAATTAGTATAATTTAAATCAACTAATGCAAGTGTTTTACAGGCTGCTGTGATGAGAAATCAGCTCTGTACATTAGACATATTAAATAGCCTATATTAGATTTAAGTTGTGCCATTTTAGCCTAGACATCCTTTAAAGAAATAAGAAAACGTGTATTAGTAAAACGAAAGGCAACATTATTTTATTTAGATCCCCAAAACGGCTGTAAATTGCTTCGACATAACGTTACTTCTGGGTTTCCCGGTACGGGGAATCACAAGAGGTGATAGGGGCGTGGTTTCTGACGTGGGCATGACTGTATTGGTATGGGGTGACTTGTGACATCACACTTGGATGTGGGCGGGGTTGGATGTCCACCGCAGGATGCAGCGAGCCCTACTAGAGCGCACCTGTATTTGACGTACCGTGAACTCTAGTGTAACGGCACACAACTCGCCGTCGCTTTGGTGAGAGCAGAGAGAATCTTACAAAACATGCAGAATTGACGCGCTACACGTAAACGATATTCTTTGTATTTTCCTGTCAAAATAACGGAGCTCCTTTGGATTTTTTCAGCTTTTAAGAACTGCCGGGTTTTCCGGTAGTGGGCGGAGCTAATGCACAAATGGCAATCTTACTGGCTGGTGCTCACCTATTATCGTCCCTGTTTTGATTTCAGCGAATCAGTTCGAGTGAAAGCACACAACCTGATTAATATTCATGAATCCAGCAGCTCATTAATCCTTAGTGCGTTTTATACTGTTCTTATTATCAGAATTCATATTATTATTATTATCGTCTTATCAGTATTATTGTTAGTTTTTCCCATTTTTTTTTTTACAGAAACACTGAATGACCAAAAAAGCACCACCAGTCCTAAATTTTGTTAAAATGTCTATGCATTCATACCTCAAAGTTTTAATTCTAATTACTAAAGTTCTATCATTAAATAATACTTGATTATCATAATGTCATATTATAATGCTTGACTGACTGATGTTAAGAGTGTACTTTCAGATATTTAAAAAGCTGTACCATTTTACAAACATATACAGTAGGCTATATATATATATATACACATTATAGGCCTAAGCCTAGTATTATCAGTCTGGCGAGTAAACAAAAAAATTTACTAGCCAATGGCGATTCAATTGCCAAGGTGTACGTAGAGGGTTGCAAAAGGAAAGCAATCATGTGAAACAACGGATGAAGTCACCTTAATTTCACCTATAATTTACAGGCATCTCAAAGGGAATGAAACGCCTGTGGCATGAATCATATTATTTCCTTCCAGTTCTTGAAACCTCTCAGGCACCACAGGAACGGATGAAACTGTTTCCTAACAAGGGCTTATTCACAGCTGAGATTCAAATACAGACAAATCTAGTCTTTATAGCTGTGCATAACAGTGAAATAATGCCCAATGTTGAACATAGTAAATCAGAGCAACTGTTTGAAGACCTCCTTTGAAGTTGTCAATTCAGGAAATCATTTTGAGAAGTCCATAAATACTAAAACATTGAAGAGTTCTGAACAAGCCAGAATGCAATTGCTCTAAATGTAGTCTAGGCAGTAAGATGAAAGCAGACCACAGAGGTCAGCGGGCGAAACGCAGAGGCCACCGCTTAAATCTGTCACTATTTTTGAAATGCAGTGTAACATTACACGAGCCACAGTATACCAAGCACTATTTTTGGGAGCTGTTTGACTTTGGCCTACAATCTGCAATCAGCTGAAGCTATTTAAAGTCAACTAATGAAACAAATGAAGATCATTTGTAAAAGAAACAGACAACATTTGTAAAGAAACAAAGTCTGAATTAGGTTCCTGGCATTCTCAGGCACTCAAACATTGTTAGCGGTGTACTTCAGAACACAATGACTGCAGCAAATATGAAATGAAACTCTCTGAAAGTGTATGCCATATTGCCACACCAACACACTAATTGCCACTAGTTTAAAAATCTAGTTTCGTTCTTAGAAATGCACACTTGGTATTCACATTGGTTTCGCTTGGTCTCGTATGGCAATGATATTCCGGTAGGCATCTTTCTTACTGAGATATAGAGGATACACAAATAGCATGTTTTAGATTAATATCCTTAATCTGAAAACAAAACATCTTCTGGAGAAAGAGAGAAAAAGGTGCACAAATAAAAAATATAATGCTTGATCAGGATGCATGTAAGATTACATGACTGGCATTATATAATGTGAAGGGCTGTTCAGAACAAATATCCCTGTCAGCCTACTGCCAAAACTGATATGATAAACTTTTAATCCTCGGCTAATGAAAGAACACTGAGAAGGAATAGAGCAAACATAAGACTTTTAGCTATAAAAAGTTGTGAAAATCTACATAAACCTCCAAAAAAAACTTTAAACAACTAGAAACAGCCTGGAGATCTCCTTTTTGTCATGGTTGGCCTTTGCAAAAACAGGAAACACTTAACATTATCTCAAAAAGGCCTGTTGGACTAAATAACCACTGGAGAACAGGGACATGTGGCACAAACATAACCTCCACCCATCGCTCAGTGTAAGCATTTAACTTTTATCTGATAAAGGTCCTCTTCAGCCGTGCAATATTTAGAGCCAGAGGCAAGACAAGTGGTTTAGATCAAACGGTTTTCATGTTTAATTTGCATTATCTGCTCATAAACATAAGCAGTTAACTAAGTAGGAAAGAACAAGGCAATTTTCTTATTTAGACGTTAAGAATTAATGGACATAAGGCATATTTCTCTAGCACATTGTATAATCTCCTTGTCTGAGTGCTCACACACCAATGTACCTCCTGTCAGTAGAATAAACGGCAGATAATTTTAGTTCCTTGCCCCCTGTGAAAATGTAGGCGTGTTGCCAAGTTGTGCCCCATGTACTTGATGTGTCATGCTGAACATTTTCAGTACACTAGGCCCTAAGGCTAAATCAAACACGAGACATTTTATTTGGTTTGCATGCAAAAGTGTAACAACGTGCTAAATAGAAAACTGACCTGGTGATGAATGGGTTCATACTGCCAGTACCTGTACATAAGGCCAATTGGATCATATACTCATGTACCACATCAAGCCATGTGAACTAGCCGTTGGCTTTCAAACTAATGGCTTCTCAAGTTCGAAAGCGACAGCCAAGCACCTTGTGAACAGGCTGGACTATGACCTCTTATCACGCGTCTCTGCTCAAGCATGACACTAACCATGTTCTCTGTTTGAACGATTACACTCACACTGCTAACATTTGGACTGTTTCTCTTTCTTGGATTCCTGAGATGATAAGCTCAGAGCAGCATGGTGAATGCTTGGAAAAGCACATTCCAGTGTGAGAATGTTCAAACCTCAGAATCACTCTTTCACATTATTTCATAATGGATAACCACATGACACAAAAAAGCTTCAGTGTCCACATACAGTATGCTTGAAGTAAGATAAAAAGTTAAAAGTGCATGCAGGAAATTGGCAATTTTCCATCGCTTTCCTTTTTGGCAATGTTTATTGCACCTGGTTGAACTTTTACACTTTCTCACTTATACCCAAATACCAAAAAGATCCCAACCATTCAAAAGTCTGGGGTAAGTTTTCAAATAAGTACGGGGTTTTTTTTTTTGTTGGGGGGGGGGGGGGGGGGGGGGGGTCTTTGATTAATCTATAGAGTTAACATTGTGGAAAAAGATCTTTCTCAAAACCGCTAGTCCAAAAAGACCATTAAAGCTGCTTGCTCTGAAATGTGAAAGGTGATGTGAATGAAATATGATGGCTTTAATATTTGTCCATTCAGCCAGCGATACCAGTTCAGGAGGGTGAAAGTACACTAAAGACATAATCTCCCTCTTAATCTCATTATTAGATTTTCAGCCATGTGGCATATTGATAAAACCTCAGTGAATAGGGAAGAGCTTGAGGGGTTGAAACGGAAGGCTCTGGATATCCATTCAGGGCTTTACCATTAGCATGGTCTGAATGTAAATCTTTGCAGCGCTTCACTGTACAAAAAGACATCCCTATAGAACTGCTGAGATGTCTGAGAGAAAATCCTTGGTTCAGATTCACGCAAATGGTCTATGCAGATAAACAACAGCTGTTAAAGCCACTCTGTTATTCCCTAAAGCTTGTTTTCACACATATTGAAATGTTCTCAAAACCTGGTTTTTGAACCGTCCCCCCAACCCCCAACTAACTAAAAGCATACTCTACTCATATAACCAACCACCTCTTCCATAAAGAGCAAAAAGTATTTTTGTGGGAAACTTTTATTACATGGTGTACAAATGCCTCCCTTTGTTTAACAAAGTTCAGAAGTGAATGTACCATGGAAGATCGGAGATTTGAGTAATAACTGCATCTATTTCGCCAGAAACTGTTATAGAAGGGATTAACCTCTAAATAAATCCCAGAGATGTTGTCTAGGTCCAATCTGAAGCAGACCCGAGTAAAATTAGGGGCAAGTATCTGTAGCCCTCGGAATTAATTGTGATGTTATGACTTCCAGTACTTTCTAATGCCAACCATATGAAAGTACCTTTTGTGAAAAACAGTGCATCTTTTCAACTAAACTACATCTGTAACTGCTTAAACAACTGCACAATGATGGGTAGTTTACATTGGTCTGAATAGATATGAGGATTAAAAAGACAAAAACCACATGACTTGTTTGAGGTTCTGCGAACAGGACTTAAAATAGACCTTCTGTACGTAACCTTGCACATTCATTATCACATTCCACCAAACTCATCCGCTCAAAAGGAATGTGCTTTTTAATCCCTTGAATTTGAATTCCGTCCCATGCCAAATCTCTTGGAGGAACTCTAGAGATAATTTGCCTCTGAAAAGAGATCCAAAGGGTTGGAAGATGTTGTAGAAAGTAAAGTTTAGAGGGCATGATGACTGAAAGTTCAGAAAGTCTGGACTGGTATTGATTAGAGATCAGTGAAGTTTGTCTGCAAAAGTATAAAGCCTATGAATAGATTTTTCTTTTTTAAGAGCAGCCAATCGACAAAAAAGTAAAAATGTCCTAAATTCAATATAAAACGTCATTTATTTAATTAAGAAAAGAACCTCAAAAAGAAGATAATTCAAAAACATTACATTATTGTGAGTGACAATTCTGTTGGTGACATTGCTACTCCTTACAGCTTCACTGCATGTTCGCTGTGGCGGTCAACAGTCGCTGATCCCATTACAGAATAACACTGTACATCTCCCATCCACCAATACACCAATGCAGTGATACACTAAAATAGATTGCATACAAACACACCCCAAAACTCCTGACATACAGATGCAGGTTTTATATCATATAGAAAAGCTTTACAAGTTGCTTCACATTATACAGGATTCAAATCTTGATACTCCTAGCAAGTCAACTTGTAGACCAACAACCAATGCTTTATAACTAGCTCTTGGCTGCCATGTATTTGAGTGAATTATTTTGCATGAAGGTAGCCTTTGTACTTTTACAATGGTGACATTTGCTCCTACCATATTTTTTGAATTTTTATGTCATTTTATCTCCTTGACATTAATTCCCTACTAAAGCAATCCTAGTAATGCCACTAGAATCTGGCCAGGCAAAAACCATGAAGGATGTACTTTACCTCTTTAGGAAGACTCTTCATTACAAAATTTGTTCAGTCATCCTGTTTAATTGCATAAACATTTTAATTGCATTTTTTTAAATTAATGTGATTAATAATAAATCTCATTAAGTTAACAGCCCTACTATTTCCACCACGTAACATCCACAGTCTTCTGTATTAAGTTAACGTACAACAACAACAACAAAAAGGGAAAGAGCATAGCTAAAATAAATTGCATTGTTGCAAGCAATCAACACACACTCAAAGACTTATCTGGGATGAGCTTCCTGAAGCAACATTTAGTAGTCCACAGCCAAACGTGTTTGATTCATCCTGACGGCTAATTTCTCAACCTGGAAAGCCTGTCATTACTTCACCACTGACAACTGTTACTGAGATAAGCCATGACTAAACCAATTTGAAAGCTCACAGAATGTCACGGAGGAGATACAGATGGGCCATCTTATACTATCAGGGCTGCACTATATCAAACCACAATTACATGCAGGGAAAACAAGGCAAATGAAAAGTGGAGACTGGGATAGCTGTATTAGGCCAGAGGATGTAATATGTAGGAAAAGCCTGAGGTTAAGGAGAGGGGGTGTTGGGGCTAGATTTGCTAATCTCTAAGAGCTGGGCAGCTGGGTCTGGCCTAATACAGAAACCATCTTCTTAGTATGGGCACAGCAGGTATCCGTTCTCATCCACTTTACCGCTAGATTCACTCTGATTGGTCGTCTGGGGCTTTATCTGATTGGTCTTGAAAGCTGTAAACATTTAATTGGTCAATAGAAAGCTGAACTGAAAACAGAAACGGTATGGGGGTCAGTTGTTTGACTACATAATGACCAGACATGTGAAAATAAAGCTCACTTTTACTGATGTTATTTTTAGTAATCATTTCAATTAGGGCTGCACGATTATGACAAATCTCATAATTGTCAATTATTCCCTTGAGATTGTAATTGCGATTATTAATAACGATTATTTTGAACAGATTTATGCCATTGTTTGAAGCTGCATGCCATATTTTTTATATAAAATATATATTTAAAAAAGGCTGAAAACACTCTTTCTGAAATGTTATTGCTTTTTTATAGCAATGAGCCTCAAATGTCAACTATACATTGGTTTTCTTCTTTAAACAAAAAAAGGTAAAAATTATGTATGGTATAATAATGTTAGACTAAAACTAAAAGAAAAAATGGCTTACTAAAGCTATATATTTCATTTACAATTAAACAGACAAAATTTCAAATTACAGTAACATTTTACAGTACAATGTATATTATCAGGGCTCCAGACTAACATTCGAGAGCAGTGGCACCAGCACCTGATTTGGTAGCACTGAACATGTAATATTACAAGTTTTGTCTCTTAGAAATGCACATTAGAGCAGGAGCTTGAGTTGGGATGCAGATTTGACAGTACCATTGTGAAAACTGTAACAGCCTCATCTTTTATACATAACCAAAAGTACAGCACATCATTATCATGGTAAAAAAGTAGCCTAACGCTGGATTCTATGGTGTTTGCATTGAAAAACAGCATCCTAAATACATTCATTCAATTACAAATCCACATCAACTGATATAATTATTAACAAAATAATATAATTATATTCCATTACTCCTATAACATATTTAGTATATTAATAACATAATAATACTCAATATGAATATCCTACTTTTCTGCCACCGTACCATTGTTACCGTTAGTATTACTACAGTAAAACTATGGTAAATGTGGGTGATTTGTGGATTGAAACGTCTTCTAACTGGATCGTTGTTGTACTGTTTCCGCTGCTTTCTGTATCAATGTTGATGAGAATAACAGCTCCGATTTATATACTAGTTTAAATTAAAGAGACGTGATTTGTACTGGAGCTTCTTACTGGATTTCACAGGGTTGTTTAGTGCGTGATCACTGTAATAAATGCATACGCTCTAAGCTCGCGCTGCCCTGTTTTCTTTTGAGGCGAGCGGATAAAAGGTCAGTTAGACAAAATGTCTTTTATCCAGTGTGTTTGAGTTTGTTAAACTCCTCACTGCAAACACCTCTTAAGCACACAGAATAATGCAAGTGGGCATTTTTAATTGTTTATTTATTTTTGTAATTGCGGCTTTGATCGATTATGTAATAGTGGCATCCATAATCGTAATCGCGATTAGAAATTCGATTAATTGTGCAGGCCTAATTTCAATGTTTGGCTGGCACGACCAAAGATATGAAATTAATAGACAGCTGGCACTGTCAATAGAAGGTGCTATTTATAAGGCAACCTACTTTTGGAAAGGCTACTGGACTGTTCCACGGGCAGCCTAGACCGTGATCCACTCCCTTTAAGGTTTGCATTAAGCAGCCACCGACTGTGCATATGAAAGGTGTCAGAGGACAGAAAGGAATTAGCGTCTGGACAGTCTGCTACGCCCGAGTAAATACAGTTAAACGCTGAGGGGGGAGGGATGCTACATGTGTGTTCACTACAAATACTTTAACAGGCCCTGTGAAATAGACTTCGATTCAACCTACAAAATAAATATTGCACAGGAGATGTTCGTCTCTGCCATTTGAGGTTATACAATGTAATGAAGGGTTGTGTGTTTTACCCTCACATGGCAGAGACCCCGTTACTGAATCCCCTGGCAGCCATATCTAACTGATGAGGTAATTCCACAAAGCACAGCAAGCCTTATCACTAGCCAGACTACTCTGCCTCCCTCCTCAACCTCTATAACTCGACACTGGGCACATCGGATTCTTCCCAGAATGGACGCACTGACCTAAGGTGAAAGCACAATTCCATTAACAACATTATGATGCCATTAATCCATGTTTTTTGTTGACTAAAGTTTTATGGGAAGAGTAAAAATTAGTCCTTAGCTCCTCGGACAGCTCAGGACAGATTCACTGAGGTTTCATCATGTTGAAGGTAGCAGTTAATGTGGGAAAGGGCTGGGGTAAGGACACTAATTGAGCGCTGTGGACATGACTACATTCCAGATGAGATAAATCCAGTCTGCTGGGAGTTGTGTCATGACATCCTTACAGGAAAAGGCTTGGAAGAGAAAAAGAAATTAACAGCTATTTGGTTTCATAACACGTTTAGCTTTACATTAACATCTTGACCTGATCATTAGATGCAAGAGCACACCTGAAGCAGGCTAAATGTGACATCAACACTAGAAAGTAAAACCCAAAACAGTCTTGTGAAAATGAGAAATAATTTGTACAAGATGGTGATATGGCAGGGCTCGCAAAATCGCTAGCCCGACGTCCCGGGGCTATTGTGTTTTCCAGTCGTGCTACCAAAATGTATCACTCCCTGCCCGACGAGCTACCTTAAATACAGGGCTCCCACGCAGGGTTCCCTCTAAGCTGAGCGCGCGCGCAACCGCGCTCTTCTTCCACCGCGGACGCGCAGAAGAATAATGTGCCTCGCATCAAAAATTAGTTGGGAAGCCTTGATTGAATGCCGCCAGTAAAAGGGAAAGAATAGAAATGCTCGGGCAAACCGCTGTAGAGTTGATGTCACGACAGAGTTAGAGCCGGTGAATGCGGTTTACAGGTTTCATAGAAAGAGAACGATGTGCACCAAATGAGTCGCTGTAGAAACTGAATACTTCAATGGTTGCGGTGCGCTCAACACGAGACAACGCATACGCAATGTCTTGTGAAATAAAACGTCCTCATGTATTAAAGAAGAGTGGCTTGATTAAGTGCTGGAAATAGTGGAGGATGGGCAAAGAACGGTAACAAAACTCTGAAACATGTACAGTCACACACAAGAGTATTGTACAAACTGTACTTCATAACGATGTTTAGACAGCTATAGAATAATTCATGTGTTCACTTTTTTTTATATTTAACTTACAGATCTCAGCTTAAGTTTTGCTTCAGTTTCTATTATATTCTATTCTATCAGTTTAAATAGTTTGTTTTGATAATATATTTTGTTAGGGCTATATTATAAACCTGATAAATAATTGACCTTGTTTTTGAGTCTTTGACTTTGAGTCTCTTGCTCATCAAGGCTGTATTCATTTCATAAATACAGAAAAAACAGTGATATAGTGAAATATTATTGCAATTTCTAATATTGGTTTCCTATTTTAATACCTATACTTTAAATTAGCATTTATTCCTGTGATCAAAGCTGAATTTTAAGCATCATTACTCCAGTCTTCAGTGTCCCATGATCCTTCAGAAATCTTTCTAATATGCTGATTTATTATCAGTGTTGAAACTGTTGTGCTGCTTAATATTTTTTTGGAACCAGAGTTATTTTTTTCTTTGATTCTTTGATTAATAAAAAGTTTAAAAGAACAGCATTTATTCAAAATAGAAATATTTTCTAACAATAGAAGTCTTTACTATCAATTTTATCCATTTAACACATCCTTGCTGAATAAAGTTTATTGAACTTTCTTTAAACTTTTTAAAAGTATCTTTAAAAAAGAAAGAAACAAAAACACGAAATCTCTATTTTGACTAAACGCTGTTCTTTTTAACTTTTTATTTTTAAAAAATATCACAGGTCCCAAAAAATACAGTATAAAAAAATAAATTAAATAAAAAGCAGTACAACTGTTTCCAACATTGATTAAAAATCTGCATATTAGAATGATTTCTAAAGGATCATGTGACTCTGAAAATACTGCTTTGCTTCACAGGAATTAATTACATTTTAAAGTATATTAAAATAGAAAACATTTATTTTAAATTGCAATAATTTCACAATATTATTTTGTGAAATAATATTTAGTATTTTTTATCAAATAGATACAGCCTTGATGAGCATAAGAAACTTCTTTAAAAAAAATTATTGATCCAGACTTTTGAACGGCAGTGTATTGTACAGTAAAAATGTTTTCTCAGGTAACCTAAAATGCACATCATTTAGTCACATCAAGGGTCAAATCAAATATAAATAGCACATTAAAGTTAAGTTACACACTTTTTTGTGTGTATGCTGTACAGGTCTGGTATAAAGAATGCTTTTGCTCAGGTGCCTGAAATGTCCGCCCAATAGAGACAAGTTTTGCTCAGCAAGAAAGGCCTTAAGGCCTTAGACAGTTTTAAATGTTAAATGGTATAAGAAATAATTTTTCAAATTACCTTAAATTAAGAATTCTGCAGATACCTTGTAAATAGTAAAATAAAACTCTTTCCTTGATATTCGTTGATATTTGTGTATTGAAAATGTTTATTTTATTTGGGCTAGTTAAATTAATTTTCGGGCTACCAAAATCTGAAGAGTACCTGCCTGAAGGGCTACCAGGGATTTAGAAATTTTGCGAGCCCTGTAGGGATATATGGAGGTATAATTCACCCAAAAAATGAAAACCCTTATGAGTTTCTTTTGCAGAACACAAAAGATGCTGTTTTAAAGAATGTTGGTAACCATACAGTTTTGTTGACTATCAAATATTTCACATGAAAGGAAAAAGCTATACATGAGTGTGGCATGAGGGTGAGTAAATGACAGAATTTTCATAGCTATCCGTTTAAGAATTTGGTAAGGGGTTGGACTTCATGGTTCAGTTTAGGTTCAGCGAATCAGCACGGTTTATTTTTGAACAACCTGATTTCTTATGCTTTCTTAATCGCGTACAAATTATTATTATTTCTCAGGAGACTGGGTAGGAAAATTATGCTTGAAAGTTCATTTGATCTAAAGCGTAAATGACACCGCTCTGCTAAATAAGGATCATCTAGGGCATTTCCCTTTTTTTCCATTTCATGCAACTTCCTCTGAAAAACAAGAAGTACAAATCAGGACAACTAGATGCATCAGTGTTCTAGTAGATAGATAAAAGCCCATATAACATCAGTGGATAGCAAATTAAAGTGAAATGCTCAAAACACATTTTCTTGCATACTGCAAAAACTGTTTTTTAAGCAGTAAACAGTGCTCTCAGACAACAATGTGCAATGTTATCCAACAATTCATAATACAATATTTCCATCGCATCATCAAAATTAAGGTAATTACAGTGGTGTGAAAAAGTGTTGGCCCCTTCCTGATTTTTAATTTTTTTGCATGTGTCACACTTTAATGTTTCAGATCAAACTTATTTAAATATGAATCAAAGATAACACAAGTAAACACAACATGCAGTTTTTGAATGAAGTTTTTTATTATGAAGGGAAAACAAAATCCAAACCCACATGGCCCTGTGTGAAAAAGTGCTTGCCCCCTAAACCTAATAACTGGTTGGGCCACCCTTAGCAGCACAACTGCAATCAAGCGTTTGCGATAACTTGCAATGAGTCTGTTACAGCGCTGTGGAGGAATTTTATCCCACTCATCTTGGCAGAATTGTTGTAATTCAGCCACATTGGAGGGTTTGAGAGCATGAACTGCCTTTTTAAGGTCATGCCACAGCATCTCAATAGGATTCAGGTCAGGACTTTGACTAGGCCACTCCAAAGTCTTCATTTTGTTTTTCTTCAGCCATTCAGAGGTGGATTTGCTGGTGTGTTTTGGATCATTGTCCTGCTGCAGAACCCAAGTTCGCTTCAGCTTGAGGTCACGAACAGATGGCCGGACATTGTCCTTCAGGATTTTTTGGTAGACAGCTGAATTCATGGTTCCATTTATCACAGCAAGTCTTCCAGATCCTGAAGCAGCAAAACAGCCCCAGACCATCACACTACCACCACCATATTTTACTGTTGGTATGATGTTCTTTTTCTGAAATGCTGTGTTACTTTTACGCCAGATGTAATGGGACACACACCTTCCAAAAAGTTCAACTTTTGTCTCGTCAGTCCACAGAGTATTTTCCCAAAAGTTTTTAGGATCATCAAGATGTTTTCTGGCAAAATTGAGACGAGCCTTTATGTTCTTTTTGCTCAGCAGCGGTAAACACTTTTTCATACTGGGCCATGTGGGTTTGGATTTTGTTTTCCCTTCATAAAAAAAAAACCCTTCATTTAAAAACTGCATGTTGTGTTTACTTGTGTTATCTTTGATTAATATTTACATTTGTTTGATGGTCTGAAACATTAAAGTGTGACAAACATGCAAAAAAATTAAAAAAAATCAGTAATCAGTAAATCCCCATTGTAAATTAGATCAAATAAGAAAATTAGGGACCCTATTAATTACATTACATAATACTAACTGTTAATTAATTAAAAAGCTCAGCAGCCTGCAAAACATCAGCTAACATCTAGTCTCTTACTGTGGGGAAGTCGTGGCCTAATGGTTAGAGAGTCGGACTCGTAATCGAAAGGTTGCGGGTTCGAGTCCCCAGCCGGCAGGGATTGTAGGTGGGGGGAGTGAATGTACAGCGCTCTCTCCACCCTCAATACCACGACTGAGGTGCCCTTGAGCAAGGCACCGAACCCCCAATTGCTCCCCGGGCGCCGCAGCATGGCTGCCCACTGCTCCGGGTGTGTGTTCACGGTGTGTGTGTGTGTGTGTGTGTGCATTTGTTCACTACTCACTGCTGTGTGTGTGCACTTGGATGGGTTAAACGCAGAGCACCAATTTCGAGTATGGGTCACCATACTTGACAATACGTCACGACTTTACTTTACTTTACTTTACTTACATGGTAAAAGAATCCAAAGCAGGAGTGGAGGCTTTCCAAATGTTTCCTCAATGACTTAAGCAGACCCTGTGTGACTCCATGAGCAGAAAAAGGCAGCTCTCATCATGTCAACATGGCAAAATGTGTCTACAACTGATTTGTGTACACAAAAGGTCTATTCAAGTGAATGACACTGTGACGCTGTCCTACTGAGAGACCATAAACCTGATCTACACCAAGCTGTTTTTAATGTCTTGTAACTTACACATGCCACCCTGAGCAAGAGGCTAGAAAAAGTTTGTTTCTCTCAAACATGCCACAAATGCCAACAACTGTAATAATAGCACTCTCTCTCTCTTTGTTATGCAATATGTTCAGGTAAATCAGGACTGTTCAAATGGGACTACAAACACATGAAGTGCTGGGTGAGTAACATCACATATATTACAAGAACTTGGCCATCAGCTGCTATTATAAAAGTATTTATCCTGGCAGTTCTAATCTCCTGTTTTGCTCAAGAATGAAAGTCTGGCCTTACACGAAAATTCCTGTATGCTTCTGGACACACAAAACCCAAAATAGAACCAGGAGGATATTTTGTTTCTCTTATTCTTGATTTACCTCTTTTTCTAGAAAACACCCTGTATGGCAAAGAACTGAAACAAGATTTTGATTGGTCAGTGTACAGGTTACAACTGATACTAAAAGCAGATGTGATGATAAAATACAACTCAGAGGTAGTGTTTTTTTTTTGTTTTCATTAATAAACCAAATGGACAAAGAAATACTCTCTCACACACATATATACATACACACACACACACACACATATATACAGTCGTGGTCAGAATTATTGGCACCCTTGGTAAATATTATCAAAGGCAGCTGTGAAAATTAATCTGTATTCTTAATCCTTTTGATCTTTTATTTTTTAAAAATTCACAAAAATCTAACCTTTCATTGGAGAATAAGAATTTAAAATGGGAGGAAATATCATTATGAAATAAATGTTTTCTCTAATACACATTGGCCACAATTAACAGCACCCTTTTATTCAATAATTTTTTAAACCTCCATTTGCCAGTTTAACAGCGCTAAATTTTCTCCTATAATGCCTGATGACGTTCGAGAACACCTGACAAGAGATCAGAGAGCATTCCTTCATCCAGAAACACTCCAGATCCTTCAGATTCACAGCTCCATGACGCTGCTTCTTCTCTTCAGTTAACCCCACTAATTTTCTATAGGGTTCAGGTCATAGAACTGGAATGGCCATAGCAGAAGCTTGGTTTTGTGCCCAGTGACCCATTTTTGTGTTGTTTTTGAGGTTTGTCTTTGGATTATTGTCCAGTTGGAAGATCTAAACATGGCCCATTATAAGATTTCTAACAGAGTCAGTCACTTGTTGATTTTTTTTATCTGTTGGTATTTGATAGAATCCATGATGCCATGTGTCTAAACAAGATGTCCAGGGTCCTAAAGCAGAAATATAGGCCCACAACATCAAAAATACAGCAGTATATTTCATTGTACACATGGGGTACTTTTTGATCCCTGTGTGCACCAAACCCATCTTGAGTGTTTGCTGCTAAAAAGCTAATTTTTAGTTTCATCTGACCATAGAAGCCAGCCCGATTTGAAGTTCCAGTCGTGTCTGATAACTGAATATGCTGGAGTTTGTTTTTGGATGAGCTATGAGAATTTTTCTTGAAACTCTCCCAAACAACATGTGGTGATGTAGGTGCTGTTTGACAATTATTATTTTTTAAGGTTTTCTGACCCCGAGACTCAACTATTTTCTGCAATTCTCCAGCTGTGGTCCTGGGAGACTCTTTAGCCACTCAAACTCTCCTCTTCACCGTGCATTAGGACGATATAGACACACGTCCTCTTCCAGGCAGTTTCATAACATTTTATGTTGATTGGAAATTCTTAATTATTGCCCTGATGGTGGAAATGGGAATTTTCACTGCTCTAGCTCTTTTCTTAACTCTTTTGGGCACCAGGGATTTTTGGAAAAAATGCTGGATTTTGACATCAAGATTTCAAAAGCTTGTGGCTAATGTTGTTTTTGGCGGCCTGTTTTAATTTTAGTTTTAGTCTAGTCTTTGTGTGAAGCTGTCATTTTAGTTTTTATTAGTTTTAGTCACGTTCATACTCTTTTTAGTCGACGAAAACTGATGACTTTTCATCTAGTTTTAGTCGACGAAAACTGATTTAGTCTAGTTTTCGTCGACGAAAATGGTATTTTAGTCTCTTTTTAGTAATACAATTCTATTTAACCCAGTCAATATAGTATAAGTACCTAGTAGTATAGATGAAACCAAACTTTTCTTTTAGCCAAACCCATTTCAAACAAGGTTATCTTATTATATTATTGTTACATTATAGACTCAAGAATGCATCCATTCCAGACACGGAAGATGCTCTGATTTGAATTTACAACATTTATTTTATCAACCAAACATGTTAGAAGTACACACACATCTCCCAAAGACGAACCCCAGCTGGCCGGCCATCGGTCCCTTTCTCTGTGTCAGACTTAACTTTGTTGTCGTCTTCTAAATAATGCCACGAGTGGGGCTTGAGGAAGTGACGTCGCCTGCGTCTGCGCAGTGCGACCTGAAGTGAGACACCGGAAACAGAAATACGGCAAGATAATAATAATAACTCGACTAAACGAGACGAAATAACGTTATAACATTTTGTTTCGTCTTGTTTTAGTCAACGAAAATGAAGAGACATTTTAGCATAGTTTTTATTTTGTAAACCACATTTAGTCTCGTTTTTATTCGTCAACAATATTGCATTATACATTTAGTTGTCATCATCATCACATGACCAGCATTTACGTTTCGTCTCGTCTTCGTCACGTGATAAAGGTTCGTTGATGACAATATTTAGTCATAATTTTCGTTGACGAAAGCAACACTACCTGTGGCTTGAAAGGGCTTAAAGATAGAGATCTACTGTAAATTAGAAAAATGTTGGGCATGACTGAAAGTTTATGTGGGATGTAAATATCCTCATCTAATTAGCATATTATGATGTGATCAGGGGGCGGCCCTCTTGAATTTCATAATATTCAGGAAATAGTAGATATTGAATTGATGTTTGAACTTATTTGCATGCTTTTTTTTCTTTTCTTTTTATCCTCATTCCAAATGATCAGAAAAGAGGAAACCAACAATAAATCAGGAGAAAGTACTAAATTATTACTATACTACATAGTAAAACGTATGTGAACAGTTGCCTACTTTTTGATCCGTTCATCAGTAATATTCAGGTAATAATAGATATTGAATGGATGTTTGAACTTATTTGCATGTTTTGCTTTGTTTTTTATCTTTTTATCCTCATTCCAAATGATCAGGAAAAGAGGAAATCAACAGTAAAACAGGAGAAAGTAGTAAATTATTACTATATTGCTGTGCCATAGTAAAATACATGTGCCTATTTTTTTATCAGTTGACCAGCTATCTGCCCAATCAGGTATCTAGGTGACACAGTTTATAGTGTTTGAGAGTATGGTACCTCTCATTGCATGGCACAGCGCACAGACCTATCCCACACTGACCTGTACTTTGTCTGCCGGCGGCTCTTAGAGCGCGCACAATCAGAACAAAAGATGCAATCTGGCCGATCATCAGAGAGCAACAGCTCTCCTATGGACACTACGACCACGTCAGCCCCTGCCACCACCATCCTCGTTGGGCAAAGGGTTGACATGATCACTTGTTTGTGCTTTGTGAACACTCTCGCCTTGCTTGGCGGCACCATTGCGCTGCAAAGACATACCTGGAGAAGTGTGATCATTAGACGACCGATTGTCATTTCCAAAAGGCAAATATTCCCCTTCAGTCACAATCCACGAATAACATTTGCAACACATCCTCGCGGTACAACTTTTTATTAGCCATTTGGCGATTTTCTCTCACAAATCTCACAACTTACTTAGATGCTATGAACTGAACTGCTTCCGCATCAATGACACGATAGCTCACTTGCGCTGCTATTTCCTCCAACACTTTGAATAGGAACATGACGTCATTTTGGTCTAGAATCTAAGTGCTACATGCCTGCCATCTAGTGATAGGGAATACAAATGAGATATTACACCATATTAGGAACTACAGTCTATTTCATGAAGTATGACGTCTTGTCGGAATTTTCCGACTTTGGCCCTTAGAGGGTTAAAGCCACTTCACTAATTTGTGAAGCTCAATTATCTTTTGCTGCACATCAGAAATATATTCTTTGTTTTTTCTGATTGTGATGGATGATTTAGGGAATTTGGGTTTTGCTTTCCCTCCTATTTATATTTCTGTGAAACAGGAAGCCATGTCTGGATAATTTCATATTCACAATTTTGAGCACTGAACATTATGAACATGAATGGGAATATACTTCAGAGATGTTTTACTCATAAGAATTTCTAGGGGTGCCAATAATTGTGTCCAACATGTATTTGAGAAAAACATTTATTTCATAATGATGTTTACCCCCCATTTTAAATTCTTATCCAATGAAAGGTTAGATTTATGTGAATATTTTAAATAAAAGATCAAAAGGATTAACAATGCAGATTAATTTTCACAATGCATTAACGCGTTAGCGCAAATTAATTTTAACGGCACTAATTTTATTAACGTGCGATTAACGCAGCACGCATTTTCTGTTTGACCCGTAGCCTAGCCCGTAGTTGGAGAAATTGAGATGCACAGTGTTGACAACTTAGCGACTTTGCAGACCCCTTTAGCGACTTTTTTCCCCCCTCCTCAAAAAAGCACCTAGCGACATCTTTAAGGTTTGCCCAAACCTTATTCGTTTCTGAGACTCGCTGGTACTGGCGCGCGAGGACTTGCTGTCCCAGCATGTGCACACCTCTCTCTCTCTGTGCGTCTGCATTGTTCAGCGAGCAGCTGAGAGGAGCAACGCTTTCAGTTAAACACAGATATTATGTTGCTTCTCTAATTTTACTTGCAAGTATAGCCGAAATCACAGCACAGCTATTGTCATTATTTTATGTGTATTTGATTTCATCAAGAAAGAGAAGTAATGGGAACCTGTTTTTTTCATGTGTCTAATAGACATGAACAAGTTCTTTGAAAAACATCTATGACCTTTGAAACATGTCTACTCTTCATGCGCTGTTGATTATGGTTTCAATAATAACATGCATTTGCATAAAGCATCCATATTTGTCCATGCCCGTGTTGATTAGAGTATTAAAAAGTATTAATTTAAGGTACATTTAGAACAAATAAAAATGTGTGATTAAGTTAACTCATAAGAATCATGCCATTAATCACGATAAAATGTTTTAATTGATTGACAGCCCTAATATAAATATATATACAGTAGTGTGAAAAAGTGTTGGCCCCCTTCCTGATTTTTTATTTTTTTGCATGTTTGTCACACTTTAATGTTTCAGATCATCAAACAAATTTAAATAATCAAAGATAACAAGTACAACATGCAGTTTTTGAATGAAGTTTTTTTTATTATGAAGGGAAAACAAAATCCAAACCCACATGGCCCTGTGTGAAAAAGTGCTTGCCCCCTAAACCTAATAACTGGTTGGGCCACCCTTAGCAGCAACAACTGCAATCAAGCGTTTGCGATAACTTGCAATGAGTCTGTTACAGCGCTGTGGAGGAATTTTGTCCCACTCATCTTGGCAGAATTGTTGTAATTCAGCCACATTGGAGGGTTTGAGAGCATGAACCGCCTTTTTAAGGTCATGCCACTGCATCTCAATAGGATTCAGGTCAGGACTTTGACTAGGCCACTCCAAAGTCTTCATTTTGTTTTTCTTCAGCCATTCAGAGGTGGATTTGCTGGTGTGTTTTGGATCATTGTCCTGCTGCAGAACCAAAGTTCGCTTCATCTTGAGGTAATGAACAGATGGCCGGACATTGTCCTTCAGGATTTTTTGGTAGACAGCTGAATTCATTTATCACAGCAAGTCTTCCAGGTCCTGAAGCAGCAAAACAGCCCCAGACCATCACACTACCACCACCATATTTCACTGTTGGTATGATGTTCTTTTTCTGAAATGCTGTGTTACTTTTACACAAGATGTAATGGGACACACACCTTCCAAAATGTTCAACTTTTGTCTCGTCAGTCCACAGAGTGTTTTCCCAAAAGTCTTAGGGATCATCAAGATGTTTTCTGGCAAAACTGAGACGAGCCTTTATGTTCTTTTTGCTCAGCAGCGGTTTTTGTCTTGGAACTCTAACATGCAGGCCATTTTTGCCCAGTCTCTTTCTTATGGTGGAGTCATGAACACTGACCTTAACTGAGGCAAGTGAGGCCTGCAGTTCTTTAGATGTTGTTGTGGGGTCTTTTGTGACCTTGGATGAGTCGTCGCTGCGCTCTTGGGGTAATTTTGGTCGGCCGGCCACTCCTGGGAAGGTTCACCACTGTTCCATGGTTTCGTCATTTGTGGATAATGGCTCTCACTGTGGTTCGCTAGAGTCCCAAAGCTTTAGAAATGGCTTTATAACCTTTTCCAGACTGATGGATCTCAATTACTTTCTCATTTGTTCCTGAATTTCTTTGGATCTCAACATGATGTGTAGCTTTTGAGGATCTTTTGGTCTACTTCACTTTGTCAGGCAGGTCATATTTAAGTGATTTCTTGATTGCGAACAGGTGTGGCAGTAACAGTGGCGTAACTTTGCTTTGAAAAGTGGTGGGGACACCGCACAACTCGTTTTGCTATTTGTTTATTTAATAACCGAATTTACTTGGGGACTGAGTTCAGAGTTGGAAATGCACTTAATTTTCACTTTGATGTACACATGCATCACATTCACAAATATGTCTACAAACATCCGAATAAGCAAAACGTAACATTCACAATGTGAATGTTACATTTTGCTTATCACAACACATCCAGGGTAGCTAATAAACTGCTCCGGGTGTGTGTTCACGGTGTGTGTGTGTTCACTGCTGTGTGTGTGCACGTTGGATGGGTTAAATGCAGAGCACGAATTCCGAGTATGGGTCACCATACTTGGCTGAATGTCACTTCACTTCACTTCACTAATATCAATCAAAACACGCAAGATAAATATGGTGAACTTACCATTTCATGGTCAGCTCAGCTGCAGCGTATTCATTAATTGCACAATTTTGTGTGTGTGTGTGTATTAAGATTCATTCTATATTGAATTACTTGCATATTTTCTCTTAATACCAGCCGGACAACTTGCTAAAAGCAGGTGTGATCGATGCACGCGCTGAACATGGAAGAATCAACATTACGTCAAGAGTCAAGACAAGCCCACAAAATGTTTCCTCATCCAATCAAATAATTTAACCAATCCTGAACTACGCAAAACCTTGTGTAAAACATGAATGAGAGTTAATTTGTGTTTAAAATGGTTAAACTACCTTTATTAATTAAATAAATGAAATTGTTTTGACGAATCTTTTTTTTATTACGTTTTTATAAAAGCTCTATTTTTTCCTCCCCCACCCCACATGTAAAGGCTAGTTAATGGTAAATGATGCTACCTATAGCATAAATGTTAAAACATCAACAAAATGTCCAAAAGAAAGTGTGGAAGTGATATAAGAAGCTTTTTAGTGAAGCAGCCATGCACAGTAAGTTACTTTGCTTAACACGAAAACATTATATTTAACTTACGTGAATATAGACATACTGTCGCTAATCATGTTTTCTGGCGGCCACTGGAGCACGCTGTGATTTAATACAAAACTGAATTAAAGGACTATGAACTAAAGACTTGTATACTTTTTAATTGTTTTAATTGTGAAAATCCCAGTCATAACATAGAATTGTCCTGTTGCCTAAAAGTGCTTTAACTATTATTCAGCCTTCAATGATGGACAAATGTCAATATATTGCTTATGATTGCAAATGTAAACATTTAGATCCTGGGTTGAACTAGTAATTTTTCCCCAGAATCAGACAAATGTGCCTACTGACAAAGAACAAGAACAGGGAGCAGAAAATGTAGAGGTAAGAGTAAGACTAAAATACAGTATTAACATTGTAGACTACAAATAAATTAAAAAAAGAAAGGTACAGGATCTGTAGACTAATTATAGAGAAAGGAAACTACATATCCCATGACGCATATCGCGTATCTCGCGATAGTTTCACAACGAGACTTAAAATTCATCTTTGAGGACGTTGAAAAGCTTCTGACCGGTGGAAAAATGTGTTAAATGAATGAATTGGATTATGAAGAGTGACGATTTGTAGATGGTGCTTTTCCTTTAATACATACCTTACGCAATCTATTTTTCAGTTACTTTTTAAAAGTGGTGGGGACAATATCGAGCCTGGTAAAAAGTGGTGGGGACATGTCCCACCCGTAAATTACGCCTATGGGCAGTAATCAGGCCTGGGTGTGGCTAGAGAAAATGAACCCAGGTGTGATAAACCACAGTTATGTTTTAATGGGGGGGTGGGGGGGCATACATATACACTAATATATATATATATATATATATATATATATATATATATATATATATATATATATATATATATATATAGTACACACACACACACACACATATACAGGTCCTTCTAAAAAAATTAGCATATTGTGATAAAGTTCATTATTTTCTGTAATGTACTGATAAACATTAGACTTTCATATATTTTAGATTCATTACAACACAACTGAAGTAGTTCAAGCCTTTTATTGTTTTAATATTGATGATTTTGGCATACAGCTCATGAAAACCCAAAATTCCTATCTCAAAAAATTAGCATATTTCATCCGACCAATAAAAGAAAAGTGTTTTTAATACAAAAAAAAGTCAACCTTCAAATAATTATGTTCAGTTATGCACTCAATACTTGGTCGGGAATCCTTTTGCAGAAATGACTGCTTCAATGCGGCGTGGCATGGAGGCAATCAGCCTGTGGCACTGCTGAGGTGTTATGGAGGCCCAGGATGCTTCGATAGCGGCCTTAAGCTCATCCAGAGTGTTGGGTCTTGCGTCTCTCAACTTTCTCTTCACAATATCCCACAGATTCTCTATGGGGTTCAGGTCAGGAGAGTTGGCAGGCCAATTGAGCACAGTAATACCATGGTCAGTAAACCATTTACCAGTGGTTTTGGCACTGTGAGCAGGTGCCAGGTCATGCTGAAAAATAAAATCTTCATCTCCATAAAGCTTTTCAGCAGATGGAAGCATGAAGTGCTCCAAAATCTCCTGATAGCTAGCTGCATTGACCCTGCCCTTGATAAAACACAGTGGAGTCAGCATCACTGACTGTGGGTACTTGACACTGGACTTCAGGCATTTTGGCATTTCCCTCTCCCCAGTCTTCCTCCAGACTCTGGCACCTTGATTTCCGAATGACATGCAAAATTTGCTTTCATCCGAAAAAAGTACTTTGGACCACTGAGCAACAGTCCAGTGCTGCTTCTCTGTAGCCCAGGTCAGGCGCTTCTGCCGCTGTTTCTGGTTCAAAAGTGGCTTGACCTGGGGAATGCGGCACCTGTAGCCCATTTCCTGCACACGCCTGTACACGGTGGCTCTGGATGTTTCTACTCCAGACTCAGTCCACTGCTTCCGCAGGTCCCCCAAGGTCTGGAATCGGTCCTTCTCCACAATCTTCCTCAGGGTCCGGTCACCTCTTCTCGTTGTGCTGCGTTTTCTGCCACACTTTTTCCTTCCCACAGACTTCCCACTGAGGTGCCTTGATACAGCATTCTGGGAACAGCCTATTCGTTCAGAAATTTCTTTCTGTGTCTTACCCTCTTGCTTGAGGGTGTCAATGATGGCCTTCTGGACAGCAGTCAGGTCGGCAGTCTTGATTGCGGTTTTGAGTAATGAACCAGGCTGGGAGTTTTTAAAAGCCTCAGGAATCTTTTGCAGGTGTTTAGAGTTAATTAGTTGATTCAGATGATTAGGTTAATAGCTCGTTTAGATAACCTTTTCATGATATGCTAATTTTTTGAGATAGGAATTTTGGGTTTTCATGAGCTGTATGCCAAAATCATCAATATTAAAACAATAAAAGGCTTGAACTACTTCAGTTGTGTTGTAATGAATCTAAAATATATGAAAGTCTAATGTTTATCAGTACATTACAGAAAATAATGAACTTTATCACAATATGCTAATTGTTTGAGAAGGACCTGTAGACCCTTTTTTTTGACATCACAGCGCTAGCTGGAGGCAAAACAAAACGAAAACTGGAGGCGGCCCATTCAAACCAACGCAGATTCGGCTACATAAGGAGCTTAAAATATCATCTTCTTGTGATGTTGGGTGCCCGAATCTATGTTGTAGAGGCTCCAATTTTAAATTTTAATGACAGCTGTGGTGAAACGAGCAGACTGGACAGAAACGATCGTCAAAAATGCTTGCATTTGCAGTGCACACTTCTTATCAGAAAAGGTTAAATAAAGTATTGTCTTTTGTTGTTATGGGCACGTCTAAAGACTTCTTATGCATGTCCCTGTGTGAAATAATGTCTGTGTGCATGTGTGTAAAACAACAAACTGACGATTTATATGCTTAATCATATGTAATTGTATATACATTTTTGTGATTAATTGTGGCTTGGAATAATAACGTAGCTGTAAAAATAGTTGCCAGCTGAAATCGAAATATATATACAGCTTCATGACTAGATAGACACGGTGAGTTTGTCATAACTATACACGTTAGATGCGAGTCACTCAACCGAAGGGAATCCTGTCAGATCGTCCATCCTTTGCGTTAAAGCGTGTGCACGTCGGCCAATCTGGTTTCGTTCGTTAAAGTTAACATTTTCAAATAACAATCACAGTCCCAGACAGTGCAGCTATACCTTACATATGCAGGTAAAATCGTAATTTCTCCAGTTATTATTAAAAAAACAAGCTAACAAACTTCAGTTAGTGTTAGTGAAGCGGTCAGTGGAATCTTTCTGCCTCCACCTAAGCTACGCCCACAGAAAAAAACGTCACAATGTTTACTAACAGAAAAAGGGTCTATAAGCTCTACCTATGAACTGAGTGAGCGGATTTTTTAATAAAAATAAAAGTCAAAATTTTGTTCCTAGGCAACTACACTGTTGTACAAGAAAACACCCACCATTTAGTAAAGATAAAAACAGTAGAGCACATCTTCTCCACCATACAAGGAGAAAATTGATATTATGAGCTGTGAATGTGGCTATGGCAGACTTGCTCTTAACAACATTCCGTGCGAATGTTCAAAATGCCACTGTGACCATGTGCTTGCAGAAAGTATATTAAAACTCAGCTTAGTTCTGTGGTTTGATGATCACATAGAATTTCACAGTAATCTCTATCCGCTGACTCAGCCCAAGTGGCGGTGATTTGGCAAGCCAAAACATGCAATTATAAGCAATAACGTTTCGTTCGAGTACATTCCAATACTTCAGCCTGAGACTTATGAAGTTCTATCATAGGCTTAGAAATGATTGCTGATCGCATCTGGTGGCACGAAGCTCCTCTGAGGCTTGTTTTTTTGTTCTCCCCTTCTTTCTTTGGGAGTGCAGAAATTCTCAGCCTTAAAATTATACTCCCAGTTATGACTCAGTCATCATAATAAAGCTGTAGACATGTCTGCTTCTGAGTCATTCACCCCAGTCTAGAACATTCACACAAGCTGACTATGAAACTACACCTCAGATTCCAAATGAATGAAAATATGTGAATTATAACTGCCATACGTTAAGCTGTTCAATTATCATCTTACTTCATAGAGGGACTGTTTATACAAGTCTTGATTTAAGTGTAAAATACCTATACAACACCATTCAGTCCCCAAACCAGCTGAAAGCACACTAGGTCATACTTACATCACTTTTCCTAAACTTTGCCTTCAGGCTCTTCATATTAGTCCATGCAGATTGCAACAGATCCCAGGTCACCTGAATGAAATCAAACGTTAGTTAGTCATACACACATACTCCAAAGCAAATTGTCACTTAATAGGGCGGAAACTAAGGATCAGGTCAGCACTGTTATTAATGGCAAAATTAGGACCAAACTCTTTGGAGGCAAAGCACAGAGGTGGATCATGTTACAGTGGCAGGAGTACTGAATCTAATGTGTGGTCACTGTGCAAAGTTTACAATGATAGAGCATTTTGTGTTCACTTCAAAGTTGTACCAAAAAACCATGTCAAGAGTCCAGACACTCTGTGAGCTCCATAAATACACATAAACCAGGGTCACTGATATCTTCCTGAGGAGTGAAAGTGAAAAAAGTTTGGATGGAGTGTTCAGAAAGACTCCAACAAGATAAGAAAAGCAAACAGGACTGACCGCGCGCTTCACTGAGGAACAATGGCAACATTGTGTTCAACTAGAGCTGACAGGAATGATGATTGTAAACAAAATTGGCATGTAAATGTAACACTGAAGCGAAATTAACCTTACAGCTATTTTATTCGGTAGCGTTAAGTCTGAAACGCTCGCTTCTAAAGTTCTAATGGAAATAGCTTGAAATTGGAAGGAAAAATATGCGGGAAAAGAGTGTTTAGATTTCCGCACTTACCCACTTTTCAAAAGTTAAGCCGCACACACAGACCTCAGGGGTTTGTAGCTAACACACTTTTCCGAGTGATGTTAAGTGCTTCTTATACCATTTAGTGCTATTTGGAGAAAAACGGCAGAAAATGCGAGCGGTGGGAAAAAGGAGCGAAACCAGGAGCAAAGTTATTCACCGACAACAATCCATTCAAGTGGCGCTCGCGCTGACTCTGATTGTTCCCAGGGCAGATAGAGTGACGTCACCACCCATGTGTCCTCGTGACCGAGCTTGACTGTATGCACTTATACAGTACACGAGACACGTTTTTTTCCCCATACAAAATTCTACTATGGTAAGCAATAATGTTCACCAAATATCTACGTGAGTCGTTTATTAGAGGAACTTTAATCCCTGCAGGATTATTTTAAAGGAAAACGTTTCTCGGCCAGACTGGTTGAACTGTTCATGTATAAAAATGTAAAAATTAAAAATAAATAAAAGTGTTAACAGCAGCGTAAATTATACGAAGCATTAAAAAAGTATTTTCTGTTCATCTGGAATTTGTACAATTTGTAATTAAACGTTTGTTTGAGAATTTTAATTAATAACCAACTGATTTATTTTTATTTTTAAAATTGACTGACTGCCAACTGTTGTGTTAGGAAAAAGCTCCACTGAAATACTGACAAACGTCATTACATCACACGTCATTACTATTGGACATTGATTTATGAGTGAATTAAAATCTAATGAGGCATTAGTACTAGGCTATATAATAATAATACACGTGTACTACTACATATAACTATTTATAGGCCGCACTATAATACACACACACATAATCAACATTTGAAGTGGATCAGAACCTTTCATCAAAGTTGTCCTAAAACCTAGAACCAATGCGTTCTTGTCTTAGAACAACTTTGATTAAAGTTGACTACTAGGCCTATATATATATATGTGTGTGTTTTCTGTTGCTACTCTATAAAAAAAAAAATTAATTCATTTTAATTGGGCTAGTATTTTATCGTTACAAACTGTTCACGAAATGTGTTATTCTGTCTGAGGAAAACATTTACTACCGTCAGTAATCGCTCGAGAGCAGATATCTTTATGATTATGCATATAGGCAATAAACAGAAGTTGTGCGCGATATGCAACAGCTTACTTTCCACTGGGACCATAAAAGTGTCCTCGGGGTCTGAAGCCAAACGTGCTGATTTGACGCTGACCTACTATCCGGTGCAGCAGTGCTGGGGAAGGGCGCCGCGGGGTGGACACGTCCAGCGACTTTAAATCCCGTATTGGACTACCAATATACAATATACTCATTCAGAACACGTTTATACTCTCGATAACATAGTACAACACATATGGCATCAAATAGAACTGTGTGGCCCACCGACTCACACACACTGGGGAAGAAACAGCTGCTGACAGAAAGAGTTTTTCTTTCCAAATAAACCACTAGGGACAAATAAATGCTTATATTAGAATCACTGCTGTAACATCAAGCACATTCATGCTTCATTATATAATTTTGGCTTTCACTGTACAATAAAATGTGCTGTCAGTAGGACTAATAGACTGACAAGCAGTCCGCCCTTGTAATTTTCTCAGAGCTGCAACACATCTGTGGTCATGCAGCAGCACCAGAGCAAAGAATAACACCAATACCACGCTTGTCTTTTAGGTTAGTGTGGTGGGTCTGTGCCTTGGTGGTCCATTGCCACATACAACAGAATAATCAACACAACAATGTTCAAACCACAGGTCACCTTAGGTTACCTATCAAAAACATTGTTATGAGGAGAATAAGAAAGAAGCGTACAAAAAGCAACACAGCCCCAGGATTCATAAACAAGTTGCAACAAAAGTTCTGATTCTTTTTCTTTTTGGAAAAACTAAAATATATACAGTAAGGTCAGTAAGATTTTTTTAAAGTAATTCTTTATTTAAAAAGGCTGCATTAAATTGAATTTGATGAAAGTTTTAAATAAATGCTGTCACATTCATCAAAAAAATAAAAAAAATATATGTAATATGATTTCCACAAAAATATTAAGTACCACAACTGTCCAACATTGATTAAAAAAAATGTTTCTTGAGCAGCATATCAGCATATTAAAATTATTTCTTAAAGATCATGTGACACTGAAGATCGGAGTAATGGCTACTGAAAATTCAGTTTTGCCATCACCAAAATAAATTATGTGTATATAATTAAATATATATTGAAATGTCATATATATTGAAATGTCGGCGGCAAGGGATTCACATGTGATAAATGAAGGGAAATAGTTAGGCTGACAGAGAAGATTTCAGAATTAGAGACACGCATCCAAACTTTAGTTGAGGACAGTAAGAATGTGAGGGCTGTAGATGCTGCTTTGGATGCAACTAGCTCAGGGAGCCCTGTACATTGTTCGGTTCTGGTAGAGCCCGTGCAGCAGTGCAACTTGGTGACTGTGAGGCGCCCTAGTCGCGGGTCAAAACACCACTTCCGTTCCGATCAAAACATCAAACAGGTTCTCCCCACTCAGTGACGCACCCACTGAGAAACCTGATGAAAGTGCATTTTTCCCCATTCAAAACTATACGAGTGACATGTCTTGGGTATTCCATAATCTTTGGTCTCATTGAGCAACGCCCTTAGCAAAATAAACAATCAATAGCATCAAAACTGTTTCATAATTTTGTTTTTCGGCAGAATTAACTGTTTGTTATTTATTTATTGAAGCATGAGTGACCCCTGCTGGCGTTATGTTGCATCTTTCGTCTTTATTTTGAGACCCCGTATTTCCCTGTCTAATAAACGCTTCTCATGCCGAGATTTGTTGATGTGCGTGCGTATCTGTGTAGAAGCCTACAGTTTAGGAAGTGAGGAGGGAATATTACTGTATTTATTAGTTTTCTGTTTTAGGTATGATTCTGTAGCTATGTCCATATGTTCATCAGTTTACACTGTTATGACGCTTGCAAACTCGCGCTGTGCCGTGAATCGGTCTGTTTTAAAACTAAAAGACGGAAAATAGATGTTGCCTATCGAAAGGTAACTCCCGTTGCGTCGTCATTGATGACTGTACGGGGAAACTCCTGTTTGCTCTGATACTAAAGCCTGATTTGTTAACGTTTGCGTAGCTTCAGAGGGGGTGGAGCCGACTGCTATATCAGTCGGCCCAGAGCGCCATTTCATTAGAAACTTCTCCTTCAGCGGCGAGACCATCTCTTCACTGACTCTGCGCCGAAGTCGACTGTAAGAAGCTCAACCTGCTCTAAGCTCCCGCTGTTGAAGCCAGCCACCGGCAGTGGACTATTTCTCCTGCGGCCATCCAGCAACGAAAAAGAGCAAATTTCTGAGCAAATCTCTAAGCACTTTGTTTCAAATGTCGCTTTGCGAGTGTAGCTCATGCAAGGAGCCCTTGCACGCAACTGACGGGCACAAGGAGTGTGTCGCATGTCTGGGGGTCGCCCACGCAGAGGCTGCATTCACCAGGGCTTCGTGTCCTCACTGAGAGGACATGAACCTTGCCCGCCTTCGTTCATGGATTGCCTTTTTCCAAGAAGGCGGTCCTCCCCGCTCCATTACCCCGACTTCTCTTGCTCCCAGGAGAAAGAAGCAGCGGAACAGCGGGGCTCCTCCCTCGGGCACGAGTGACATTGCGTCGGCCCAGCGCCCACGCACTTCACTCTCCCCACAGCGCCTGCCTAAGCGCCCCAGTTCGGCGACTGTTTCAAGCTGCCCCAAGACAGCGTCCACACAGCAGCTTGCAAAGCCGGCGCAGCCTCAGCTCTCACAAAAGCCGTAGCCTGGGCTTCAACAGCACCCCCGAACGGCTAGGAAGTTTCCCTTCCCATTTTTCTCATATCTCTCCAAGATTTTAACTTCAGCAGATCAGCACAGTGCTCAGACAACACATTTTTTTGGGGGGGAAACTTAAGACTTTCTCCCAGCAGTTTACATTCCAGAGACGGAAAAATACAGCTGTCTACATTCAAACAGACTAGAGAAAATGCCTCTCGTGGAATCTACTTGCTGCATGAACTGCCACAAACTTCTACAAAGGATTGCGGTTCTTGAAACAAAGTTACTTACTGGACTTCCAAAACAGGCGGAACACACAGCAGACGGTCAACACGGACCCCCTCAGCATACAGCTGGTGAGTCCTCTGAATCTCAAAAGTTTATACAAAGTGTAGAGGAAAAAGCCGAAACAGATCGACAGACAAATCGATGGCACAAACAGGGAGCGAGACCCAAAGGCAATCGAGACATCAGATTATCACGAGTATCTCGTATTGCTGCCGTAGCATCCTCTACCCCAGATACGGCTATGACAAGACTTGTAAACACTGGCATTCTACCACCCCCAATACATCTTGAGAACAGATTTGAAGCATTAATGAATGTGGGTGAGAAATCCGCAAATGTGACTAAACACGGATCGAATCTGCCAGCAGCTAACATCGCTACTAACAGGCGCTCAAGGTCGAGCAGACAGCGGCTTTCAGCTCAGAGCGCAGCCGAGCCCAGGACTCTGATAGTGGGCGACTCTATTATCAGAAACATCAGTTGCAGGACTACAACTACATACTGCCGTCCTCAAGCAAATGTCTCTGATGTGAACAAAGAACTTCGGAACATTTTGATGAAGCACAAGACTGCAAATCGAGTCATCATCCATGTGGGGAAGAATGATATTCGGAAGGAGCAGTCAGAACTCCTTAAGAAGGATTTCAGTGAACTCTTTGAAACGCTTCAAAGTCTTGAAGTTCAGTCGTTCATCAGTGGACCACTCCCAGCAAGGGGAACTAACATGTTCTCACGGTTGCTTGGGCTGAATACATGGCTACAAAGAACCTGCAGTATAAAAGGAGTCAACTTCATCGACAACTTCAATCTTTTCTGGGGCCACAGACAACTGTTTAAACTAGATGGCCTCCACCCAAACAGACTCGGTGCAAGAGTGCTTAAGGACAATATCTATTTCTCCCTCCGTCATCCTTCAGCGGTGTGTGCCAATCTACTCGGCCTGAATGGCACACACACACCTGGACAGTATATGAGTGACCACAGGACTTCATGTCAGCTTCTGAGTCAACATGTGGTTGACACATCCCACAAGGACACTGATAACACCACGCAGCCACAACAAGCACTGCTCATGGACATCCCAGCTGAGCCCTGCCCACAGAGCTCATCACATGCAGACTGTGACGTACTACAACAGCTCCAAGACTCAGCACCCAAGGACGACTTTCTGGAAAACAGCCAGGGAAGCCAGAACGACATCTCACAGCCAGCGGAAACACCAGAGCCAGAGCCCTGCTCATCAGATACACTATCACTCTCCCCAGAATCTCCACTTCTAAGCTTCTCACAGAAAATGGAGGAACTGGTGTATGCTGGGACCAAACTCTCCCACTCTTTCGCTTCAAGTCCCCAGATATCAACTAAAAAACGGCGGGCCCCACAACCACCAAAGACTGCAGGCCCAGCTCACCCTCCTCCTCCTGCGAGAGCTCTCCGGCCGCTGCCACAACGTCAGGGCCCAAACCCCTCTCCATCTGGTGTAGGTGAACCAAAAACAACTGATAACAGCTCTCAGTGATGTGTGTCGGGTCCCCGCTATATTAGCAGCAACATTCACAAATGTTTACAGAACAAGCGGGAACCCAGTGTGCCTGTAGCCTCCTCTATTTCTGTTTTATTAAGCAATAGAAAGTCTAAGGCCTTCTCAAGCCGTACGGCTGACCCATCTAACCTGCGGCCTATAATGCATCAATCTAAGATTGCTGTAGAGACAAAATGTAATTCCATCAAGTTAGCATTTTTAAACATTCGCTCACTTAAAAATAAATCATTTCTGATCAACGATTTAATAACCACAAACAACCTGGATTTTATGTTTTTAAATGAAACATGGTTAGAAGACAGCTGCAGTTCAACAGTCCTCACTGAAACAGCCCCTCCTAACTTTAATTTTATAAGTGTCTGCAGGACTGTTAGGAGAGGTGGAGGTGTAGCTGCTCTGTTTAAAGATGTTTATCAGTGCAAGCAAATGTCATTTGGTCAATATTCATCTTTTGAATACCTAGGTATTGTGCTGAAAGGTGCTCCACACACCCTGTTTATCATTATTTACAGGCCTCCAAAATATTCTCCAGCCTTTGTTGATGATTTCACTGAACTGTTATCAATGATTTCCTCAGAGTTTGACTGTTTTGCTATTGCAGGGGATTTTAATATTCACATAGATAATGCAGAAATCAAAACTACAAAAGAAATTATAACTGTTTTAAACACTTTTGACCTGAGTCAGCATGTGCACGGACCAACACACAATCGTGGACACACTCTAGATTTACTCATCAGTAGAGGTCTAAACATCTCATCCATTGTAATTAAGGATGTAGCACTATCTGATCACTTCTGTATTTTCTTTGATATATTGATCTCGGTCACCACTGAATCTAGATCTGTCTCTATCAGAAAGAGATGCATTAACGACAACACTAGTGCGCTATTTATGGCGGCAATAGCATTAACACCAAGCATTTCTGCAGACTCTGTTGATCTTCTCCTGGAGTCTTTTAACTCAAAAATTAAGAATGTTATTGATGATATTGCCCCGATAAAGGTCAGCAAGAAGACGGGGAAACAGAAATCAATTTGGAGAAAATCAACAGCAGTTCAGAGCATGAAAAGACAATGCAGAAAAGCTGAGCGGATGTGGCGGAAGACAAAACTCGAAATTCACTATAGCATCTATAAAGACAGCCTTCATGCTTTCAATGTGGAACTAGCCACAGCTAGACAGACTTTCTTTTCAAACCTTATAAACAGTAACTTAAACAACACCCGCACTCTTTTTGCGACTGTTGAGAGACTGACAAACCCCCCAAGTCAGATTCCCAGTGAAATGCTCTCCGACAGCAAATGCAATGAGTTTGCTTCCTTCTTTTCTGAGAAGATCAATAATATCAGAAAGGAGATTGGCACATCCTCAAGTTATGCAGAGGTCACACAGATTCGACCGCAATTTCAAAAAGAAGTGACTATGTGTGTTTTTAAAGAAATTGATAACAAAATTTTGGAAGAAATAGTACAGCACCTTAAATCTTCAACCTGCTATCTTGACACACTTCCCACATCCTTTTTCAAAAATGTGCTTAACTGTTTAGAAGCTGATCTCTTAGAAGTGGTGAACGCCTCACTTCTCTCTGGGACTTTTCCAAACTCCCTTAAAACTGCAGTTGTTAAGCCCCTTCTGAAAAAGCGCAATCTTGATAACACCATGTTGAGCAACTATAGACCCATATCAAATCTTCCTTTCATAGGTAAGATAATTGAAAAGGTAGTTTCTAATCAGCTGAACAACTACTTAAAGTCAAATGGATACCTGGACAATTTTCAATCTGGTTTCCGAGCACATCACAGCACAGAGACAGCACTCGTTAAGATAATAAATGATATTCGCGTCAATTCTGATTCTGGCAAAATATCAGTGCTGGTACTACTAGATCTTAGTGCTGCGTTTGACACTGTAGATCATAACATACTTTTAGAGAGACTGGAAAACTGGGTCGGGCTTTCTGGGATGGCACTCAAATGGTTCAGGTCATACTTAGAAGGGAGAGGTTATTATGTGAGTATAGGAGAGCATAAGTCTAAGTGGACGGCCATGACATGTGGAGTCCCACAAGGCTCAATTCTTGCACCGCTCTTGTTTAATCTGTATATGCTCCCACTAAGTCAGATAATGAGGAAGAACCAAATTGCCTATCACAGCTATGCTGATGATACCCAGATTTACCTAGCCTTATCTCCAAATGACTACAGCCCCATTGACTCCCTCTGCCAATGCATTGATGAAATTAACAGTTGGATGTGCCAGAACTTTCTTCAGTTAAACAAGGAGAAAACTGAAGTCATTGCATTTGGAAATAAAGATGAAGTTCTCAAGGTGAATGCATACCTTGACTCTAGGGGTCAAACAACTAAAAATCAAGTCAGAAATCTTGGGGTGATTCTGGAGACAGACCTTAGTTTCAGTAGTCATGTCAAAGCAATAACTAAATCAGCATACTATCATCTCAAAAATATTGCAAGAATTAGATGTTTTGTTTCCAGTCAAGACTTGGAGAAACTTGTTCATGCCTTTATCACCAGCAGGGTGGATTACTGTAATGGTCTCCTCACCGGCCTTCCCAAGAAGACCATTAGACAACTGCAGCTCATCCAGAACGCTGCTGCCAGGATTCTGACTAGAACCAGAAAATCTGAGCATATCACACCAGTCCTCAGGTCCTTACACTGGCTTCCAGTTACATTTAGGATTGATTTTAAAGTACTTTTACTCGTTTATAAGTCACTCAATGGCCTAGGACCTAAATATATTGCTGATATGCTCACTGAATATAAACCAAACAGACCACTCAGATCATTAGGATCGAGTCAGTTAGAAATACCAAGGGTTCACACAAAACAAGGGGAGTCTGCTTTTAGCTATTATGCGGCCCGCAGTTGGAACCAGCTTCCAGAAGAGATCAGATGTGCTAAAACATTAGCCACATTTAAATCAAGACTCAAAACTCATCTGTTTAACTGTGCATTTGTTGAATGAGCACTGTGCTATATGTCCGAACTGACTGCAATACATTTTATGTATAATCATTTTCTTTAAATTTATTTTAAATCATTTTCTATATCATTTTAAAATTCTTTGTTTTTATTATTTTTATTTCCATGTTTTTATTGATTTTAAATGTCTATTTCACTTTCTTTTATGTAAAGCACTTTGAATTACCACTGTGTATGAAATGTGCTATACAAATAAACTTGCCTTGCCTTGCCTTCCCAAAGCGTCAGGGTCCCCGCACTCGTGTAGTGCTGGAACCTGGGCCTCAGAAGCCGTCCTGATCTGCTTCACAGAGGAAGAGGAGAGGATTAGTTCTTGCAGATGCCGGAACCCCATCAAAGAGAGCTCACAGTCATTGCCCACCCCTTCGAACGCCTCTGAGTGGTGGAGGTTTTTTAACAGGGCACGTCCTGCCAGTTCAGTGTATGCCCCAAACTACCGCTGTGATAGCGGACCCAAATACAATAAAGAGCATTTCTCCTCTCCTTGCACTCACACATGTCAGTTCTCATAAATGTCAGCCCTCCCCTTCGGGCAGCGAGCAGTCATTACTAAAAATAGAAACATTTGCGAAGGTCAGCTCTCCCTCTCGGACGGCGAGCTGTCTTCGATAAAAATGTTCACAAATGTCAGTTCTCCCCCTTCGGGTGGCGAGCGGTCATTAATAAAAGTAGAACCTCTTGCCACCTAGCTGCTGGCTTGGAAAGCCATTCCCGGCGTGTCAGATTGGGTTCTAAGAACCATAGAACGAGGCTACTCACTGCAGTTCACTTGCAGGCCGCCTGTATTCAGAGGTGTTGTACAGACTTTGGTGCAGGACAATGAATCACATGTTTTCCGAGCCGAAGTACACACACTGCTTGCAAAGGGTGCCATGGAAACGGTCCCCTTAGCGAACAGCGAATCAGGCTTTTACAGCAGATACTTCCTCGTTCCCAAGAAAGACGGCGGGCTCAGACCAATTCTTGATCTCAGACGTCTGAATCGGGCTCTCATGTGATGGCCGTTCAGAATGTTAACCTTGAAACAGATCCTCGAGCAAATACGGCCCGAGGACTGGTTTCTGTCTGTGGATCTGAAAGATGCTTACTTTCATATCCAAATAGCGCCCTGTCACACACCGTTCTTGAGATTCGCTTTCGAGGGAGTGGCCTGTCAATACACTGTCCTTCTATTTGGACTGTCTCTGACCCCCTGCACTTTTACGAAGTGCGTTGACGTGGCCCTTTCCTCTCTGAGACAGATTCTCCGACTCAGAACAGCAATTGATAGCTAACAGGTCATTGTTGCTCAACCACCTAGAGCTTCTGGGGTTGAAAATCAAACCAGCCAAGAGTTTTCTGATTCCCAGACAACGAACATCCTTTCTGGGAACAGTCATAGACTCTGTTCAAATGCAAGCTTGGATTGCACTGGAGCGCTCCCTGACTATCCAGCGAGCGGTGGCGTCTTTTAAGCTGGGGGCTTTGCGTCCCCTCAAAGCATTTCAGAGTATGCTCGCCCTCATGGCTGCTGCCACCTCACTTATTCCCCTGGGCCTGCTACACATGTGGCCCCTTCAATATTGGCTGAGAGCCCACGTTCCGTCCCACTTGGGCCGCGCTTATGTCAAGGTGAACCATCGCTGCCTCAAAGCTGTGGCCCCTTGGACAACTCCTCGCCTGTTTCAATCAGGCATGCAGTTGGAACGACCTCCAGACGGAAGATAGTCACAAAAGATTCCAGCTCAGGCTGGGGCACTCTGTACGAGGGTAACCCTGCGTACGGCTCCTGGTCGACCCACGACTGACGCCTACATATCAACTGCCTCGAAATGATGGCTGTTCTTCACAGGATGACACAACGTCTACTAATTTGGGCACAGAAAGAACTCTTCTCACTACGAGCGGTTCATGTGCCGGGTTGACTGAACCAGGGAGCAGATATGTTGTCAAGGAACAATGTAGCTCCAGGGGAATGGAGGCTACATTCCCAGATGGTTCAGATGATTTGGTCAGTTTTCGGCAAGGCAGAGGTCGACCTCTTTGCCTCCGAAGACAATTGTCACTGCCCAACCTAGCCCAACCTATTTTTCAAAGCAGCGGGATGCTCTGGCCCACGACTGGCCCAACACCCATCTGTATGCCTTTCCCCTGATCGTCCTGCTACCCCAGATTATCAGGCGAATCAGGGAAACTAAATAACTAACCTCTCCTCCTCGTGGCCGCCCTCTGGAGGAACCACATCTGGTTCCCAGAGATGATCCAGCTGCTGTCTGCAGCTCCGTGAGCAATACCACTGAGGAGAGATCTTCTCTCACAAGCGCAGGGCAAGATTTGGCATCCCCAACCAGAACTGCGGAGCCTTCATGTCTGGCTGCTTGACGGGAGTCTAGTCAACTCCCAGCGAGAGTGACTAATAACATTTTAGAGGCTAGAGCTCCGTCTACATGATGCCTCTACACCCTGTAGTGGTCAGTCTTCAGTGACTGGTGTTCAGCACGTAACCAGGATCCGATTTCATGTGACGTTTCCCACGTGCTAACCTTTCTGCAAGAGCTGCTGGATAAGGGGCGTACCCATTCCACGCTCAAAGTCTATGTGGCAGCCATCGCGGCGAATCATTCTCTCGAGGCTGGCCGGACTATTGGCATAAATGACTTGGTTGTTAAGTTCCTTAGAGGCCCTCGGCGGTTGAATCCTCCTCACCCTAAGACTATGCCAACATGGGACTTGTCCATAGTCCTGGGGCCCTCAAATGCCCTCCTTTTGAGCCGCTTCAAACAACCAGCTTAAAAGTCATGATGCTTAAAACAGCTCTGCTTTTGGCCCTAGCGTCCATCAAGCAAGTAGGTGACTTGCAAGGCCTGTCTGTGAGTGCTTCCTGTCTTGAGTTTGGACCCAATGACTGTAAAGTCGTTCTTCAGCCGCGCAGCGGTTATGTACTGAAGGTGCTCCCAAGTCCGTTTACAGCGCAGGTTATTTCCCTTCTAGCCCTCCCTGCAGCGGATGGTGAACAGGGACCTAACTTCTTGTGCCCAGTTTGGGCACTGTGAGTGTACTTTGAGCGTTCTAAGTCTTTTAGACAATCAGAACAGCTCTTTGTGTGCTTTGGAGGCTGCTCTAAAGGGCTGCTGGTCACAAAGCAAAGACTATCACACTGGATAGTAGATGCTATCGCCCTGGCTTTCACCTCAGCAGGTGTGCAATGTCCTATAGATGTGAGGGCCCATTCCACCAGAGGAATGGCCTCTTCCTGGGCATGGTCCAGTGGAATCTCTATTGGGAAGATTTGTGCGGCCGCCGGCTGGTCGTCGCTGTCTACCTTTATTAGATTCTACAGTGTGGACATTCCTGCCTTGCAGGCACGGGTGTTATCCGCTTAATGTTTACTTTTTTATGTAGGGGTTATGTGAAGCAGACCTCAGGTTGTTCTTGGGTCTCTTTGTAGCTCAGGCTTATGGGGCCCTCGCTGAATGTGCCTAGGCTGAGCTTGCGGAGCAGGCTTAGGTCTGCATCTGCTTATAGCACGGCGTTACTTGATTCGTTCCCCATACAGTCGTCAGTGACGATGCAATGGGAGTTACCTTTCGATAGGGAACGCTCTGGTTACTCACATAACCTCAGTTCCCTGAGATAAGGAAACAAGCTTTGCATAAGTGGTCGTGCTATAGCTGCACGCGAATCGATGGCTGTCGCTTCAGTCGTTGATTCTGATGAAATGGCGCTCTGGGCCAACTTATATAGCCGTCGGCTCCGCCTCCTCTGGCAGGCTCGAGCACCATTGGTTTGTGCAGCTACACAAACGTTAACAAATCAGGCTTCAGTAAAAGAGCAATAGTTCAGGAACTTTTTTTTTTTTTTGCGGAAGGACAGCATTTAACGAAATTGCTTCAAAAAAAACAATATTTTTTATTGTGTGGTAAATGTTTTATTAAAGCAATAAGGTACTCGAGGCCGTGCTGTATCGTGAATAAATCACATCTGAAGGGGTTACAGGGATGTTGCCTAACAACAATAACAATAACAAAATTTATAATACATTGAAAATGAAAAATTTTAAATCATAAAATATTTATCAAATTATAATATAGAGGGTAAGTACATACTTATTCAAAACAATCGTAGGCTGCAGCATTTCATGAGTACTTTGCTTCATTGTAACCTGCAACTAAAGATGACAACATTTCTACTGTCTCACCCAGAATGATACCAAATGGCCAACACAGTACAGAATAATTAGAGCCTTTAGCAAATCCATGTGTTTCTGCATATTCATTGAAACAAGAATCTGCAGAGGGCTGTTTATTCGGCTTCCCCCACACTCATCCTCACGGCCAATAAACTGGTTTATCCCTTCATACAGTGGCTAAATAAAGGTTTGGATTGGAGAGAGGCTTAGAGTTGACACGGCCCCTCACCTCACTTCAATAACTGAGCTGCCAATGTACCGGAACATCTATATGTCACAAACCAAGTACAATGAAGCTCAGCTTTTCATCACAAAATTTCCCAGGCTTGAAATATGAAAGGTCCCAAAAGGGTTTCATGTGCTCTTGATTACCACCGGTGTAGACAACGCATCTACTGGTCACACAGTTTGTGGTAGTAAATATTTCAGTAATGATGAATTTTCATCTTTGGAAAACAGCTTTTCCCCCTTCATAAATTATGTATTGCAGACATACACGCAAACCAGCATTTTAATAAGCATGTCAAAATATGCAAGCACAAGGTCTGCATCACTGCTACGCTGACCAGTTTAAAACTAAATAAAAATTAAATGTGATTAAAGATTTCAAAACAACACTGAAAGACAAATGAGGGTATCAGGAATTACTTTAGACCCACTCGGCTTCCTGAAAGAATTAAAAATGTAAAGAAATAGAAGGTGTCCCACCTCACATAAATAAACACCTAATCTCTCACCTAATAATAACGAGTTAAAGTGCATGCTTGATGATTGAAGTTCTCTGTCCAGGAGGGGGTAGTACTGTTCTGTTTTAGCTACCAGTCAATTTCACTCAAGTCTTCTGGCATCTTCCCTCTCCTCACGTCCTTCTGCGAAAAGCAGATTTGGAGAGGGTCTTGCATCATCTGCTTTCGACGGAAGACCTTTGAATGTTATCCATTTTGAGCTCTAGCCTGGTAGAGAGCATATTCAGCATAAGCAATATGTGCCGTGTTCGGAGCGCACATAGAGAGCAAACGTAAACTTAAGTGAACTAAACAGTTGAGAAAAAAAATATCGGATGTGTATTATATTGGATTTGTTGTCTCTTAAAGTGATCGCGCCTAATTTACTAGCTGCTGTCGGTGTCCTTAATGTTAATCCAAGAAATTAAATCAGAAAAAAAACATCCACAGCTCTTTACTGAACTACTTTGTAGTTTAACAAGAATTCATCTATATTTAATTTATACAGTGAAGACTATGCAATGCTATTTAGGGCCCAAGCCAGTAAGGCGCAGGGCCCTATTGTTCTTCTAAGGATTATTAGGGCCCAAGCCAGTAAGGCGCAGGGCCCTATTGTTCCCCTAAGGATTATTATTTTTTTTTTTTTTTTTTTTTTTTTTTTTTTTTTTTTTATTATTTTTTATTTCGACTATCCGGGTACTTTTGGGGGCCTTAACGTGCCCGAAAACTCTTGAAAATTGGCACACACATTGGAACCTGCGGCCATTAGGACGCCGCTGAGGCTGGGACCCGGGCGTGGCACAGGGGCTCTACGGCGCCCCCTGCAAAATTGTCAGAAAGCTTGATGTATAGCTCACACATACTTGCACGTATTCATATGAAACTCGGTACACATATAGAACTCATTGAGCTGAACAACTTTCACGCAGCATGTCTTAGGCTCCGCCCAACAGGAAGTCGGCTATTCAGGGCTGTTTAAAAAGCGCATGCTCTGGAATTTGATATACTCCTCTGAGGATTTCCATACGATTGCCACCAAACTCGGTGAACATGATCTCAAGACATTGGGGACGCTAAATTGCGAAGATATTTTTGATATGTCGAACGGTTTGCCCGTGGCGAGGCGATGAATTTATGGCGAAAAATGAGACACAGGAAATGCCTAATAACGTCCACATACATTGTATGATGCAGATCAAACTTCAATGATTTGTTCGTTGTATGATGCCGATCGGATAGATGTGACTATTATGACTGAAAGTTATAGCGCCACCAACTGGCTGCAGGAAGTGTGTCGTTTTCAAAATGCTTTGAATTCAGCATCTTAATTTTACTCGATTTGCTTCAAACTTCACCAGAATAATGTCAAAACACGGCCGATGTAAAACTGTGAAGGGAATATTGATATCTAAAATTATGTTACCATGGCAACGTGTCAAAGTTGAAAATTCGTTTCTGGTGATTTTGAGGCAGATAACATGTTTAGAATGTCATGAAACTCAACACACATATCAGTATTAATGATAGTTAGACACTGGAAAAAGCTCATAAACGGGCGTGGAAGAGGCACTCTATAGCGCCACCTTTTGTCAAAAATGGGGGGGTTAGTTTTAGCTACAGACACCAAACTCGGTACATAAATTGTTCTTATTAATCCGGACAACTTTCTAATTTACAGTCATTAGCTACGACCAACAGGAAGTCAGCTATATTTATTTTAATGTGGGTTTTTTTTAAAAACGGGCTGTAAACAAATTCATACTCCTCCAAACAGAAACACGTAAATCACACCAAACATTTTTTATCATGATGCCAAAATACTGAAGATGCTAAATTGCGGACGGATTTAGGATATCTTGAACGATGATTTAATGGCAATTTATTAAAGTTACAGTAAAAAATATATATATATTTTTTTTTTATCTTTTAAGAGCAGCTTCCAAACACTTCATAAAAAATTACATACACAGAACAATACAGTCTGAGGATATGTGATTAATTTCATGAATTTACAATACACTATGCAGAGGAGAAAATTAAAAAACTATCAGAGCTGCTTTTAAGTGAGAGCTCCCTGCCTCTCACTCAGCCTGCCTCTGAGTGAGAGGTCCTGTCAGCCTGCAGCTGAGTGAGGGGTGGGGTGGGCTGTGAGTGACTGTGTGGATTGAGTGTGGATTGAGGCAGTGGGTGAGAGAGAGAAAGAGAGAGAGGGTCTGTTTTTTAAAATCTTTAAAAAATGCTTATAAATCATTAAAGATTTTGATAACACTTTATAATAAGGTCTCAATTCTTAACATTAGGAAATGCATTAATTAACGTGAACTAACAATGAAAAATATATTTTTACAGCATGTTAATTCTTCCATGATAGTATGAACTAACAAAGAACAATTTTTTTTAAAGCATTTATTAATCTTTTTAATGTTAGAAAAATAGTCATGTTCAAAAGATAAACTTTAAAATTTAATAATATATAAACACATTTTGGATTAATATTGATCAACATTAAATGGTATATATAGTAAGGCGCAGGGCCCTATTGTTCCCCTAAGGATTATTAGGGCCCAAGCCAGTAAGGCGCAGGGCCCTATTGTTCCCCTAAGGATTATTAGGGCCCAAGCCAGTAAGGCGCAGGGCCCTATTGTTCTTCTAAGGATTATTATTTTTAGGGCCCAAGCCAGTAAGGCGCAGGGCCCTATTGTTCTTCTAAGGATTATTATTTTTTTTTTTTTTTTTTTTTTTTATTTCAATCATCCGGGCACTTTTGGGGGCCTTAACGTGCCCGAAAACTCTCGAAAATTGGCACGCACGTTGGAACCTGCGGCCATTAGGACGCCGCTGAGGCTGGGACCCGGGCGTGGCACAGGGGCTCTACGGCGCCCCCTGGAAAATTGTCAGAAAGCTTGATGTATAGCTCACACATACTTGCACGTATTCATATGAAACTCGGTACACATATAGAACTCATTGAGCCGAACAACTTCCGCGCAGCATGTCATAGGCTCCGCCCAACAGGAAGTCGGCTATTCAGGGCTGTTTAAAAAGCGCATGCTCTGGAATTTGATATACTCCTCTGAGGATTTCCATACGATTGCCACCAAACTCGGTGAACATGATCTCAAGACATTGGGGACGCTAAATTGCGAAGATATTTTTGATATGTCGAACGGTTTGCCCGTGGCGAGGCGATGAAGTTATGGCGAAAAATGAGACCCAGGAAATGCCTAATAACGTCCACATACATTGTATGATGTTGATCAAACTCCAGTGGTTTGTTCGTTGTATGATGCCGATCGGATAGATGTGACTATTATGACTGAAAGTTATAGCGCCACCAACTGGCTGCAGGAAGTGTGTCGTTTTCAAAATTATTTGAATTCAGCATCTTATTTTTACTCGATTTGCTTCAAACTTCACCAGAATAATGTCAAAACACGGCCGATGTAAAACTGTGAAGGGAATATTGATATCTAAAATTATGTTGCCATGGCAACGTGTCAAAGTTGAAAATTCGTTTCTGGTGATTTTGAGGCAGATAACATGTTTAGAATGTCATGAAACTCAACACACATATCAGTATTAATGATAGTTAGACACTGGAAAAACCTCATAAACGGGCGTGGAAGAGGCACTCTATAGCGCCACCTTTTGTCAAAAATGGGGGGGTTAGTTTTAGCTACAGACACCAAACTCGGTACATAAATTGTTCTTATTAATCCGGACAACTTTCTAATTTACAGTCATTAGCTACGACCAACAGGACGTCGGCTATATTTATTTTAATGTGGGTTTTTTTTTAAAACGGGCTGTAAACAAATTCATACTCCTCAAAGCAGAAACACGTAAATCACACCAAACATTTTTTCTCATGATGCCAAAATACTGAAGATGCTAAATTGCGGACGGATTTAGGATATCTTGAACGATGATTTAATGGCAATTTATTAAAGTTACAGTAAAAAAGAGATTTTTTTTTTTTTTTTATCTTTTAAGAGCAGCTTCCAAACACTTCATAAAAAATTACATACACAGAACAATACAGTCTGAGGATATGTGATTAATTTCATGAATTTACAATACACTATGCAGAGGAGAAAATTTAAAAACTATCAGACAGTTGTTACAATGCTTCTATGAGTGAGAGTTCCCTGTCAGCCTGCAGCTGAGTGAGGGGGTGGGGGTGGGGTGTGAGTGACTGTGTGAGTGACTGTGTGGATTGAGGAGCTGGGTGAGAGAGAGAAAGAGAGAGAGGGTCTGTTTTTTTTAAATCTTTAAAAAATGCTTATAAAGCATTAAAGGTTTTCATAACACTTTATAATTAAGTCTCAATTGTTAACAGTAGGGAATGCATTAATTAACATGAACTAACAATGAAAAATATAATTTTTTACAGCATGTTAATTCTTCATTGATAGTATGAACTTACAATGAACTAACAATGAACAAAATATTTTTAATGTTAGAAAAATAGTCATGTTCAAAAGAGAAACTTTAAAATTTAATAATATATTAACACATTTTGGAATTAATATTGATCAACATTAAATGGAATATAATTATTAATGATTATATATATATAATGATAGCTACAGACACCAAACTTGGTACATAAATTGTTCACATTAAGCCGGACAACTTTCTAATTTACAGACATTAGCTACGACCAACAGGAAGTCGGCTTTTTTTTTTTTATGTGTTTTTTTTTTTCAAAACGGGCTGTAAACAAATTCATACACCTCCAAGCAGAAACCACAAATTCACACCAAACACAGAACAAGACAGTCTGAGGATATGTGATTAATTCCATGAATTTACAGTACACTATGGCGAGAAGAAAATTTTAAAACTTATCAGAGATATCCTGTCACTGTGCTTCTAATGTGTGCGGTAGGTGACTGGGTGAGTGACTGACTGTGTGAGTTCAGTGAGTGTGGAGGGGGAGAGAGAGAGAGAGAGAGAGAGAGAGAGAGAGAGAGAGAGAGAGAGTCTGTTTAAACTTCTCAATAAAATCCTTAAAAAATGCTTAAAGCATTAAAGGTTTTGATAACACTTTATAATTGAGTCTCATTTGTTAACAGTAGGGAATGCATTAATTAACATGAACTAACAATGAAAAATATATTTTTTAAAGCATGTTAATTCTTCATTGATAGTATGAACTTACAATGAGCTAACAATGAACATAATATTTTTAATATTAGAAAAATAGTCATGTTCAAAAGATAAAACTTTAAAATTTAATATATTAACACATTTTGGAATTGATTTTAAACATTAAAACATTGATTTCAACATTAAATGGTATATATTTATTAATGATGTAAATTAACAACAGTTAAATAATGTTGTTTTTTAACATTGGTTAATTCACAAATAACATTAAATATTAACAATATATTTTTTACTTTATTCATTTGTGTTAGAAAAAATTATTCATTTTAGTTAATGGAAAAATAAATCATTAAAAAATGCTTATAAATCATTAAAACCTTTGGTAACTATAATAATTTCTCATTTGTTAGCATTAGTAAATGCATTAACTAACATCAACTACCAATGAAAAATATATTTTCATAGAATTTAAAGTTTTATATGTTGTTCTGTGTGTGTGTGTTTCACAGAGTTGATGGTTTGGATTAACCCTTTAATTGCCGTATCCCTTAAAACCAAACTGCCAGAGGGTTACTGTGATGCTTGTGCTCGCTGGGCACCGTTTTATCGATGCCACCGGGGTGGCGTATGCTGACGGCTTGGGCCCGTCATCGCTGCTCGCAGCTATATTTATTTTTTATTTCGACTATCCGGGTACTTTTGGGGGCCTTAACGTGCCCGAAAACTCTTGAAAATTGGCACGCACGTTGGAACCTGCGGCCATTAGGACGCCGCTGAGGCTGGGACCCGGGCGTGGCACAGGGGCTCTACGGCGCCCCCTGGAAAATTGTCAGAAAACTTGATGTATAGCTCACACATACTTGCACGTATTCATATGAAACTCGGTACACATATAGAACTCATTGAGCCGAACAACTTCCGCGCTTCATGTCATAGGCTCCGCCCAACAGGAAGTCGGCTATTCAGGGCTGTTTAAAAAGCGCATGCTCTGGAATTTGATATACTCCTCTGAGGATTTCCATACGATTGCCACCAAAGTCGGTGAACATGATCTCAAGACATTGGGGACGCTAAATTGCGAAGATATTTTTGATATGTCGAACGGTTTGCCCGTGGCGAGGCGATGAAGTTATGGCGAAAAATGAGACACAGGAAATGCCTAATAACGTCCACATACATTGTATGATGTAGATCAAACTTCATTGATTTGTTCGTTGTGTGATGCCGATCGGATAGATGTGACTATTATGACTGAAAGTTATAGCGCCACCAACTGGCTGCAGGAAGTGTGTCGTTTTCAAAATGCTTTGAATTCAGCATCTTATTTTTACTCGATTTGCTTCAAACTTCACCAGAATAATGTCAAAACACGGCCGATGTAAAACTGTGAAGGGAATATTGATATCTAAAATTATGTTACCATGGCAACGTGTCAAAGTTGAAAATTCGTTTCTGGTGATTTTGAGGCAGATAACATGTTTAGAATGTCATGAAACTCAACACACATATCAGTATTAATGATAGTTAGACACTGGAAAAAGCTCATAAACGGGCGTGGAAGAGGCACTCTATAGCGCCACCTTTTGTCAAAAATGGGGGGGTTAGTTTTAGCTACAGACCCCAAACTCGGTACATAAATTGTTCTAATTAATCCGGACAACTTTCTAATTTACAGTCATTAGCTACGACCAACAGGAAGTCGGCTATATTTATTTTAATGTGGGTTTTTTTTAAAAACGGGCTGTAAACAAATTAATACTCCTCCAAGCAGAAACACGGAAATCACACCAAACATTTTTTATCATGATGCCAAAATACTGAAGATGCTAAATTGCGGACGGATTTAGGATATCTTGAACGATGATTTAATGGCAATTTATTAAAGTTACAGTAAAAAAGATCATTTCTTTTTTTTTTTTATCTTTTAAGAGCAGCTTCCAAACACTTCATAAAAAATTACATACACAGAACAATACAGTCTGAGGATATGTGATTAATTTTATGAATTTACAATACACTATGCAGAGGAGAAAATTTGAAAACTATCAGAGAGTTAGACTTAGACTGCTTCTGAGTGAGAGATCCCTGTCAGCCTGCAGCTGAGTGAGGGGTGGGGGTGGGGTGGGGTGTGAGTGACTGTGTGAGTGACTGTGTGGATTGAGCCAGTGGGTGAGAGAGAGAAAGAGAGAGAGAGGGTCTGTTTTTTTAAATCTTTAAAAAATGCTTATAAATCATTAAAGATTTTGATAACACTTTATAATAAGGTCTCAATTCTTAACATTAGGAAATGCATTAATTAACGTGAACTAACAATGAAAAATATATTTTTACAGCATGTTAATTCTTCCATGATAGTATGAACTAACAAAAAACAATTTTTTTAAAGCATTTATTAATCTTTTTAATGTTAGAAAATTAGTCATGTTCAAAAGATAAACTTTAAAATGTAATAATATATAAACACATTTTGGAATTAATATTGATCAACATTAAATGGTATATAATTATTAATGATTATATATATATATATATATATATATATATATATATATATATATAATGATAGCTACAGACACCAAACTCGGTACATAAATTGTTCTTATTAATCCGGACAACTTTCTAATTTACAGTCATTAGTTACGACCAACAGGAAATCGGCTATTTTTTTTTTTATGTGTTTTTTTTTTTTTTTAAACGGGCTGTAAACAAATTCATACTCCTCCAAACAGAAACACGGAAATCACACCAAACATTTTTTCTCATGATGCCAAAATACTGATGATGCTAAATTGCGGACGGATTTAGGATATCTTGAACGATGATTTAATGGAAATTTATTAAAGTTACAGTAAACAAGAAAAAACATTTTTTTTTTATCTTTTAAGAGCAGCTTCCAAACACTTCATAAAAAATTACATACACAGAACAATACAGTCTGAGGATATGTGATTAATTTCATGAATTTACAATACACTATGCTTAGGAGAAAATTTAAAAACTATCAGAGAGTTGATATACTGCATCTGAGTGAGAGGTCCCTGTCAGCCTGCAGCTGAGTGAGATCTCCCTGTCACTGCAGCTGAGTGAGGGGGTGGGGTGGGGTGTGAGTGACTGTGTGAGTGACTGTGTGGATTGAGGAGCTGGGTGAGAGAGAGAGAGAGAGAGAGGGTCTTTTTTTTTAATTTTTAAAAAATGCTTATAAATCATTAAAGATTTTGATAACACTTTATAATAAGGTCTCATTTCTTAACATTAGGAAATGCATTAATTAACGTGAACTAACAATGAAAAATATATTTTTACAGCATGTTAATTCTTCCATGATAGTATGAACTAACAAAGAACAATTTTTTTAAAGCATTTATTAATCTTTTTAATGTTAGAAAAATAATCATGTTCAAAAGATAAACTTTAAAATGTAATAATATATAAACACATTTTGGAATTAATATTGATCAACATTAAATGGTATATAATTATTAATGATTATATATAGACAATGATAGCTACAGACACCAAACTAGGTACATAAATTGTTCTTATTAATCCGGACAACTTTCTAATTTACAGTCATTAGCTACGACCAACAGGAAGTCGGCTATATTTATTTTAATGTGGGTTTTGTTTTTAAAACGGGCTGTAAACAAATTCATACTCCTCCAAACAGAAACACGTAAATCACACCAAACATTTTTTCTCATGATGCCAAAATACTGAAGATGCTACATTGCGGACGGATTTAGGATATCTTGAACGATGATTTAATGGCAATTTATTAAAGTTACAGAAAAGAGAAAACTTTTTTTTTTTATCTTTTAAGAGCAGCTTCCAAACACTTCATAAAAAATTACATACACAGAACAATACAGTCTGAGGATATGTGATTAATTTCATGAATTTACAATACACTATGGAGAGCAGAAAATTAAAACTATCAGAGATCTCCTGTCACTGCTTCTAATGTGTGCGGTGGGTGACTGGGTGGGTGACTGACTGTGAGTTCAGTGAGTGTGGAGGGGGAGAGAGAGAGAGAGAGAGAGAGGGTCTGTTTAAACTTCTCAATAAAATCCTTAAAAAATGCTTATAAAGCATTAAAGGTTTTGATAACACTTTATAATTAAGTCTCATTTGTTAACAGTAGGGAATGCATTAATTAACATGAACTAACAATGAAAAATATATTTTTTACAGCATGTTAATTCTTCATTGATAGTATGAACTTACAATGAACAAAATATTTTTAATATTAGAAAAATAGTCATGTTCAAAAGATAAAACTTTAAAATGTAATAATATATTAACACATTTTGGAATTGATTTTGATCAACATTAAATGGTATATATTTATTAATGATGTAAATTAACAACAGTTAAATAATGTTGTTTTTTAACATTGGTTAATTCACAAATAACATTAAATATTAACAATATATTTTTTACTTTATTCATTTGTGTTAGAAAAAATTATTCATGTTAGTTAATGGAAAAATAAATCATTAAAAAATGCTTATAAATCATTAAAACCTTTGGTAACTATAATAATTTCTCATTTGTTAGCATTAGTAAATGCATTAACTAACATCAACTACCAATGAAAAATATATTTTCACAGAATTTAAAGTTTTATATGTTGTTCTGTGTGTGTGTGTTTCACAGAGTTGATGGTTTGGATTAACCCTTTAATTGCCGTATCCCTTAAAACCAAACTGCCAGAGGGTTACTGTGATGCTTGTGCTCGCTGGGCACCGTTTTATCGATGCCACCGGGGTGGCGTATGCTGACGGCTTGGGCCCGTCATCGCTGCTCGCAGCTATATTTATTATTTTTTTTTTTTTTTTTTTTTTTTTTTATTTCAATCATCCGGGCACTTTTGGGGGCCTTAACGTGCCCGAAAACTCTCGAAAATTGGCACGCACGTTGGAACCTGCGGCCATTAGGACGCCGCTGAGGCTGGGACCCGGGCGTGGCACAGGGGCTCTACGGCGCCCCCTGGAAAATTGTCAGAAAGCTTGATGTATAGCTCACACATACTTGCACGTATTCATATGAAACTCGGTACACATATAGAACTCATTGAGCCGAACAACTTCCGCGCAGCATGTCATAGGCTCCGCCCAACAGGAAGTCGGCTATTCAGGGCTGTTTAAAAAGCGCATGCTCTGGAATTTGATATACTCCTCTGAGGATTTCCATACGATTGCCACCAAACTAGGTGAACATGATCTCAAGACATTGGGGACGCTAAATTGCGAAGATATTTTTGATATGTCGAACGGTTTGCCCGTGGCGAGGCGATGAAGTTATGGCGAAAAATGAGACCCAGGAAATGCCTAATAACGTCCACATACATTGTATGATGTATATCAAACTTCAGTGATTTGTTCGTTGTATGATGCCGATCGGATAGATGTGACTATTATGACTGAAAGTTATAGCGCCACCAACTGGCTGCAGGAAGTGTGTCGTTTTCAAAATGCTTTGAATTCAGCATCTTCTTTTACCTCGATTTGCTTCAAACTTCACCAGAATAATGTCAAAACACGGCCGATGTAAAACTGTGAAGGGAATATTGATATCTAAAATTATGTTGCCATGGCAACGTGTCAAAGTTGAAAATTCGTTTCTGGTGATTTTGAGGCAGATAACATGTTTAGAATGTCATGAAACTCAACACACATATCAGTATTAATGATAGTTAGACACTGGAAAAAGCTCATAAACGGGCGTGGAAGAGACACTCTATAGCACCACCTTTTGTCAAAAATGAGGGGGTTAGTTTTAGCTACAGACACCAAACTCGGTACATAAATTGTTCTTATTAATCCGGACAATTTTCTAATTTACAGTCATTAGCTACGACCAACAGGAAGTCGGCTATATTTATTTTAATGTGGGTTTTTTTTAAAAACGGGCTGTAAACAAATTAATACTCCTCCAAGCAGAAACACGGAAATCACACCAAACATTTTTTATCATGATGCCAAAATACTGAAGATGCTAAATTGCGGACGGATTTAGGATATCTTGAACGATGATTTAATGGCAATTTATTAAAGTTACAGTAAAAAAGATAATTTTTTTTTTTTTTTATCTTTTAAGAGCAGCTTCCAAACACTTCATAAAAAATTACATACACAGAACAATACAGTCTGAGGATATGTGATTAATTTCATGAATTTACAATACACTATGCTTAGGAGAAAATTTAAAAACTATCAGAGAGCTCTTAGACTGCTTCTGAGTGAGAGATCCCTGTCAGCCTGCAGCTGAGTGAGGGGTGGGGTGGGGTGGGGTGTGAGTGACTGTGTGAGTGACTGTGTGGATTGAGGAGCTGGGTGAGAGAGAGAAAGAGAGAGAGGGTCTGTTTTTTAAAATCTTTAAAAAATGCTTATAAATCATTAAATAAGGTCTCAATTCTTAACATTAGGAAATGCATTAATTAACGTGAACTAACAATGAAAAATATATTTTTACATCATGTTAATTCTTCCATGATAGTATGAACTAACAAAGAACAATTTTTTTAAAGCATTTATTAATCTTTTTAATGTTAGAAAAATAGTCATGTTCAAAAGATAAACTTTCAAATGTAATAATATATTAACACATTTTGGAATTAATATTGATCAACATTAAATGGTATATAATTATTAATGTTTATATATATATAATGATAGCTACAGACACCAAACTCGGTACATAAATTGTTCTTATTAATCCGGACAACTTTCTAATTTACAGTCATTAGCTACGACCAACAGGAAGTCGGCTATATTTATTTTAATGTGGGTTTTGTTTTTAAACAGGCTGTAAACAAATTCATGCTCCTCCAAACAGAAACACGGAAATCACACCAAACATTTTTTCTTATGATGCCAAAATACTGAAGATGCTAAATTGCGGACGGATTTAGGATATCTTGAACGATGATTTAATGGCAATTTATTAAAGTTACAGTAAAAAAGAGAAAACTTTTCTTTTCTTTTTTTCTTTTAAGAGCAGCTTCCAAACACTTCATAAAAAATTACATACACAGAACAATACAGTCTGAGGATATGTGATTAATTTCATGAATTTACAATACACTATGCGGAGGAGAAAATTTAAAAACTATCAGAGTTCTCCTGTCTCTGTGCTTCTAATGTTTGCGGTAGGTGACTGGGTGGGTGACTGACTGTGTGAGTTCAGTGAGTGTGGAGGGGGAGAGAGAGAGGGAGAGAGAGAGAGGGTCTGTTTAAACATCTTAATAAAATCCTTAAAAAATGCTTATAAAGCATTAAAGGTTTTGATAACACTTTATAATTAAGTCTCATTTGTTAACAGTAGGGAATGCATTAATTAACATGAACTAACAATGAAATATATTTTTTACAGCATGTTAATTCTTCATTGATAGTATGAACTTACAATGAACTAACAATGAACAAAATATTTTTTATATTAGAAAAATAGTCATGTTCAAAAGATAAAACTTTAAAATTTAATAATATATTAACACATTTTGGAATTGATTTTGATCAACATTAAATGGTATATATTTATTAATGATGTAAATTAACAACAGTTAAATAATGTTGTTTTTTAACATTGGTTAATTCACAAATAACATTAAATATTAACAATATATTTTTTACTTTATTAATTTGTGTTAGAAAAAATTATTCATGTTAGTTAATGGAAAAATAAATCATTAAAAAATGCTTATAAATCATTAAAAGCTTTGGTAACTATAATAATTTCTCATTTGTTAGCATTAGTAAATGCATTAACTAACATCAACTACCAATGAAAAATATATTTTCACAGAACTTAAAGTTTTATATGTTCTGTGTGTGTGTGTTTCACAGAGTTGATGGTTTGGATTAACCCTTTAATTGCCGTATCCCTTAAAACCAAACTGCCAGAGGGTTACTGTGATGCTTGTGCTCGCTGGGCACCGTTTTATCGATGCCACCGGGGTGGCATATGCTGACGGCTTGGGCCCGTCATCGCTGCTCGCAGCTATATTTTATTTTTGATTATTCAGTTTCTGTACCTGGACACCTACAAATTTGAAAATGTAAACTTTGTGTAAATAGCACAAATAAATATATAGAACAAACATATATTAAACTATTTCAAACAGGGCCCACAGGTACAAGCTGCACAGGTACAAGCAGCACCGGGGCCCCGCAAACCCCAGCTATGGCCCGGGGAGCAGTGACAGATCAGTCAACTGTCCCAAGCATCTTTCACACATGCAGTCAACAGTATTTTGAGTTTCTCAGGCCAACATAGCTAATAGCTTCAGTAACATTAGTTTGCGGATCAATGAATGCAGGAGAAGGGGAGAGATAACACGGATATGTGTGTGTCTGTGTACAGCAGTTAAACTGAATACAATGTTTATATCTCCTTGTTTCAGATGATGAGAGAGATGAGAACTCCTGGCCAGCCTTGTGGACTGAAGATCAGGCTAGGGAATTAAAATTGAAAATTGCCAGCTGATAAAACATGTGCTCCAGGGACCATATTCAGGACAAATGTAGCTCTTAACTGGCTGAGTTAGATGATTAACACAGTAGAAAATCAGTCCAGTCTCCCCAGCTGTAAATGTCATTGGCTGTCTTGTGTTGTTTATAATAAATTGACATGTTGATATCGCATAAGCAGTCTTTCAGAATGCTGTCATACATGTAGATGCATACGGTAGTGTACACATTAATGAGTGGTGTTTATGGTGTCGCTTTGGGATGGGTGAGGGAGGGAAAAAAAATCACAGTATGCTCACTACAAAAAACTAGACTACACCACTGAGTGACATACAGGATCGTGCATTAGGCGCGCGTTGTGTCTGTTATAATGAAACCATGTAATATAACGAACCGTGTATGTGCGCTCTCGGCGCACTGATCACTATAACATCACATTTCTGCTTGAATACAGCTCAGTATATTCACGTAGTTTAATACAGTGAGTGTTTTAAAATGGATGCTCGTGTGTTTTTGAGAAGTTTGCGAAGATCTGTGGTGTTTATGTACATATGGGCATCAGACTCCAAACAGCGTTCTGGTAGGAACTATCACTGTGGCGTCGAGTTCTGAATGGTTTCATTTTTCATTTGTATTTTGGTGTGTTTAATGATTCTGAATGCACCCATATGGACTGTAGTTTATATGCAGTCTTTTGGCATCTCCCTGTGGTATTGTTTGGTATGACTGTTTGACTCTTGCTTATGTTAAAATTACTTTATAATTGAGCTATAAATAATTTTAAGTTGTATAGAATATCTGCAGTGACATTTTTGCAAAGTATGTTTGCAAAAAAGAACATGGAATATTTAAATCTATTTTGAATTTGTTTTGTTTAAAAAAATACATGTAATTGAAAATTAATAACAAATACAACGGTTTTTGTGAATAGAAAAGTTTGGGCTTGCAGTATTGATTTGGAGAGGAGGGGGTCTAGGAATAAAAACAGTTGAGAACCACTGCTTTGTAAATGCAGGCACCGTTCTACATGGGTACTAAGAATTTAACATTATTTTATTATTATTTTTATTTAATTAAAAATTAACTTAATGCAATATAAAAATACATTCCAACAAGCTTTTTTTTAATTTTTTATGTATTTTATTATTTATTTATAGGCTACTATAAAGATGGTGCAACTTTCAGAAAGCAGCTAGAAAGGCAAGAGCTCAATTCTTTTCTGATATTATCAGTAAATACTCTCATACCCCTAAAATCCTGTTCAGTACCATAAATTCAATAATTAATCCCCGTACTTCCAATGAAGCAGAACCTTCTGCTCGCATTTGTGAGAGATTTTTGAGGTTTTTCATTGAAAAGATTGATGGCATTCGATCCTGCCTTATTCCTTCTTACTCTTAACACTCTGCTTAAATGTCCAGTTAATACAGCCAAATTTAATAGCTTTCAGCCAGTGTCTTTGTTTGATCTGAGGAACTTAGTGATGCAGCTGAAATCTACAACCTCGCCCCAGGATGTTATTCTTTCTGATGTCATTAAAAGTTCTTTTGTTATAATTGGTTCTAGCATCCAAACAATTATCAATTCCTGCTTAGTCTCTGGCACTGTTCCTGCATTTTTAAAGCATGCAGTTGTCCACCCACTGCTTAAAAAGCCCAAGGCTGGTGTAAAATGTTTGAATAATTATCGTCCTATCTCAAAATTACCTTTTCTTTCAAAAGTTATGGAAAAAGTTGTCCAATCACAGTTACTTCCGTTTGTAAATTCGACTCTGGTATTTGAACCATTTCAATCAGGTTTTGCAACCTATCATAGCACTGAAACGGCTTTGCTAAAAGTGATGAATGATTTACTACTTGCGGTTAACTCTGGTGAAAATGCAGTTTTGATTTTATTGGATTTAAGTGACACAGTTGTTCACGACATCCTTTTGTCACGCCTTGAACATTGGGTAGGTATTAAGGATACAGCATTATCGTGGTTTAAGTCATATTTTAAATCCAGGACACTTTCAGTGGCTATCGGCCAGTTTTCCTCATCATCAGTTTCTCTCCCTTGTGGGGTTCGTCAAGGGTCCATTCTGGGGCCCTTACTTTTTAATCTGTGCATGCTCCCACTTGGTAATATAATTAGGACATATAAAATCTCTTTTAATTTCTACGCTGATGTTTCTCAGTTATACGTTCCATTAAAATCTAGACATTCTCTGCAGCCTCTTATGGACTGTCTGAAGGACATTCAAATTTTGATGGCGAATAATTTCCTCCAGCTAAATAATGAAAAAACCGAGGTGATTATTTTTGGTCCCTCTAAAACCAGAAACTCTATAGTTAGTAACACAGTCTCACTCCATATGTTACGCCACATGCAAAAATTTAAGTGTTATTTTTGACTCTGAGCTTTGCCTTGAAATGCAAATTAGTTTAATTTAATAAATTTAATTTAATTTATGCATTTAGCAGACGCTTTTATCCAAAGCGACTTACATTGCATTCAAGTTACAGTTTTTACACTTTATCAGCTCTCATTTATCACATCATGATTAGACTACTCTAATTCCTTATACCTAGTTCTTCCCCAATCTTCACTGGCTCGTTTGCAGATGGTCCAGAATGCAGCGGCCAGATTGTTAACTGGTGCAAAAAAAAAACATGATCATATCACTCCAATTTTAGTGTCTCTCCACTGGCTTCCTGTCTCTTTTAGAATTCAATTCAAAGTTTTGTTGATTGTTTTTAAGGCACTTAATGGCCAAGCCCCATCATACTTTTCTGATCTTATCTCATTTAATTCTGCTCCTAAATCCCTCAGATCAGCTAATAAAGCTCTTTCATATGCCCCACGGTCACGACTTAAGTTTAAATGTGACAGAGCCTTTGCAGTAGCTGCGCCACGGCTATGGAATCAGTTGCCACCTGACATTAAGAGTGCTCCGTCTATTTCGGCTTTTAAGTCGAGACTTAAAATGCATCTTTATCATATGGCCTTTTCCTGAATTTTAATTTATGGATTATGGATTAGTATTATCTTGGATTTTAATTTGCATTTTATTTTATACTTTACTGTATTTTATGATTGTTTTGTACAGCACTTTGGTCAGTGCAAGCTGAATTTAAATATGCTCTATAAATAAAATGTACTTACTAATATGAGAAGTGCCCTTTTTTCCACTTGAGCCCCTGCCCCTCAAAATGTCTGTGCACGTCCCTGCTTAAAGGGATCCTATTATGCTCTTTTACAAAGTCTTGATTTTGTTTTGGGGGTGTACTATAACATGCTCTCATGCTTGGTGGTTCGAAAATCGCATTATTATTCACATAATTTACATTATAACAATACCTTTCTCCCCAGCCTGACACAAACGGCTCGATTAGTTCTGGGTTTGATGAAGGCCCGCCTTCCAAAAAACTAAATGTGTTGTGATTGGTTAGCTGTCCCAGTGCGTTGTGATTGGCGAACAGCTTAGACGGTGGTTCAGTACTGCCCCGCCCCTTGCCAAAGCAGCAAATATCAATTCACATAGACATATTATTATCTGTCAATTCAGACCCCGAGAATATTGAACAAGAGGATCGCGCAGAACCTTTGCACGCACAAATATTGCAATACATATTAAAGTGGTAACGTTATTGTCACAGAGAGCCTGTGACCTAAGACTAAAAGGACTTTTATTTTGAAAGGACTGCTGAAGTACTTGTACCCCCATAAACAGTTAACACCAATATACACACACAATCTACATGCCGGCAAATTAACATCGTATACTAGATGTGTGGTTATTTTTCTGTTTAGGTGGTGTGATAGGCTCTCTGCTTAGTTCCATGTTTTTTTATATAATTTTCTTTTCTTTTGTTGGTTGTTTGTTTTGTCTCAATGCTAAATGTTTTGTTTTGTTATATGATGTAACCTTCAAAGAAACCACACCAAACTCTTTTACAAATGTTAAGTTTATTTCCCCTGTAACAAACTAACATGTAGACATAAAATACTGTTATACTCACATTGTGGGTCACCTCTCTACTGGCAAACCCATGTGCAGCGACGGCTGCCATTTTAAAGCTTCTAATTGCCCAATTGGAAGGGCACTTCCATTATTAGTGACATCACAGGGGGAAAACAGGGAAATTATAATTTCTCAGACATTTTTCTTTGTAATGTGGAGACATAATTTTGTAATTAATAATGTGATGCATAGGTTGTATGTTAATACCATTTGTTTAATATATTTGTATAGTTTTATCTTGCTTTAAAATTATCATTTATTTATACATGGTATGTTCCAGAAGTGGGAGGAGCCTAACTCTATAAAAGGGCTCCTGGTAGCCATTTTTAAGAAGAGTGTTTGGGGTGTGGGATCACTCCTTGTATTTTTGGGCCTGAATATTGGCATAGCCAGAATACATGTGAAACTCTTATGGATTTATATATATATATTTCTTTTGCCTTATTTTTTGTTGCTGTATATATTTTTTCTTGGGAATCACTTTTGCACCAAAATAAACACCCTGGATTGAAAATTCTTCTCCATCATCACTGATTTTACACCTTCACCGACGGTACATCCTAACAGTTATTTTTTAAATTTTTTTTTTTTTTACTATTTTGATGAATAATTTTCTGAAAACAGTCGGTTTCCATCAGAAATACAGTGATATAAAAACGTGGAGTGCTCAACCAAGCTTTCTCCCCACACTCCAACCATTCAAATTTCAGTAGGCGGGATTTATTTTTGTGATATCACAAATACAGGAAAACAACTTTGTAGTCCAAATGAGCCGTTCGTTGTAGTTCTTGAAAAGGTTTTTTTTTTATTACGAAATATCTCCCTTTGGAGTGGACTTTGAGATTTGTAACTTTGTGGATCTTTTTATGCCCAAACATACAAACTACACACTGACTAATATTCAAAAAGTCAAAAAGCATAATAGGACCCCTTTAGAACTGTACAAGTAGGCTACAACGGCGTAAAAGGCGCCTTTGATATTATTTTCATCTAAACAATATATATATATATATATATATATATATATATATATATATATATATATATATATAATTTTAAATGTTGTAGATTTAAGTAGAAAATGAGAATCGCTAAAATTAATGCATATATTTTGAGACAAAGGTCTTCTTTATGATTTTCAGTTTTGTTTAAGATATTTAAAGCAACAGTTTTTAAATAGCCTAACGAAAGAATATGTTAAAAGTATGATATTTGGGGTAAAAAGCGTCTCTGCTGTTGGGGCTAAGGGGTACAGTAATTAGCATGATAATTAATAGATGGCTGACTTTTCCATTTGTGGACATGACATGGTTAGATTCAGATGGTAAATATCATATATTATGTTGGGTGTCCATATTAGAGATAATCACCATGCAATTTATTAATCATATCATATAATAAATATAATTTGTTGTTACTACTGTAAATATATATTCAATTATTATTGGATCTTCAATACTTTCAGAATCTTTACTTATTAAAATGGGTATGTTTCTGTATTTTAAAATATATTTTTTATATTACCATTTTAGTGACATTTATTGAACACATTTTTTTTTTTCAAATTAACAGAAAACAGTACAAACTTTGCTAAAGTGATGGTTTTGAACAAGTAAACAAAACATTATTTTAGCTTAAGTATTTGTATCAATACTGTGAGCCTTTTACCCTGTGTGTGGGGTAAAAGGCCCCTCTTGCCACCTCATACATTTGTAAGATTTTGAAACAAAAACAACTTGAATGATTTCTTTTCACATAAAATCTGTTGCTCCATTAATGTTCAATACAACTTACAGTGGTGTGAAAAAGTGTTGGCCCCCTTCCTGATTTTTTCTTTTTTTTTTTACATGTTTGTCACACTTTAATGTTTCAGATCATCAAACAAATTGAAATATTAATCAAAGATAACACAAGTAAACACAACATGCAGTTTTTAAATGAAGGGTTTTTTTTTATGAAGGGAAAACAAAATCCAAACCCACATGGCCCTGTGTGAAAAAGTGAAGTAGACCAAAAGATCCTCAAAAGCTACACATCATGTTGAGATCCAAAGAAATTCAGGAACAAATAAGAAAGAAAGCAATTGAGATCTATCAGTCTGTAAAAGGTTATAAAGCCATTTCTAAAGCTTTGGGACTCCAGCGAACCACAGTGAGAGCCATTATCCACAAATGGCGAAAACATGGAACAGTGGTGAACCGTCCCAGGAGTGGCCGGCCGACCAAAATTACCCCAAGAGTGCAGCGACGACTCATCCAAGATGTCACAAAAGACCCCACAACAACAGCTAAAGAACTGCAGGCCTCACTTGCCTCAGTTAAGGTCAGTGTTCATGACTCCACCATATGAAAGAGACTGGGCAAAAATGGCCTGCATGGCAGAGTTCCAAGACGAAAACTGCTGCTGAGCAAAAAGAACATAAAAGCTCGTCTCACTTTTGCCAGAAAACATCTTGATGATCCCGAGACTTTTGGGAAAATACTCTGTGGACTGACGAGACAAAAGTTGAACTTTTTGGAAGGTGTGTGTCCCATTACATCTGGCGTAAAAGTAACACAGCATTTCAGAAAAAGAACATCATACCAACAGTGAAATATGGTGGTGGTAGTGTGATGGTCTGGGGCTGTTTTGCTACTTCAGGACCTGGAAGACTTGCTGTGATAAATGGAACCATGAATTCAGCTGTCTACCAAACAATCATGAAGGACAATGTCCGGCCATCTGTTCGTGACCTCAAGTTGAAGCGAACTTGGGTTCTGCAGCAGGACAATGATCCAAAACACACCAGCAAATCCACCTCTGAATGGCTGAAGAAAAACAAAATGAAGATTTTGGAGTGGCCTAGTCAAAGTCCTGACCTGAATCCTATCGAGATACTGTGGCATGACCTTAAAAAGGCGGTTCATGCTCTCAAACCCTCCAATGTGGCTGAATTACAACAATTCTGCCAAGATGAGTGGGATAAAATTCCTCCACAGCGCTGTAACAGACTCATTGCAAGTTATCGCAAACGCTTGATTGCAGTTGTTGCTGCTAAGTGTGGCCCAACCAGTTATTAGGTTTAGGGGGCAAGCACTTTTTCACACAGGGCCATGTGGGTTTGGATTTTGTTTTCCTTTCATAATAAAAAACTTCATTCAAAAACTGCATGTTGTGTTTACTTGTGTTATCTTTGATTAATATTAAAATTTGTTTGATGATCTTAAACTTTAAAGTGTGACAAACATGCAAAAAAACATTCTGCAATTATACATTTTAGGCACAGTGAATAACACATTTTTTCTTAAGGTGGGCCCTTAGCCCCGTTGTACTCTATATTTTACAGAACATGAAATCTTACATTGTTATGATTATATATATATATATATATATATATATATATATATATATATATATATATATATATATATATATATATATATATATATATATTAACAGCCCATTCTGCTGTTCTGTCCTCGACGCTGTATGGAGTTTGTTTAATGTCCTCACCAGCAGGTCTCTGCTTGTTTTTGACACTTTGAATTATTTCGAGGAAGTGTCTAATTGTGTTTGCATACAACGAATATTCTAAAAGCCAGTGGGAGTTTACTTGATGTGCTTTGGTCTTAATGCATAATGTGCTCAATGTAATGGAAGTCAAACAAAAAAAAACAATACTAACTAAATAACCAATTCACTCATTAACTAGTGAAGTTTTGAAAATGTCATCTATCAAATTGAGGATAAAATGGAGTTTCGGTTGGCAAACAAACCATATAAATAAATGTGTGTTCACCAGACAATGTAGGTCATCTTCCAGTCTTTGTTTTATGAGAGTGTCCATCAAAAATAAAGCATAGTGGAAATGTATTCTTCACTAAATTTGTATTAATGCAATATCGGATACATATTGCTAAATTTGAATACTTGTTAAAAAAAAGTGTGAAAAATAATCCAGTATTGCTTTGTCAATATACATTTTTAGTTACAGCAATCTGAACTAATCAACAGTCTACATGCTGGAAATGTTTAGCTTCTTAAAAGGATGTGCTGTTGAATTGCTTTTTCAGTATATTATTGATCCAGAGGATGTGTCTTTGGGAGAGAAAGGTGTATACAGTTGGTTTCTTGGGATTACCGCATCCTTTTGACCCTGATACCACTTCAACTATGTTTTTCTTACATTCCAAAAGGTCCACCGGAATCTCCCTGAAAAAAAGAACACAAGGTTATTTTTCCTTTAGACAGGTAAAAGGATGATTTCAACCAGCCATAAATCCAAGACCACACTATGACATACCCAACAGGTGCCTCTTTTCTTGCTTGCCTCCTGCACACAGCATGTCTTCGGTGATCACAGGGTCTCCGTTGTAGTAGTGGTTGCATCGTTTCCTGTGCATCACTGACACCTCTAACATTTGCAGTTTATCAGAAGGTTCCTCGCTGTTAGAATCAATAGTTCCCCAACCTGTCACAACACAATTTGTTCCAGGTGGCACATCCTTTTCCTTTTTAGGGATTTTTTTGGGTTTTGCTTTCACTTTTTTGTTTAGCTGCAGAACAAATGGCAACGCACAAAAACATACCGTGAGAAGAGTCATACGCTCACCATGTCTAAACAACAACCACATTCAGTTTATCCTTACCTTAATGAGCATGATGTCATCTTGTTTAGTTCTTGCATTGAATGTTTTAGGGTACTCGTAACGGAGGATGCCAACACGCTGAGTGCACATTTAACACTGTCACATCAGCTTTCCTTTTAATTACAATGATTCATGGTTTGGGAATTAAGGATACTAATTGTTAAAGTTTTGCAAGCAATATTTTTATCCAGTCTCTCTTGAAACAAGGCTTCAGATGCTCAGCAGTCTGTGATTGTCGTTGTCTGATTCTCCTTTTCATGACTGGTCATACATTTTAAATAGGAGTCAGATCTGGGCTGCTGGTAGGCCAGTCTAGCACATTCACTTTGAGTCTACGAAACCACGCTGTTGTAGCACATGCAGAATGAGACCTGGCATTGTCTTGATCTAATAACCATGGACTTCTCATGAAAGACATCATCTTGATGGCAGTATATTTCTCTGTGCAACTCCAATATATGCCTCCATGTAAATGGTACCTTCACACATGCAAGTCACCCATGCCATTTACACTGATGCACTCATATACCTTGACAGATATTTGTTGCATCACTGCATAGAATTGATGTATAGCTTTCTCCTAGAGTAACAGAGTTTCAAGTTGCATTTCTTGATGCAGCAGCAGACTGTGGTAAATGACAGTGGTTTTCTGAAGTACTCCTCAGCCCATGTGGTTATATTTCACGAGTTCACACTTACATATAATAATAACGGAGCAAGTTTGCGTATTTGGCGTGCTGTCCGGGGGGAGGGCTCCGAGCTCGGTAATCATTCCCGAGCCCGGGGTACTCCCCTCGACCGGGGAGAGGGTACGAGCTCGGCATTTAGCCCAGACCCAAAGTGCTCCCCCCCAGCCCCCCCGTGCTGGGGTAGGAACCGGCTGTAGGTGAGGAGTCGGGGTGGTGGAGGGATGTTGGAAGACGAGAGATAATGACGGTAAGACTGCTGGGTTATTTATAGAGATTCTCTCTCGTGCTGATTGGATAGGTGGTGTAATTGCTGATGATGAATTGGCCGTGTTAATTATCTGCGCATGCTCCTCCCAAAATTTGTTAATAAAACATCACTTCACGAGTTCACACTTACATATAATAATAACGGAGCAAGTTTGCGTATTTGGCGTGCTGTCCGGGGGGAGGGCTCCGAGCTCGGTAATCATTCCCGAGCCCGGGGTACTCCCCTCGACCGGGGAGAGGGTACGGGCTCAGCATTTAGCCCAGACCCAAAGTGCTCCCCCAAAACGCTATTATTGCAGGACAGCAGCCGAAGAGGGGCTTGATAACCCCCAAAAAACTTGCATGGCTTAGGCTGAAGGGATGCTGGATACTGCTGTGGTAGTGGTACTTCTGTGGAATCTGGAAGTAGAGATGAGAGGGAGGTAGAGATGCAGGCTCCTGCAGGAGCAGTCACTGCTGCGGCAGTGGAGGAATATAGAAAAGGCTCCTGCGGGAGCATTCACTGCTGTGGCAGTAGAGAAATATAGAAAAGGCTCCTGCGGGAGCGGTCACTGCAGCGGCAGTGGGGAAATACGGATAGGGCTCCTGCGGGAGCAGTCACTGCTGTGGCAGTGGAGAAATATAGAAAAGGCTCCTGCGGGAGCAGTCACTGCTGCGGCAGTGGAGAAATATAGAAAAGGCTCCTGTGGGAGCAGTCACTGCAGCGGCAGTGGGGAAATACGGATAGGGCTCCTGCGGGAGCAGTCACTGCTGTGGCAGTGGAAAAATATAGAAAAGGCTCCTGCGGGAGCAGTCACTGCTGCAGCAGTGGAGAAATATAGAAAAGGCTCCTGTGGGAGCAGTCACTGCAGCGGCAGTGGGGAAATACACATAGGGCTCTTGCGGGAGCAGTCACTGCTGCGGCAGTGGAGAAATATAGAAAAGGCTCCTGCGGGAGCAGTCACTGCAACGGCAGTGGGGAAAATACAGATAGGGCTCCTGCGGGAGCAGTTACTGCTGCGGCAGTGGAGAAATATAGAAAAGGCTCCTGCGGGAGCGGTCACTGCTGCGGCAGTGGAGAAATATAGAAAAGGCTCCTGCGGGAGCAGTCACTGCAGCGGCAGTGGAGAAATACAGCTTGGCTCCTGCGGGAGCAGTCACTGCTGCGGCAGTGGAGGAGTACAGACAAGGCTGAATGTAGTGCTGTTGGAATGAATGGAGTGGGGATGGGCCGTTGAAGGTGGATATAGGAGATTTTAAGAGGGGTTGGCTATGGAGGGTCTGAAGTTCGGGTTCCCAGGGATGTATATCATTAAAGGGGTTGGCCGATTAGTGTTTGGTGAGCTTCCTTGATGTGGGAGCGGTCTGATCGAATATAGCTTTTGAAAGCTTCTGACTACCAGTGACCAAGCGCTTTAATTTGCTGCTAGGAAATGCCTTTATGGGCCGCTATGGTTGCTGCGCCTATTCGGAACGAATGGCTGGAAAAGTTTTCGGCTGGGGTACCAGATAGGAGCAGGACTGACTTAAGGTGCTTTTGGAACCAGAAGCGAGTGACGGGGCGGTTGGAGTCGTCTGTAAACAGGGGGTCGGATGGGAGTTTGGCCTGTGATTTCCTGAGGTGGAGAAAAGCTAGGAGGGCTTGGTATGGTAATATGGGCGATAGGAGGTTGAAGATGTAAACAAAGTGGCCTTCTTTGACTGGTCTGTTTTACTTGCTTAATGAAGTAAGAGATAGTTTCATCATCCAGCACCGCTAGATCAGAAATGGTGGGGTGAAATTATTATTATTATTTTTTTTTTTAACTGGACAAATCAAGCGGGCGTGAGCACCGCCACAAAAATCACGAATATGAATAAACCGGCAGTGCTGTCTTGAGCATCTACCCATATTGAAACTGATGCAGACCTGGCTGTCGGAGAAAAAAGGGCGGTGGCGAAGTAAAGGAGATGGGTTGGATGAGACGTTTGGAATGCTTGGCACGTAGCTGGTGGATTTGGACGGAGATGATTCTGGGCAGGGGGGAAAGGATGGGTTGATGAAGGGGCATAAGGTGGTGGAGTGGGAAATGGATCGGCAGATCGCGCATGTAATGTTACGGCAGCCTAAAAATATTCTGTTATGGAGTTCGGTGTCCAGGGCTCCCCAGTAAGGGGCTTGATTCCACTGGGCCACTCGAATGGCGCATTTAGCTGCAAATAGTTTATGGTACGTATAGAAGTGGGAGCCTCCGTATGATAATGCGAGTTCGGCAACTATCGCGAGATAGTCGCCGAGCTCGCGTCTTCTGTGGGGAAATTCGGTGCAAATAACTTCCGTGTAGCGGTTGAAAGTGATCGTGAATTCGGTGAATGATAAGAAACATGACGGGTTGTTAGCTGTGTTCTTTAAAGTGACGGAAAATTCGTCAATTTGGCGATCAGCAGACGGAGGTGAAATTGGCGACAAAAAGGGAAAAAGGTCTATATCCTACAAGATCTGTGTTCTGATGGAGTTGGCTACGGGGCTGGTTCCGGTGAGAGCACATTGGCGGGATGGGTAGGGGTGTGGCTGAAGAAAGTGAGAATGGACCTCGGGAGAAGGGAAGGGGAAAGTTAGCCGTTAGTTAGTGATCAGCAGAGTTTACACGTCACGTTTTGGTAACAGTAAGGCTCGCTTGGAACCTCGGCCGAGGTGGTACTAAAAAAAGTGTAGGATATCATAGACTGAATCAGACAATTTTTAAGATGCATTGGAACATTGAAACCTGAGGAGCTGGAATGCAGAGAGGCCTTAAGGAACAGGACGTCATAAATCTAGTTTGGGTCAAGCAACTCCCAACTAGCAAGCCTTTTTCACCAAACAACTTACAACACTGAGGACAAAGAAACACTTATTGATAATTCCAATTCAAGAAGGAGACTGTCAAATTTGTTGCAAGTAATCAAGACTGATGTTCACATGTAAACCTGTGATAGAAATTCATTAGCTACAGACTCTTTCGGGCGTTTCTCCACATAGAAGACAGACCAAACCAACATTCCTTCGTTCTCCTTAGAACTATACAAAGACTTTATTTTTCATATGCACATAAAATCATCCTAAAAGGACATTTTTATGCAGAACCCCACATATGATTTTAATATCCTTGTTTTAATCACTCATTGTGTATGTCTTGCTTTTAATCATTATTGAATAGCTCGAGCCTTAAAGATAAATATTGCATATTTAGTATGTATGAGCTCGAAAATGCATGCTGTGAATGTTTCTTCCAATCAATTCTTTGTCAAATGCATCATAGTCTTATTATGAAATCATGTTCAAAAAGCTATACTTTGCCAAAGCCTGTAAAATTCGGACCATGTGACTGATAACAAGCTGATTTATGACGTGAAGAACACACCCTAGCTAAGCAAGGACAGTTTCTAATTGGTCAGGACCATCCAGATGGGACGGTCCAGAAGCTGAGTTTAAAACCTCAGGACATCGTAAAATACTCTCTCTTGCCTTTTTACTCTCTCCAACTCTCGTCCCTCTCACCGCGTGCGTGCTGCTCTTTGAGCATGCTCAGGCCTCATGTGCCATAATGAGAAGGAAAACAACTTAGTCTCATTACATCATTTTATTTTATTATTTTACGTTGGTTTTCTTTTCTTTCCGTGGAGTTTCGTGTGTTAATGTTAAAGCTTCGACTGCACTTCTTCAAACGTCCAGCAAGCCAACGCCCAAGAGACATCACTTCAAAGACTACTGAACTTCCAGCCAATCAGACACTTCGGGAAACCCCCTGTCTGCAACGAGGACACAACCCCGTTACGCAGGCAAAGCAACACACACCTCCAGATTCTAACAGGTTCTAATTGGTGTATTTAATATAAATTTTAGCCTCATTGAGAAACTCAAAGCGAGGGTTAAATAAGTGATTGATGGTTGTTCAGGTCTATGCAATAGAACATATTGCTGTGAACTCGGGATTTCACATTTCCATTCTCTTAAACTCATCCTTTCCTCACTCTCTCTCTTTCTGCAACGTGTGAATGTGTGAATGCTTGTGTTCATGTGTTAGATTAGTTTATGTCTTAGGTTTATATAAATAAAATCTGATTTATATTTTAAAAGAGAAGTATCTTGTGTTTTCTGCTCACAAGTTAATGCCTTAATCTGTCGATTTCGTTACTGTGCTATTTAATAGTGTTTTCACTATATTTGGGATTTTAATATCCAGTGCAGAGTTTGTTATACGGCTCGTTCAGTGAATCGCCGTAACGCTGATTCTGTTCAAATCCCTATAAAATCATAAATGATTCCCTTTGAGCTAAATTAAACTATTTGTTTAAATTACGTATTAATATTAATATTATAATGTAATTAACCCTACAAAAGTACCAGGTGCTGTACCCAGTGGAAAAAACCCCAAAAGTGTGCTGTACTGAACTGTACCGTGCCGAACTATGCAGTGGAAAAGCGCCATAATACTACAAAAATATGAATGATCTCATTGGTAGATTTACATTTCCTTTCTGAAAGATTCTATTATACTTCACAAATACTTTACAAGTTTATTAATATGCTGAAAGTGGTTGCCTTACTCTTTGCATTGTGCTGCAGTTAAAACCCACTGGTCTTTAATCAGGATTCCTCCACACACATGCTTCTGGTTCTTCTGAAACCATCCATGGTTGAGTTTTTTTTTGCCTCCAATAATGGACACCTCAGAGCAAGCTGGAATAGAGATTTAAAAGGCAGTTACAGATTCAACAAAAACAAACTGATGAATATGTATTGTGAACTTTTTAATCAAACTCTGTGAAAGATAAATAATTACCTGCCACTTTAAAAAAGGTGAAAGCCATGAAGTAATACACAATCAAATATCTGCAAACATCCATCTTGGTGCCTGTTTTCTCAACCAAAAGTCAATGTGTTGCCTCAAACATTCAACAACATCAAATGTAAGAGCACTGAGGAAATAACTGCTTTTTAATGCACACTTTGGTTACTTTGTGGTCAGAGCAACATCAAAAGGTGTGCACATGTGGGAGTGTTTGCATGCAATGTGATGCATCAGTTTTTGCACATTTTAATAAGGTCACATTTAGTTCAATTTCTCTATTTCAAGAGTATACAAAACCAAGAGAGAAATGCAATTATTTTGCAATAATTACCTTATAATCTACTGTCATAACATTTTCTGTAAATGGTGTTCACATGAGAGTAGAAATAAATGTGCTTTAAAGCTGAGGGTGAGTGGTAAAAGCTCTACTGACTGTATCTGTGGCATTCTGTCAGTTAATAATGAAAATAAATTTTACCCATAACTCAGTTTACATCGACAGAAAGGCACTTACAAAATTCTGTGGGGCAATCAATGGACAGCAGCTGTTATCCCTAAAGACTTCCTTAGGGATTAAGGAAGATTGTATTTTACAAACTATGGGACAAGCTTTTTTTTCTGCAGTAATCAACATTATTGATGCTGCTGTAGATCGAACATAACAGTCCAACTATGGTAATATTTAGAGTAAACAGAGGACACTGCAGTATTACTAGATTCTTTCTAAAAAAAAAAATTATCCTCTATTAAAATGAGTCTAAGAGGGGATCTTTGTGACAAGAGTTCAGACATGTGTCTTGAAAGAGAAGTCTCATCGGGGGACATGTAGCCCTCACCGAAAGATTGATGTGAAGGTAAAGTGACTAACAGTTTTTCACACCTTCAGAAGTAAAGCAGAAGCTTCAAAGCAGAACGGGCGGTTGCATTCTCCTGCCGCGCCAACCTTACAAATGTGTGAATCACAGCTGGAGTCAAATGAAGACTCAAGAGGTTTTTATTGGGCTTCATGCGAATACAGAAGAAAAAAGAAAAAATGAAACCGCCTTTATAAAAATTAGTTACTATACTTGCAAATAAGAACATTTTACTTTCTTTGACGTTTACAAAAATAGAGCAATTTAACAAGAGCATCTGGTATTTATTATAAGAGTGATCACATAAATAAGTAAAAAATGCAAGGAAAATTATTAAATATCTAATATGAAATAGTTAAATAATTAAGTTTTATTTATACAACAAGCATTGGCATCATGCATCATTGCTCTTACTAATTGATTTCCACAGATCAGAGAAAAAAACATTCTAATCTTAATCCAATATAGACTGAAGAAGTGCACAGTTCCTCTGTCAGCGCACAAACACAATGCTGGATGTGGGATTAAAAACCCAAAACTGACAGGAGATCCTCAGGGGCTGTCAACATTATTCGGGCCACATTTTCCATCTGTCATAACGTAACCGCTGGCAACAGTTATTGCCTCCATTACAAAGGAATCAACGGATTGGATGGATTTCAAAATCGGCTAAAAGTTTCATCAGCGATGAGAGGTTATTAGAGCCAAGTAATGGGACTCTAATCTCAAGTAAACAGAATTTATCTTAATTAGCACCCGCCACACACACGATTCAGTACCACACAGAAATCTCTTTAAAGATCTTTGACTGTGTTTTTCTTGAACTTGATGTTCCTGGAATTCCCATGTGGGTTTGTTGTTGAAAGATTTAACAATCAATGAATGCCTTTCTAAACTTTGTTGCACAGATTTCTAAAGTGTGTTGCACAGATGCTATCGTTAAAGTAAGGGACATTTTACACTTCAATTTCCCATGAACTAATTTCTGTAACTAATTACTATTTTACAAATAATTATATAATACACTGAAAAACTAACAAAGTCTCAGTTCAAAACTACACACATTAGCCAACTATGTAACTATTAGTCCAGTGAATGTCTGTGAGTTCCTCTCAAAGATTTTCTTGTAAAGTCATTAAAAGATCCATGAGAATGGGAGATCTGTTTTTTAGCATGTTTCCTGGTTCAGAGCTGCATGAATGGACACATATTTAGCACACTACAATTCATACGGCTAAGGTTTGTGCATTTTAGCTGATTAAATTGGCTGTGCTTATACCTTGGCAGAGCGAGTCTGAATAAACAGGCAGCTTCAAATAAATGCCTTTGATGCAAACTGTGTGGTGTCTTTTTCATCAAGGAATTCTTGTGCTTGAAGGCATAATTACAGAGCTCAAGCACCTACAGAGTATTTATTCATGGACGTGGAAATCCGAGAGGCTTTATCTGATTCATGCCTTTGGCATGACAGCCATTACTTATGAAGCTATTCCCTGAGATCTCTCAAAAATCGCCAGGGTATTTATTTATATGTTTGTATATTTATTTACTGAACCTAAAATGATTTGTTAAAAGGACGCTTGTGGAAATGGCCTAGAGAGTCAGTTATCCGGCTCACGGATCTTCTCAGACAACAAAATCTTTTAATTTCATGGCTCAGGAGACTTGTAGTCCATCCAAAAATCATCTCATCCTCATGTTGTTTCAAACCTCTCTGACTTTCTTCCTTCTGTGGAACACAAAAAAAATATTTTAATGAATGTTTCATGCATCTTTGTCCATACAAAGAAAGTCAAAGGAACGCAGTATTGTTTTGTACTTTAAATGTCTGGTATTTCTGTCTATGATTAATGCATACAAACCTGTCTAGAATATTTTGTGAATTTTTTTTTTTTCTTATACAGATTTAATAACAGAACATAGGGAAAGAATAAGAACAAATTATTTGTTTTGTGTTCAGTCAATGAAAGACAGAACTGCTAAATAGACAGAATGTCACAATGACATTCAATGATATTCAGCAACAACTACCATCTCTCCACCTTAATTTTTCACAGTTCTTTTTGCCATGTAATTAATTCACATTTCATAAAATTCTGTCTACCTGTCATAGTCAGCAATTGGATTATAGGTAACACAAATGAAATGACACATGTCCAAGTGGGTCTGAGTTTCAGTACATCTGATTTACTCACTTGTTGAACAAATACAGTTAGAGATTAAGAGCTAACGTGTTTCCACCAATGTAGATCCAGCAAGGCCCTTGTTTGCTTCACCTATGAATTGGGTTCCTTTGGGAAATACAATGACAGAATGGTGTATCAATCGGCTAAATGAAAAAGCAGATGTGGCACAGTGGGGGCAGCTACCTGTAACAAGTTTGTGACTCATCCATCACTCAGCCTGAAGCAAACAACAAAGTCAATTATTCCTTAAGACAATGCATGAAATCAAACATAACTGAAAAACTACAAGGCTTTTTTTTTGCACTTGTTTTGGCGGAATGGGGAATATTCAGATGGCTGAAAAACTCTGTGACAAAAACATAACGTGAATATTTAAACATGTACACAGAGTGCCATGTCACTTCAAGTATGACTTTTGCTTTCCTTTTTTTTTTTGTGATGTCTTATGCTCTTATCTTGCCTAGGGCACCAAGAGGACCGTCACTGGTGCCCCCAGAAAAGCAATAGTTGCATGACTGCCTGGGAAAGACCTGCTTTTTGAGTTCCAAAACTTCCCTGGAACCATGCTGGTTTCACATATAGTCTGAAATCCTATGCATAAATTGATATAATTTATGCATTTAAAAATGCTTGGTTGGTTATTTATGATAACCTCAGCTTTCCCGGCAAATAAAGTCTGCTCAATTAAAGAAAAAAAAAACAAGTGAACATATTGCATTTGAATGTTGAGCATAACAAAATGTCATATTAATGCTCAACATACTTTTCCATTTAGTTTCCTTCTCACTCCATTTGAGCTTGTCATGTTTAATGAAACGTTCAGCAACAGATGTTTGCTTTGGTCTTTCTAATATAGAGTGAGATTGGGAAATCTTCCCAAGACTCACAACTGAACTGTCTGACCTAGGTTTGAACTCACAACATAACACACACAGGCTTGTGTTCAGTTTTGAAAACATGAGCTGAGACCGTGTAAGAGTACAAACCATTCAATGAGACAGAGCAAATGCTCTGAGGGAACAAGAACGCCACCCCCACCCCATCCAAGTCCCCTTGTTTGTATACCGTGAGGAGATCTTATGAATTATTTATAAGAGCACAAATAACAAGCTGCTGTGGAGACTTAATTAATGATTGATCGTTGGACTTCAACATTCTAGATATAGAAGTCTTGCCAAGAGTAATGTCTGAGGACAGCTTAAGTCAATAATTCCATAATACTAAGGATTTCTTCCAATTTTAAATAGATTTTAGAAGTTCAGAATTGGATTTGTCAGAATTTATTTCTATCTTCACTTGTTTTGTTTCCAGATTCAGGGTAGTAAAGGAAATGTTTCAGCTGACCTTGTCTGAAAGCAGAAGGACTATGCCTAAACCTATAAACCTCCAGTACAAGGCTATTTAATAGGAGAGTATAAATGCAAACTGGTTATCCTTGCTGTTAAGTACAGCCCCTGCTTGAGAAATATGAATACACAAATATATATATATATATATATATATCATAGAATTATAATATAATAATAGATTTAGCTAAATAAATAAAAACATTATGAAGAATTTTAGGCCACGTTCCAATTTAATTTCCTTTGTCCAATTCCTGGAGCTTGCACCTCTTACTCCTCACTTGCACCCGCACACTGAAAAGCCAAGCTCCGCCACTGGCACAGAAGCAAAAAATTGAGCCTGTTCTATGTTATGAGGAGTCTGATTCAAACTGACCTTTGAAGTTGTCACAATACCCGACGTAGCATGGTTGCCAAGAAACTATTTTGCCAGGTAGGCTGCTGTTAGCAACCGAGTCTCATTATTTAAGAACGGACAAGAGCGCAAAATGACTAAAGACTGTGACTCTGGTAAGCAATAAGAGATTACGGAAATCCAGTGGAACGTCCCTATTAACAAACTAGACTTTTGTATCTCTGCTGCCTTAATTATTTAACTTGGGGTATGGAAAACATCTGACTCTCATTCTGTCTTATATGATGTAAAAATGTTGAGGTAGAACATGTTTTTCAAAACCAAACACATTTACTGCATATTCTCTCTCCTCTCAACCAGATCCTAAATCCCACAGGCACAGCAAAGCTTAATTAAACAGGTTATGTACGCCATCAAAAGCTGATGATGAGGATTTGGAGAGGGGCAGAGATCACTTCATTAGATCTGACCTGATACATCTGATTATGTGCAAAAGAACCTTTAAGCTTATTTATTTATAGCAGAAGGCTACATGATAAAACATTTAAAGGTGCCTGGTGCTAATAAATATAAACCTTATGCCAAGGGGATATAATTTTGCTGTCTGGTGTTGTATCTATTAGTGTATTATGATCAGTATGCCATAACAATTTTTTTTAATCAGATAAAGTACACTAAAAAATCGAGTGAGAACAGGTGAAAACTCAGCATGTCTCTATCATATTGAAAAGGTATCATTTCAAAAACAAAAGCACTTTATATGCAAATATGTATCTTCAGTAAATTTCAGTATTCAATGTATATAAAACATGACAACCTTTTTCAAACAGTATGAAATTGACAATGATGAAAATTACGTTACTTACACTTCCGTGAAAATATGCCAGTGTGGTTTTAATTAGGCTAATTGTGTTCACTTGCTTACCCAACATCTGTTATAAAAAGAAAAAAAGAAATTGAAAGTTTTAAGAACGGATCTATCATTTTAAAATTAATTTTAAAACCAGCACACATGACCACTGCTAAAAAAAAATACATGAATTTACGCAATTAGATTCAAAACCTAATAGCCATTACGAAAATTATCTCATTGATAATTAGCCCCGCCTCCTCTATCTGCTCAAGTAATTCTTCAAAACTCAATACGGTGCATCAGTTCTTAAATCATTAAGATTTTAATTGTGGGATTTGTCCATTTATTCTCCCTATTCAACCATTCAGAGCACCGCATCACAGGGAGCACCACTGTCTGTGCTGCGTAAAAGCGCAAGCCACCCAATCCATTGACACTTGGCTGTTGGCGCTATAGAAACGCAGCGAGCTGTCAGTGCGTGTGAAGCTACGCACGGGCAACAGATTTGTGCGCTAAATAGGCTATGTGGTTAAATAGCCTCTCATAGTTAGATTTATTTAAATGGAATTAAAAGATCCCCTTGGTCTTAAATATTACCGTTGCAATGTGTGCGCAAAGACGATTTAGTACGCGGAAACCTAAAATGGCAATAACAGACAGTGGAGACGGGAGAAGTTGGAATGATAAGATTCAGGAGTGAGTAACTCGAGCAAGATGGAAAAATTACACTAAAAACGGACAACGCAGAAGACTTCCGAGATGCAAGACGAGCTCACCGACTACGCGTCTGGATATCTCCCGTTAAGTGAATACAACACTAGCTTCACGGGGAACAGGACTAATATCTCGTGGAGTGACTTTCAAGATCTCGCCGATTTGGATAAACCCGGTATTATGGGAGACGGATCCGCGGTCCTGAGAATAATCATCTCTGTCATTTACTCGGTTGTGTGCGCGCTGGGTTTAATCGGTAACATCCTCGTCCTGTATCTCATGAAGTCCAAACAAGCATGGAAGAAGTCTTCCATCAACTTCTTCGTGACGAGTTTGGCGGTCACAGACTTTCAGTTTGTTTTGACACTTCCCTTTTGGGCTGTGGAGAACGCCATGGATTTCACTTGGTTGTTTGGGAAGGCGATGTGTAAGATAGTTTCTTATGTCACGGCTACGAACATGTACGCCAGCGTGTTTTTCCTCACGGCTATGAGCGTCGCGAGATACTGCTCCGTGGCATCGGCGTTAAAAAGTAGGAGACGCCGGTTGCGTTTCCCCGCGCAGTGGATGACTATAGTTATTTGGATTGCAGCGGTCGGTGCCGCTCTGCCGAACGCGATATTTTCTACAACCGCCACGGTATCCAACGAAGAACTGTGCCTGGTGAAATTTCCCGACCGGAGCGGGGATGCGCAATTTTGGCTGGGTTTATATCACGCGCAAAAAGTTCTTCTGGGGTTCCTCGTTCCATTCGGAATAATCACTATCTGTTACCTGCTTCTCCTGCGCTTCATAACTAACAAAAATGTGAACACCACCAGCGCAAAAAGGCGATCCAAAGTGACTAAATCTGTGACTATCGTCGTTTTGTCTTTTTTCCTGTGCTGGCTGCCGAATCAGGCGTTAACAGCGTGGGGAATCTTAATAAAACTCAATGTAGTGCACTTCAGTTATGAGTATTACACCACGCAAGTGTATATTTTTCCAGTCACAGTATGTTTGGCTCATTCAAACAGTTGTCTCAATCCCATTCTGTATTGTTTGATGAGAAGGGAATTCAGAAAAGCGTTGAAAAAGCTTTTTTGGCAAATCACTTCGCCTTCTGTGACGAACATGAGACCGTTTACCGCCTCCACGAAGCCCGAGCAAGATGAGCACGGTCCCGCGCTGGTTCCGATCAGTCCCGCTGAGCCCGCGCTTATTTTTTATCCTCCGGGGGCTGTCATGTATAATGGCAGAAACGACCTTCTGCCTAACAGCACATAACGAGAAGTTGTTGGTGATTTGAAATGTTTCAGACTAACTGGCTAATAATTAATTAGTTCGTACGTTTTTTTCTCCGCCAAGGCGCCAACAGAAATAATTATCAAAGAAACCAATGCACAGAGTAAAAGAGTTCCGGTCTGGAAGACCTTTTGGAAGTGGAAGGGAGCCTCCCCATTCAAAACCTTTCTTAAAGTGATAGTTCACCCCAAAATGAAATTCTGTCATTAATTAGTCACCCTCATGTCGTTCCAACTATGTACATTCATCTTCGGAACACAAATTAAGATATTTTGATGAAATCTATGAGCTCTCTGACCATGCATAAACAGCAATGCAAATTAAATGTTCCCAGACCCAGAAACGCAGTAAGGACATAGGTAAAACAGTCTATGTGACATCAGTGGCTCAACTTAAATTTTGTGAAGCTACAAGATTATTTTAGTGTGCAAAGAAAACAAAAATAACAATTTATTCAACAATTCTTCTCCCCCAATTTACCGTCTTCCTCCATTTTTGAGAGTGCTTTCCCCAGAACATAATCAACGTAATCAGTTTGTTTCCGTTCATTGGAAAGTGCACACATTCGTCGTGGTACTCTACAATTTGGCGGAAGACAGTAACCCGTGGAGAAGAATTGTTAAATAAATAAATTTTGTTTTCTTTGCACACAAAAGTTACTCCCGTAGCTTCGCAAAATTTAAGTTGAGACACTGATGTCACATGGACTGTTTTACTGATGTCCTTACTGCGTTTCTGGGAACATTGATGTTGCATTGCTGTCTATGCAGGGTCAGAGAGCTCTCTGATTTAATCAAAAATATCTTAATTTGTGTTCTGAAGATGAACGAAGGTCTTACGTGTTTGTAACGACATGACGGTGAGTAATTAATGACAGAATTTTCACTTTGGGTTAAACTATCCCTTTAATTACACCGCTCTAATCCAATCCAGGTTTTACATTTTCACCCTCTCACTAGTGAGAAAGTCTTTACAAGCAGGAGGAAAGAGCTCTTTGCTCCAGGCAAAATCACACATATGTCGCTCCCTTTTTAACTTCAACTCTGCACTACTAATCATCTAATCTGGAACTGTGAAAATCAAAAAAATTTTTTACAAAAAATTCATTATAATATTTGACAGACTATTCACAGAGCACATTGCGGATTCATATAATTTAATAATGTAGTTGGATTCATACAATTTGTGACCCTGGACCACAAAACAAGTCTTAAGTCGCTCGGGTATATTTGTAGCAATAGCCAAAAATACACTGTATGGGTCAAAATTATCAGTTTTTTTAATGCCAAAAATCATTAGGATATTAAGTAAATATCATGTTCCATGAATATATTTTGTACATTTCTTACCATAAATGTATCAAAACTTAATTTTTGATTAGTAATATGCATTTTTAAGAACTTCATTTGGACAACTTTAAAGGTGATTTTCTCAATATTTAGATTTTTTTGCACCCTCAGATTTAAGATTTTCAAATAGTTGTATCTCAGCCAAATATTGTCCTATCCTAACAAACCATATATCAGTGGAAAGCTTATTTATTCAGCTTTCATGATGTATAAATCTCAGTTTTGAAAAATTGACACTTAAGACTGGTTTTGTGGTCCATGGTCACATTTAGCAATATAGCCTATCAGTTGGTTTACAAATAAAAATATTTTATTGTATTTATTTTATTTTATTTCATTATTATTATTTTTTTTATGAATTAAAGTGTTACCAATACCTGATTTATATTCACCTATTAATTCAAAGCAGGCACAAATATGTATTTTTGGTCAACCATTACCAAAAACAAACCATTACATTGCTAATAAACATCTTACATCACCCAGTGATTGGTTACAGGTTTTTTTTTTTTTTTTAATTACTCTAAAAAATAAGCAAATAAGCCAATATACTAACCTGACAAATTCAGGAGATGGCGAAGAACAGCAAAACACCTTAGGCTGGTTTAAGATGTTTTTTTCAATTGATCATTAAGAAGATGTATTATCATTATAGGCATACATGTGAACTGTGACTATGTATTTTTGGTCAGTTATTTATGTTTGATTAAAAGATAATTAATGCCACCTGCACAAAGACTTTGTCCTCCTAATTAAACAAACACACACACACACACACACACACACACATACATATAAGCATATACATATACATAGCCATATACATACACACACATACACATACACACACCCACACCAACAATTACAAGCCAAAACACTTCACATCTAAGGCACAGCTCTCTGCCAACAGTTGATAAATTGATTATCACTGAAATAAAATAAATCTGATATGTCTGAATCATGTCATTGTTTTGTTTAAAGTGAATATTATATGGAGTATTATATGGCAGACATGATAATACGCGTTCCCTCAAAAACAATTCACCTTAAAAGAGCTATGAACATGCATAAACAAAACATCCAAACCTTGCAATATTGGCAACTGTTCTTTGACTCCATATAATCTTTCCCTCAACCTTCACTGATGATGAAGGTTGTTATTTTAGAATGTGGCATGTGAATTGGAGTGCACAGAGAAAGTAGAGAACAGTAGTCTGACAATACCCACAAAATATGCCTATTCCTTTGTTTTTCCTGCTCTTTCTCAGTGAATAGACGAGATGGACCATCTGAAATGGAGAAAGTGTATTTATTTGAGGCTTAATCTGTACATCACATGAAGAGAGCAATAAAGAGGCAGCCAATTAGGGATACTGTTGAGGCTGAGAGAACCACGACAATCACACTGCCTGCTAGATTGACCAGGGCTCCAAGACCAGCTCCCACTATGATCTGAGCCAGCTGCACCATGCAGGTAAGGGCTGCACAGTCCATGCCAATGCCACGGCTCTCCAGAGCTGGTTCATCACTACCCAATTTCCTTTGCTCCTATGACAAGAGAGGTGTTTTGCATAAGAAAAAAGGTATAATCCTATACAAAATTTTCCACATGGACCTAAAACATCAGCAAACGTCTATACAGCATTGCAAAACGAAAATCATATGAGAGGTTTCTATCATCTGAAGTTCTGAAGTATCTTATACTGAACTGTGGATTCCAGAAAGCCTTACAGAGAGCATTGCTTGCTCTTTGATAATCATAAGACGGCATGTTCATAAACTTCCAAGCAAATTTCAAGCAACACATAACAATGAGAATAATTCAAATGCAAGTAACATGCCAAGTTGCATTTGCAATATTTAATCAACATTTTGATTATAATTCAGTCAGAATTTTAGGGAGGGATTTAGATTTATAATTGCATTTTCAGTTTCCTTGCAACTTTATTAACGATTCAGACATCTCAGGGATTTTAGACTGAAGCCAAATAAAGTGAAAAATAAATGTTTAAAAGAAGTGAAGCATCTTGAATTAAAAAATGTTTTTGGTAAATACTTCTTAGGTGAGTTTTTTAATTAATTTCTTTTAGGGAAAATCGTTGGTGTGTTTGATGTTTGCCAATGGCAGATCTATCAAACATCAGATTCTACAAAGCAAGCTAATAAAATAATTTAATTTAGATTCAATATTCATCAGTAGCAGAGTTTTACATATTTACTTATTTGATAAGTATCATTGTAATAAGTGGAATAATGTTCTGTAAGATGGTTTTTAAATCACTAAATAAACACCTTCAGGGTGCTAAAATACCCACCATCTGCACATAAGGGCCCTAATGATCATGTAAGGGTTTATTTTGTGATAATGACCAGCTGAATGTACACTAGCCCTTACTGACAGGCTTTTATAACTCTTTGCATTAGATGAAACGATAAAAAAACTAATTTACTTTTTTAAAGACACAACTGCAAGCAAGCTTGGTTTAAATACTCAATTTCACAAAATCTTTGCTGAATAAAAATTTATTTGTTTCAAAAGTATTTTCTTGTTTAAAAATGAATAAAACTTTCAATACACTGTTTAAAGTGGTCATGAACTACTATATAAAAATTATCCTCATCTTTTGATATAGAAGACGTAATTGTGCTATAAAAACATTCTGTAAGTTTCAGAACTCAAAACTTTCTTGTTTTGTCTAAAAACACCTTATATTGAATCTAATCTGCCAAAACGAAAGCTTGTGGAATGTGCCACTTCATGACATAATAGTGTCAGTAAACACAGCCTCCGCAGAAGATCAATGCCTGCTTCTACTTCACTGCCTGTTTAGCCCCGCCCACCGATTCACGCTTAAATGACGAGAGCAGCAAATGCAGTTCTAGCAGAAACCAAATGATAAACTGTATTTGATTAATTTTATTTTTAATGAAGTGCCAGACCATGACAGTAAGAACTAGGTCCTTTGTTCACGTCATTTTACCACACATTCGTTTACAAACAAAGCACAATTTTGAAGCAGCACTTTCAAAAAGACTATGCTGTGCTGACTATATTGGATCTGATGTCGCACCACACAAGTTTGAGTAGCTGTTTTCATTACGTGATAACCATTTCTACATATTCATTTGATATGTGCTGAGTATTTATGCATTTTTTACCTAAATCACAGCACACCATGTGTGCAGGATATAGGCTGTCAAACATACACGACTGCAAGCCAATCATAGCAGTGGGCATTTACCGCCGAGTCTATAATCCATCACGCCTATTCAAACAGTGTTCTGATGAGGGGGGTCAAAAACTGGACTGAAAAAATCTTGAAACGTTACAAGTGGACCTCAGAGAATAGTACAAAAAAAAAAAAAAAAAAAAACAGAGGCAGTTCATGCCCCCTATAAAACTACTCTTTTGTCCTATTGTATCACTGACCTCTTCAGCCTTGTGGTACTCCGAGATGAGGTTGAATGGGATTGTGTAGAGAGTGCTGGACATGACTCCAAACACACTGCACAACGTCAGTGTGGCCACAATGTTTGGAAACAGGCCGATCAGACCGGTTCCCAAACCAAACATAAAGTAGCCTATGAAGTACAGTCCCTTCAGGCCAATATATGGCAGGAGAAGCCTCTGCACATCTGGATGGACACATATGGAAATCATTAAAGCAGACTGCAACAATATCCTTTGATACAGAACAAATGGTGAATCGGATGAATAGCAAACACAGATTAACAGATCAGAAGTATTCATATCACTGATGAAACGTATTCCCTGATAAAATCCTCTGAAATGGCCTTTTCTGTGAAACATGACTTGAGGCCCTAATTAGAATGACAGGATGTTGAATAGGACTGTGATTCTCTCATCAAAACAGACTAATAACGCTGAAAAAGTGTATTATCCAATTTCAAACCTGAACTGACTTGGTAGGGCCACGTATTATCAAACTATAATTGAACAGTCTTCTTTTGTCTGGATGCATTAAGAAAGTGCAGGTTTAATAAAGTCAGGAAGAATGAACAGTTGAGTCATGGTTCGATATTACTCACATGAATAGAGCGCAGAGGAGATGGCGTTGATGCACAGGCCCCAGCAGCCCACTTCAACCCCTCTCTCATACGTTGCATATGAGGTGGAATTGTGTTCAGCATAGGGGTTCCCCTTATAAACAATCTAGAAAAGAATACACAGATCTCAGGGATGTTGCATAAGATAAAGCATATGGCAAGGTGATCCATTGGTCAAATGGGGGTAAAAACACTAAGTACAGAGCCAGAGAACCTCTCCACAGGTGTCTCTGCTTCCATTATGCTGCTCAAGAAGTACAAGAAAATCACAAGGCTTTTTCCATTTAGACACCACATGGAAATTCAAAGGGACATCATCTTCTGCTCTGCTGTGATCTTGTGGGTTGGTTTTAAGGCTACTGAGAGTTTTAGAAGTCTCACCTCAAATTAGCCTCTGATAAGGTTCACATACACGCTCAAGTCGAGGTTTTCATTCAAAACCTCAGGTAATAAGGTTCACACAGTTCCTTTAATGACCCTCAGCTTTCAAAGATGGAGACGTTTTCTTAATTTCATCAAGCCTTTTGTTACTGCTATCACAGTGAATATCTAATCATATACAGCCTGTTAAGCATATGTCTATTCACTGCATCAATGGTGAAATGGCCAGTCGTTGCCCTGAAAATGTTTCCACACTGTTGAGGTCATCAGAACAACTTTCTGTATACACTGACCGTCGCCTCATTTACCTCAATTCCGCACTAACCAAACTATAGTTGTGTGAGGGGAAAATAAGAGAAAGAAACTGCTTTCTTTTAACCACAACTCAAAGCATATATTGATCTATTCTTCAGGTTCATAATGCTACTCTTTCAGGAGCACTAAATTGAAATCTAATGGCTGGGTAAATGAATAAATGTGAATGAGTCATTAGAGATATGATAACTTTTCAGAAAATATGTTGTTTTTTTCTTTCTTTTGCTAAGCTATCCTTAAAGTTAAGCTTTCTTTCACGTAAAATCTGAATGGTTACAAAAATGTGATTAAGTTAGCAGCATCAATAGTTTTTGTTACACTACTTTTCAGAAGTTTGGCTACAGTAACTTTTTTTGTTTTTGTTTTTTATACTTTTATTATTTCACAAGAACACAGTAAATTTATGAAAAGCGACAGTGACAGTCAAGACATCAAAAACCGGAATTACCATGGTTTTCACAAAAATATTATTAAGCATCACAACTGATAATTATTTATCATATTTTATGTTGGGCGTCCATATTAGAGATAATCACCATGTTTAGAATGAAACCATCATATTTAAAAATATAATATAATAAAATATAATTTGAATTAATACTGTAAATATATATTCAATTATTATTGGATCTCCTTCAATACTTTCAGAATCTTTACTTATTAAAATGATTTTGTTTCTGTATTTTAACATATATATTTTTATATTACCATTTTGATGACAGTATATTTATTTAACAAAAAATATTTTTTATTTTTCAAAATGAGCTGAAAATAGTACAAACTTTGCTAAAGTGATTGTTTTGAACAAGTATTAACATTAGACATTATTTAAAAATATATATATTATTTTAGCTGATGTATTTGTATCAATACCGTGTGCCTTTTACCCCAAGCTGGTGAGGCTTTTACCCCGTGTGTGGGGTAAAAAGCCCCCCTTGCTACCTCATACATTTAGAAGATTTTTAAACAAAATAAACAACTTGAATGATTTATTTTCACAGAAAATCTGTTGCTCCATTAATGTTCAATGTATATACTTTTTCTGCAATCATACATTTCAGGCACAGGGAATAGCACATTTTTTCTTAAGGTGGGCCTTTAGCCCCGTTGTACCCTACTCTTTAAAATTTTGAAAACAAAGACTCTAAGATTATCAGCGATTACTAAACTAACATGATTTTACACCCAAGAATATATCAAATGGTTGCCTAACAGTTGTATAGTCATTCAGTAGGTCAGGGATTTCAATTGAAAGCACTAGAGTGTGGTGCGCTAAGATTAGGAGTGTCAGTTATTGTGTATTTAATGGCTGTTTTGAGCCCTCTCTATAAAGATAGGGATGTGCAAACGAAGCACAACTGGAAAAATCTAATTTCTTTAAATTCCTCCTTCACCCACCTGCCCCATGAAGTCAGTGAAGAAGAGCATGTTGCACAGGAAGGCCGTCCAGCCTAAAAGATGACTCACACACAGACAACGGTAATGGCTGGGCATGCTAATCATAGCTGACAGTAGAGATTTCAGGGTCATTCTCTTCTGCACCTGAAACAGAGTTATGCACAAAGCATAATAATATCTACTGAAAGGTTCAAAACTTTAAGGCCATTACCAAAGAATATTTAAGAATACAGTAAAAGTAGATGAGGCATTTAACAAACCAAGCTTTATTCAGTGAGCTATTATACACATATATATATATATACATATACATATATATATATATATATATATATATATATATATATAATATAAATATAATATAAAACAGAGATCACATGAATCATCGGGTTTTCCCAAACTTGTCAACTCCACGCAGTATGAAGATCTTATAGTTGTCTCTGCACATTATACTGGGATAAGAGAACGTACTCTACGACAGAAATAAGCTGATGCATTTTGAAGGTTAGTCTAACTAGTTATTTGAAAATATGTGCTGAGGAAACCCTAATATGGATGTTGTTTAAGGCAAAGTTATTGATGTAAATCATTAAGAACATAAATGTTTCTACAACCACAAAGGGTTATCATTACTGCAATATTTCTCTCTGTAATAAATCTGCTTTCTTCTTTTGCTAAAACTGAATCACTGATGGAAAATATATATATTGGTTGGGCAATGATGTGAATAGAGTAAGGTCTTGTAATGAATATGGAGATAAAATCAAAACTTAACAAAACTCAAGTACATTATTTAGCAAATTTTCACTACAAAAATGTGCAAATTTACATAAAACATGAAGATACTAGACTAATATATGCATGGAGCACATTAGTATTACTATTATCATTATGAATATTCAGTTTTACCATGTATTTATATGTACATATACATTATACATGCATTTTTATTTTAAATTTACTGGACATTTTTACAGATGGACATACAAGAAAAGCGGTAACACTATTTTTTGCAGTGTAATTATACATTGAAGTACTGAATAATATTAATTAAATACATGTACTTACTGTATGGTTAAGGTTAGGGTTTGGCTTAGGGTTACTTACATTTAATTATGCATAATTAAGTGTTAAAATAGTAAGTACATGTAATGTGTAACCTTAAGATAAAGTGTTAACAGAAATGCTTTTCTAGACTCAAAATTAAACTTGTCAACCTCACATTTCTCACTTTGCATCTTCCTTTAGCCTGTTGTACTGATTTAGTGTTTAAACACACTCATGCATGAAATGCAACTGATGTCTCCCTAGTGTAAATTCCCTCAGGTATTTACACTACCCTCTGTGTTTCATTTGAGATCTTTATCAGCCTAATTAAACTAGTGTTCTATCCGTCAGCCTGTGAAACAAGCCTCACATCACTGCATCAACAAGAACTATATGTTCTGATCATTTTGTCCAAGAGCAGTGTTAGGTGGAACAGAACTCTTTCTCAGGGACAGATGGCAGATTATAGGTTTGTAGCAGGTTAATGATTGCGAGGCTCAGTTGGTAGACTGACAGGATTAGTGAGATTTACAGTTCCTTTTACCTTAGTGGCATTGACAATTCGATACGAACATTAAATAAAAAGTAAGGTTTGATCAAAGTTACTTTGCTATTATGCGTTTAAAACTACAACGCACAGTGTAAATATTTTTTTACCTTATATTCTGAATAATACAGACATACAGGATTAGTAACCATAATATCGATTTACCTGGGTTAATTCATTTGTATGACTTACATATACATAATTCTGCATTAAAGCATTACTTGGTGTGACTCACTAGCATGATAAACTGCAGTCTGGGACTGGGTTAAGGGCCACACAGCGGAAGTTATGATTCAAAAGGAGCAACTGAATGGTGATGATCTGAAACAGGATTTTAGGCTCTAGGGTGCAAAAGTCTGAAATACTGTATGTAGCTTACGATATGTTTGTTAAAAGAAACATTTAAAAAAAAAATACTTAAGATTCTGCACTATTTTAGGTCATTAATCAAATAAATTAATCTACGTACTTAAAGAAGATGTTCTTGGTTTCATTGAAAAACAAGATGCTCAGTGCATTATTATTAATAATATATAAATTATTGTTATTTTATATTTTATTTATTTGTATTATAATAATAGGCTAATAATAATAATAATAAATATTAAACGTTTAAAGGATTTTATTATTATGAACAGTGACAATAACATTTTATTATTTAAAAATATTTTATTATTATTGTTATTCAAATTTTCCCTCTAATTATTATGCTGGAAATACACATTTTTGTACTAAAACAAACGCAAACCAGAATTATTTTCATTTTCAGATTTGACAATATAATGAATGAGACTATATTTATATATGCTATATTATGTAACTATTTTTAACTTCAAACCTGGGCCTGTTTTAATACTTAATGATCTAATAAAATATAGTGTGAACTTGGGGTGACCCCGAATAGTTGACGATTTGATGCTTCGATAGGAGGATATTCATATTCATATTCATTCCGTTGTTTCATATTCATTCCTGTTATTCGTGTTATTTGCAAAAAGGGTTTCTCCAACATTTAAAAGACATTGACTAATGCACAACGAATGAAAAGGAGAGAAAGGTATATGATCAGACCTTGGACTCGAACCCCTGTCACTAAAAGCAACACTGTATGGCCGCAATGAACGCAAATCACAGCACTACGGAAACGTGATACTTGCAGAGTACAGCTCACTGCATTTCACAAACACAAAGAATAATACAATTGTACAATTTGTGTACATAAGACAGAGAATAGGAAGATATACTTGTGCCCAATGAAAAAAAAAAAAAAAAAAAAAAAAAAAAATCACATGATGAAAGTCCAAATATTGGTTGCAATAATGTTGAAAAAAATCAGGGTCCTTGAAGTGGATCGCCATTCAGATTGACATTCTACTACACATGTCTGACCGCCTACTTCATTCCATGGGTAAAGTGTACAGATAGGCTTGTGCGCATTTGTGAGTTAAGGCCACGGAATGACAGTCTCAAAGGAATCCGCAAATACAAAAGCGCATATTTATAGACATTCTTAAGGCAGAACACTAATGCAAAGGACTTGCGATTTGTATTGCATGAAATAACTGGTACAGATACAGTATTTGAGGATCATTCTGAGAGTAAAGAAACAATTAATGCACTTGCCTTTGCCTGGATTGCCGTGTGCACACATGTGGATCTCTTGTATGCATTTGTGGATTTTGTGCACGCGTGTGGATCTCTCGCGTGCATTTGTGGATTGTGTGCATCTCTCGCATGCATTTGTGGATCGTCCTGTGGATCTCTCCCGTGCATCTGTGGATTATGTGCGCGAGTGTGGATCTTTCGCGTGCATTTATGGGACAATTTGATACCGTTTTCGCTCCATACGGGAGCGACAACCAATAGGAAAGAAGATGGTAGAGCTCATGTGATTGTTCTCCTCTCAGCCGTAGATAAACATACGCAATGGAAGAAAGTAGGCTCTGTTTCTCATTCATTTTTGGTTGTATGTACGAATTTAATTTAGATTTAGATTATATTTAGTGTTTTGCCTCCAAAATGTTTGTATTTAGCGGCAAGAAACCTGATTCGCTGTCAAGGCAACCAGTAGTGAGGACACCCACTAGCGACCTCATCGACAGCCCCTGGCGACATGCAGCGACAAAAGTCGCTGCTAGTGTGAATGGGGCTTTAGTCGGGGACACCCCTAGTGTGAACTTTGAGAGCCGTGTACATTTTTCACACCTAATAATTAAGTTACAAATAATATGGCCATAACGATTAATCAATGTCATCACATCACCACAAAGACCTCTTAATATGGCATTATTTCTTGTATTTTTAATCAAATGGAAAAAGCATGTGATCATTTTCATTATCGACCAAAATTAATAGTTTCTGTGAAAGGCAGCTCACAAAGGCTGATGCTCCAAGATCTGAAACAGGTCATTAAAATGTGAGGGGAAATTGGGTGCAGACTGAAGCCAAGAATAAAAGCCACATGAAAGGAATTCAAGGTAACACAAATGACCAACCTCACTGCTAGGCTGCTTGGCACTGGGCGTGACTGCATTGGCTTCACTCAGGGCAGAGAATGAGCGCTGCCTCATTTCAGGAAGAGGTGGTAGTTCTTTGTGTACCGCCCCGTAGCCGTTATGATGTTGGTCTTCCAGGAGCAGTGAGGCGGCTGGACAAGAGTCTGAACTGTGATCTTTCATCAGAGGTTTCTCTGGGATGCTGAAAAGGTGCATGGTGAGAAAAACGCCCCAGGTCAACGACGAGAAAAAATAGATAACTTGGTATTCTGAACCCAGTACAACACCAAGTGCAGAGTGACCCCAGTCCATGGCTCCAATCAAGTATCCACAGGCTCCACCTAGACCTGCAAGGAAGCACAGCAGATTGCTTTGAAAAAAATAAAATCACACTCGGAAAATCAAACAATTGAAAGTTTAGGTGGGATGTTCTCTGTTTGCAAAAACCAAAATGCTTCTCCAAATGTAAGACGAAGCGCTAAAAGTACTTTAGCAAGGGTTATTCTTGTTTTAGGAAGGAATTTAAATGTATTAGCTCTTGCTACACCAATTACAACAGTGACCTTTATAATGGAATAGTGTGCATGAGACAAAACAAGCTATGGACATTTATTTACCAAGAAATTATTTTGAATTAAGTTGAAAGTTTCTGTAGTAGTTTTACAAATTGTTGAAAAAATCTTTCATGCCATTATATTGAAGGAGTAGAATCCTGCAGCCAACGCAACCTTCATAAAATATGTATTTGTTTCTTCTTGAATAATTATTAATCAAAGTTACGTTTATGCATGTTAGAAAATAAGTTGAATATGGCTTTAGTCTGCCTTCTTACTCTCTAAGAAGCTGCTCTCAATGTGTGCGTGTGACCGTCAGGGCCAGGGCATTGAAAATGGGTCGTGGATGGATATTCCAGCATGACAATGACCCAAAACCCACGGCCAAGGCAACAAAGGAGTGCCTCAAGAAGAAGCACATTTATGTATTTATGTATACATAAATATACACAGAACAGACATGTATTATGCAAACAAAAACTTTTATTTTGGATGCGATTAATCACGATTAATCGTTTAACAGCACTACAATAGGTATTATAATAGATATTTTGAATTTAAGAAGTATCGAGTCGTAGTCTGAGGGCAGGTGGTTTTAGGGGTGAGCAAGTGAGTGATATGATGTGTGAGAGTATAATGATACAGTTTTGGCAAAATACAGAGAAAAGCTAATCAAATGCTTCATTTAAAGAACATTCAAGTGATTAATTAGTGGACATTTGCTATTTTTAATAGGTTACATTGCAGGGCATATTTTGTCCAATTTTGTCAGTAAAAGTAGACCAAACATTACAACAATAACAACAAAAAACTATGTATGGAAGGTTATGCACAATTACACACAAACACCCACCAACCTCAGAGCCACAGTAGCAATCCAGTCATGTGGCTCTGAAGTTCTCAGCTCCAACCCATGATCTCAGCACATGACTGGGCCTATTTGGATTAGGATACTTTGAGTGCACACAGACCCCTCTGTGCCTGAGCACCATGAACAGACTGACACAAAATCACCAAGTTTAACTATAACTGGGTACTCAGGAAGTTCTTTCAAGCATTTGCTTAACTTCTGGGGTGCTATTTTTCTAAATAATATAAAATACATTATATATCTTATGTAAACAAGTAATTGTTAACTAGCTTATTACTTTATTGCAGTTATGGACTCAACCAACTTTGCATGTGTGGTGGATAGGACAAAAGCTTAACATTTAAGCAAACAAACAAACAAATAAATAAACCTTAATAGGGAGCATGACCCGGGGTCCACTTCTAATATGTTGTTTTCACTCTTTCTTCTAAAGAGATTAAGACTGTGATGTTAGGATGCCTTTTTTTTTTTTTTTTTTTAGGTCGTGGAAGTACATGCGTGACAGTGATGAAACACACAAAGATGTCACGATTTTGACCAGTAAACAACCCAGATTTTGAGTTTAAAGGACGCACAAAAGGGTTTTTTTTTCCCCTGATGTCTTGTTAACACAAACGAATCCCTTGAAGGCATTACCACTGCCATACAGACAGCAGGATGTATGGTTACATCAGTAAAGCAGCACCAAAGCGCCCTACCGACCAGTGTTACAGATGATGAAAGAGGAAACAGGCCATTGCCATAGTGCCAACCAATTTCACATAAGTACTTGGAATTCAGTCCAAATAATACACTTGGAAGCTTTCAAAAATGCTTCTTCAAAAAACAGCTAAAACAAATGCTGTCAGTCAGCTTCACATTGCAGAACGATCTGTAATGTACAGCTTCCTGAAGCGGTAATTGCAGAGAAGCATGTGCATCTTAAAAATGGCACATCAAGAAAATAATGGGCTTTCCTAAAGAACTGACAGGATCGAAATGGCAAAAGCAAAAATATGTATCAGAAATGCAGCAGCCATAAAAGTACCCGGAAATGTATCCACATACTTAAAAATGTATAGTAGTATTCGATAACGCTTCGATTTAAAGAGTGCAAACAATCTATCCATTTTGACACCAAGGAAAGACATAAATGAAATAGTCGCTGAAGTCCTTCACACCAGCACACAAATGGTTAATAGTGCTTTAGGCACGTCAATCTAGCTTTATGTCATGATGCACAGTTCAGAACATCTCCACAGCAACAGAAGAGTATAAGGCACAGAGAGGTGTCAATTATGGAATTGTCAAGGTAACTATATAGCTTTTAAGACAAAAGAAAAGAAATTTCTCATCCAGCTTCTTTTGCTATGTTCAGCTTGTTTAGTCATTTTGCAATTTAGAAACATCAATAAAGGCAAATTTTCATCAAATGAAGCAAGGCCAATCTGATCACTCGTCGTTGCTCCTTACCTGTGAGTAAGGCATGATAATGAAGCCCTCTCTCCTTATCCCGATGAGAACACACATCAAACAAATAGGCTTTAATGGGCCCGTCAATGAAGTCCGCCGCAAAGTCAAACATCACCACTCCAAACATGACCACTACGATCGCCCATGTCCTTTTAATATCCCTGTCCTCTAGTATAGCTAGAGGAGAGAAACAACATCATGCTTAGTTTAAATCAAAAACACATTATGCATTAAATGCTAACGAATACTATTGAATATAACTTTTTAAAAAAGTCAAAACCTATGTTGCTCAAAAGTCCAAAAGTGCATAAAACATGAAGGTTTTTCTTCCAGTTGTTTACATTTTTTGTAGTCTTTTGTAATGCATAAATGGATGCACATATATATATATATAACTAATAACTAAATGAATTTGTTTACATTTTTGCCAAAGAACACCTAATTGTAGTAATTAAAACAGGAGTTTTCTTCAGTACTTTAAATGCATGTGCTTGGTATATTGATAAGTACTCTTTATTGCAAATGATTACAATTCTAGATTTGTAGTAGGATACATAGTAGGTAAAGATTCCCATAATGCTGGAAAAAAAAATCCATGCAATGTCCAGTTGTGTTATATATTCCACACAACTAGACTCGCATCTCCTTTGGTCATTAAAAAAAGCTATTTGATATAATGTGAAAACACAGTAGGAAAGTAACATTCTTTTACTTTTGTAGTTATTTGAAGTTCCTATATCTGCGTAGCCTTCCTTCCTTGGTCATTATTTCCTTCTTTTTTTAAATTCCAACCTAACATCATTTTTAGCCATCAAGGGATGGATGATTTGATACTAGCCAAGAGAAAAGTAGCTACTGGTTTCCATCATTTACTTGGGCTGCACCTACCTGATGTGACTGCATCTCCATTTAAAAATAAAGTCAGTCCCACTAACATCATAATCCCGAGCAAGAGTATGTACGGCCGCCTTCGGCCCCATGGGGACCTACAGTAGTCGCTTGCCGAGCCGATGACAGGCTGTAGGATAAAACCCAAAACAGGGCTGATGAACCACACCAGGCTGTACAGGCGTCTGGGGAGTCCAACGCTCAGCAACACCGGCGTGACAAAAGCCGCCTCAACGGCATAGCAAAATTCCCTTCCAAACATGACCATGCCGTGCATGATAAGCCTTCCTCTAGAGCGCTTCGGAGGCTCCACCGCTCCAAACACAGCTGGTTCCATGAAATCCAAATAGTCCTCTTTCGGTCCCAAATCCACCGGGTAGTGCTCCGCGGATGCGAGCGGGCTGTCCGGTGCAGAGAACCTGCAAGGCTGGTCCTCGGTTAGGAGAGTCATGGTTGTCGGTCTTGAAACTCTTAATTCCTATCACATAGTTGAGCGATAAAGCTCAAAACTAGTATTTACAATGTCAGCTGAGCTGAGAAGAAAAGGAGGTGGTCGTCTGGTTGAGATCAAGGAAGTAAGCCTCGCATTTTTTCTTGTTTTTGTTGCCAAAGGCCACTGGTGGAGTCCGTTGTAAGCATGTGATAAAGATTAGGAGCTGTGCATGTTCTTCCTCCAACTGGGTTAGAATAGGTTAGAAGTTCAGAACCAAAAATGTATAGTTAATGTAATAGCAAGTATTTATCAGATAAAGAGAACAGTTTGGGGAAACGGAAATGTTAGAAAAAAACTTTATGTAGACCTATCAAGTATCCTTTTGTGGTCTTGCATGGCAGGATGGCCCATTAGTTAAATCAAGTGACGTACCATGTGATTCCACAGCAGATGGCTCCAAGGGGGTTGGAAAAAAAGGCGGCGGCGATTTATAGCAGTAAAAGCACAACCCCACGCAATGCTCCCTCTCCATTCACACGACTATCTCCTGCTGCTTTTAGTTTACTCAGATCTGTCATGAGCCTTTCAATGAGTCTCTTCAAAAATCATGTGAGTTTCACAAGAAACATCATCCACCCTCCCTCTCGAGCTGTGGATCACAGGGAACCGGTCAGATGGTGCCACGTGGATTAAAATGCCACATTCCACACATATCTTCTACGTGAATGAATCTATTTCAGGCTAGAGTAGTAATGAAAAATTGGGTTTACTAGTAGTATTTGATTTGAGAAAAGATGATTCAGAATGTTATCAAAAGCAGTATTGTTTGAAGCCAGATACAGTCTTCAAAGTCTAAAAACTTTTTTAAACTCTGAAGTTTTAAAAACCGCTTTACAATTTCATTATTATCCTAACACAATCATCAAGGACAAGAAAATGTGTCTTGAACGGAGTCTCTTTTCTTAATTTGAAAATGCACTACGGTTTAAAAGTTAGAGGTCAGTGAGATTTTTATTAAGAAATTAATGCTTTTATTGAGAAAAGGTGCATTAAATTGATCAAAAGTGACAGTAGAGACATTTATAATGTTACAAAAGATTTCTATGTCAAATGAATGCTGTTCTTTTGAACATTATTCCATACTTTTTGATATGTAACACGGTTACAACAAAAATATTAAGCAGCACAACTGTCTGCAACATTGATAATAATGTGTTTACTGGACCGCAGATAAGCATAATAAAATTATTTCAGAGGGATCATGTGACATTAAAGAGTGGAGTATAATGTCTACTGAAAATTCATCTTTACCATCACAGGAATAAATTACGCTCCATAATATATTAAAACAGATTACAGTTCCTTTAAATTACAATAATATTTCACCATATTACCGTTTTGACTATAGCCCTGATTAGCATAAAGGCCAATTTACACCACACCAACAGATGCAGAGCGAATGCGTATGGTCTCCAGATTACAACACTTCAAGACCTGGGGCCTGTACCATGATGGTAGATGAACAAATTCAGAGTTACAGGACTAGTTTTGAGTTGACAAAACCAAACCACTGCAATCTGGCTTTGTTGGTACCATGATGCTGATCATCAACTTTCTTCGTCAACTCAGGCTTTGATCCCGAGTTTGTGGAGCACGTGCACATGAATGTGAGACATCACTGCCGAACAGCCAATCATGAGCCTTGGTTAAATGTTAAAGGATTGAAGAATATGATGAATTTAATTGCATTTACAATGAAAAAAATACTTGTTCATGACAGAAGACAAATAAAACAAATTATCTTGCTTTATCAGTGCAGTCACAAGTGAAACTTAATTTAGTTTATATAGTTGGAAATATACAGCGATAGAGACTGAAATGTAAGATCACGTAGTCATTTCTAAAGCATTATCTATTGATTCTACAGCTTATTTATATTACATACGATCTGTATATATTAACATTCATTTAAAATAAATGATTTATAATAACTGTTAAACATTGCTTGTGTGTAATGGATTAATAATAATATAAATCATAAAATATTTAAGTAATTAATTTGTAGGAAGAGAAACTGGGGGAGTTACTTTTTTTGTGTCAGACATGTGTCACTTTGATCACATCTGATTGGTCCAATTCCAGTTTGAGATCTCTAACCCAGAACATAACCTTTCCCGGAGCAGGTTAGCTGTGCAGTGTAAGTTACTATGGCAATGAACGCAGCTAAAAGCCAAGCCACTTTCATGGTACCTAAAACCCAGAATTGGTGCAAACTAAACTGAAACTTACCTGGCTAGCCAGATAATCCGGCTTCATGGTACAGGCCCCTGAAAAAATCCAATTCAATGTGTTCAGTCAACAAAAATAAGCATCGACCAATATCAAGAGATCCAGACAGGGTAACACACTGATCCAACAAAACCCGACAAATTTGTCTGTGTCTGTCGGTACAGTGTGAATTGGCCTTACTGAGCCCATCACTTATAGCAAATAAAGGCCACACAAATACAGCCACCTGTATCATAATCAAAAAGACCACTACCATGCTGTTCACCAAGTGCTATATTTTTATACAACCAGTGACACTATGACAGAAAGCTTAATCTTAATCTGAATCATTAATTGGTTTTATCCTAATACCATTATCTTAAGCAATCAGCGCTCCCTAATAATTAGGCAAAGGCAAATATTCCACTCAGCTATTCTTGCCGAAGGCACTTATTAGTCAAGTATTTCAAATCACAGCCAGAAGTGGAACACTTTAATCAACTACAAATAAAATGCCCTCAACAATACAACTATTAATTCAAAACAGTCTTTAAAAAAAATAAGTGAAAGTTGAATATCTTTTTTGAAAGACTGATGAGGTTGCTGACAAAAATAAGTATGTTAAAATTAATACAGAATATTCACAATAGGCTTTAATTAAATCCCACTTGAATTTCCCTGCAGCAATTACAAATGAGAGTTGAATTTTTTTGGATATTTCACTTAAAGACCAGGGTCATTTAGTCCACTTCCACTGCAGCACCCAGTGATTCACAAGGGAGAGTAATTTTGTTCTGAAATGCACCCTCACACTCACTCGACAAGACAGAGGAGTTCAAGTGCTCAGATTCCCGCGCTGCATCATTGGCCACAAAGTTTAATGAATCTCCAATCAGAGTCTTTGATTTATAGACGTGCTTTAGTTTCGTTACACTCTACGATACCGGCAGACAAGAGCTGTTCTATTTGCGCTTGATCAAACCTGTACTCCTGTAGCACAGAGCGAGTGTGCTCTCCGATGAAGGGGTCCCGGGAGTGACAGGGCTCCGCAGGGGAGCGGGACAGAACGGGTGCAGGTCGAGGGCTAATTTCCCCCTGAGAGTCCTTGAAGAACGACCCCCGTGCCTGGTTGTGGGGGTGTGAGAGTACCTCATTCAGTGACAGGACAGGGGTGACACATGCATCTGTCCCATCGAAGGCCTGACTCCACTCCACCTGGGTCTTGCTGGCAAACACACGGGTGAACGTTTGTCTGAGCTGCGGCCAATCAGATACACTCATTTGTGCGGGCAGGTCAGCATCGTCCAAGCCCAAACCTGTGGTGAGAGAGAATTAGATAGGGAGATAAAAAAAAGAAGAAGAGGAAAGCAATCAATAAAGGAGTTTAGAGGACAAAGATCAAAGAGATCATGAAGGACTGTGAATCAAGAAGCCATTAGTGCATTACACTGGCCACAGCAGGTGACTTATGAGGAGACAGTGTTCTATTGAGGGTCAAACTTGAATAGCAATAGAGTTATTATGGTTTTAAAGCAAGATTAAGCAATTGGGTCATCAGGACGTTGGGTGAATCCCTATGCACATACTAGTAAAGCATCCCGTGGCTTCTCCCTCATCTTGGCATGCCTGTGCAAAATCGACAACCATGTAGACAGAAAATATGACCCTGAGGATCTTCTGGTTCATTGTACTCAGATGTCATTCAGGTTTATTTCAGGTGAATTAAAAGCAGCTAGATGTACATTGTGTACTATGTTCACAGAAATATATGAATAAGAAAATAACACACAAATAAAAAAATTTATATATAATTTAATAGAAAAAGAAAACAAAATGCAAAAAAGAGAAGAGATAAAAAAAATAATAAGAACATGTGCAAACAATGCAAAAATATGAGAATGGCAATACAAGTATCAACACCATAAAGTAAAAAATTTATAATAAAAGTTTTTTTTAAAAAAGAACAAGAAAATAAAAAGAAAAGATGCAAATAGAAAAAAAAGATCTAAAGATGCAAAATTGAGAATACACACACACACCTCAAAAAATTACAATATCGTGAAAATGTTTTTTTTTGTAACATTTCAAAAAGTGAAACTTTCATATATTCTAGATTATTTACATGGAGTAAAACATTTCAAAAGACATTTTAAAAAATATTTCATTTTTTGATGATTAGAGCTTACAGCTCATGAAAGTCAAAATTCCAGTATCTCAAAATATTAGAATATTTACATTTGAGTTTCATTAAATTACCATCCCTACAGTATAAATTCCTGGTATCTCTTGTTCTTTGAAAGCACAATACTGGGGAAGACTGCTGATTTGGCAATGGTAAGTCACAGAGGGTCATTACTGAAAAGGTGTGGCTGTTTACAGAGTGCTGTATCAAAGCATATTAAATGCAAAGTTGACTGAAAGGAAGAAATTGGGTAGGAAAAGGTGCACAAGCAACAGGGATGACCGCAAGCTTGCGAATACTGTCAAGCAAAGCTGATTCAAACACTTGGGAGAGCTTCAGAAGGAGTGGACTGAAGCTGGAGTCAGTGCATCAAGAGTCACCAAGCTCAGATGTCTTCAGGAAAAAGGCTACCAAGCCACTTCTGAAACAGAAACAACATCAAAAGCATCTTACTTGGGCTAAGGAGAAAAAGAACTGGACTGTTGCTCAGTGGTCCAAAGTCCTCTTTTCAGATAAAAGTAAGTTTTGCATTTGAAATCAAGGTCTGGAGGAAGACTGGAGAGGCACAGAATCCAAGCTGCTTGAGGTCCAGTGTGAAGTTTCCACAGTTAGTGATGATTTGGGGTGCCAATAAGTCTGCTGGTGTTGTTCCTTTGTGTTTTATCAAGTCCAAAGTCAAAGCAGCCGTTTACCAGGAGATTTTGGAGCACTTTATGCTTCCATCTGCTGACAAGCTATATGGAAATGACGATTTCCTTTTCCAGCAGGACTATAGCATCTGCCCACACTGCCAAAACCACTTCCAAGTGATTTGCTGACATGATATTACTGTGCTTGATTGACCAGCCAACATGCCTGACCTGAACTCCATATGGAATCTATGGGATATTTTCAAGGTGAGATGAGAATCCAACAATACAGACGAGCTGAAGGCTCAATAGTGCCTCAGCAGAGCCACATGCTGATCGCTTCCATGCCATTCTTCACTGATGCTGGAGTTTGTGCTAAAGGAGCCCCGAACAAGTATTGAGTGCATAAATGAACAAACTTTAAAGAACTTGAACTTTTCGGTTTTGCAAATCCATTTTTTGATTGATCTTAGGAAATACTCTAATATTTTGAGATACTGGATTTTTTACTTTCTGTAAGCTCTAATCATCAAAATAAAAAAACTTTTGGAATGTTTTACTTTACATATAAAGAATCTAGAATATATGAAAGTTTCACTTTTTGAAATTATCTACAAAAATGTTAAAAGTTTAAAGTTTTTGAGATGTACCTGTATGTATGTATACATAAAAAAGAATAAGAAAATGAAAATTAACAAAAAATAACAAAAATTAGAACAGAAATAAAAAGATCATAAAATGCAAAAATAAGAGAATATATAATTAAAAAGAGTAAGAAATAAAATGAATACATTAAAAGAACAAAATGCTAAACTAAGAAGAAAAATAATAAATTTTTAGATTTAATTTTAATATTTGCACATACTTTGCATTTTTTTTTAAGATGTACTTTCCACATCAAGGTCAACTTTAGTAACCATATTTCAAATAAATTGTAATCATACTGTCTTAAAATTAAGATTATCAAAGATTAAAAAATAGGAATTTTAAAAACATCTAGTTTGACTGAAAATATATTTACGGATGAAAAAAAAAAAGAATTTCAGTAGAATTTCATGTATCTTTTTAGCTGCCTATAAATACATAAAAACAAAAAAATCAAAGTTTCATCAGACAGCTATTCTGAATTAGACAGCAAGCATGCATATTGCAATTCACACCATGAGAACATCCATTATTATATTCAGAAAATGACAGTACAGGACCATATTAATAAGAAAATGCACTGACCTTGAATAAGCTGTTGATAGAACTGAGGCTCAATCGCCCCCACTGCCATGTACTTTCCATCAGAGGTACGGTACGTATCATAGAACGGAGCACCACTATCCAGCATGTTTTCCCCACGTGGACGATTCCACAGGCCGAGGCTACGGGACTTCCACATGAAGGAGCCCACATATGCTGCACCTTCAACCTACACATAAATCATAAAAAACATGACATAAATACAAGCATCACTCATTTAATCCATTATTTGCCACGATTTTATCATGTAACATTTTTGGTATAAAGCAACAAGGTGCTTGCAATAATAATAATTAAAAAAAAATCTTATGAAGGGCTACATCCTTCGTAGAACTGTAGTTGGAGTTGTACATATTCATTAGGTCACATAATTCAGTTTACAATAAATTTATATGCATAAAATAAGTTCAATGCACTGAACAAGATAGAAATTTGATATGTATGACAGGGGAGGATTTAAGCAACTTTGTAATACAAGCACACCACAGTGAAACAGCCTGCAGTTCTGTAGAGGTTTGATTTCCAAATCATGGCACAGCACGACTCAAAAGTGGCCATATCATGAGTAATCAAAATGTCTTTGATCTTGTATGAATAATAAAGCTTGATGTCCTATGAAAACATAACGTAACCTTCAGATATTTCAAAAAGAGCATTTATCGAAACTAAACATCAAAAACTGAGTAAATTTTGCAGCGATATACTGAATTCTTCAAATGCACGACTGTCCATGTTTTTATTTCAGTCTGATTTAAAGAGTTTGTGTGGCATATTTCAGGACTGATTTTATAAACCAGTCACAATGTACTGTTCACTTTTCACAAAGGCTGTTGTTAAAAGATGGGGATTGCAAAAACTATGTTTGACACAACAATAAACTCTCAAAGTTTGTGTGAGCAGCAGCAGAGAAGAGCAATACATGCAGTTAATAATTTCACATGCAATGGGGACATTTCTCAAAGGGACAGCAGTAAAAAAAATAAAAAATAAAAAAATAAAAAGTCACTTCAGTGAGAGGGTGAAACTGGCAACGAAAAAAACTTGCTCAAATAAACTCACTTGCATAAGTAGACTTATGTTAAATATGTATGACATGACCTCTTAAAAGAATTATGGCACTTAGATCTTGAACTGAATCAGTTCTGAATGACAAATTTGGCATCAAGGCTGAGGTTAAAGGGTTAGTAGCAAGATGAAAAGAAATGTTTATATGTATATGCTTTAAATCCTCCAGATAGATACATAAAAATAACTATACATGCATTTCAAAGACTGTGACCTTTAAAAATGAACTTTAATGTGGATATACTTCATTTATTTCCCAGTGAACCCAGCCTTCAAAGAAACGTTGACGATCTGGGTATCTATTTGTGCATTTGATTGGCCTGTCTACCAAGAAGAAGTCACTCTCCCAAAAGACGCCTGTCGCTTGGCCTAATACTGAATGTGTTATCATGATATGCCTCAAAAAGCTATTGCTTCACACTTCCACCTTTCATATTGGTCAGAGAAAGACCTATGTATCAAAGTGGAATATTTAACTATAGTTAATGTTTATTACGGCTTGTTTGTTTGGATGTCAATGTGAAGATGGTCAAACAATATTTGGGATTTAAACCGACAGTGTACATACATAGCCCCAAACAAATGTTGCATAACACAATTATGAAATGCTAATGAAAATCCCAGGCCGCCTCTTAAATTTCTAATAAGTATTTAAATAAAAAACTTTGAAAGCATAAAGTTTTCAGGGTATAATACACCCCAATTGGCATGCAAGTGAAACACTATTTGCCTGCCTTGCAGGTTAATAACACTGACGTCGCTAAAAGCGGCTGTCAGTATCAAATGACAGGTTTTATCAGAAAGCGGCAAGGTGACTCTCACGGGAACGTGCTTCAGATATCTTTACTGCCTAACAGGCAAACATCTAATCATCATTAACACAGCTCCTGCCCACACTGACATTAGCTTGGCACACACGGCTATCAGGAGAAACTCTCCTCTTGCACTGCAGTTCTGCTCCAGGTCTGAATTGCTAATGTGAGAGGTGCTTCAATATTGAATTGTCACATATTAAGCTTTATATTTACCACTGTTTATTTCCTTAAGGGCTTAAAGTGGCAGAGATCAAACTGCGTTAGATTAAATTACATAACCTCAGTTGAATTAGAGCTCCATTGTCTGGTTGAGGTTTTCTAATGCATAAAAATGCACTTAGGGCTAAGTGAAATGTCAAATTTAATTAACAAGCAGAATGGCAACTGCTAATCATCTTTTTTTCCAGCAGAGAAAACCTAGCATGAACAAAAAAAGGCACTTTAATGAACTGACCAATGTGCCAGCAAACCGTACATTGTTTTTTTTTTTCCAACTGCTTCAACAAATGAATTTAATACAGCAATTGTGAAATAAACTCGGGCAGTGTGAATGAGACTTTATGTGTGCAAAAATCAGTTACTAGAGTAATTAATACTATGGAAAGAAAAATATTACAATTATTAATAACAATTATTCACCTCAAATGTAGTATATGTAAAAAATATGGCAATACTCATTTATTATTACGTAGCTTAAGTCACTCTGCAAAGACTTCAGATCGATGCCAACTATGAATCAATGTATAAAACTGTCAAATATTATCCTTATATTGTTATCAGTTGTAGTTGTAATTGCTGCCTAACATGTTCGTTGCTTCTGCTTCACTGAACTGAATATGACTTTAACCACATAACATGTATTATAGCTTTATATTAGTGCCACATGGGCATTACTTTGATACACTCACTGCCTAATAACAGAATACTTCCTAATTGTAAAATTGAAACGAGCATTTTCTGTAAATCTGCTTTAAAACAATATTGTAAAGAGTTATGTAAACAAACTTGAATTGAGTTTCTTTTTTCTTTATTTTTCCCTTGCTCGTTTTTTATGTTAACTTATATTGGCTAAATAAATGTTATAGCATTCTATAAGCTTCATCATATGATTCTCTTGCTTATCAGCAGTAGATATACAGCTGATTTAGACTGGACAAGCCAAAGAGATTCTCTCACCATGGAATTGCTCTAAGAACAAAGCAAATACTTTCCTCAGAAAATGAGAGAAAATGTCAGATGCTAATAATACAGGCATGTCATTTTTACAAATATCAAAAACAGTAGGAAATGTAAAACTGTGAGGGTTTAGAATGTATAATTACCACATGTTAATGATGATTAAAAATATAGGTGAGACCAATGAAGTATGAGAATCTCGGGAATCAGTATAAAAAATAAAAAAATGTAAAAAAGCTGTGAAGCGAGTCAAGCAACCTACTCCTTAGCGGTGCTAGTTTTCATACTTTATTGGTTAGCAAGCATTAATGAGGCGCATTGCAGCCAAATATTTCATAGTTTGAACCACAGGTCCAAATTCAAATGCATAATATTTGTGAATAAGTGAAAAAAATTATTTGCAAAACCGTTTATTTTCTTGATTTTTTTTTTCAAAGTGAATTACATTTCATTGATATGGAGGAATATTTCGGCTCTCATGGACCCAATGGAGAATGAGCAAGACCACAATATCAGCAATTCCTTACTTACTGAGTCAGGATTACTTGGAAAATAACCGCTCTAACAGTACTCACACGTAGCAGTGTTAATGAAAATAGATAGTGCCAATATAAGCAACTTGAAAGGAAAACCAAGCAATTATTGGAAAATCCAGATTGCAGAAAACTATTGACAGGCTGGTCAGAACATGGTGCGCTTATATTGAGATAAACAAGGCTTGTAATTGCCTCATTCCATGCAGTGTCCAAAACAGGTAGGGAAAAATGATTTTTTAGCACTGTGGCGGGGGAAAACAATTCAGGGCACCCTCAGTAAGCTATAAATTTAATGGTATGGAATGAAAGCATGCCAGCACAAGTGCTTCTTTTTCCAGTCAGTTGCTAGCTTTAGCTAAGCAGCACAGGAAACAATCACATTCAAAATTTTATGATGAGGTGCTGTCTCTTACCATGCTGGCATCAATGATCTGGCCTTGCCCTGACCTGCTCCTTTCCAGGAGAGCCAACACAATCCCAAATGCACACATGAGACCACCTCCAGCAAAGTCTGCCACCAAATTCAGTGGAGTGTAGGGTTTCTCTGAGCTACGGCCCAGCATGGACAGCAACCCTATTACAGACAGAGAGGGACAGGGACATCCTGAGAACTGAAGAATAGATGAATAATTACTTGAACAGTTATTTTTAAATCTCAGTTAAATGTCAGCTAAAAATATCACCAATTAAGCCACTTGCATCACAAGCGAGCATTTGTTTCCATCCCCTGCGCTTTCAAACTGGTTTAATATTAGTTCTTGTTCAGTGGTGTTAAAAAAAGTGTAGCAAATGAACAAAAATAAAAGAACAATCAATGGGCATTATTACAGTGAAAGCTTTAAATAATTCAGATTTAACACACAAAGACTTACCAAAAGCCAATGTCATCATAAATAATTACGTTAGCACATAAAAGGTCACAGCAAAAAGACAATAAAGGCTCAAAAAAATGCAATCAAACTTGTATAATGCTCTCATTTAGTTGGTCCTGTCCTGACCTTCACAACCCACTGACAGCACATCTGGCACATTATACATCGCATAGCAATGTTCTTTGACATCAATAAAACTGTTATTTGACGCATGAATGGTTCAAGACACTATTTAAACCTGGTGTTGTTGTTTTGCATGAAAGCAACACTGAAATGCACCTGCCAGGACTATCTTATATTAACGCACATATGACTTTAATTTAATAGTCAATGCAGTTGGCAATTGCTTTTATCCAAAGCAACTTAATTTTAATTCTATGTATACATTTTATCAGTTAAAAAAAAACCCAACCCAAATAAAATCACTATTATTTAGAACAAAACTTTACTCAAGCTTTTATTGTAATAATGACTGCATTGTCTTCAGCTCCTATTATACAATTTAAAATTATGATTTGAAGCAGAAACATACATTTACTATCGCCATGCCTGAATATATTGAGAACATTAGGTCTGTAAGTCCTGCACCGATTTAGGCTTCTACATATTCTGTAGCTTTTTGAAACAAATTAATTAAAAACATAAGCACTGGACACCACATGGCTAAAACTGCACCTTACCTTTTTGGCTGATAAGCAGAAGCCAATTTCACAACAATGTGAAATCTCACATCCACACATATGGAAAAAACTGCACCTAGGCTAAGTGATATTTTAGCTTAAAAACTCTGTAATTCACTAAAAGATGACAGTTTTGGGGAACTATTCATTTTGAACCTACAAAAATTGTGGATATGCAATTTTTTGGAAGTCTTTTTGAAGCTGCATTCATAATCCATTCGGCTCAAAAATCTGAACATTTGAATGGATAAGATGTGTAAATAATAAAAAGGAAAACTCAAATAAAAAAATTCCCTCATGCTCAAAGATCAACAGCATAATTTCATAAATTTTAATGGCACCACAGATCCAGACTGCTCCATAGGGTTTCAGTCTGCAACCTAACAAGTGCTGGTTTGCGGTCATGTCTCAGTGTGGAGGACACAAAAGTTAAACTCTGGTTGTACGAAAAGTGTAAACAAAAATTCCACCAAAGATATTTTGAACTTCACATAGCTCAATCATTGTAATCTACTCTGATTTACAATCACTGTGCCTAAGGGCATTCTGGGAAAGCTCATAAGCAGGCTCCTCTGCACCTGTTTAACATGGGTCTTTACCTGACACGGCCAGGTAATTGATATCATGTCCAGCAGCCTTGGCATAGGATCCGCTCTGACCATAGCCAGTGAGTCGTGCATAAATCAGGCGCGGATTCTCTTTTAGCAAATCTTCAGGACCTAATCCCATCTTCTCCATAACACCTTAATTATGCCAGAGAGATAAAATAATAATGCATAAAAGGAAAAAACCTTGGAGGTGAGTAAATTTTAATTTAGAGGACCAGAGGTTATACTGTAGCAAATTATTCTTGTTTGGAATTAAAATCAGGGAAGAAATGGCAATCACTCATTAATCACCCCCCTCCCCTACCAAATTAATCAACCATGCTTTCATCAAAACAACTACAATTATTTAGACAAAATGCACAATATGGACAGAGGGTAATGATTTAAAAAATAAAGAACAGTTCATTTGCAAACAAAAATAACTAATTGTGACAGAACACGCTGCGTCAGCTTGCATTAAAATGAAAGAACATTGATTTATTTTGTAATTACTGTTTATCAAAACTGCCATAATAATTAAGATTAGCAGAAGCAACATTCACTATTAGAACTAGACAAAAGACAAAAAACAAACAAATATTTTATATTATTTTTGAGTTGTACTTATAATCACAATATAAGTATATACATATATATATATATATATATATATATATATATATATATATATATATATATAAAAACCGCTTTTATTAAAAATAATTTCATATTGTGTCAGGAAGGAAGATACTACATTCAAGCAATAAAATACACCCTGCCAACTAACTAGAAAAGGATTACTTGGCAAAAGCTGTGTCTTTGTGTGCAGAATATTATGAGGTTTAAGCATGTGAATGTGGAGTCATGTTTGTTTCCTTTAATGAAGACACTGACCTTTACGATAGGGCTCCAGAACCACATCTGACTGGACACACAGTCTTTTCAAAACAGCGACACCTTTGGGGTTCTTCAGATTCAAGGCCACTGATTGTTTGCCTCTTGCTTGAGTATCTACAGTCATTGCCACCTTTGTCCGGTCTACCCGGATCACTCTTGCACCGAAGTCCGCCAGTATCATCCCGCAGAAGGGCGCAGGGGCCAGTCCTGCAAGCTCAATTACACGCACTCCTGCCAGAGCCATAATGGAACCTGTTCATAAATAAACTCTAATATTAATGCTTTCAAATCATTATGCAGTGCAGGAGTGGTGGAAATATACTAAAACATATTTGTACGATATATTACACAATGCGCAATGTTCGAAAAAAAATAAGATATTAATACACCATGCATAAACAAATGACAATTAACTGGGTCACAGTTCACTCCAGCTGTCCATTCCAAACTTATTATTAACTGTTAAATCAGTAAACGATCAGTATCAACAACAGTTCGTTAACTATTGATCCTGTCCAAAACACCTCCGGGCTAATAACACATGATAAAACAGCACGAGTCGTGACTTTGCAACAAAATACACACATCATACCTTTTAAATATTGCACTTTTTGACGAACCCAAACTGTTTGGCGCGTGTTTATGACGTGTGCGCACAGGATTGTGGATGTTGTAGTTTTAATGATCTCTCTCTCTCTCTCTCTCTCTCTCTCTCTCTCTCTCGCTCTCAAAATATACATTTTAAAATATAAATTGTACAACTGACAAAGAAGCAAACAGATAGAGGTAAGTAATTAAAAACTTTTTTGTGACTTTCCATTGTGAAGGACATTATGAAGGGCACTTTCATCCATTTTTAATTTGTTTGGTTCTAGATTTAAATAAAACAATTTCAAATATTATTTTGCTTATAAAACAAAAGACAAGAGAAAAGAGACCAATTCAGGACTGTTTCCTTTTCATTTAAATGGTTCTGCTGAAGCATGAATGTACCTTTTGTAGATGATTTATGACCATTCCATTTCTCCCCACCATAGTCTGTCTCTGTGGTAATGCATTGAAATATTGAGTATGTATACATGACACGGTGCAATGAATGATATGGCTTTTTATTTCATCATTTATTTTCTTTAATCTTTCTATTTCACTTTGTATTTCATATTCGGCTCTGAAAATGCAGGATTGATCCTTCAAAAATATGTCATGCCTTAATACAGTTCCCAAATATTCTAGTCAGTCAGAAATGAATCATTTAAAAGGTGCTAAATAAGTGACAAACAGGATCAGATTTAAAACATTGCTTGGAAACTACACACTCAATATTCCATGAATAAATGATACTTGTAAGCCAGGTTTGAACTGACAGGAAAATGTTTGGAGACTCACTATAAATTCCTTTCTCAACACTGTGCTACATTCATGAATGGCCTTCACAACAGCAGTCTTTCACAATATATCAATTCATTAATCAAATCAGTAGGGGAAAAGACACGCAGCTCATAATATTGAATATACCATAAGAGTTCAGGGATTACAATTTTAAAGATATTTTTAATGTTTTATGTATTGTGTGGGTAAACAACACCAGACCGTATAAAAACACTCTCACTGACCTTGATTCAAGGAAAAACACTTCCAACACATTTTTAACATTCATTTACATTACCTTTGGGTTATAATACAAATCCCATTGATTTAGAACTGCATTGGTTTTATGTTCCCTAGTTACATCAGTGGAAGAGTCTTTCCTTTGCAGCAGAGCTGATTGAGTTTCAGTTAGACTTCTGTTTTTCACTGTTACTTGAGCTCCAGATCCATGAGCATCATTTTTACTGTTCAGTACAGCGGTGTAGGCCTAGTCTACGTGATAAGCAGGTATACAGCGTATACCCACTAGCAAAGGTCAAGGATTTCCGTATACCCACTTAAAAAAGCACGAGGGAAATTAGATTGGCTGTAATGCTCAAACAGTGATAAAATTGTGAATCGTGATGCCCCTAGCCGAAGAGGAAAACCCCCACCCCCGGTCCGTGATTGTGCCCTCGTAATGCCATTTCGCCCCTGCCCCTCCGGAGGCCTGACTGTAACAACATCTTTGTGACAGAACTTTCACACGTTCATTCATAAATTCGTAAACACACCTGGAGCAGTGGGCAGCCATCTATTACTTTTACGCACACGGGGAGCAGTTGGGGGTTTGGTGCCTTTCTCAAGGGTCTCACCTCAGTAGTGGTATCGAAGGTGGAAGAGAGCGCTGGTTATTCACTCCAAAATCAAAATGGCTTGGTAATTGAGACTGTTTAGGTTTTTGGGTGGAAAAAAAGTAGTGAATTTTTATCATTGTAGGGTGGTTGTGTCCACATACTGCTAAGACACATTTATATGCAAATGAAGATATTTTGCATCCAATGTCTCCTTTAAAATGAAAATATTAAGTGATGAAGGATTTTGAAAGTCTGACAGTAATCAGTGTTGAGTTCTACTGTAAGGTTAACCCTGCCTGCTTTACATATTTGAAAATGATTTAAAGTTGAAAACATTAGAAATTTAGAAAAGTAATCAAATGTAATCAGTTACATTACTTTAATAAAGTACTTGAAAAGTTACACTACTTATTACATTTTAAGTAGGGTAACTTGTAATCTGTAACCTTTTACATTTCCAAAGTAACCTTCCAAACACTGGCCACCAGAATAGAATTAAACTAAGTGCAGACTTTAATCTTTAATTCAAGGGTTGAACAAAAATATAACATAAAAAGCTTAGGAATTTTTGTTCCTGCTATCTCTCTGATGGATTTTTTTGTTTTTGAAGCCTAACAACTGTTTCACTTGCATGGAGAGCTCGTTGGAAAGCACAATGCGGGTGCAGAGCAATAGCTTCCAAATGCAAATGGCACACTTAGAATCAACTCCAGAACTTTTACCTGCTTAACTGATGTAGAAATATGGGCACACATGACACACATACACATGAAACCACTCTGTTCTTTAGCTAAACAGTTCCAGTGCATCATGACATTTATATGCAGCATTTATTGTTCTACTGCAATTAATACTGTATATCAAATGGGGTTGTTATTTGAATCACCACTTTCTGTCTAAAGTGTTTCATTTATTTATATCAAAATGATTCAGAAATTGTTGTTACAATTTACACCTCCCTTCTTACAGGCATACAGTTTCAAATCAACACAGCCAAAGCAACATGACAGCAACTTCACAGAGTCATTTTGAATTCATTGTCAGACTTCCAACAGTGTTGAGGCAATTAAAATCAACCTTATTCTCACTGAGAAGGCTTAGTTTTGCTTATAATTTCTTGTCGGCTCATGAAAGAAACTTGATTGCTCTTCAGATGAAAGGAGCTGACGCGACTTGTCACTTCCTAATGAACTGATGAAAGCGAGAAGTGCCCTCTCTTTGAGGACAGAAGAAATTTCAGCAGTCATTTAACTAATGTAAGTCTTATTTGAGTTGGTAAATTCAACGAATTCAGCTCGGCACAAAAGCATCTATTTGTGTTTGACATCTCTGACGATACACAGACAGAATGAATAGCTTTACAAGAATTTCATTCATTTGCTGCATGTCATTTTGATCACATTTCTCATAATGAAATCAGACATCGGAAAACAGACAAGCTCTTTTAATTTTCACTTTCTTTGTGTTTAGAAACTTTTCTTTGTGCAATATAATCAGTACAACAAAGCATTTCTTTCTCAGTGAGTAATTGCTCCAATAAGAAACTAAAGTTTCCTTTTTGACATTAGCTGTGTTCCAAAATCTAGTGAGCTGCCTTGCTGCTTACTGCCTATGCATAGCATGCACAGGCCTCTGGAGGGGCAGGGGCGAAATGGCATTATGAGGGCACAATCAGGGACCGGGGTGGGGGTTTTCCTCTTCGGCTAGGGGCATCACGATTCACGATTTTATCACTGTTTGAAACTCATTTCCCTGTTATAAAGACAAAGCCTTTCAAGGTAACAAAATATAAAAAAGTATGGCAGATATTTAGGCCAAAGTGGGTGAAGATAAAAATCTTTGTCATTATTTTATCTTTGTTATAAAAAAATGAGAACAAAGATACACATTACAAATACACACAATATACAAATAAAATAAACAAGTGTTTTATTTTCAGGTACAATAGGTGTATTTAGCAGAGCATTCAAGAAACTGAATGAACAAATATAAAAATAAAACACTATATAGATTGATTCCTATTAAAGAAACTGTATTACAGTTTTTCAGTCAAGAATAGTGCGTGATTTTTCTCTTTGGTGTTTTATTAACATTTAAAGGAATAATTCACCCAAGAATTAAAATAGGCTAGTGTTTTATTTGTATACCTTCATTTACTCACTCAAAAGTTATTTTAAACCTGAGTTTCCTTTTTCTGCTAAACATAAACGCTATTTTGAAGAAGGTGGGAAACCTAACAGTTGCTGGTCCACAGTGACTTCCATAGTATTTTTTTCCCCTACTGTCAAAGTCAATGTGGACCAGCAACTGTTTGGTTACCAGCATTCTTCAAAATATCTTCTTACTGATGTGAATGTATGTGGCACTGTACAGTATATTGATATGTCGGCGCCAGAACTGCAGCTGATAGAATGTGCGCTGTAGCAAGATACAACGATATTTCTTCAAAAGCAGATTGTGGAGATTTATACTTATGGCAGCAATACAGTTGTCTGATTGATTTTATGGTCTCAAGCATTCAGAAATCACACAAAAGAAAATAGAGCAGTTTTACTATGAAAACTATGGTTCATTTTTGTAAGGGTTGTGATGTCCACATGTTTTTTGTTGAAGAAATTATAGAGGCTGTGTCATCTATAGCACAAAGGTGGCCAAAAATAAAAGATTAAGTGGATATTTGAATTAAATGTTTGGTCAATAGCCTATTAAACAAGGACTTGATCGTCCTGTAAGTGTAACAGCAACAATGACCAGGCCTTTGGCTCCCTTTGCAGGCATTTGTAATAACATGTAATGTTGAAAAAAACAATAGACACCATCACAAAATTTGTAATGGTTTTGCTGGTTATAATGGGACTTGTATTGGTTTTAATGGAAACTGTAATGGACCCTGTTGGTCTATACTGGTAATTGGTCACCTTCTATTGGTGGCTTGTTAAAACCAATACATCCTAATGGAATATGTTCCAAAACACACTACAGAAAACCATTTTTTATGGTTTTAATGGTTAAAAGTTGATGGTTTGTAATGACATTTGTGATTTATTTGTGATGGAGTTAGAATTTTCTGTGATGGTCTATATTGGGTTTTTTTCAGCAAGGTTGCCTCATTGCTTTTATATAATGCATTTTAAGACATTTAAAGGCTGTCAGCCTGCATTCAGCCGCAAACATGAGGTGCGAGCGGTTGTGGATGCGGGAATGGCGCGTCAGGGTTTGTTTTTGAGCAACTGGGATGGTGCCTATGCACCATAGGCTATGATTGCCAATAATGTGTAGGTAAGCCTGAGTACATATATAGACTTTGTTAATTATGTAATCAATGGCAAAAGGAATGTCAGAATCATTGATGAAACAAATATTGAATGTCTCATATCAACATGGAATTATTGGATGCACAATAGTTCTTGGGAATTGGGAATTGGATTCATTTTAAATGGCCAAGCAGAGAATCAATTGTTTCATATGTGTCCCAGCTACACTACACTGCATGTGCCAATTATGTGTAAGCAAGAACATCACAAGGACACACATAATAGCTGGTTTTCATAGAGATTATTTATAGACAATTCAGTTTTACACATCACATCTGATATTTTGACTGGCTGCTGTGTGCCATGTATTTTTTCAGTTATTCTCGTTGTAAATTGTATAAATAAAAAAAGAAGAATCCTGTCTTTCTTCCTGTCTTTCTCTCATTTAAAATGCCAAGCAATGAACAAGAAATCAATTCGTAAATCAATCAATCAACCTCACTTTCTCTCTCTCTCTCTCTGTGTGTGTGTGTGTGTGTGTGTGTGTGCAATCTTGTAAACAAAACAAAGAGTAGGCTATGTTTTACAAAATGTTATAGATTTTTATTTACAGATCATTATTTATTTTATTTTATTTTATAGATACAGAGATATAGTTATTTTATTTTTCATCATGGCGATGCCTTTTTAGTCTGTCACATTGCTTTATTACATGAAAAATATGCTGTATTTTGATGAATATATATAAGTATGACTAATGCAAATTTATGAGAGCTGCATGAGAGTCTTTTAGTGTGGAAAAAAGCACTTGCAAATTAGAAAACTTTGTAGTCATCTGGAGATGGGCATCACTGCCAGTGTTTTAATTCTGCAAGAGTGTGTGGCTGACATTTATACATTCAGTCTGGGTTGTCTTGAAATTCAGAAGACATGGAAAGGGTTTAAGGAAGGGAAGGTTATACTTTCATAAGCTGTAAACATTCCCAATTAAGCAAGTGGGACATTTGTATTGATATGTTTAATTAACCCCCAAAAATATTTATTTGGGTAGAGGACCTTAAGGCTTTATATTCATTTTATCCTCCCAGATCTTGCTCACATATCTTAGAGAGCTTTTAGCTGAAAATACGCTGCATAATCCAACATTCCCCAGCAGCGGTAGAATTTCAACAACACAGATTCTGTATCAAGTCTGCTCTATAAATGTCCTCAGCTATTCTCATTTTCTCATGTATTTTCCATCAAAAATTGCACAGCTCCTTCGAATGATATAAATGTCTCAGGAGAGATCTTACTTTGAGCTTTTATGAAGAACCTTTCTGTGAATCTCAACTGCAGGAGAGACACTTACATAAGAGGCTTAAGAGAAAATGTCACCAAATATGAAATTAGGCTTAAGTAATTCACTGGCGTATTACATTTAATATTTGATATGTAAGTAGGCTACTGCCTGTACTGTATAGACAATAGAATGAAATATTCGCACACTGAGTCACTTCATATCATTTCATAACTACTGTAGCAGAACAGCAAAATCTGCCTGACATATTAAAATAGACAAATTTAATGTTTGAATAAAATGGCAATTGAGTGGTAATAGATGCATCTACATACTGTAATAAACAAATATGTGGAAAAATGTTATTTTTCTATATTATGTTATTCCAAACAAATGTTGATCATTTGTTAGAATTTTTAACTTGTGACATTTACACTCAGCTGTGTCCTAAATGAAGACATCATAGTAATTTAGGCAAGGTGGTCTTACTGTAATTTGAGATTTACCTGCCTGATTAAATTTTCCCCAGGTTCAAAAAGGGTTCAATATCATTATTATTCTCTCTTCCTTAACATCTTTCATCAGTCATGCATGACTGAATTATGATGACTGTGGCATATATTGAACAAATACATGCATGATATTGTTAACTCGGAATGAGATTTTATTTTGCACAAGTTCTTTTGAATATGATATTAATATTATAATAAATAAATCCTCTTTGTCATGAACAGAGCTTCTGATATATCTGAGAGTACATTAAAGGCAACTGTTCAATTTAGTTTCATATTCTTGATTATTCATGCTGTCCACTGTTCAGAAAATTATGCAGTGGTGCTTAATATTCTTGAAGATCTCCTCTGTACACAGTTAGCCATTATTCAGGGATCAAAGATTCATGTTCTTTTCATTCCTTTATGAAGTTTTGCAGATGTTATTTAGCTGTTAAAAAGATGTGCTGGCTATAAAATAAAATAAAATAAAATAAACAATTCTAAAAAGAATAATAATAAAATAAAAATCTATCCCTCACATTCTTGTTTTCATTTAAGAAAAAAATAAGTATTTTTTTGACACTACTGCAACAAACACCAAGGCAGTGTGGACAGTTCAGTGGGTCAGTGTTAGACCACTAAAGACTTTTTAAACAGCACCTGACTACTTGAATGCAATATGATAATTTCTCATGCACCTGTATGTTTAAAATTCAGCTCACACTGCCTCTGTCTCACCGAACACCTTTTGCCTTTAGTGATTACTGTCACATAATGTTCTTTGTGTTTCCATCTGTGCATCGATGGGGGTGAGCAGCAATATGCATCACATAAAAGCAACATAAAATCACATAATCACATGAAAGCAACAGAGGATTCAGTATTTAAAAAAAAAAATCATGCATTTCTCTGGGCTGGATTCAATTTTGTGATGATGCCTGTGATCGGAGGAGAAAAGAAATGAGTAAAAGCTTGTTAAAAATGAAAGACAGCAATATGAATAACCATTAAGAGTCTTAAAAACTATTTCCAAGCAGGTCTGTCTTGTTAAGGAAGGGGACCTCTTTCCTACTGTTCTTTACATCCAGGTTCAGCAGGGGTCAAGGTGGTGGATAACACACTGCCTTTGATCCTCAGGGAAGATTGCATAATCCTTTCTGTAAGGAACAGAGACAAAAAAAAAGTCTGTGAAACAGGTTGTAATAAAGGAAAGAGACTAAATTCACCTACCTAGTGAAATACAATGCAACACCCCCACACATCTATGATGGAAAGAGAGCTGTTAGAATGTCTAGTTCTGTAAAAAGATCTTCTTTCAATTAGTATCTCTGCACCTACAGAGCTGAGATTAAAGCAGATGTGGAGATGCAGGAGAGGGTGTTCAGATGCTGGTGAAATTTTCCGATGTAACATCTGTGTCGCAGGTCACTGAGTGTTGTAGTGACCACAGCACATGGCTTTCTTCTACTTGTCCATCTATCTATCTATCTATCTATCTATCTATCTATCTATCTATCTATCTATCTATCTATCTATCTATCTATCTATCTATCTATCTATCTATCTATCTATCTATCTATCTATCTATCTATCTATCTATCTATCTATCTATCTATTAGTTGACAAATGTAAATTGTGTTTACAAAATTTCTTTACAAAACTTAAAAAAAAATGCATTTATGTATGTTAATATACAGCGCTGGGATAAAATTCAGTATGGCACTCTAACAGCTTTTTCTGTTTGCATCACTCTGTTGGTTTTTGCAGGTTGCATTGTTAGCATGTTAGTGTCTTTTGAGTCATTTGAATAATTTATTCTGGTACAAAACATTGATTAAATCGCAAAGAAAAGCACTGACATGCCCTGTCCCAAATAGCACCTTAAACCCTTGTGGTCTTCCTCACATGGTAAGGATGTAATGCCGCTTTGACTCTTAGGTAGAAGTCTGCTGTGGGTTCAACAGAAGTGTACATCGAGAAAGCTTAAAAAAAAATGAATGCTGAAAGCTAAAATGACAAATGGGACACTTTACATCAGGTCCAGAGGAGCTACCTTCCTGTAGCTTTCAGCTCCATCCCCAAACAAACACACCAAAACCAGCTAATCATTGTTTTCGGGGCAGGAGCACTGCTGTATTTATTAATGGGTTATTGAATCTTTTATTCAACTGATGATTTAATATGCTCATTCATTCAGGAACAAAACAAGCTACCACTATCTTTATGAGCGAATCAGTTCAATGAAAGGTTTACTCACAGTAGTAACTAATTTTGTTCCTGAATGAAGCAGCATTTACTCAACTAATTAAATTCTGTTTTATTCCAGAACAAAACAAAGGAATGTCTTTATGTGTCCTTCGTTGAAACGATTCATTCAAAAACATTGAGACGTTCAGGAATAAAACAAGTAAACCACTCTCTTTATGATTGAAACATTGAATTGATTCAGCTGATCAAAAATGCTAATTGACTCTTACTAATCACTAATTCCAAAGTCCACAATCCAGTCCGCAAACAATTAATAATGGTAATATGTTCTTGTAAAAAGTTAGTAGTCTAATTCTTTCAGCTGCTGATGGTTTTAATCTAACATTTACACACAGAGAAAAAACAATGGTTTAAAAATATGTGATGGAGTGGATGACATTTAAACTAAAGGGCGGCAATAAACTTGTACGTCTTCATACAGGCCAACTGTGCCATGTAGGAAATCTCACTCAGATGTCAAATCAGTTGCTCTTCCTCACACTGTGGCAGCATGGTTTCTGAGCCAATTAAGAATAATGAGCAACACCTACCTCAGTAGGCTATACCAACATATGACGTCTGTGTTAACATGGGCAACACCAACAATTACATAGACATATCGTTTCCAAAAAAAAAAAAAATGCTTTATTTGAGCTGTCAGTGTTTTGCCACAGTAGATTGTCCTGTTTTTGAGACATTGTCCAATGTCCTAATCTGAAATTGTGATTTTCCACTCGTACCCTGTTGCTCCACATGTTCTGTACACCTTCCATTGTACCATTCACCAAAACAAAGGTGAATCAGATTTTGTTATTACTATATACAACAGGGTGTATTTATGTAAGCTATAGAATGTCTAGGTGAATTTCAGACAACAGGAAGCAGACAAAAGAGAGCAATTCTGTGCTTTCAGCAAACTGAAGTAATCTCAAAAGCACCTCATTAAACAGACAATGAATCTTATCTTGGCTGAAATAAGTATAGCTTGATGTGAATTGTGAATGCATATGGCTCTATGCATTCACTGTGGCTCTCACTGTGACTTAAATGGCCAGTTCCTGTTTGAAAATGATGGCTATAAAGGCTTTTATGAGAAGCAAACTAAATACGTCCACCACTGCTCAGACACAAAGTCAACTCTGCATCTGACATCCTTGTAATTAAGTGATAGCATGACGGATGTTTAAAAATGCTCTCTTATGGTTCACATCACAAAAAATATTACCCTTGTTCCCTGTGCTTAGCAATTTTCAAAATAAATGACTACCCTGCTAGTGATTACTGTTCTTTGACGAGTCAAACAAAAACAGATCTATCCTCTGACAAAATAAAAATGAAATGTTTTTTTTATATAACAATTGCTTATGATTTATCATGCATGCCTTTGATTAAATAATAGACTTATTTTTTATCATATGCAACAACCCACATATACAGTCATGGCCAAAAATATCGGCACCCTCGGTAAATATGATCAAAGACGGCTGTGAAAATAATCGGCATTGATAATCCTTTTGATCTTTTATTTAAAAATTGAAATAAATGTTTTTCTCTAATACACATTGGCCACAATTAACGGCACCCATTTATTCAATACTTTATGAAACCTCCATTTGCCAGTTTAACAGCTCTAAATTTTCTTCTATTATACCTGATGAGGTTAGAGAACACCTGACAAGAGATCAGAGACCATTCCTTCATCTAGAAACACTCCAGACCCTTCAGATTCCCAGCTCCATGACGGTGCTTCTTCTCTTCAGTTCACCTCACTCATTTTCTACAGGGTTCAGGTCATAGAACTGGAATGGCCATAACAGAATCTTTGGTTTTGTGCTCAGTGACCCATTTTTGTGTTGTTTTTGAGGTTTGTGTTTGGATTATTGTATGGTTGGAAGATCCAAACATGGCCCATTATAAGATTTCTAACAGAATCAGTCTCTTATTGATTTTTTATCTGTTAGTATTTGATAGAATCCATGATACCATGTGTCTAAACAAGTAAACAATACAGCAGTATATTTCATTGTACACATGGGGTACTTTTAATCCCTGTGTTTACCAAAGACATCTTGAGTGTTTGCTGCTAAAAAGCTAATTTTTTTAGTTTCATCTGACCATAGAAGCCAGTCCCATTCGAAGTTCCAGTCGTGTCTGACAACTGAATATGCTGGAGATTGTTTTTGGATGAGCTAGGAGAATTTTTCTTGAAACCCTCCCAAACAACACTTGGTGATGTAGGTGCTGTTTGACATTGTTTTTTTTTTGTTTGTTTTTTTTTTTAAGGTTTTCTCACCCCGAGACTCAACTATTTTCTGCAATTCTCCAGCTGTGATCCTTGGAGAGTCTTTAGCCACTGAAACTCTCCTCCTCATCATGCATTAGGACGATATAGACACACGTCCTCTTCCAGGCAGTTTCGTAACATATTCTGTTGATTGGAAATTCTTAATTATTGCCCTGATGGTGGAAATGGGAATTTTCACTGCTCTAGCTCTTTTCTTAAAGCCACTTCACAAATTTGTGAAGCTCAGTTATCTTTTGCTGCACATCAGAAATATATTCTTTGGTTTTTCTCATTGTGATGGATGATTAAGGGAATTTGGGCTTTGTTTTCCCTCCTATTTATATTTCTGTGAAACAGGAAGCCATGGCAGGATAATTTCATGTTCATACTCACCCTGGAGTGCTCAAAATTATGAATATGAATATACTTCAGAGATATTTTACTCATAAGAATTTCTAGGGGTGCCAATAATTGTGTCCAACGTGTATTTCAGAAAAACATTTATTTCATAATGATGTTTCCCCCTATTTTAAATTCTTATTATCCAATGAAAGGTTAGATTTTTGGGAATATTTTTAATAAAAGATCAAAAGGATTAACAATGCAGATTAATTTTCACAGCCTTCTTTGATCATATTTACCATGGGTGCCAATATGTTTGGCCATTACTTTACCGCAGTAATGTTTTATTCAGCAAATATATTTTCAAAGCACTGGTCAATTTTTAATTCCTAAAGTTGGTTTTCTATTACAAATGTTTATAATAGAAGCTAAAAATGTAAATAAATTAAAATAATTAATTTAGATTAAATATGCGGTAACCAGAAGTTTAAAAAACTTTTTAATTTAAGTAATATATAAGTACACTTTGATGTTTAGCTGTTCTAATTACATTCAATTTTTTAATATTTAAATAATTTAATAATTAAGTCACCTTGTGGCCCTGGTTGAGAACCATTGATTTAGATTCCTTTCTTTGTTTCTGACTAAAAATATACAATACATGGCATATTTTCAAGTTATTAATGACTGTGAAAGAACATAGGATCATTCGTCTGTCTCTGAAGATAAACAGTATTTCTGAAGATGTTAGCTGTTACCATGACTATGTAATTAAAGCAGCATGGTGCTGTAGACGTCATAACTGTGCATCTATAAGCTCACAATATTTATCCAACAAGAAAAGCTTGAAATTATATGTATTTCAAATGTTTATTTATTTATGTTTATACACAGCCCCTTTTTAATATTTGGTATTTTTAATCAAGACAGCATCAACACTTGGCGGACCTCCCAATGTGCCTTTTTTTTGGTAGATTAATATTAAATCATATTCAACCACACTCAATTTAAAACCGTCTCACATTGTTGGCTAAGAATAACACAGCAATTTCAAATCACCTTGACATTCACTGACATTTTCATTTAACCCTCTATTTCTGTATTGTAGGGAATTGCTCCTGCAGCCACCTCATGCAGGTCTTTTCTATGTCCTTATGTGTGGTACATCCTTTTACACACTAGAAGCATGAGAAGGAATGAAACATTATTCACCTTCAAGACCATGTCAAGATCACTTCTTTGAGACCTTGAGAATAATATAAAGATCCAGGTTTAAACCACACAATTTAGAGGCTACAAAATGGACCGGATCCAATCTGCTGGGTCAAAGCATGGTCAATTACTCAAAGCCACTTGCTACAAGTGCGACACTGTATTCTGGTCAAGCTCTCCACAGCTCTCTGACGGACTTCCAGCTGTTCTGTGACTATGAAAGTGTTAATGAGATGTGCAAAATGATAGCATTGTTCCGGCTCCCGAAGAGAAAGACAAGTGCAACAGATTAGAGACATCTGAATGTGGATTCTGACCCTAAAGGTAACATAAATTGCATTGTGGGAATGACTGGGGACAGAGGGGAAAACATTTATAAAAATGGTAATCATCTTTTATTTTTATGATGACACAAATGCTGTTCACTTGGCAATTGATGGGCGAGAACTTCTTGTGTCGTCCTGTAGATGCCAGTGTGTCCTCTTTAAAAATATGCTTTTACATTAAATGAAAATTCAGTTGTAAATATAGCAACTGAAGTGACATGTTCAAGACACAGAAAGGTAGTAATAAGATCGTTAAAATAGTCCTTGTGACATCAGTGGTTCAACCGTAATTTATGAAGCCACAAGAATACTTTTTGTGCACAAAGAAAACCGAAATAACGACTTTGCACTGTGGTACTCTCCTGAACGTATGTCGACTGACACAGAAGGGAAGAAATTGTTGAATAAAGTTGTTATTTTTGTTTTCTTTGCACACCAAAAGTATTCCCATAGCTTCATAAAATTCCAGTTGAACCACTGATGTCACGTGGACTATTTTATCATAGAATAAAACATGAAAATATCTTGAGTTTGTGTTAACCACATACATCATTTCAGGCATTTAAACAAAAGCCCATTGACTTCAGGACAACTGAACCCTAAGTGCGAAAATGCTGACTTGTTTCCAGGTTTTGGCCTACAACATGATCCCTGCAGCACTCTATGAAATTGAATCAGGATATGGGCTGTCAAGTTCCACAATAACAAAAAAAAAAAAAACATAAAAATTTAATAAAAGCTGTCCATATGACTCATGAGCAACATTTCAAGTCTTCCGAAGTACATCAACAGCTTAATTTAAGACATTATTCACTGTAAACCTACACTGAAAATAATGATTCATTGAATTTACAATTTATTTTCAAGTGGTTGCAGTCAATTTATTTTAGCTATACATTTAAATAAACAAATTTAGTTGACTAACTTTCAACAGCTTTTTTTTTTTTTTTTTTTTTTAAATGTAGCTAAAATAAATTGTGTGCAATCACTTACCTTAAATTTTTTTTTTTTTATAAATTTGTTTTCAGTGTAGTTATTCATAAGGTTTTTGAGTCTGTTTGTCAATGAATCAGTTGATTCAGTTCACAAAAACGAAACGATTCACTCTGACCAAAATCTGACCAATTCTCGAGTTCAGTTTACGGTCTCACTGATGAAGATATCATATGGCTTCAGAGGACCTGGAGAAAAAAATGGTGAGATCAGTGAGACACCCTTATCTCCTGCTGAAAGCATGTTGTATCGGTTACCCATTTCATTTTCTCTGAGACATGCCTTATGTTTCATTTCCTGCTACTTTAGTTCAAGGGAAAATCAGCTGATATCCGTCACGAGTCTTTGCTATGCTAGGTGGAACAGAACCTCAAAAGGCCCTCAGTTCTTCATATAATCTATATCATCCTTTACATCTTGCAACAAAAATAATTTTTAAATCTCTATAGGTTTTGAAGACGGGCTTATATAGCTGTCTTGTTAAGTGTTCTGATGAAACATTTGACACAGCTTTGATAAATATCATGGAAAAACATCTGCCTCACAAGAACCCACCAACTGTGGAGCTGGATTCCTGTCGTTAAGGCGAGCTATTTATGGCTGTTCTTGAAACACGAGGACGTGCTGGTCACACCAGCCAGTTTCTATTGGCATCAGCCCACACTGAGGATTCAAACATTTATGAGTAATAAAAGTTCTTAAGACAAGACGGCTCTTCAAAGCTTTATCTATAATGATAAAGGTTAAATAATCCCACAGACTGGATTTTTGAGGGCAGCTGTAACTAGGGCAAAAAAAACAAACAATAAAGCAGATGGAACATTTCTTGGAAACAGGATTGGTGGGCAGTTTATCTAGCTAAGCACTTTTGCACACTCCATGGACATTTTCCACCTTGGTGTGAAGAAATTATTGGTTTATGAACCACATTCACATTGTTTGCAGAATACCATGCAAGCATTTACAGTACCACAAAACTGCATTTCTTACAACCGACTGAAAATTAAACTTTCTTATGTAACATTACAGTAATACAAATACTGACATGAGTAAGTTCAAAAATACATTTTATGGTATGAAGTAAATACAGCTTTGCATTTGAAGAAAATCTCAAATATTTTAGTGTTTACAATTAAAAAGGGGGAAAATAAATCTGAACACTATGTGCAACACACTTCTAACTATATCAATAAAGTTTGTCATTATCAAATATTTCAGAACCGTACCACACAAAACACTCAAAAAATATATCAAAAGGTTTTCTCTTTTTCATTTAAAAAAAAAATTGCTGTTCACGTACAAATATTTTTGACCAACCTCATAATTTCAAAACATTTTTATTTGTTATGGCTAATACTTCTCTCTCAAAAAACTCAATGGATGTCACATTAATGGTAATTTCATCATTTAAAATATACTCTTTTAACACCAAACATGTTAATAAATAAACCAGAGAACATTTAGTTTAGAGAACATTTTGGTCCGTTAATGTCGGGAGAACTACTTCCAGAAACTGTTGAACTAACTTAATATCTTAGCATCTATCAAATCTAATTTATGGTAACTTTTTTTTCAATATGTGCATCATATGCGATATAGGCCTATAATTAAACCAACACAAATCGGCTTTGTGCCCCTTCAGCATATTGCACACCACCTCTTCAATTATTTGAATTATGATAAAGATTCTCATTACAGCCATTCTGAAGGCATATACGTTCAGTTCATCTCCAACTTTTCTTCTGAAAAGTGTGAAAATGAGTTGTGGCATGAAGAATGAGGTAAACAGTAGCACAGAGAATGGCAAAGGTTGCCTGACACACCATATCTTCAAAGTTAATTTAAAGTCCACTCAGGATTCCTGTAAAGCACCGCTTTCATCACTCAGCAAGACGAGTCCTCATTTCCACACCACAATCACGCCATTACCAACCCTGGCAGGTTCACTTCACTGTTTCACTGAAAGAAAAAGATCATTAGACATCTATTTGAGCTAAAAGTTGATCTGACTGCCTGGCAACCAAAGTCTGAACAGCGTCACAAAAGCCACACACGTCAAAGACATTTTGCTTATTGTTCCCATACTTTCCCCTCATAGAGCCTGCTGTCTGTGTACTTCTAAAATGCTGACAGGTCAATGTCCTTGTATGGTGTGGAAAGACTGCCATTCAGTTTTATAGAGCTTGAGTGCAGATCACTTTCTAATTGGATTGGAGCTCATTTTTTATTTAATAAATAAGGTTGATATTTTGTTTAATAAAAACATCTGACGATGGGTCACCATGAAAAAACTAAAAATTATAAAAAAAAAAGGAAAAAAAACTTTTGTTCTGATATCAATACTTCACGAAGAAGGTTGGTAACCATATATATATATATATATATATATATATATATATATATATATATATATATATATATATATATATATATATAAAATTTTCCGTTATATAGACATAAAATGTCATCTTTTGTGTTCCACAGAAGAAAGATCTGGAACAACGTGTATTTTGTTTACAGTATTTTTATTTTTGGATGTTCTATCCCTCTAATAGACAATTTCATCAGGTGCCAATATACGTAAACATTCGCAAAAACCATGCACAAAACAAGGCAATATAACAGAAAATATAACTCATAATTAATTAAATATGGGTTCACTTCCTACAAACAAACATGGTTTGTACTGACCACAGTGCATTTTATGCAGTTAATTATTAGTTGCCGATTGCATGAAATCATAGAAAATTTAAATCATTTTCAATGATATTTTGTATATGATCAACAATATGGTAGTGCATTGGTTTGCCACTTGATATCCAATGTAAAATAAGTCCAATGTAAGTCCCGAACCATTTGAGAGCTGTTGGTTTACATAATCTGAAAAGTAAGTGGCCTTAATGCACCACATGGTTAATATAAACTGAATGAGGCAAGAGAAGAAATAAACACACTCACTTCATACAGCATTTGTGTCGGATGTGTCGGCTGGAGAAGCTAAAGCTTCATGTGCGTTTAGTGAACTGAGCTTCTCATCTTCATCGCTTGTTTCCTTTTTTCTCTTTTTTCTACATGGTTTATATCGTTTGCTGTGAAACAAGATAGGAAGATGGCAAAAGAAAGACATTCAAGGTTAAAAAACACTGAAGACTCTTCTAATCTGGACTATGAAAATATGAAATAATGTATCACATTACTCACTGTGTACAGATGCATAGGAATACGATAAGCAGAATCAGAAAGACCAATCCTGTCACCACACACGCGATGACTATTTTCTTTCGTTCTTCTACACGAAGATCAAAATCACGATATTCGCACCGAGTGCCAAGATAGCCCGTTTCACATCTGTACAAAAAAAACTAATTATTCAACATTTTCTTGATCTCTGATTGGTTGCGTGATGGATAGGTCAAAGTTTCACCTGCATGACGGAGTGTTTTGCTCCTTTACAAAACGGCAAACACCATGGATACAGTAATGCTTGTATTCTTTTGGACATTTAGAGAAGTGTCCACTCCATATGTGGTCCCCATTTGAATCTGCACAGATTTAAAGCAGGGTTACATATCAACATTAAACACAAACAGAACCATTCAAAAGTTTAGGGTCTGGAAGATATTTGAATGTTTCTGAAAGTCTCCTATGCTCATCAAGATGCCATTTATTTAATCAAAAATAGTCGATCTCAGAATGTAGTTTATTCATGTGATGGCAAAGCTGAATTTACAGCAGCCGTTACGCCAGTCTTCAATGTCACATGATCCTTCAGAAATCATTCTATACTGATTTGCTGCTCAAGAAACATTTCTTATTATTATCAATGTTGAATGTATTTTTAATTAATACTGAAAATATTGAATTACTATTTTGTGTTTTTTTAAGGATTCTTTGATGAATAGAAAGACTTTACTTTTAAACAATTTAATGCATCCTTGTTGAATAAAATTAGTGTATTAAAAACTGTTAAGTAAATTGTAGTAGGGATTCACAAAAACATCTGTTTGATAATTATGTTCATGTTATAGGCTTATATAAAAAGTCTAAATTACTTTGAATTAATAAATTATAAAGCAGGAATTGTGTGCGCTCAGAACAAACAAAACAAAAGGTTCTCAGGTGCGTAGAACAAAAAGAACAACGTTTTTAGTTCAATAGGTAGCTGAATTTGTCCGCACACTGCAAAAAAAAAAAAAAAAAAAAAAAGACCAAAAAAGGTCTACCAAAAATCCAATTATTTATTTTTCATATGCAAAAGTGACAAAAGTCACTAAAGCACCGAAGAAAGCATGGGCTGAAACGTCTGCTCTCTGGTCTGTTTTATATGAAAAATAAATAATTGGATTTTTGGTAGATCTTTTTTGGTCGGTTTGTTTTTGCAGTGTGCACAAATTCAGCTAACTATTGAATTAATAAATTTAAAGTGAATACCAACAACTTAAATGCTACAAGGATATTTAGGCATCACAATACTATAGTTTACAACATGAAAATTATACAGCAATATTCAGATTGGTTAAAGATTACATTTAATAGAGTCATTAAGATGTTTGAGTTTTTAAAGACACTTTAAATGTATGTTAGCTAAGGGCAAATGTGATCTAAACGTAACAAATAAGGGTAAAATTAACACACAATAAATATCCAATATCCATCAATATAATACATTTTAAAAATAACTAATAAAACTCAAATAATTAACATAATATCTTTAAAATACAGAGTAATGTAACCAGGGTTGTCTGTTTACTCATTTACAATATTATGTGTGTCATTATACAAGCCAAGTGTAAAGGCCAAACTCAGTTCAAAGGATTGAGTAAGAGAAGAGACCGGTCTACAAACACTGAAATTTGAGCTTTGACTTCAGAATTAACTAAAAGTTGAATGGAAAAGGATCTAATTACCACCTCTGGCCACATGTAACATGATCCGAGTTCAGTCAGAGAGGATTACCTGCTATACAGAGATGCTAAACTTGAGCTTGGGAGCGTTATCGCTTCTTAAACACAATTACAAGGCTTAAAAGGGACTAAGAAGCAGGGTTATTATCATAACAGCCTAATTCTCCTCAGTGAACAGATTAGAATATGTCTCATGTTAAGCAAATGCATTTGGCAGAATTTTGCTGTGCTCAGATAACACCAGTGAAACTTTTTCATGCCATAAAAATCTTTTAATTTAATATCCGATTTATCTCTTCAGCAGGTGGTCAGGCTATACTTTCATGTCATGCCCAGGGGAAGCCCATTTTTTACATCACAACGGGGGCAAACACTGTTACATCTCACGTCTTCAAAGTCAGTGGTAGTCGAACCTCAATGCAGCTTCAAAATATGCTTTCTGCATGAGGTGAGGGTGAATCATATGGAAAATATCGAAGGCTTGGTTTGCTCATTTCACTAGGGGTGCCAATGGTTTTTACCTGTGCAGTTGTCATGGTGATCGCAGGACACAGTCCTATTCGCTGGGGTCTTAGTGGTATTCCATTCAGCTTGGGAGTATTTGCATAGGACAACAGCTGAGGGCAGACAACAAACAAATCACAGGTGGCACCATGCTTGCTTTGCAGCATTCCAGGCAAATGTTATTCTGGATTATACAGGCCTTTTGATTGTGGTTACACTTTGAAATCCCTCCCTTCATGATTAACCAATTGAATGTCTTCTAATGTGCTAAAAATAGAAACTTTCAAAGTACTATAAAAGAAGACAGACACTCAACTAAAGCAAAGACGCACCCGCTGCTGATGTCACGAACACATTCATAAATACAAGTGACTAAAGAACTATTCAAAGAAGGAAAAGTTGGCAAACGGGTACTTCTACAATCTGCATAGATGTTGCAAACGAACAAAACACAATGAAAGGCGTTGAATAAACCAACAATGGTGGATAGTACCTGGTAGTATTCCCAAAATGAATTTGCGCGTCCTGTCCATTTGTATACTTTGCGTTGCGCGTCAAAGCGAAGACTTCATTACCCGTGTTGCTTCAGATGTCATGTCGTTCATTTTACAGCGATTACTTTATTAAACGACTACATTCAGTTGCTAGACACTTTTCAGCTGTCTTCCCAATGCTTACCTTGGGGTTTCCTCAGATTAATAGGGGAGTGACGGGTCGGCTGGCGATTATTGAGCCGTGTGTGGGAGGCGCTAGTGAGTTTTCTCCGCCTTTATGTGTGAATGAACATTTACTGTGGGCTTTTGCTTGAGTTTAGATCTGTAAAGATGTTTCACTTTTAGTAGGCAAAGGATTCATGTTGTACATTGCATACAAATCAGCGTTTCCTCTAATGGCATGTCAATGTTGCCATTTAGTTAGTACATACAGTACACTCTTAAAAGAAATGGTTCTATTTAGAACCAGAAATGGTTCTATCACCCGCTTCATATATGGAACTCCAAAATGGTTCTATATAGAACCATTTAAAAGGGTTCCATAAAAAGAACCCCAAATGGTTCTATGAATCCAAGTTAAATGGTTCTAAATAGAACCATTTAAGGGTTCTTTATTATTAAACGAGTTATTATTAAATAAGAAAATATAAACAATCCAGGAAATTCAAAAAGTTTAAATTTATTCAATTGATTCTACAAAAATATTAGTGTCATATTTAAAATTACACCTCTGTATACTTCTGTATTAGACAGCAAATTTCACATTTACATTTAAGATGTTTAATTACATTTAACCATTTAGTTTGAATATTTCATTTAAGCATTTTCACTTTGCAATAAACATACATAAGCTTGTTTATGTACATATACAGTACTTCACTTTTACATGTCTCTCTGAAATGAGGAAAAACAAATCATTTTTGATATTTGACAATGCAGATAAAATCAATACATGAACAATTAAAACATCTATTAAATGGCACTACAATTCACACAAGTTGACTGTACATTTTCAGTACAGGTATTGGTGTTCTTGTGTCATGCTCTTGTCTTAGTTTAAGCATATATTTTTGAATAAAAGTCATTGTGTGCTTAATGTCAACCGGGTATTGCACATTGAAAAGAAAATAGACTGCAAACAGGCATTCCACAGCCTGTGTCATGTCGATGTCTGCCTCTCTTATGATGTTCACATTGTCCATTATAATGCTGACGCTTTCAGCCTTGAAGGGATCAGGAGAGCCGTTAAACACAATGGTTGGTGTAGGACCTTTGGGTTCCTGTAAAACAAACATTTCACCTTTTGAGTGCTTTTCACCAATTAACAGAAGTCATCAAATAGACTTAAAATTACCCCATAATATACTCACCAACAAGCCAAACAATGTGTATGACTTTGTTTCTTCAGTTTAACACAATCTGAGATATATATACGTTCATGACACAACACAGATATGACAGCTAAGCACGTGACACAAGAACCAACAAGCCTCATAATTATTGATGTGGAGCTGATGTGCCACCCCATTGGATGTTATTCCTTTATCTATACATAGTCTAACTATAGCAACCTATCTTGGCAAATTTAATCTTTTTATCTCACTAACGTACCATTTGTACGTACCATTTTGCTTTAGAAGACAAGTATTAACCCCTGGAGTTGTACAGATTTCTTTTATGATTTAAATTGGGGTGCTATTCAATAACATTACAAAGCAGTGTAAACAGTACAAAGCTTATGACTAAGGAAGAGTGAGTAAATTATAGGGTACATTTAATTATTAATTTTTTTTTTACAAATTTGGCATAAGGGTGAGTAAACTGACTAATATTTTTATATTTGCATGAACAGTTCCTTTAATTCAAGTCAAGTGCATCAAATGTTAATGAAACTACAGAAGACTATACTTACACTATCTACACAGTAGAGGAAGCTGGCGTTTTCTTTAAAAAGTGCTGGCAATAAAATGAGTGCAGCATTCCTAACGAGACCTACAAACAGATACAAATTATTGTATATTAGGTACAGAAATCAATTAAAGGGATAGTTTACCCAAAAATGAAAATTCTGTCATCATTAACTCACTCTTGTCATTTTAAACCTATATGGCTTTCCTTCTTCAGCATAACACAAAAAAATATATTTTGAAGAATGTTGGTAACCGAACAATGCTGGTACCCATTCACTTCTATTATATGGACACCAAACCAATGCAGGTCAATGGGCACCAACGTTGTTTGGTTACCATCCTTCTTCAAAATATCTTTTTTGTGTTCTGAAGAAGGAAGTCATAAAGATTTGAAATGACAAGTGAGTAAATGATGACAGTTTTTATTTTGGGGTAAACTATTCCTTTAATATTTGCATTATTTTAATACATGTTTTCACTCATTCAATTTATAGTAGCTACAACCTTTACATTGACACTAGAGATGCACCGATTACAATTTTCTTAGCCGATTCCTATTTCCGATTTTTCATTGAGTTTGACCTGCCGATTCCGATTTCATTTTTTCTAACCACTTTACAGCACACACAAATATTTATTTTCTATCTTTTCTTTAATAGAACATTTTGAATAGAACATAGATAATTTTTTAACAGATAAGCACTATAAAATAGAACTATATAAATTACTCCTGGTGTGGGAAATACACAGCATCCTTGCAGTATAAAGATATTTCTATATTTCTATAATTTCTGGCTAGTTTAACTTTATTTTTTATAATCATAACCATACTTGCAACCAAAACTGAATAATGAAAACAAGTTAAATGGGTAAATCTTCTACAAATATTTTTGAGTCTTCGTTTTCTTTTCTGACATAGCCTACTGGAGTTCTAAAACACACTAGACATTCTTATTCTGTGCATTTTGAGCACTTTTTGTATGAAATCATTTTTAGTTTGTCTATCAAAAGTGTGCTTTCACTTTAATTGAGCGTGAGCAGCAGCAAAAATAGACCCGTGCCGAAACCCGCGCTTCACTGCTGCTCACGTGACGTGACGCTCCTGATCTCAAAAAAAAAAACGCGCTGCTCACACGCCGCTGACATTTGCGGTGTGAAACGGCCGTAATTCACGAGGTTTCCTATATGTGCACGTGTGATGCTGGTGTTGCGTGATGTTAATCATGCGGCGCCCGAGGGCATTTGATCGGCATAAAATCGGCATATGTCAGACTGACCGGCCGGTCGCCGGTCATGGCCGATCACGTGAAAATCGGCCAATTCCGGTCACCAGCCGATCAATCGGTGCATCTCTAATTGACACTGCATACAATGCAACTTTACACTGGGCATGGAACTACAGAGCCCAGGAAGTCACCTGTGTGAGAAAAAACAACAACAATCCATGGCGACTGTTTTGCAATCTGTCCGCTCAGTTTATAAACCGTACTCACAAATTCTCAAACTGTTCCCTCAGTTTAACAAAACCGTCGCCATGGATTATTGTTGTTTTATTTCTCACACAGGTGACTTCCTGGGCTCCGTATGGAACAGATAGGTTGGATGGGGAAAAATATATGGTGTTGTTACCTTCTGTGATTTCCTCTGCTGGTCCAATGACATTGGCGTAGAGTTTTTTTTGACTTCCTTCTTTTGCACTCCTGATGATGTTTGGGGCCATTTCATTCAGAGATGTTTCCATGTTCTTTGCCAAGTCTGTTCCAAACCTCATTGTCATTTCATGCAGCATCTTCAATACAAACCAGTACAATTACTTCAGGTGCTTATATCCAAATTACACACTTTCAGCCAAACAAGTACCTTAAAGTCAGCATGAACTGGAGGTTGCAACTGACTACCATATAGTGATGTTTTTCCGGGACAGAATAATAAGTTCAATAAGAAAAATAGTGGGTGTGATAAAGTAATGAAAAATACTTCATATTTGGCAGACGCTTTTATCTAAAGTGACTTGCATTGCGTTCAATCTATACATTTATCAGTATGTGTTCCTTGGGATACCCTTTTGTATTGCTAACACATTGCTCTACCAAATGAGCTACAGGAATTCACAGAAATATAATTACACTGATTTTTCTTATCTGCCTGGCACAAAATGTAACAATGTTTACTCACAAGCTGTGGCACTCCAAGAAAAGGAAACTGCTCCATTACTTCAGCTGCAGGCCTGTCCATAAGCTGTACTCTTTTGAAAAGAGTGCGCTTCATCCGGTTCTTGACCTCAGAGTAACTGGGATTGCTTTTATGCAACTCCAGGGTGATGGCATTAATGTGTTCCCGGAAACTCGTCTCATCCTCACCCATTACTTCCAGGTCCAATACAATCTGAGGTAGGAAGACAGTATTGTGCAGTACGTAAATATGAATCAAAGTCACAGAATAAAATATTTAAGATTGAAACATCAATCTTAAAAACTGATGTATCACTTAAGGAACACCAAACCAAATACCTCCTGTGAACAAGCAGAATCTTTATATGCCATTATATCCAATGGTTCTCTTCTACATTTTGCACTCTGAAATAATTGTCAGCATGTGTTACATGTTAAGACAAATTTAATCTGCCTTTGACATCAAATTTATTGAACTGAACTTGCCTCTTGTTGTTGAGTAAGTCCCTCAGAATCGGTTTGTCCAGCACACTTCCTTTTAATCCCATACTTCTCCTTCATTTGCAGGACGATCGATGAGCTAACCAAGGGAATCCTTTCTTTTTTAAATTTGTTTCTAAGGCATTCCAACAAGGTATCCTGTAGACACATGTATACTTTCTTTTAAAATAGATTTTTTTCTGTGTGAGATTTTTTTTATGAGCAATGATCTCAATATTTTCACAATATTAAAAGAACTGCAATATGTTCATACATAACCAGAGGAGCTGCCATCCTTCAGAAATGGAAAGCGGGTGATCAAACTCCCCAGAACATCTCCATACATTTTATGATTTGGGTACCTAAGAAATATAATCAAATATATTATTTCAGTACCCAACAACCAACAAGTTTAACATAAAATACATTTAACTGTTATAAAATACAATGAAATACAATACTGTACCAGGTGTGCTTAGTGATGCTGTCAAACAACACTTGAATCAGTAATGCACGGATGTGAGACTTGTCCTTCTTCTTAAAGCCAGGATCCTTCCTCTGCAAAGCTGCTTGCAATTCAGGGGGAAAGACATGCAGGTTGTATACTGCTGGCCAAGGTTGGGCAACAAATGAGCCCTCATTCTCACAGGGTTCTTGTCTGTAAATATAAATACAATGTTTAAATCTTTTATACAGGATTTTATTTTACTTGCCACAATACAGTTTGTTTAAACTTCAAAACAATGATACATACTGAGTACAAGATATTTGAGGCACTTCAGTTTCCAGGCTGTTTAAAGAAATATAAAAATATAAATTAGGATAAGGATTTTAAGGCTTGGTTAGCATTCGTTTGTTTTATATTTAACAACAATGTTTAATATTTAACAACACAGACTTACTTTTTTAACTTACTAAGCTCCTTCATAAATGTCACCTGTTGTTTCATTACAGGAAAAAGTCTTTCCACCATCCTTTCTGTGAGACCCAGCAGAGTCTCCCCATCAATTTGCTGCTCTGTAAAAAAAATACCAAATATTTCATATTCTAAAGAAGAAATAATAAATAAGAGAGAGACATGCCACAGAAGTACAATATATTTACCTAGAAGACTGCACTCTGTGGTATAATGTAATATACTTAGTATCATCATGCACATATGTGTCAAGAGGATGAAATTCTTTCTCCTCCCCTGGCTGCACCAGAATCCACTCCTTCTGGTCCTCCAATTTGAAAGCATGGTAATGTCTTTCAAATGTTATTGGTATCCGCAGCTTGCCAAAGATCATCCAAGCACCCCTGAACCGCAAAATCTTCACAATCTTCATAAAGATTGGGATGTCCTCCTCCACAAGATCTATAATTAAGTTGTCTCCCACACAGTATTTCACGTTGTTGGTCATAACAGAGCTACACACACCAAGCCTCTCATCACCCTGAACATCCTCTGCCTCACTTTTTCCAATCACACCTTTCTGTATCTCCAGTGGTAATGCTCGAAAAGGTACTACACGTTCACCCTCCGTGTAGTTGTCCTGACGCAGGGAATCCAGCGAAGTCAGTTCCCAGCACTGCCTTAACTGGTGCCTCTTGGCAAGAGTGTAGCTGAGATTCTTGAAGTTACACGTGTTGTGGGCTAATCGCTTGAAGTATTGGTGCTTTCCCTCGAATCTCATGCACCACAGCTGTTTCAGTGGCCCAAACTTTAATATCAGTTGTGGATAATGAATGAGAAAGTGTAGTTTTGGAGTGAAAGTCTCAGGGAATACAGACTGGAAGGAGGACAGGAATTCGCCTATCTGAAGGCTTAGAAAAGGGATGCTTTTCCTTTGTATGGTGGGGGACAAAATCACATCTCCTATATCCCTACACTTCAGGTAAATGTCCCAGTGCACCTCACCTTCTGGAATGTAATGTCCAATGAGAAATGGCAAAATCCTGAAGAGGCACCAGACCTGAGCAGCAGACCCTGAGAGTGTGTTTTTCTTTAGAACAGAATCTGGAAGTTTCTGAGGGAGGTTAGCCCGTTCATTCCTCCCTATCTTAAATGCATCCAATTCAGCATTTATCTGACTTAATGAGACAATGTGCAAAAAATGTAATGCCTGGATAACTCTGGTAATCACAAGAGGCACCACACCCTCCAGAAAATCGTGCATTAAGTCAGGGGGAAAGTTTTTTGTCACATCAAAGTAGTTCAGCTCAGTGAAAGGGCACTCACTGACCACACCATATGTCTGTTTGGATATTCCAGTACTTTCCCTGAGTGCTTGCAGATGGTACTGATGTACCTGAGAAGATCGGATTATTACATCATCTTCGTTAACGTGAGACCTTAGGTCTTTGTAGCTAATCATACAAAAGCGACAGATCCGTCCACTGCTAAAACAGCAGGTGAAACCTGCCAGGCTGTGAGCAGACAAGTTGTCAGCTGAAATAGTGGCAAGAGCGCATTTCAAATTGATGTTCTGACCATTTACACTGACCTGCAGTCCTTCAGTGTACAACAGTTTCAGGTCATTAATCAGGGGCAGCAAGATGTCGCTGTATGAATACTTCTTTATAAATTGATTTCTTACAAGTAAGCACAAATGTATATGCCTCAATTGTGATTTGCAGTTAGATTCAAGATTGCCAATCATAAAATAGAAAGCTGCTAATTTGTGAACTGATCTTTTAGACCCCAAGGGGTTTACCACTTCATATTCATCAGTGTACAGATGTAATCTTACAATATTAGGATCTCCAAAAAAGGGGCTCTCATGAAAGAATTCTCCATCTGTGTAACTGCTTAAAAAATCTGTACTTGGGACTTGTTCACAGGTTCTTCGATATGATTCAAATATGTCATGTTTCTCCAACTGAGTCTTCAGAACATCAATGATAGGCACATACTGAAATGTGTCCTCCTTCCCCTGGCTATTGGTTCCAAGAATGTGTTTAACTGGCTCCACTAAATGTAGATGTTCTTTGCAATATTTGAAAAGTTGATAATCTGACTGAACATAGGCAAACACACTTTCAATAAGTGTCTGATTATTTAGCAAGTTATCCAAGTCTTCCTGTTCCTCTAGTCTAAATCCAGATTTGGTCAAGTGGAATTTTATGATTTCAAAATAATTTTGTTGGAAAAATTTCGAGATGAACTCCAAGCTGGAAACAATGGTATCCTGAGTTGCTTTAGGAAGTAAATGTTTTTCTTGAAGATTTAATATAAAGAGGGCTACATGCTGTCTCAGTCCCAATAACACAGTTTCTAAATCAATTCCAGGCAAAGAATTTTGGTTGTTCTCTAGCAGATCATCTTCAGGAAGCTCCTCTTCACTTTCATTGTCTTCTTCAACTACAGTAGCCTTTTCAAATAGGGGATGTTGCAAAGCTTGTCTGTGCTTTCGATAGATATGGTTTCTGTAACTTGCAACAGTTTTATATCTTCTAAAACATCCCTCAATGTCACAGGTAACACTAAAATCTGCTTGGTGGTTATGTTGCACTTGCAGGTGAGTTAGAAACTTTGTGAGTTGAAACTTCACAACATCACAAAATGAACATTTATATATTTTGATTTGTACCTCTGAAACTTTCTTTTGCATCAATGAGGTTTATAGTTTGAAGCCAGTGGCATGTGTCATCTACTGACCATTTGTCAACCATGGTTATCTGGGGATAAAAGAAAACAGAGCATAAATAACACTTCACAAACCAACTATGCATTAAACACACCTAAACATGTTTTGGCTTTAGAACATTTGAATGCTAAATTAAACCATGTGCTATCATCACTTTAATCCAGCGCATGCGTCAAAGTAAACAGACGAACGCTGCACTGCAACTGTGCACACGCACAGTTGAGTTTTCAATGCAGACCGGCCGGAAGTTCTTAACTGTAACGTTAGCAGTGTCCACTTTCCTGCTGCGTTTAGCTCCAACCCTTATAAAACACACCTGAACAAGCTAATCGTTATCTTCGTCTGTTCTGGGTTGGAGCTAAAAACTGCACGAAAATAGATCTCGCGTGCCAAAGTTAAGAACTTCTAAACCTTTTAACATAGGCCTGGGAAAAATACTCACCGCAAACTGAGTATGTGTGAAACTGCCACACACATTCACATATCATTCACCTCCGTCTTCCACCGGGTTCACTTTTATTTGAATCGGCGCCGTTTATTTGAACGAGCGCGCGCTTCATTGAAATTAAAATTCACGCTTCCGACTCGAAGCTCGTCTCCTTATAACACAGCTATCTTATTGTAGTTGACAATTTCATTAACATTAACAAGGAAATAAATGGATACTGTATCTTAATTCATTTAAAAACCGGAGAAAAATCAATTTAACAGGGCTTTCTAAACCGACGGCCGACGAAGCCCGTCAGTACTAACGTTACACGACAGCAGTGTTTTAACTGAGGTAAAGTGTGCTTCTAGTATCAGTATTTAACACTAGGGCTACTCTAACCAATATAAATATTAACTGTAATACTAAATATTTCAGCAAAATCATTTCAAAAATGTAAAAACTTAACTCACCTGAGGGTTTGAACGGGTAGAAATGGCGGACTCGGGACTCTTCTGTTTGAAAAATTAACTGTCACTTGTCTCGAGGTTCATCTTCGCCAATCCACCAATAGGAATTCAAAGATGACGCAACGCATGTACGCCACCAGGGAGCATTTTTACGATTATTTGTTTTTAATGTTCCCTTCGATAGATTAAAACCATCACAATATGGTATACAAAATAAAGGAAATTATTATTTTTCTTCACAAAATGATTTGTCAAAAAGTTAAACTATAATATATTAGGAAATATAAGTTTCATGCTAATGTACAGCTCATTAATATTTGTTTTCTCTTGTTTTTGACTACAGCAGTCATTCTCATGGGTCTTGACTCAAAAAGCTTTGTGAATTTGTTGTGTAATCTTTAGTTTACACTTCAGTCATAAAACATGAATTATAGAACCATTTTAATAAAAAAAGGTTCTTTGCTATGCAAGGGTTCTACATAGAACCATTTTTTTGGTAAAAGGTTCTATTGGCCAAGTACTGAACCCCAGGGTTCTATATAGAACCTCGAGGAACCCTTTTATTTACATAGCCTACTTTATGATGCTTACATTGCAAAAGCATTAGATTTTTTTTTCAATCACAGATGTATAGATTCATTTGCACATTACCTTTTATTTTTTTACCTCAATGAGACATTTAGGTGAACGTATTATTTAATATATAAACGTTATATATTAACTTTTACATCTATATACATTTTCTCTTCTTTTTTACACACTAAAAAAATAGCTTGAGATCAAATAATACCTGGCAGTCCTACTTTAGACCACCTGTTGAAAACCCCTGGACTCCAAACCGTATAGCCGTAGGCAAAGAATGGCAGCAAGGTTTAGAGAGAGGCTAAAAAACTTTCAGTAAAATAAAGATTTTTATTGAGTGCTGAAAAATCAATGATCCAGCATCACACTATATAATCTTGAAGTGGAAGAGCACCAACTCTGACACCTTGTTGAAAAAATAAATTAAATCTGAAAAAAAAGTTTTCAGAGTATTGAACCCTCAAGGGGGTCAACAAACAATTTGAGAGAAAAGTATTTACAGTGGCCAAAGTTCACATGTCACCTATTATATTAAGTATGTTTATGATTTATGACCACATTTACAGATTTTTTTTTTTTTTTTTTTCAAATTATGCTTTCTGAAGACAGAAGTTTTAATCAATTCCTATTTTATTATATTGATAGTCTTTTTAGTTAAAAATGGTTTTGTGAAAGAATAAAAAGTGTGATATAAAAAAACCCTATGTCATATGTGTGCCCTTGGCAGCAAAAAGTTGGAAACCCCCCTGGTTCTCTGAGAAATACTTCAGTCAGGGTAGCCCAAGGGGTAGCCTAAATCTCTGACACTGCCTAAATCCCCTCAAGTTTCCAGACGACGCCTCTTAATGAAGCTGAGAGGGCTCTGTGGACACAGCACACTGCTGGAGTGAGGGCTTGTGTTCATTGGCCGTGGGATTTCTCATGGGAGATGGAGAAGATGTGTGACTGGCAGAGGTTGCCAGAGTCTGCTCTCCTCGTCGCACACAAGCTGCGTATTATCAAGGGCCACTGCAAACAACGACCCCTTCAGCATCTGCCATGCTCAACTTAGCACAGACACCGCAGGGCTTACTGCACTCGTTCACGAGAGAGCCATGCAATCCGTGATTTTCAGTAAAATGTGCTTAGAATGTGGTAAAGATTGATTGCATATTATTTATTTAAGAATTGAACAAGTAATAGAAAAAATCTTATGAAATAAAGAGAGGAACATTAATTTTCACCAACCAATTACATGCATTAAGTAAAATCTTTGATAAATAATTATGACATTATTAGATAATAAGTCATAATTATAAGATAAAAAGTCAAAGTTAGGAGATAAAACATCATAATTATGATTTTAAAAAAATTAGTCTAATAATTGAGTCTAAATTATAACAAAATTAATTATGACAAAGTATGAGATAAAACATCAAAATTATGAGTCATAAATGACATAAAAATGAAATTATGAGTAAAAAATTATGAGAAAGTCATAGTTATGACATAACCCAAAATTAGGAGAGAATACAAGTATGACAAAAGTAAAAATTCAGAGATAAAATATGAGACAAAGAGTCATGATTATGACGTAAATAAACACAATTATATTAAATTGAACAAATTCAAATAATATTGAAATTATGAATGAAATGATTTTCATAATCTCTTCATTTCAATATTTTATGTAATAATTGATTTATCAAAGCATTATATATATATATATATATATATATATATATATATGATATATGATTCCTTATCTAAATAAATAGGATTTTTTAATGAACCTCTTCAAACTTTGTGACAACAGGATATGCCAAATAAAAGGTTAAGTATTTATCCCAAACTAAAACCTCACAATACTGCAAATCACCAACAATGAATAAAGTTTGTGGTCTTAAAGGTCTGTGGTCTACATTCATACATTATGTAATGTGGCTTCCAAAATGATTCCTTTCCAATTCAGCCTCTCAACAGTGGTAAACATCGCCTCCCGGTGGGGAAAACACCCCACTGCAGAGTTTTGACACAAATTAGGCATTGATCAAATGTTCAATAATTTGCTATTATTAACGTGACTGGTTAAATAAAACTGCGGTCATTGCTTCACAAAAACAGCTTTCCTTTTGAGAACAATCCACATGCTGGTGGTTTATTTTAGATGAGGTTATAATGCCTTTTCCATGCTTTTTCGATCAGTTGAAATGTTAATGTTAAATGATTATATACAACTTCCATCCTCCTCTACATTAAAATAAATCAAACTTTTTTCACAGATTACACAAGCAGCCAGTCAAGAAATATGTATCTGTATTTATACCAGCTGTGTTCTCACTTAAGATATCCCAGATGTTTCATTTTTGTCTAATGTAGACTCTCTGCTACAATCATCACACACAGAGAGTAACAAGTGCAATGAGACCTCTTATGTCTACTCTTTGAGAGGATTCTTAAATGTCTAGATCATTTTATGATACATCTCTAAATTTAGCTAAACACACACACACAGATGTGAATCACACAGACAGAAAATGACTAAGAATCAAAAGGCTTGATTGCTATAAGCGCAGAGGGCCGCATGTCTGCATGGAAAATAATGGATCACTTCAACAACAAAATGTCCTGACAAATGAGCACTTTGATCAGTTTATTTCAACAGATGTAAAATAGATTAAACCCAGTGCATGTTGTTCATGAAGTATTAAACAAGTTCTTTTTGGCTTCATCTTGATATTTGTAATAAATATGAATTTTCATAAATAACAAAACAGTTATAATATATTAAGACACTGATTCAAAGTTCCCTCACATAAAACAGTGTCACAGCAAAATATTGTCATCACACATTTTGTGTCCCTGATTCTCCAGTGAAAGCAGTCTTTATGAGAGCTCATTTGCATACCGGAGCTTGTGCTTCAATCAGAACATAGAATGCAAATGAGAACCCAGGCAACTTGATGTGTTCTCCAGGTGACAGCTCACGTCCCTTCAGCGGAGGTAGTGTTCGGTCATCCACCATCTTCAGCACTTGTCCATTCAATTTGACTGACCTAGAAAATGGAGAAATATTACAATTTAACAATCTCAAGGTTGTTACTACAAATAGTTGAACATTCTGTGTAGTCTCTCTGATAATATGAGGTACTAAATGTATAATAATATGTAGTATAGCATGATTGCATTGCATAGTCCAAATATTGTGAGATCATGAGACATTACCTGGAATAAAGATTCTGTTCGCCAGTCTCAGCTGACTGTAGCACAAATGCATTAATGGTGCTGTTGGCTGTATGCCCAGGCAGACTAATCGTGACTTCATTTTTGTTTAGGTTTAAGGCAAATAAGGTCACAGCACCTGGTCTATAATGTGTGCTGAAAAAGAAAAAGATACCATGTGTAAAAAATCTGAACCTTTTTTTTAGTTAAGTTAGCCATCTTTTGAAAATAAATCACTGTGAATGAGAATACAAGTACCTTTTTCTGTTAGTGCAGTGAAGGTAAACCCGTATTGGTTTCTTTGGTCCTGAATTCATAAGAACTTGTACTTTTAAGACCTCTGGACCAACAAGCCTTTTGTATAGCAATGATAGCCAGTAATCCTGCCATAATACAAAATTGAATTAAAAAAAACAAAACAAGGATAATTGACTAGTCCACATCCCTGGGCCGATACAGAAGTTATGCAACAAAGATGAAACACATAAAAAAACACTTACTGGAAGAGGATCTAGGTTATCATCCACTAAATGGTACGTGCCAGAACCAATTAACACCTGTCTGATGACGACATCTAAACCAAGCTTGGCAGCAAGCCCCAGTTTGTCCAACCACCTTCAATAAACAAGACAGATATAAATATAATAAATTAATATTTTTTACTTATATATATATATATATATATATATATATATATATATATATATATATAAGTAAAGATAACAACCCCCGCAGCATGTGGACAGGCATTAAAGCCCTAACGGACTATAAGAACAGCCCCTCGTTGTCCAGCCATGATGCCACGCTTCCTGACACCCTGAACCAGTTCTTTGCGCGCTTTGACGGTCACTCCAACAGCATGGAAATCCAGACAGCACCATCACCCATAGAGGAGCCGGTACCTGTCTTCGAACGCCATCAGGTGAGATCCACGCTAAGGAGGATCAATGTCAATAAAGCAGCAGGACCAGACAAAGTTCCAGGTCGCACGCTGAAGTCATGTGCTGACCAACTGGCGGGGGTGTTCACCAGCATCTTCAATCTGTCTATGCAGCAGGCTGTAGTCCCAACATGCCTTAAATCAACTACCATTATTCCTGTGCCCAAAAAAACAGTCAGTAAAATGTCTGAATGACTATCGCCCAGTCGCTCTGACACCAATTATCATGAAGTGCTTTGAGAGACTTGTTCTTTCACACATCAAAGCCAACATCCCTGCTGACCTGGACAGCCTACAGTTTGCTTACTGTAGGAACAGATCAACAGAGGATGCAATCTCAATCGCACTTCACACCACCCTTACTCATCTGGAGCATCCCAATACATATGTTAGGATGCTATTTGTAGATTTCAGCTCGGCATTTAATACCATTGTGCCATACAAACTTGTAAACAAGCTGAATGACCTGGGACTAACCACCACACTCTGTTCATGGATTTTGGATTTCCTCACCAACAGACCACAGAATGTCAGGGTGGGCAACCATACATCATCTGTTATCACCATTAACACAGGAGCACCGCAGGGATGCGTTCTTAGTCCAGCTCTCTTCACCCTATTCACACACGACTGCAAACCCATCCACTCCTCTTCTAACACCATAGTGAAGTTTGCTGATGACACCACTATAGTGGGAAGGATATCAGAAAACAATGAGTCTCACTACAGAGAGGACGTCCAACACCTAATCAAATGGTATGGGAACAACGGTCTGGTTCTGAACACTGCCAAAACAAAGGAGATCGTTGTAGACTACAGGAGAGTCAAGAAAACAACACCACCCCCCCTCTACATAAATGGTGAGGAAGTTGAGAGGGTGAATGACATCAAATTCCTGGGTCTACACATAACAAAAGATCTCACATGGACCATTAACACATCCCACTTAGTGAAGAAAGCTCAACAGAGACTTTTCTTCCTAAGAAAACTCAAAAAAACAAAAGTGCCAACCCAGCTCTTAGTAAACTTTTACAGGAGCACAATAGAGAGCATCCTCTGTCACTGCATCACAGTGTGGTACTCCAGCTGCACTGCAGAAAACCGCCGAGCTTTGACCCGGACCGTCAAAACTGCTCAGAGGATCATAGGAATCAAACTCCCGAACCTTGACATGATCTATGCTAGCCGTCTACAGAAGCGAGCTAGCAACATCATCAAGGACCCAACTCATCCAGGACACAGACTTTTTGTACCCCTCCCATCAGGGAAAAGATATAGGACAATCAGAACCCGCACAAACAGACTAAAGAACAGCTTTTTCCCCAGAGCTGTAGCCTGTGCCACCCCCCCCAACACACAAATAGTTAACCCTTCCTCTCTTCTCCCTTCCTCATGTTTGCTGCTAATGCACAAAGACACTTATTGGACATTAATGTTTGCACTAAATTACCACATTGTAAATAGTGTTATATTTTATTATCTAGACACTCTATGGGACATTCATGTCTGCACTCAACTACTATACTGTAAATACTGTTACATTTCTATCCTTAAATTTATCTTGTCTATTATTATACTAAGTGCCTTTTATTTTATTTTATACAGTAATTTTATACTTTTACTACATTTACTATGTTCTGTGTGCTGCTTTCTTGTTTTACTGCTGCTGGCCTCTGTGAGCTACCAAACAAATTTCGTTGTATAACTACAATGACAATAAAGTCTCTTTACTTATAAAGTCTCTTTACTATATATATATATATATATATATATATATATATATAAACTTTATAAAGATTTATGGTTCAAATAAATTCAAAGACTCCTGACAAGATTTTCCACAAAATTATTAAGCATCTCAACTGTTTTCAACAGCAGCAAATCAGTATATTAGAAAAATTTCCGAAGGATCATGTGATACTAAAGACTAGAGTAATGGCTGCTAAAAATGCTGCTTTTCCATCACAGGAATAAATTACATTTTAAAATATAATACAACAGAAAATAGTAACTTAAAATTGTAATAATATTTCACAATATTACTGTTTTTACCACATTGTTTTTTATTAAATAAATGCAGCCTTGGTGAGCATAAGAGACTTCTTACAAATAAACTCACATTAAATTACAATTAGGCTACTTAAATGTAAAACCATTTTATTTTTTAATTAGAACAATTAGAATAATTATGGAAACCTGTTTATCAATAACTACCCTTTTTTACATTTATGTTGCTATTTGTATTTGATTGCACATTGGCTGTTTTAATTTACTTACAATCTTTCATCTGTAATTTTTTTTTGACTTACATGAAACCAGCTACAAACGTGTCAGAGAGTCCAACAGCACCTCCACCATATGCCGAGCTCGTCTCTCCTAGCCAAACCTTCTTCCCCGGAGAAACAGATTCAACAATCTGAAGGCAGAATGTTTATCACTTAATTTCAGTCATTATCTAGTCACTGCTGAATGTGAGAAATTTGAATGCCACAAAAGACTTCCTGTTTTAATATATTGAGCAGGATTACTCTGGTACCTCAAGGACCTCGTTAATTTTTGTTGCGAGAGTATCAAGCACTTCAGGGTCCAGGAAATCCTCTAAAGACGTGTCTCGGCCATTCACATAATAGCTGTTAAGAAGAAAAAAGGCGAACAAGTTCAATACAAAGACAAAGAAATCTAATTTATTTATGATTTTAGTGAAAGGAAGTAAATCATAACTTACTGATGCCAGGTGCATGCAGTAACAGCCTTTGCTCCAGTCTCCAAAAACCTATAAAAGTCAATGTTCAACCATGTTACGTTTCTTCGATACCCAAATGCATTAGTATTACTGATGGTGCAGACAAGATGCATCTCTGAAAAATCCATTAAAAACAAGAACTTTCTCTGAACACTTACCCAGTTAACAAATCTTTCCGGTGATCTCGTGGCTGACTAACATCTGGTCCATATAGTCCCGTCGAGTGGTAGACCGCAGATTCCTGAAGGATTTGATGCAAATGGACAAAATCCTGACCGAGCTGGTACCCATCCACTCTGATCCCTGCTTTTTTCTCATAGCTGTTGGGTTCTACAACAAGAGATTTAATGCTGAGGCATCAACGTAATAACAGATAATCATATAAAAATTATTAGGTAATTTAAAACAGTAAAAGTGCATATGCATAAATTCAAATGAAAGATCCCAAATCCTACCATTCCCCAGTTCCCAGGACATCACATACTGCCTGGACTCACAGTACTTCAACAGCAATTCTGCATTTGAGCTGTTCCATGTGTTTTCGCTGGTTCGCAGCAAAGCATTCAAACCGAAGATGAGGTCCAAACCAGAGCAGTTCGCAAAAGCATATAGCAGATCGACTGCATATTCTGCAAGAAACACAGACACTTGACTTTTATGTTTTATGATCAGTGAAAATCTGAATACAATAATGGGTTCAATAATAACGATGGCTCAGGGACAGTCTGAGAGAGCTTATATATATACATATATCTACTGTATAGCTGCTATAGTTAATAGCTGCCATAGTCTTTTTGTAAAGAAGACTGTTGATTAAAAATACAACTTTACATTTTCTGACACCTAAACATGTGCCAGCAGAATTTACATTTTTGCCAGAGAACACTATTTTGTGGAACTGACTCATGATAAATTCCCTATTAGGTAATTAATTATTTAAAAAGAAGTGAAATTAAACGTACCAGAGAATTTAGTCTTTTTGTATTTCCCCTCTAGTTCCTCCTGAAGTAAAGTCTTTGACTGTAGGACCCATTCTTGCTTCAACCTATTTTCCAGAAATGGAGGAAATTCAAGTCTCTCACATAATTTTCCTGTTGGAATAACAGTAGATGTGGCTGATTAAATAAATCCAATAATAATAATAATATTTAAAGCATAATAATAATTAAAACACTCTCGCTCTCTCTATATGTATGTATATGTTTGTGAGAGAGAAACCATATTCAAAGTATTTGTATCAGTTTCAGTTTTGGTCAAATGTGGAACAAAGTTATGTGATGCAATATAGCTTCCAGTAAAAATCACCTTGAACCCAGGTGGTAAAATATTGTAAAAAAATAAATAAAAATTGCTCAGAAATATAAAGGTATGTGTGTCGAAATAAATTTGACAACATTTTATGTTCAGGATGTTTGTGTGAATCAGTTCATTAAAGTCATGCTGTTGAAGTCAGATGACAACACACACCGCAGTCAGCTTTCTCAGCTTGAGGATGTGGTTTACTTAAGTTTTAAGTCATGTATTGATGCTAAGTGAACAGGTTACCTAGAACAGCGCTGCTGCTGTTGTCTCTCGCTTGAAAATATCTTCCGCGTGGGTTGAATTTCATGAAATCTTGTTTGGTACCTCCAAATCTCAGAAACGCTGGGATCAAGGCTTTGGCAAGGGTTCTTAATTTCGGTGAACTGCATAAACACCATATTCCTTCTTTTAAAGTTACATCACAACTTTATTAATTTGAGGTCTGCTTTAAGAGAACTTACTTCAGTAGGTTCATGAACTTCTCCTCGGCGATTAAACTCGCATCTATGGCCACGGAGAGAAACCTTTCGTCCACCCGTCGGGCAACATGGGACAGATCCAGGTCGACGCGTATTGACTGAACATCATAAACAGATATCACTGTTTTGCCCCCTTCATACAATGCGCCAAAGCAAGCAAGAGCTACAATCGTGGAAACTGCTGTGGCCGTAGACTTCATCTGTTCGATCCGCCGGTGTCGTCCTCACTCGGGCTTTGTTGGCATTACTCATCCGAAACACACAGGCGAAATATTACTTGTTTTTTTTTTTTTTTTTGGCACTGTCAAAACTACTTCCCTCTTTCTTGTTAGACCAGTTCATGACAATTAAAAATCCTGGGTGTGGCTTCAGGATTCATTTATTTGCATACCTTAATTTGATTGGCTGGCACTCACAACAAGAGAGGCAGCGCTGGAACTTTATCATGCTGTTTGTGATTGTTTTCCCTTTATGGCAGACTGCTTATAAAGTCTTTATGACACAAAATAACACATGACCATGGTAATGAGTAACAGAGATGCTACTAAAAACGAGGTTACTTCCATTTTTATTTCAGCCAGACATGTAGGCACAAAATAGTTTACATAATGCCAAGTAGATTAAATAATATACATGCTATTTACATCATATAAATAAAAATAAACAAAATTACAAAGATGAGATATCAGATGGAAGCATAAGCAGGTCATCCACCTCCTCCTGCAAGGCCTCTGCTTTCTCTTTTATTAACATCTGAAATTGAACATCGAGAAAGTTAACATTAATAAAAAGGTGTTTTTTTTCTTATATGTACATCGTAAAAGTATAGTTCACCCATAAACTAAAATTCTTTCATACTCTCATGTTATTCCAAACCTGTATGACTGACTTTCTGATGTGGAACGAAGAATTTCCTGAATGTCCTGGTCAGTCTTTTGAATGCATTGACAATATACAGTGACAAATACATTCTGAATAACCAAAAATAATTACAAAAATAGCCTTGACACACTCTGAGGAAGGCTGAAGGGTGCATCAGTGTGCAGTGTTTTAGTCATTTTAAATGTTTCTATTGTAGTGGCCATAATGCAAATAAAGGATTTTTAACTTTTTTGGACTGGAAGAAGTGCATTGGATTCCTAAAAGAAGCCTTCTTGAGCTGAGCCATCATCACCATGTGAGGAAACACCTTTATGATGCTTTTATGATGGATTTGATGTCAACATTTGATGTCAATGCATGAAAAAAATTAAAAATAAATAAAAATTCAAAGAAATTCTTCATTTCTGAAGAAAGTAAGTCATGCAGGTTTGGCTTGAGGGTGAATATATGACAATTTTTAATTTGGATGAACTTGAAAAGCTAAACTGAAAATATAATGCTGCTATATAGTGTAATATTGTATTTACTTTTGCTGATGCAATCATTTGATTTGCTTGTCTTTTGAAGAGGTTTTCAATAGTTTGGACCAGAATTTGTGGATCTGCATTGGCAAGATGTGCCAGTGTCTTGTAACCAGCGTTATACAGCTGCTTAGCACGATGCTGAAGTAAAAGAGAATGAAAGAAGAAAAAATAAAATCACAGCTCTCAAGCAAATGTTCTGGTCACAGTTATTTTAAAGAGAATAGATGAGCAGCAACAACACACACCTCCATGACTCCAGCCACCTCCATGAGTGGAATGAGCTCGGCCTGCACACAATAAGTTAATCTATGGGTCAGCTCTGAGAGAAGAGCCTTGTAGGCCCAAAAGTCCTCCAGCTCCTAAAATGGACAGACAAATCTCATAGTACTCCAATCCATTAATGACTCTAAGATAGGAACAGATGTACAGGTACATCTAAAAAATTTAGAATATTGTGAAAAACTGCATTTTTTTGTAACTGATTTCAAAAAGTGAAACTTTCATGTATATATTTTAGATTCATTACATGTAAAGTAAGACGTTTCAAAAGTTTTTTTGTTTTAATTTTGATGATTACAGCTTACAGCTGTAAGATCAATCAAAAAAAGGATTTGCAAAGCAGAAAAGTTCAAGTTCTTTAATTAAAGTATGTTCAGTTATGCACTCAATACTTTGTCAGGGCTCCTTTAGCACAAACTCCAGCATCAGTGAAGAATGGCATGGAAGCGATCAGCATGTGGCTCTGCTGAGGCACTATTGAGCCTTCAGCTCGTCTGTATTGTTGGATCCACTGTTTCTCATCTTTCTCTTGAAAATATCCCATAGATTCCATATGGGGTTCAGGTCAGGCATGTTGGCTGGTCAATCAAGCACAGTAATATCATGGTCAGCAAACCACTTGTAAGGGGTTTTGGCACGGTGGGCAGGTGCTAAAGTCCTGCTGGAAAACCAAATCAGCATCTCCATAAAGCTTGTCAGCAGATGGAAGCATAACGTGCTCCAAAATCTCCTGGTAGATGGCTGCATTGACTCTGGACTTGATAAAACACAATGGACCAACACCAGCAGACGTCACGGCACCCCAAATCATCACTGACTGTGGAAACTTCAAACTGGGCTTCAAGCAGCTTGGGTTCTGTGCCTCTCGAGTCTTCCTCCAGACATTGATTTCCAAATGAAATGCAAAATTTATCTGAAAAGAGGACTTTGGACCACTGAGCAACAGTCCAGTTCTTTTTCTCCTTAGCTCAGCTAAGATGCTTCTGACGTTTTTTCTGTTTCAGAAGTGACTTGGTAGCCCTTTTCCTGAAGACATCTGAGCTTGGTGACTCTTGATGCACTGACTCCAGCTTCAGTCCACCCCTTGTGAAGCTCTCCCAAGTGTTTGAATCAGCTTTGCTTGACAATATTCTCAAGCTTGCGGTCATCCCTGTTGCTTGTGCACCTTTTCCTACCCAATTTCTTCCTTTCAGTAAACTTTGCATTTAATATGCTTTGATACAGCACTCTGTGAACAGCCACTCCTTTCAGCAATGACCTTCTGTGACTTACCCTCTTTGTGGAGGGTGTCAATGATTGTCTTCTGGACCATTGCCAAGTCAGCCGTCTTCCCCATTAATGTGGTTTCAAACAACAAGAGATACCCTGAATTTATACTGTAGGGATGGTCGTTTAATGAAACTCAAATAAATATATATAAATATTCTAATATATTGAGATACTGGATTTTGACTTTCATGAGCTGTAAGCTCTAATCATCAAAATGAAAACAAAAAAACTTTTGAAATGTCTTTACATGTTATGAATGTAAAATATATATGAAAGTTTCACTTTTTGAAATAAATAACGAAAAAAATGCAGTTTTTCACGATATTAAATTTTTTTAAGATGTACCTGCATATTTGGCAGCTGATATGTCTTAAACGATGCCTGGAAGTGCCCTAACCTCAGTGAAGTGCAGCACGGAGGAGCCAAACGCAGAGGCTGAGCTGAGAAGAGTCTGTACAAAGCCTCTGGTCAGCTGAAATCTATCAGACACGTTCCAAAGGTTTGTCTCCTTCAGTAGGGAGTACAGCACCAGAGCCAGATAGAACCTATTCACTACCACAATGTCCACAGACTGAGACGCAGGTAAAAGAAACAGGAACAAAAACCATCATTGTGAAATCCAGGTCTGATGATGTTTCACTTTAAATCATAGTAAATCATTATTTTCCACCTCGGAAACTAAAGAAGGGGTAACTGTAGATTTAGCATTAACACTCTGCAAATCCTTTAAGAGGATTAGGATTGAAGTAAGACTATATTCAAGACACGTTTAAGTTTTTTAAAACATTGTCAGCTAACGATATCTGTTTACAGCAGTTTCAGGCTTATTATACCTGGGCTGTTTAATCCAGAACAAAAACGGTTGTGAATGGCTAGTATAGTATACTGAAGTATGAAAAGAATGCTGTTTTGCCAACCTTCCTCACGCTCTGTCCCGCGGCCTTTCTAGCCACAAAACTTTCAGGCACTCCGACCGCAGTGGCCATCTTCTGCTCAGCAGCTGACAAATTCGTAAACTGGTACAATGAAACATTTGTATTAGGTATGAATACACAACTGAAACTAAAGAAGAGTACATTAATGACATTAATACAAATATAAACACTGTTGCACCCTATATGTCCTTAAAGGTGGTGATCTACTGTACTGTTCCAAGTTTGAGGTCAGTAACTTTGTCATAAATTATATAATAAAATGTATTAAACTGTCCCTTTAAACTCTAATAATATTTCACAATATTACTCTTTTTACTTTATTTTTAGTGTGTAAATAAAACAGGTTTAACCCAACAAAATCATCCCACCTGCCTGAAGTAGATCATCCAGTCTGGTTTGCATTGATTCACCATGTCATATGGAGTAACCAGATACACTAAGTGAAGAAAACTATTGAGGAGTAAACCCTCCAGCCCTTTCGATAAGTCTCGGTAGAGCAGGTCACAGTAGCTTAGGTCTATTGAACCTGAAACAAGTAACAATTTAAATGGAAAAGATTAAAAAAAAGGAGGCTCTGAAAAACCTACAAATGTATCACTTTTAAACTGGGTTGTATTGCCACCATGTGGTAAATGAGTAAATACCTAGAATTATTTCTTACTCATCAAAACATGACATTATTCAAATCCTCATGCCATGCTTAGTTTTACCTTTGAATGTTGCTCTCCCAAGCCTGGTGATTTGGAGAATGTTTTGATTATTTACATCAGCAGAGACTTCGATGAGGCTCTTCTGCTTCAGGGTCTCTATAGACTCCACAGTAAGGTCCCACAAACTCCTCTCTGGACTGACCTGAGCCTCCTGCACACTAAGCAGTGTGCCTTTCATGAAATCCCTCACTTGTTCTACAGTTGTAGTTATCTGAAATCAAAGGAAACACATTAGTGTTTGCACTTCTAAACTAGACATCATTTCTCAATTATCACTGCATCAAAACATTTCACAAACCTTCAGCCCAATGAGTGACAGGACAAGACTGAAGAGGCCCCTCCCTCCATCGTGTAGAAGGTTACTGTAACACTTCTCCATGGGAGTAGACAGCAGTTTTTTGGCCTGCAGTAAACATATGCATCCATCCATCCATATAATACAATACAATACAATATAATATAATATCATTCATTTAAAAAAAATCTGATTCTTTACCATGTTTATATCTTTGTCCTGCAGGATCAGGATACTCTCACCCATGGCATCAATACCTGCTCGTCCTGCTCTGCCTACCATCTGTTTGTACTGACTCATCTTTAAAAACTCTGTAGCTACATATGGGGACCGCAGAATGACCCTGAGAAGTAGCATATGGATGTGATTAAGAAACACATATCAATAGAGGGTGTGCACGTGACGTTACCGTCAGCTGGAGTGACTGTGGTTCCACCCACTGAGTGGCAAAAAGACTGAATGGCAGCATTGGTTTTCAGCGTGAATGCTGTGACAGAACACACAAAACACATCTAAGGCAAGAAAGAGCTTTGCAATAGCTTTGACAAGAAATCGGAAGAATATTTTTACAGACTGCTGAAAGCTACATAAAAGAGAAGCAGGGATCCCTGCAATTCAAAGAAACAAATGGAATCCAGGCAGCGTAACACAGATCTGCAGTTAACATTTTATATTAATATGTTGAATTTTGTGGTAAAATCATACCCTATATATTGTATTGTTAATATACCATATTGACAACTCATCAGTTAAATATTTACTATCTTATATTCTGCATAACTGGATGTTTTTAAATAAACACTGACAAAAACTATACAAGTGTTTGGCCTGGATGATATGACAACATACTGTATATAAGGGATCACCCGGATTTAGACCAACTTATTTTTTATTTACAAAATGCGTTCACAAGCAAATTTGCTTTATGTATTTCACCGGCGTTGAATTAATGTCAGATTAATTAATGGCACATACAAATGTCAGGAAACACGATTGCTGGCTGCATATCAATATCCATGGACCACTGGATCTGTGGTAAGTTGTAAGGAACACTATATTGAGTCCAACAACCTTTAGTTTAAACTGATTATCATTTGTTTTACTCGAGTTTTCACAGCTTCCGTATTAAATCCAGTCATGCAGCAGGCTCTTTTGCCACTCAGTTCGGCTGAGAGGACATGTTCCGCCGGTAAAGTGACGTAAATGCATACCCTCTATACAGATTTGAGGCTTTCAGATGCATAGGCCTACACGAACCTGCGTGCAGGAAGGTTGATGCCAGCAGCGAGAGTAGAGGTGCAGGTGAGGAGGCAGAGCACCCCTGAAGAATAGGCCTCTTCTACCAGTTTCCTCTCATCACTGGTCAAGCCGCTGTGGTGGTAGGCCAGGCCAAAGGGCACAGTCTTCTGCAGCACAGGACACAAGGATCCATTCCCACTGCTCTTCAGTTCACCAAGAAGAGTGGCTTTCTCTGCCTCCTTATGTTTCAAAAACTCCCTGAAATTTTTTTTTCATTTCATAAATCAAAACTCTGAAAAGTGATTTTGAAGAATGTTGGTAACTAAACAGTTTTAGGTCCCATTGTCATCCATAGTATAGTATTTTTTGGCCATAGAATGGAAGTCAATGGGACCCAAAACTGTTTGGTTACCAACATTCTTAAAAATGTCTTCTTTTTTGTGTTCTGCAGAGGAAATCCACTTTTGGGTGGATTATCCTTTTAAGGGCTCTAAAGGTCTACTCACTTATTTAAATACTTGCAGATCATTCCAGCTAGATTCTCGCAGTTCTTCTTGGTGGCACAGAAAATAAGGCAGGACTGCTGAGGGATGACTTCAGTAGCCAGAGCTATGATGTGGTCAGGGTCCATTTTCTGCATTCCACTGGAGTACTGAGAAAGTCCATCGCACAAAGGTTCAATGAGTTTAGCAGATCGATATCTTATTGAGTTAATAAAAAAAAAAAAAAAAAAAAAAAAAGCTTAAACATGTGGAGCTTTGGCCACAAATGATCATCAATACCTTAAAATCCAGGAGTCGTGAGAAACTGAAGCATGTCTCTTCCCTTGGGTCGACTTCATATATGCTGTCCTTTATTTTTACATACTCTTTCAGCTCAACCTACAGAATCAGCAGTTATTTATTTGAATTGAGTTGATCAAATTTAAAGCCTTATTAAATCACAGTAAAAGTCTTACAGGTCTGAAATCGTTGGTGTAGTTTTCAGCTTTCAGGAAAGTCTGAAGATCTCCCACGTTGCCTAGAGTTGCACTCATACCAATAATTTGAGTGGATTCTGTGGAGAAATGACAATGGATTTGTCAGACCATCACACAAATGAGTGACCATCACACAAATAGAGTACTGCATGTGTGAGTCTTCAGATACTCACTGCTCATGTACAGAACCTTTGACAAAGTCATCTCAAGAATTGGCCCCCTGCTTCCATCACCAACCATATGGAGCTAAAAAAAAATCATTTGAAAAGCTTATACACACTACTGTTCAAACGTTTGGGGTCATTTTTTAAAAAGAAATTCTTACTTCTACTCAGCAAGGATGCATTTAATTGATTACAAATGACAGTTAAAACCTTTACATTGTTACAAAAATGTATTTCAAGTAAATGGTGCTGAATCCTGAAAAAAACAATTAAGCTGCTGTTTTTTGAGCACCAAATCAGAATATTAGAATGATTTCTGATGGATCATGAGATACTGAAGAATGGAATAATGGCAGCTGAAAATTCTGCTTTGCCATCATAGAAATAAATTACATTTTAAAATATATTAAAACAGACAACTTTTAATTTGTAAGAATATTTAACAATATTACTGTTTTTACTGTATGTAAATAAATGCAAATAAACTTTACCGACCTCAGACTTTTCGGTAGTGTATCAAAGCAAAACCGAAACACAACAAAAAATATACTTTAGTAATAATAATAGTTTGTGATACATACCTCATCCACAACAACCAGACCAATATTGTCTAGACGGTCATTTTCAATCAGTGAATTGACAAGACTGTGTCCCTTCTCAATAGTTGTGACATACAGAGAGTTTTTATTTCTTCTCTTGACCGGAGGAAACCTCCCTTTACTGCCAGCATACTCTTCGACCATGAAGTCCAACTCAATGCCAAAGCTAGATAACCCTCGAACCTAAAGGCAAATCAATGCATATAAGTGTATCAACAACACAGTAATAATGATCTAAAATGGCTTGATTTACAACTGTCCCACTTGTTTAGATGATACATAAATCATACATAAATGTGTAAATGTATACCTTTTCCTGAACCAAGGATATGTACGGCAAAATAAGCAGTGCATCTTTCTTTCTACACAAGAGCTCTTTAAATATGAGAATCTCTGCCACAAGAGTCTTTCCTCCACTTGTTGGTAAAGAATAAATGAGATTTCCCCTTTGTTGCACCGAATCCAGGGTCAAACACGTCTTCTGCCACTCTGAATTCAAAAGAACAACAAGAGGATTAAAACACTGATTTACCAGATGCCAATAAGGACAAAACTGGAATGTAAAGAATGTGAAATACTTACCATACAAGTCCTGGATTCCCTTTAATCTCAAAATAAGGTTTTTAACTTTGGACGGGAGACCAAAAAAAGGGCCCAGGTCCTGCTCAGCTGATATAAACTCCATGGCATGCATGGCAAAACTTATTTCTTCAGTCATCACAGCTTCCTTTTGTTGTACTGTCTTGGAGAGAGTACTGGATGTTGCTGCATTGTCAAGCAGTACTTTCTTAAGATGATCTTTCATGCTTCTTCTGGCCTTTGGGGGTGGCTTGTTGACAGTGAGATCTGCATGATTGACAGCTGGCCTGGGATCCATCAAATCAGGGGTAGAGGTTTTATGTTTACCCCTGGAAGGGCTTTTGTGTGGAGTCGTGACTGCTTTTTGAAATTCAAGTTGAGAGCTCGGCAAAGCTCTAGATGATGAATCTCTGAAATCCTCTGCTAAGACTGAGTCTGAAAGCTCATCCTCACAGGCATTTGGAGTCTGCTGGTCATGACACTGCCTCATCTGGAGCTCCACATCTTCAAGCTTAGCCAGAAAGGAGCTGTCACCCACAATGCTGTCATAACCCTCAAATAAGTCCTCATTGTCACTGCAGCACTGCATAAGAAAAGAAACGCCATTGGCATGCTTGAAGCAATGTACATCTTTCAGTGAAAGTAAGAAGTGTCTGCTTACCAGCTCTGTGTCTTTATTCCTACTCATGTCTTGAATATGAATGTGTCCTTCAACAGTAGAGCATGTTTCTGATGTGAAACTTGACCGCTTCTTGGCTGGAGTGATGTGACTTCTCATGCTATCACTTGATCTCTTTCTTGAGTACGAAGTGTTGCGCTTTACCACAATCTCGTGCATGTGGTTGTCAGTATACATTACTAGTGTAAAGCTTCTGGAAACTGATATTACAGCATTGCGTGATAATACTGGCGTACTGTATGGTCAGTAACTGACAACAACAAAGAAGCGAAGCTGTTTATTCATCCATACTCAAGTCTTTACGATAGTTAAGTAACTTACGTTAGTCACTACATCAAAACCATTACAAAACAACTAAATATCTATTATTACAAAATAACACTTGAATAATGAGCGGCGACACACTAGCCAATGTTTATCAAAAGCGAGGACTTTCGAAAAGATGAGTGATGGAGTTAACCAATGGGAGTTCGCCTTTGGACCACGTGACAAAATGCAAAAAAATTCTAAAAACCATAAAACTTCAAAATCCCTTTATATATTTTCTTTTTATTTTATTTATTATTGAAACTACTTTTCAAAAGACACGCAAAATGATCCATACACTTGCAAAACTATAAATCTACAAAAGTTTTTTTAAACAATTTTTCTATTAGTTTATTATATTTTATTTGTATTATTTACCATTGATTCTTCGTCAGTGATTTTTTTCTATTAATTAGGCCTATATAATATCAATAACCAAAACTTTAAGTTTTTCGAATGTATTTAAATGTTTCAAAAAACGAGTGAGAAAACTGATTACAAGTGTTTCGAGAATCCAGAATGATCCATAGACTTCCATACAAAAAATCTACAAAACTACTACAAGCTTTTTATTCAAATTTTCCATTTTTATTTTATTTTATCATTGATTCTTCAGCTGTGAAATAATATATCAATAGCTAAACATGTTAATATATCAAAACCTTCTCTTTCCAATATTTCGCTGATTGCGAGTCTTGCAAAGAAGCAAAATCTATAAAAAATGACTAACGTTAAAGCTTTTTATACTAACTTTTTATTATTATTTACCTTTGCCATTTCTTTTGTAAATCAAAAGGCCATATTTATTTTAAGGATATCCATGTTGAAGTGACGTTCGCTTGCTCCGATCTGGTAGGTGGCAGTAAATTGCAACAAACGTAACAATAACCGCAAAAGAAGCAGGCAGAAACTGTCATGGTGGCCTCCTGTTACATCGAAGAATGCTTGCCCTTTCTCTTAGTCGCCTGTTATTACAGGCTCTTCCCAAGCAACCGGTCACACCTAGGGCTACAGGTATCTCTGCTACATTATTTTAGTATGCAAAATGTTTTTCAGGACTGTTACCCAGTAACTAGTAAATTTTCGTAAGCACGCAGCTTCTTTATCAATAATAGACATTTAATATTTATTTAACTAGGTGTTACAGGAAAATATAGTCATGAAATATTGCAAGTCTGTCTATTTAATCTCTTCCAGCACAATGCATCAGAAGTCTGACAACATCTCAGCAAGAACCTCTAAAGAAAGATGATATGGTAAGTTTTTTTTTTTTACATGCGTTAAGTATTGAAGATCTCTGAAACCATTTGAATACTTATTTGCACTAATATTACAACATGCTATCTTATCCAGCCTATGAAAATGGAAAACCCATACAAGTCCCCCCCGAAAACTTGCATCCTGTGCAATGTAACTGTAGACTTCAAAAACGTCCAGGTTGGTAAAATGTTATAAATTAGTTATAAATATTTTAATTGGCAAAATAATCAAAAAGCTCTTTTCCTCCAGCTGTTGTCCCAGTTTATTTCACCACACACAGGCAGAATATACGGCAGACACATAACAGGTGAGAGGACTGGGTTCAAATGGTCACATTAATGTTTACATAAATGGGATTTTGTAATTTGGGACACCATAACTCTTGCTCACAGGCTTGTGTGGGCTGAAGCAGAAAGAGGTATCGAAGGCAATAAAGAAAGCTCGTTCAATGGGTAAAGAATTTATGGTTCTAATTTGTTTTTTTTTAAAGAATTAAATATTTATGTGCTTTCAGTAAAATTCCATGAATATACAGTAAAACCAGAGTATTTGACTAACAAAGGTCTTTGTAATGTCCACAGGTTTTATGTCAGTCACTCTGAAGGATCCACAGTTTATTAAAGACCCTGATATTTGTGGCATCAAACATTCTGAATAAGTTCTGTATGAAGACTGACACTGCAGACCATCCTTTTGTTTCTGTAAAGCTGTATAATCTATCAAATGGGGGGAAATAAACAATGGAACATAATTATAATAACCTGATGAGTCAGAAATCCATGTAGAAAATGAATAAAATTCACTTAAATAAAAACACCACATATGTGAATTCAGTATTTAATTTAAGGAATTTATAAACCTTTACAAATACAGTTAAAAAAAAAAAATTAAACAATTAACAAAATAGAAAGCATATTAAGATAAAGGCAACCTCCAAGTATAAAATTTATGCTTTCCAGTCATGGCTAGATTGCTGTACCAATAAAACCAGGCTAAGTTTCATTCTTTAAAAGGTAGGAGAGATATTTCTGTTCTGTCCGTTCATATCAATCTCTGTATCTGACTCGCTGTCAGAGGCCGACTCGCTGGTGTCTTTAGTTTTCCTTTTCCTTTTAAGTCTTTGAGGATAACCAGCGGCAAGGCATTTTTTCCTGAGTCGGGGGGCTGTGTCCTTCTTCCTGGGGTGTTGATTCTCCAAAATCAGAGGCAGCTTGGTGGGAATATCAATGTTATGGTCAGTATTACAGCACAGTTCTGATACAGGGTGACCCTGGACAGTGAGGGTTTGTGTCCTTAATGAAGGCGCATCGGGGAAGAGCGTTCTGAGAGCTGAGCACAGAAGTACATTCTCTTTGGGTTCATCTGGAGAGGCATGTTTTTGGGCTGAAATAGAAAGATACTTATAGAGTTACTACTGCTACATTACAACAAGATATGTAAGGAAGCACACACTAAAATACATTTTTTATTTTTAAGTATTGAATTTTTTTTTATTTTTAGTTAAAGATAAAGCTGATCTATGGTTTGTGCAAAATGGTATTTAAAAAAATAGGCCTAATAATCTAATGAAACCGAACTTTATGCAATGTTATACTACTACAATGAGAAAAGGAATAAAATTGATAAATTAAATACAAATATATGGTTACAACTGCTACCTTAAAATCTGTATGCAAGCGCACAATACAAGACTGAAGCCCTTTTGTTTGAAATCTGCAGACAAGCCCAAGTTTGTAGTGTGTAATTGGCCTTGGAGGTTCCCATATAAAATGCAATAGAGATCTTACTTTCATTTTCCTCCGAGTGTTTCTTCTGTTTCGTGATTGCCTCCTTGAGCTGTTTGATTTCTTTTTGAAACTTCTCTACTGCTCTTTCACTCTTCTCCACTTTCTTACACACTTCCTGTATAACAAGAGATGCATATGAATTGTTCATATGATTTACATATACTCAAATCACACTGGATAAAATTTTGCAACTAATAAGAAATGTAGTGACTAACCTGCATTTCTCCTAATAGGGCATCATTCATGCTGCTGATATTTCTGACCTCTTTTAAATCATCTCCTGAGCAGAAGAATTTTGTCCTGAGTGATAAGAAAAAAAGATCACTTCTAAAGAAAAAGATTTGTATATAAAAAAAAAAAAAAAATACTATGCAATTGTTTCCTAAATGTGTTTTTACTGCAGTACTATGTGGTTTCATTTTTCTTAAAATTAAAGAAAGTAAAAAAAGGTAATTCAGAAAGCATCTTAACCCTTAAAAGAGGTGTGTGTATGTGTGTGTATATATATATATATATATATATATATATATATATATATATATATATATATATATATATATATATATATATATATATATATATATGGCAACTGGAAAAATGCAGCAGTGATGATTTGGGTCTGTCACAACCTTCTATAAGCAAAGTGATCAAAAAAACAATTACAGCACTTTCGGAACCTTATTGTGTCGCTGTTCATTTCCTATAAAGTATGTTAAGCATGACAGCATGGTAAATAAAAAATAAAGAATATATATAGGCTACATATATAATGCGTGTGTGTGAGAGAGACAGAGAGTATGGTAAAACAGGAAAAATTACACCTGTAATTTCAACGTGAAGGCTTATAATAAACCCTACTCTTAAAAGCACTTTTATTTCCTTCTTGGACAACCAACCAATCACAGTCTTCAAAAGACTGTGTCATAGCTAGCAACGGGTTCAGCCCCGCCTGCTCACTAAGATAAAAGTATTTATTTTCCTCACTCAGAGTTGGTGTCAGATTGGTCCTGAATCACTTTTAAGCTAAGACTCCCTGTTGGGCAACCAGTTGGGCAAGAAGTAACAGCTGCTCTTGCATCCAGTTTGGTTTTCTTTTACGTTTGCATGTCTTACTATCAGCCATGATAATTCTACTCTGTTAATTAAAAGGCTGTTTACATGCATATTCACTAATTATGGGGAGCACACAAGAGGCTGACAATTAGCTGAACATATACTTGTTTAATTAGTGACACTTAGCGTGCATTTTAAAGTCCCCAGGTGAAAAACAAGTGCACTTCCATAATGTACTTAAAGTGCTCTATTTTCGCGCACTAATTTTGTACTTAATATACTAAAAATGATCCTTTAGTACTCCTTAAGATAAACTTAAGATCATCTAAGTGTACTCAATTGTGCTATTTTGAGACACCATGAATATGAACTAAAATGCACTTTTAACATACTATCTTTGTATTTAAAAAAATTTATTTAGCTACCACTTGTAGTACACTTGAACCCATCTTTCATACACTAGTACACTCAAGTGTACTACAAGTGGTAGCTAAATACATTTTTTAAATACAAAGATAGTATGTTAAAAGTGCATTTTAGTTCATATTCATGGTGTCTCAAAATAGCACAATTGAGTACACTTAGATGATCTTAAGTTTATCTTAAGGAGTACTAAAGGATCATTTTTAGTATATTAAGTACAAAATTAGTGCGCGAAAATAGAGCACTTTAAGTGCATTATGGAAGTGCACTTGTTTTTCTCCTGGGAATGTGGCAATTATTTTTATTTTTAAACCTTTATTTGAATAAACAAATTGTCTCAGCAGCTTTGTGAATAGGTTTTAAGAGAAAACTCTTAGCAAAAAACCTTTACTGCTATTTAGGAAAACTCTTGGAGGCAAGATAAAATGTTTTGTGAATACGGGCCCTGATCTCTAGATTTGGCTCTGACCCCTCCTTAAATGAAAGTCTATGGGATGTTTTTGCATTTTTACCATCTACCAGGTAAAAAAGTTTGCCTTGGCAAGCAAAACCAAAAAGACTTGAAAGATATTTGTTCACCCAAAAATGAAAATGTACTCATCCTCAAGCCATCCATGACTTATGAGTTTTCTTCATCATAACAGATTTTGAAAATTTTAGAATGACATCATTTGCTCACCAATAGATCCTTTGCAGTGAATGGGTGCCGTCAGAATGAGAGTTCAAACAGCTGATGAAAACATCACAATAATCCACACCACTCCAGTCCATTAGTTAATAGATTGTAAAGTAAAAAACTATGTATTTGTAAGAAACAAATCCAGCATTAACATGTTTTCTTTGCTTTTGCTTCTGGCTAAATTTTGCTTTCATCAGTGAAAATACAATCATCTAGTCTGAATCAGGAGAGAAATACATCCAAATCAAGCACCATTTACATGCAAAAACAGTTCTAAACAAGCATGTCTGTGTATTTTGATGTGAGGGATATCAGGGGATGGACTTTTTTTACTGAAGTAAGCGTTATTATGAAATATAGACTCATTTTGTCTAGAAGTAGAACCAGTTAAAAACACCTTACTGAAGGAACTGTATAGCGAAAAGCTGCATGTTTGTAACAAACAAGATGTTTATTGATAGACGGGTTGTGTGGATTACTCCCATTCTGACGGCACCCATTGACTGCAGAGGATCCGGTGGTGAGCAAGTGTGATGTAATGCTAAATTTCTCCAAATCTCCAATCCAATGAAGAAACAAATTAATCTACATAAGCAAATACATTTACATTTGAACTATTCCTTTAACTGCAAATAACAGTCTGAATGTACCGGTGTTGATTAACAGCTTCACTCTGTCCTAAAGATGGACATGTGCCTGACACTCTCCAGTAGTCCTGTTGTTCAAGGTTTCCCAGGTTGCTCACAAAGATGGGGATGTTGATGTACTGGCTGCATGGAGATAATAAATGCACCTTAGATCTCTAAGCTTCAAAAGTCTACCGAATGTTTGTGTGGCAGATTTGAGTGTAAAATCCTCAGATCTCACCTGCTGTGCCATATGAAAGCTGAGAACTCGAGTCGATGGGTGGAGCCTGATGCTGTTGCCTGAGACGGCGTGAACAGCAAGAAAACAAGTTCCTGATTGGACAGAATCTTTCTCATATTCTGATGAACCACTTGTTCCATGAAGGTCATTTGCTGTTTGGTGTTTCTTCTTTGTCTGTACCAACCAATCACATTCTCCTTGACACAAGTACACGTGTAATAAGAAAACACAATTTGTTAATGCAAATCACATTTTGGATGTATTCAGCGGTAGAAAAATTAGCAAATGTTCTAAAATGTAGGAAATACCTCTTGGTAATCAGACAAAATGTGTCTTATATTCTCCTCATTGACATCACCAACATTACTGTAGAAGCTTTCAAGAGGATGTAAGGCAATGGTAAATAAAATTTAAATGTTTTTAAAAACTCTATATCAATTGGTGAGTTGTGGTCTAAAAAATGGGCAAAACACTAATACATAAAAATGCTAAATGAATAGTAAAACAAGTTTCTCGTCGCAATGTTTGATTTTCAGTGCATATTTGATCATTTTTGTATCATAAACAACTTTGTACCATACCGGGTCACCACTTGATGTCAATGATAAAGCAAAACCAGTTGAGAACCACTGCTTAATATAAAAAGAAAAAAATAAATGCTGAGCAACTGACTTACCTATGGAGTTTATGACAAGGGATGTGTTTCTGAATGTCTGAAAAAGAGAAAACGTCATGACACTATAGTTTTTGGGTTTCTTGTTGCAACTATTATATGAAAATATTAAATAATTCGAGTCAGTTTACTTATCGTGTGCTCAAACTGTATGTGATCAATTTGTGAGTCTGTGATCCTGCAGTTCTCCTCTCCTACACTCTCTCCAAGAATAAGACCTTCCTTTAAACAGAATACAAATATAAACAGAAGTTATAGGACGGTGGAAATGCTTAGCAGACATCTCTGACAAATTAGTTTGCAATTTAATTCATAACCAAGGATCACACTGGGATCTTTTAGCACTTACCACATCCGCATCACTGTTCAAATGATGAAACATCAGTGAACTCAACACGAAACCCGATATACGAACAGTTGTGTTGAATTCCTCCATGCTTTTAGACTAAACCGTGTGTTAACTACCGCAACCTCATAGTTTTAAGTTACCAGGCTACATATGTAAACTTTCTGCGCTCGTAGGTTTCCTTTAGTTATTCTCTGCATAAGAGACGGCGGTTTGCAACTGAACACGAACTTATGCTGCCACCACGTGGTGCGGAGTGTTTTACGACTTCTGCATTGACGGTAGTTATCGTGAAACTACTTGTGTTTTTTTTTTTTTTTATAGCATATTTTTGTTTTGAGGGGAATTTTAGACAAACGTTGCATGGCTGGGATTTCATATTTGCAAAATGTATCACTGTCACAGGCTACTTCCCAGTAAGCAATTGGAGAAACACTGTGCAAATGAATATTTTTTAAAGAAAAACAATATATATTTTTATGTTTTTTAAATATTTTATGCGTTATAGATAAACGTATCGTTTAGCGATACATTTTCACCAGATATAGTGCGTTTATTAAGGTTGTAAACAACACGAATATGATAAGACATTTCCTAACGTACCGCAAGGTGGCGCTAGTGCATCATTTATAACATATGTGTCCGAACTTTAGCCAGTCATACGAAAACTTCGGACATAGTTTGGAGATTTTGGATATACAATATATGTAACATCGTCTTCAGACGTCTGGAATGAAGAAATGAAAGTAATCGAGGTGTTGTGAAGGTGCTGTATTGAATCTTAATCCTCGTTTGGTTGCTGTTGTTTTAACGCTCATGTGATCCTGTTGTTAAGCGGTTTCTGATAACGGAAAGGAGGACTACTCAAGAAAAGTTAACGTTTTCGATCATTATTTTATAGGCTATTATATTAAAATCATCTAGTAGAATTGTATTTAGATCATATGCATTTCTGATAAACTGTTAGGAAGTGTCTAGGGGGATTACGGAGACCCATGTTTCCGCCGAAATAAGCTACTAACGTTACAGCTATTAGCCACAAATATCATATCATTTCAGAAAATACCATAATAATTACTACAGCTATCCACAAATGTCATATCAAATAAATAAAACATAAATCCCACAGTTAATACATCTATTAGCCACAAATATCATTAAAAATGCCATAGCTACTACAAATTAATAAAATAGACATACCATAGCTATGTACAAATGTCATAAAAAAAATTAAAAATACCATTAAGTTACTACAGCTACTCAGCTATTCTACCAACAGAATAATAAACTTGTAGATCTATTAGCTCTCACTATAAAAATTATATGAAATAAAATGTGACCCTGGACCACAAAACCAGTCTGTATGGGTATACACTGTATGGGTCAAAATTGTCGATTTTTCTTTTATGCCAAAAATCGTTAGGATATTACGTAAGCATCACGTTCCATGAAGATAGTTTGTAGATCTCATACCATAAATATATCAAAACTTCAGCTTTGATTAGTAACATACATTGCTAAGAACTTCATTTGGACAACTTTAAAGGCGATTTTCTCAATCTTTTATTTTTATTTATTTTTTGCACCCTCGGATTCCAGATTTTCAAATAATTGTATCTTAGCCAAATATGATCCTATCCTAAAAAAACAATGGAAAGCTTAATTAGTCAGTTTTCTGATGATGTATAAATCTCAATTTAAAAAAAAAAAAAAGACCCTTATGACTGGTTTTGTGGTCCATGGTCACAAATTACAAAGATATTCATAAAGGTTCTTATAAGCTGTTTAGTTTGCATAATATTTTTTGTTAAGTAAAATCATAAGCCAAAAATTATAAGGTTTTTTTATTTTTTATTATTATTATTATTTAAAATTTTAGTGTCTTAAAACTGTTTACAGGGTTATTCGTTTTAGGGTGAAGTCAGCAATAAACAGGTCAGATGCTGTACAGTAATACAGAAACAGGCCACCAACCACATAAAAAATTTCCCCAGAGGCAGTACTAACACACTGATTACAACATTTTAAACACACACCACCTCTGTTTTGGCTTTTACCTTCACCCGCTTGAGCAGATGGCCCGAGCACAGAGCCCCGTCCCATAGACTGACAGGAAGGAGAGCAGAGAGATGGAAGGTGCTTGGGAAATCGCATTCATGCTCTTCCAGGTGTGGCTGTCCATAGTAGTGTGGCTCATCGTGTTACCTGCCATGTTCGGTGTGTCCCTGGGGTTCACAGATATCTACATCAAGGTGCTGGTTAAGACACTGGAGGTAAAGGCACTAAATCATATCTCATCATATATAAATTAATTGTAGATGCAAACTTAGAAAACTTTTTTCCTTTACCTAGACCTGACAGAAGTTGAAAATGCCAAGACAAACTTGCAAAAGAGGGTCAAAAGGCATAAAACTAAAATAAATTTCATCATCAAGAGTTTCGTTTTTAGAACAGGACATATTGAGCTTTGATTTGTACATAACAGTTAAGCTATCCCTGAATATAGAAAGCACTGTGTTAAAGGTTACCTGAAAATAAACTTGTGTTCTGTGACAGTGGGCGACTCTCAGGATACAAAGAGGACAGAAGGAACAGCCAACACTGCCATCACAGTTAGCCAACGGTGAGTGAAATGATGTCTGTCAAAGCAAAAAAAACATTTGTAAGTGCAAAACATCATGTGCATAAAACATAAGTGTTCGATCTCAAGATAATGTCATGTGAAGCCACAGTTTCCTCTTTGGAATTATTGATGCTGCATATTAGACAATAATAATAATAATTAGACAAACTAAAGCAAGTCTGCTTTAGTTTGCTGCTTTTGTTGTTTTATTAATATATTCCTTTTTAGCATTTACACAGTTTATATGATAACAAATGTCACAAGCTTTCTGTTTTAGTTGACAGCTCTTTATATAAAGTAAGAAAATAATGTTTGGAATGCTTTTATTTTTGGCCTGATGCCTGTCAGTCATGGTCAGTCTACTGTAATTGGTATTGCAGCAAGTGGTGGATTTCATAATTTCAGTTGATCTTATTTCTGAACTTTGTCCAGCTTCAGACAAGGCATTTTTTGCTTGGACCTGGAGCTCAGGACACACATGAAATCATGCTTACATTATTATATCCAGACAAAAAAACAAAAACAAAAAAAACACATAGTGGAAACGCATTGTGCAGTTTTCTCCTTCTCCGTCTGGTCTCATTTCAAATTCATAATGTGTTATCAGGGATCATTGAGAAAGATGATGGCTCTATGGAGGAGGAGATCGGAGAGCTGCGGCGATCCCATCCTAAAAATCTGGAGAGGGGAGACTTTACACTGTGCGATGCCTTCTATTTCTGTAAGAAAGGCACTGAAAACATTGTTGAGGATCAGGTGACTCAGCGCTTCACATCGGAGGAACTGGCTTCTTGGAACCTCCTCACACGAACCAACAACAACTTTTGTTACATCAGTGTGCGGCTCACCATCATATGGGGCCTGGGAGTTTTTATACGTTACTGTATCTTGTTGCCTCTCAGGTGAGACTGGACTGATATTTCATTCATCAGATGACATTAATTCATCGAGGATGCATTAAATTGATCAACAGTGTAATCTTTTACATTGCTTTTTTACAAATGTTATTCTTTTAAACTAATCATCATATAAAACTAATCATCATATAAAAATCTTATAAAATATGAAAACAATGCATCATGGTTTCCACAAAATATTAAGCAGCAAAATAATTTTCAGCATAATAATAAGAATTATTTCTTGAACACTATCCTTGGATCATGTGACTGAAGACTGGAGTAATGATGCTGAAAATTCAGCTTTGTCATTACAGGAATAAATTACATTTTGAAATATATTAAAATAGAAAACTTAATTTTACATTCTAATAGTATTTCAGCTGAGCATTTAGATTTTTTTTAAAAATGACATTAAAGCACATTTCCACTCCCATTTCTCATTATTGTGACCTGAATGTTTTTTTTGTGATTGACCCATATATTTAATCATGTTATTGCTCTTTGTCATAGGATCACGTTGGCTTTTATCGGATTGAGTTGGTTGGTGATAGGAACTACTCTTGTTGGATTGCTTCCTAGCAGCAAGTAATTAATATTGCATGACATAATTAATTATATCATACCCTCTTGTATTTAATTTATGGACTGATTGAATTAGAAATATTTTAAACCAAATCAGCTAAGTTTGTTATATATGGATGGAATGCTGATGTTTAATTTCATAGTAAAGTTTGAAGAAGCATTTCCTAACGTGAAGGGTCTGTGTCTCTTTCAGTGTGAAGGACTGGCTCAGTGATTTGGTTCATATTACATGCTACAGAATATGTGCCAGAGGCCTGTCCGCTACCATCCGCTATCATAATAAGTGAGTCACTGCTTCTTTTTTGATCCCAGTCTTTCCACTTTGATCTCACTGGCTTTGGGTTCCCTCTGCTTCTCTGTGTTTTTCTGCAACGTTGTATATATATATATATAATATATATATATATATTTTTTTTTTCTTTACATTTTTATATTCGTTTAAAACATGCCTAGAAACGTTGTGGAATGTGGAAAAAAGTGTATTTTGCCAACCAAATGAATAAAAGAATCTGAAGAATGACTGAAGTGGATACAAGCAATTCAGCAGCAACATAAGAGACTTTTAGTAAGAAGTGCTAGAAATTGTGAAGACTTACATTGTAACTTGTAAGACTGAGATGGGGAAAGGAGAATTATTATGTCTCATTGTTATTCTCGGCCCATTCACGGACACCTCTTTCTTTTAATCACTCCCTAATATAGTCAAATGACCACTGTTTCTTATATCTCTCATGGGATGTGTTTCAGAGAGAATCGGCCGAAAAAAGGAGGTATCTGTGTTTCCAACCACACTTCCCCGATTGACATTGTCATTCTGGCGAATGATGGATGTTATGCTATGGTGAGTCACTCTGACTATATCAGCTGTGTGACATTGTTTGTCTTTAGAGGGTCTCAGGTGTCTTTAACACAATTTCATTGTCCTCAGGTAGGTCAAGTTCATGGAGGCCTCATGGGGGTCATCCAGAGGTCAATGGTGCGGTCCTGTCCCCATGTGTGGTTTGAGAGATCCGAGATGAAAGATCGCCATGCAGTTGCCAAAAGGTGACAAAGTGTGTGTAGATCAGTCTTATGGAGCATAACATGTCCTCGCTTAGGACATAAAACCTCAATTTTGCTGTTTCTGCAGGTTGAAAGACCATATTGCTGATAAAACTAAGCTGCCAATCCTGATCTTCCCAGAGGGTAAAAGTTATATTCATGTGATTGTGTCCTTATGCAAGCCTCTAGTAATGCAGTAATCTACTACAAAAAAAAATTATAAAAGTGGAAGCTTTAGAATAAAAAAAAACCTTCTCACAATATAAACTTGCAGTTATGAGGGGGAAAAAATTAGAATTGAGAGTTGTAATTACCTTTTTCATTTTTTGTTTAATGATTTAAACTCATAAGTTTAAAAAAAGTCAGAATTGTAAGCTGTAATCTTGTAATTATAAGAAAAATTACTTTTTTCTGTGGTGGAAACAAGATTCCATATACAAATATAAATCATAATATACATATTTATTTTCTATATATATTACACATTTATTTGAATAAATCTCTGTCATTTGTTATCCTGTTCCCTATGGTCTGTCTTTGTGTCTGTTGTAGGAACTTGCATTAATAATACATCAGTCATGATGTTCAAGAAGGGAAGCTTTGAAATCGGTGGAACTATATACCCAGTAGCAATCAAGGTATCGAGTAGCCTACCAACAACCCAGTGTTTTCTTACTGCAGTATTACGGTTACCCTCTAAAAGGGACACACCTCATGTACTTCTCTCTTTCAGTATGACCCTCAGTTTGGAGATGCCTTCTGGAACAGTGCCAAGTACAACATGGTGAGCTACCTCCTCAGGATGATGACCAGCTGGGCCATCGTGTGCAACGTGTGGTACCTCCCACCTATGACTCGACAGGTAAGCAGTAACATCCATCTATCTATCCATTCTCCAAATTGCTTGTCCTTTTTAAAGTCACAGGGATGCTGTAGCCTAAGCAGAGACATGAACATAAACTCATTCATTTATTTAAACATGGGAACCATAATCAAACCTGTTTAAAATCATCCCAGAATGCACCAGAGCTTGCAGAGCTGTAGTATAAGCATAGAGTTACTACTAACTACTTTAAAGAAGCTTGAATGTAAGATAGGTGTGATTTGTGTATTTTTTCCCCACTTCCATTTCTGTTATTACTTAGTTTTGATGAATTTGTTGAAGATTTTACGTGTCTAAACTTTTGACTGGTAGAGCATTGCTTCCTATCTATTGCATATGTTTTTCGTAGGATGGAGAGGATGCTGTTCAATTTGCTAACAGAGTTAAATCAGCCATAGCACATCAGGGAGGACTGGAGGATTTGTCCTGGTAAGAATACAAACAACCCTGCACAAAAAAAAGCTGAAAAAAAAAAAGTTTTACATTTACACACACACATATATATATATATATATATATATATATATATATATATATATATATATATATATATATATATATATATATATATATATATTAGTATTTGTTATACTAATTATTATAATTTTCTACCTTGAAGAAAACCTAATGATTAAATGTGGACTGTAAACATGCATTAATTTTTTAAATGTCTGTAGAATGCCTATAGAATGTATATTTATTAGTGGATGGCAAATATGATGGCAATATAATCTCAACATGACCAAATATTGGCCTGGTTTATATGAGTCTATCACACATTTTTGATATTCACAAAGTATAATTGTGTTACAGGGATGGAGGACTGAAGAGGGAAAAGGTGAAAGAGTCATTTAAGGAGGAGCAGCAGAAGATGTACAGCAGTATGATCGTAGGCTTGGACTTTAATGAAGCCTCTGTTGGTCCCGCGTAAATTTAATTTCACACTATTTATGAACTTGATCTGAAAGTGTAAAACACTTCTAGCTCAGCGACCGGACACAATCATTCAGCATCCATTGGTGTTGCTCCTTATGATTCAGCAATATTTTTTTAAACTGGAAAAAGTTTTTGTGAGATCTGAACTTGTCCTTCTTTGTTTTGTTTTTTTATATGTACAGAAATCTTAAACTTGTGATGATATATAGTTACAAGATATGCCGAAACACTCAGATTTTCACTTTGTTCTCAATCGTTGCTTGGAGTTAGTTATTGTATAGATTTGCATGTTAAAATATCCACTTTGTGCATGTTCATATTGTATTTCTCAGGTCCAGTGGGCTGTTCCTGTGTGGACACTAGAGGTCACTGTTACCAAACGAAAGACACATCAGACAGCTCACTATCGTGATTGCCTTTCCTAATAAAATAATGAAATTAAATATTCATCTCTCCAAGCATCAATCGTTTAATTTAGCATGATATTTAGCAGTCCTATAATAGAATCGCTCCTATTCTCAAAGTACACAACGTGAGTGAAAGCAGCGTAGAATGTAAATACACAACAATTACATTAAGCCTTTTCAGGACCCGGGAAAAGGCAAATCTGTCTCCCTTGTGTCAATTAGTGATGGGTGATGCACAAAGCACCATTGAGCTCTTGATTGCAGGAGCACCAGCTCATTTTACTTAGAGCTCCATTGAAACGTCTGCCATTATAAAGTCATTAGGCGCAAAGATTTCGCTGCGGAAAGTGGACAGAAAGTTTCCCAGCACGGGGAAAAGGAGAGGGTGAAGTCACGGTAAATTCAAAGAGGAGACGGTGAGCAATATGTGCTTGCTGCGATGGCAGTTTAATAAAGAAAGCATAGAGTGTGAAATAGAACATAGTTATTCTCTGGAGCAGGCTTAGCTTTCTCTCTTTCTCTCCGTCTCATCACCAGACGATCCTCCAGCCCCCGCCAAAGGCAGCGGCGGGCTTTAATAACAGTCCTGCAACTTAAATTGCTTGAACAGAAATGTTTGTTCTCCCCTAACAGGATTGTAAATTATTAATCGGATCTGAAGCCGATTTTATAACCTGATTGTTGAGGTGGGATTCTCCACGAGCAGTGCTCTGGCACACCATTTACTGTGATGTATGTGTCTGCACATCTTTATATCCAATTTAATGTGATTCGGATAGATTTCAAAGCGACATCATAAAAAGCATGGAAGTGACCCCGGCAGAGCCTCGAATGTAGACTCCAAGCGACAGGCGGCCACGTCTCGGTATTTTGATTCGATTTTCCCGATTTCGGTTTTTACCCAGATGTGATCTATACAAATGTAATGCCAGTACACTCAGTAAATATGAATAAATCACTAAATTAGATCATTTTCCTGGAGAATGTAGTTCAAGCTGGACATCATTTTAAATCACGCCTGGAACTGACTGGCCTACCTAATTCTGAAGGGTAAATGACCTCGCTTCTTGCCGAGGACCTGCCATTAGTTAGAGCCCAATGTTTTTTAAATACATTGTTCTACCATCTTTTCTGCGACTCGAGTGGACCTCCTACACTAATGCATGAGATCTTGAGGTACAATACATCTCTGAGGGAAAAATCAATAGAGGAATACTGGAAGAAGACTCTCGAAAAGCTCGGCACCTCACGGGGAGTTTAGTGTTTTAGAATATGCTCAAATACAACCTGGATAAAACATGATTGGAAAGCACCTGCTCATTCTTTGTATTTGAATTCAATCATTTACCTCAGACAATCTAATTACCTTAAATTGTGTTTTTAATGATTTTTACATGCCATATTTTGTTTATGTGAGCAGTGCACTGCACAAAATTGATGCTTCTTTGCTTGTTTCCTGCAAGACCTGACTGAAAAAAATGGATTACCGAAAACATATACGGTCCAAATCAAAGAGCTGGCAGGGTGTCTGAGGAGAGGAAAAATAATACAATGAAAGAAGTGTGCACGGCTTTTGTCATGCCTTAGACATGTCCTCTCCCTGACCATAGCTGGAACCAAAGGATGTGCATGATGCTTTCACATGGTACACCGTGAATCCAGCTTTCAAAACATGTCTCATCCTCAAACTGAATAGAAGTGTTTAAATGCAGCAAAGAGCAGCATCTAATGCATACATTTCATGAGATATATAAGAAAACAATATGTAATAATATAGTTGTAATATATAGATTTCATTAACTTTAAAATCAAGGTAACACATTCTTCAACAGGTGCGTTAATTATGCGGTTGATCAGTCCACCAGATGTCAATATGCTCCTAATGTTTCATCAACACTGACTGTCTACTGTATATTGGCAGGATACAAGAAGAGAAATCATAAGCCCAACTCTGATTAACATACCTTAATGAAACAGGCTATAATTGGACCACATTGATTTTTTTCCCCCTTTTTGACTGAGCTTAAATGGAGTCTGAACTTCTTTGAGTCTGAGGGCTGATTGATCTGCGGCGAGATTCAAGACTATTCAGTATGAAAAATAATTATGTTCTTATAATCAGCTCAAATTTTGATACAGAATCATTGCTTAAGATGTATCTTTTAATTCAGGCGTACAAGTTCCCTAACCGGGGGGGTTATTATAGTTAACTAAAACTGAAACTAAAACAAACGCCATAAAAATATTACTTTAAATACAATAAATGGTAACTGAAATAAAATAAAATGAAATATAAAATACTTTTTATTTCAGCCAGATGCCAAAGCAACATTTCTCACAACAAAATTATTAAAACTTGAACTGAAATGAGAATAAAATGGCAAATGTAAAATTTAAAATCTGATTTAAAATATCAATAAAAACTATAATAGTACCTAAATGATACTAAAATAAAACTGATTAAACAAGGCTTAAATGAGTTAAAATAGATGCATTCAAAAACATGCTAAAAGACTAAATAGAATGATTTTAGATACTGATGTAAATTAAAGGCAAATAAAGGAAGGGGTCAAATTGGCTATTTTTTTTATTTAGTTTCACAGTTTGTGTCAGTATTGCAAAATAACTTTTATGGCTTTCAAAGGAACCAGACCGTTTGATATGATTCAGCTCAAGTAACAAGATCATAAATTGTTGCTTTCTGTGCGTATGCATGTTTCTCTTTTTATGGAGAGAGAGGCAGAATTTCACCTTGAATGCGAGAGCTGTCGCGGTTCACCGTTCCAGGCGTTTTACCCTTTACTGTGATTGCTTTTGTTTTTCGGGTCAGCTCTCATCTATGCCTGCAACTTTTCCAATTTATCAGGACTTGTTATATGAAGACAAAAGCTACAGTGAGCGCAGGCAGATTGTACACAGAGACATTTAAGAAACAGCAACAAAGATGTGGAGTGGCACGCATTCATGCTTGGTGAGCAGTGCTTATAATCACACCTCCGTGAAACACACTGTGCAAGTTCATCAAATGAATAATGAAATAATGGTTGTGGTCCATTAATATAAAATTATCCTGCCTCATGATTAATTGCATTAAACTTATGAAAGTGTGTTTTTTGTGCAAATCAAAGAGGGGAAATGATGGATGATGAGGAGGTATGATGAATGAAGAAAGGCTGTGAACTAAATTGAAAGTGTACTCATCCGTTCTCCGCTCAAAACTAATGATGAATTGACCATGTCACATTGAACAATACACATTGAGCTTTAAACATAAACCCGGTTTGAAAGCAGACATGGCCTCAGCAGGTACAGACTCTGAATCACATGTCTACTGGAGAGCATTCAAAATGTATGATTTTTTCTGGTTATTGATGCTATTCTCTTTAATTTCCACTTTGAAGTCAACATAAGACTGATGTTGAGCATTTTAACATGAATTATATATTTATATATAACTTCTACAGATTGTCAAGTGATTATATTTCTGAATGCATTCAAAAATACCGTGGGGGCTTTTAACTTTTTGAATCTGACCATTATGATATTAATAACCTCTGTTTCAAACTTTTTAGATTACACTTATCTGTTTTGATCATGCTTCGTCTCATTCCCTAAATCTGACTCTTTGTATCGGTTTACAAAGGAAGTTGGGACAGGCAAAAGAAAATAGAAAATGAACAGATTGTTTTTTTTTTTCATATTGCAAAACAATTGACTAATTGACAAACTGCCAAAGATACAGATGATCAAATCCATATTAAGACAGCATCTGGCCAGGTTCCAAGCAACATTGTGTATTGTGAATAATATTGCCATCTGTGAGGTGCCGACAGTTGGGGATTAAGAAATTACACGATTGTAATTAATGTTGAGAAGATAAAAGATGTAGAGCGTGCGTAAAAGTTCCTCTTCTTGTTTGGTTGATCACCCACCCATCATGTGACCAATCAAAAGTGATTCTCAAACTTTAAACAACTCTTCAATATGGAACTAAATGCTTGGCATTAAAAAGTGCAAACTCATCTGCAGTATTGTTTTAAACAATACATATTTTTTATTTTCAGTATTCACTATTGGGGTTGGGAAGATTTTTCAGTGCTTCTGAAAGAAGTCTCTTATGCTCACCATATTAAAAATAGTGCAAAAACAGTAATGTTGTGGAATAGACTTTTTAAAATGACTTTTTTATTTAAATAAATGTTTTAAATGTGATTTATTTTATGGTAGGAAATTTACAAAATATCTTCATGGAACATGATCTTTACTTAATATCCTAATGATTTCTGGCATAAAAGAAAAATTGATAATTTTAACCCATACAATGTATTGTTGGCTATTGCTCCAAAAACATACGTGCTACTTATGACTGGATGTGTGGCCCAAGGTCACATATGCTGATTTGATGCTCAAGAAGTTTCTTATTATTCTTATTATTGATGTTGAAAACAGCTGCTTAACATTTGTGTGGAAACCATAATATTTTTTTCAGGATTCTTTAAATCAACAGATATTTCAAAAGAACAGCATTTTTGGAAATAGAAATCTTTTGTGACATTGTAAATGTCTTTACTGTGCCTTTTTCTTACTTAAAAATCTTACTGACGCCACACTTTTGACCCCAGAATCATATAAAAAAAATTATAATTTCTATTTAGAGGTATGATAAACATTCCATGGACTTCCATTCGCTCGCCACCAGAGGTCACTCCTCCATCACATTGACTCTCACATTGCACGGACTGTTTCACATTTACCCCGGACTACATTTCCCAGCAGCCATTTTACTAATCACACACTCACACCTGAGAACTATCACACAATCACACACCCTACATAAACCATGGACTTCCTTTCACAGATCGCCGAGTATTGTTCTACGTATAGCACTCTCCTGGTGTTAGCTGCCTTACCGAGCCATTCTGTGTTTCTGTTTAGTTCCAGTATTGTTCTGCGTTTATTACTCTCCTAGTTTTAGCTGCGATACGGAAACTGTTTCTGATTTTCTAGCCTGTGTTTCCTGGATCTACCGTTGTCTCGCCATTTTGACTCTGTTTGTGCTTCACTTGGACTATTGCTCATGTTTCTGGATTGCCCCTCTTGTCAAGCCCTCTGGGTAACTTTTGCTGTTGACTGACTTGCGCTTGGTTTGGTAATCTTGGTTTGGTAATCACTAATCTGAGTATTCTTGTTTCTCGTCTGTGCCATACCTGTTTGCTGGTGTTTTGACCCTGCTTGTGTTTTGACCACGTCTCTGTATAATAAAGCTTGTAAATGGATCCGCACGTCTCTCGTTCACCCCGTTACAGCAATAATGTGTTTTTTCCCCACATCACAGCCAAACACAAAGGCTCTTGTTAGATCACAGAGAGACAATGATGGCAGTCACACTATGTACTTCCTGCACAAGGCCCAACCACCAGAGCGCTGCCGATATTGAAATGCACTGCTTCAATTTCATCTTCTCCAAAGAGAGAAAAAATTAAAACAGAGGCGGAAAATATCAGCTCAGTGAAGCCGCTCACTGCAAGTTCACACAGAAATGAATATTCTCTTTAATTTGTCGGGCTGCAATGGGTTTGGAGCCCCCAAGACAATGTTGATGGATGATGTTTTAATGCTGCTGAATGTTATTTTTACCGAACAGGGAAAACGATGAATTTTTACTTCATTGGCAATGATCGTGCCCTACGCATAAAAGTGTGGCAGGCGTGCGTCACCCATGAATAAGAGCCTCTCGCAGCAGATGTTACTTCGCTGAAAGCAATTCTTCAGATAAGATTTGCAGAAGATTAATTGTGTACAGCTGTTTCATGGCCCGGTGCAATCTTAATACATTTATGATAAGTTTAAAAGCTCACTAGACGCAGCAGACGCTCCCAAGTGAGACTGCACCGAGAAAGGGAGAGCTTTATTCCCACATCTGGATTCATATCCTCCATCATATTCATTATTGCCTTTGTGCCCGCCGCCGATGGCAGCGCGGCTTATTATTGTGCAAAGTGCAACAGCGCTCGAGTCCTCAACCCGATTCCTTTATCGCCTCTTTCTTTCTCCTAGCCCCATATTTTCCTTTTTTTGAGAGGGCAAATTATTCAAATCTGTGCAAATGAGTTGTTTCCATTTCTCGCCCCTCTGGGTGGAAATTGAAAGTGACCCGGGTTGACCCTCCTCCATTAATCGTGGCAAATTGCAGCAAGTGCACAATCCGGATCATAGTAATGGTACAGGGACCCCCAATGACTCATTAATGAGGGAGATATGACCCAGCTGGATTCTTTCACTCACACTAGTTAAGAACAATCGTGGTGTTATGACCCAAACCAGGGGTCTTATGAATTAGCTTTTCATTTTCCAAGGATGAACAATCGGCGTCCTCGGCCTGGTCATGTGCCAAATGTTCCACGTATGGAGCCAGTTATTCAAACGAGAGGCTTTTGAGGTTCCTGAGTCAAAAGAACAGCGGTGAGAGGATGTGATCTGGCAAATGTTTAACCTGGAAAGATGGCAGATCCCCTGAGGATTGCAGGGATTTTATTTCACCTTGCATAATAAAAGCTGGAAAAACTAACTCAGATATATCATAATAAGGCCATTTTCTGTCTGTCTTCAAACAAAATGTAAGCCAAAGCAAACCGCTAGAAAGTAAAACTGGATTCTATGCAAGACTGCCACATAAAAAAATATTATTTTCCAATAAGGGTGAGACGATTCATTTAATGGGACATATATTTATGACATTTTCATAGTGTATTCAACATTATGTACTGTACGCAATACACACAGCAGGGTTATTATAGATAACTAAAACCACAAAAAAGTTACTTGAAGTAAAATAAATGTAAACTGAAATGAAATTAAATAAAAATAAATCTTAAAACGTATTTCAGCTGGTTTGCAAGGCAATATTTCTCATTTTCATTTAGTTTACTGTTACTTGATGTAATAAAAAAGCTAAATCTAAAATTGAAATAAAAAATAATAAATTACATAGACATTTTAAAAAACACTACTGAAAATGACAAACACACAAAATTGCTAAAACGAAACAAAATAAAATAAAAACTAACTCAAAATATTAATAAAAAATATAATATTAGCCCAATGATACTAAAACAACACTACTTAAAATAACACATTTAAAATAATATTGTTAAAATCAAATAAAATGAGTATCTATCATTACAGTAATAAAATAAAATAAAATCCACAACAAACCATGAGGGTTTAAAGCTATGTGTCTTATGTTATGTTCTGCACATCACTAACACTGATCAGTCTCAGATATTATTGGCCCTGCGCTGCTGTCCAACACATCTGTGCCATCATCACTCTCATAACTGCGATTCATATTATTACTTCCTTGCACATTAAAGTGCAATAAAAGCCAGTTGAGCATTAACTGACAGATATGTCATAAATAACACGGGCTAACCTTGAGTAATGTCTCACTTCACAGCCACCTTGTGCATCGAACATGACTTAATATGGTGCAATAAAATGAAACCTTCACTTCATAAATTTGCATGATTTATATGGGAGGTATTAAATTAATTTAATGCTATGAATATGCAACAACATGAAACCGATGTAGCCGCATAATGTTAATTTTTTCCCAATATGATGAGGGGGGGACTTAATTAGCGACTGGTTGCTATTTCCTTCCCATTTTTGCTCAGGAGGAAAAAAAAAAATTACTTAATGAACTTAATTACTCGTCTCCACCAATGCAGTTTGCATCTCATTTCACTTGCTGGGGCAAAACTTCATTTTATAAATATGTGGAATTATTTAATCCAGATGTACGTGACTTACTACACTTTTATGGTGACCCAAGATGTATGAACAGGAAGCCAGAACACATTCAGCAAGATATTTGCGATGTACATCTGGAGAGGGGAACACCAAACCATTCTACGCGTCATCAGTGTTAAATGATGATCCAGTTTAGGATGTAAAATGTGCCAGACTGCATCGCCAGCAACCAGCCACCAATAAATTCTCCTTCCTCTATAAATACACGCGGCCTGTGTCCGCCGCCCCTAATCTGACATCATCATTCCGCTCCACCTCCCGTCCCACCTGTACACCTTCACTCAGATAACTGTCACATATGAAAAATAGGATGCCTCCTTAGCAAATGCCTCATTCTCTGCAGATTATTTACTTTTAATGGGCGGGGAATGAGAAAAGCACTTAATATGTGGTCACTAAAGATGTGATTTATGGGGTCAGGGGAGTGATAGTGGCACCCTCTGTTTTTGCTCTTTTGTTATAAATCTATCAAAGCCCAGGGATTTTTATAACAAATTGTGTTACAAACATTCCTTCTGGAGACAAATCGCTCAACAGAAAATTTGATTATCTGTTTCTACTCCTTTGGTGAACAGATAGAATAGACCTGCTTAATATAGGAATTTCAAATGAATGAGAGTCATTTACTGTAACGCACTATTAAATGGAAATGCTCAGAAATCAAATATGTATTTATATATGAGAGTGTGTCATCTGTTTGACATTGGAAGGCTATGACTGTATATTATAAGCCACGGTTCCTGCATACGCTCTCCTGCTGCTGAATCTTCAGCGCCACAGCAAACAAAAGCACATTTTACCTTGAATGCGAGTTTGCATTAAGCATTGAATGTATGTGATGCGATAAAAAGGCTGTGCATCACTAAATATGACTGTCTTCGCAACGTGCACGGAAAAAAAACAAACTAACAAAAAAAGTTTTAATAAAAAAAAAAATGCCGGTTCTTTTTAGTGAATCAAATATATACAGCATGACCAGCATAGTCTAATTGACAAACAAAAAATTTAGGGGTTGCTTATTTTCACTGAATCAAAAACTTACAGAATGGCAAGTGTAGTCCGATTAACAAATAAATAACTCTTAAACTGCTGCTTTTTAGTGAATCCAAAACATGCACGATCAGAATAGTCCAAATGATGAACAAATTACTCTTATGAGCTGGTCCTTTTTAGTGAATCAAATACATCCAGCACGACCAGTGTAGTCTGAATACCAAAAAATTCGTTGATTGTTCTAATGAATAGTTTAAATCAGTCTGATGAATCCATCAATGCGGTTACTAAATCAACAAGTGGTTCACTTACTGAACTGCAAGTTGTCATTATTTTCAGTGATGTCTGTAGCAAAACCAAGTTCGTGATGTCTGTTGAAAAAACCAAGTTCGTTTCAGTATAATTACTGGCTGATTTTCTATAAGACATTATGACGTTACACAGAGTAAGCCACACAGAGTAAATACATATAAATAAAATTAGTAAAGTGAACAGAATTAACCATAATTATATGATACTGTCATTACACTTTCAGCTCATCAAATGTGTCTGACTGCTTTGAATGTATTCAGCTTTCAAATTATTGACTGTATGAGAATTCATAATTCTATTATTAATATCCTGTATAGTGATAAAAGAAATATTAGCTTATAAGTTCTATTTAAAGACAGTGAGATGACTTCCATCATTTGTCTTATTTAAATATCAAATGATATCATAAAATGATTAATTTTCTAGACTTTTCTAAGTGTTAAATAATCACAGCAATTTTACAAAACCTTAATCAAAACTAGGAAAAAATGTCATCAATCTTCAAAAAAAAAGAAGAGAGTATTATAAAGGTAATTTGACATTTTAATTCATTCCCTTTTAGATTATGACCCATATTTTAGATGGGAATTATTCATCACCGACAAGGATGATCTAATTGCATTGTGCCATATCAAAGTTGAAGAGAGGTTCAGTTAAATGCATGTTTTGTGTCTCCTCCCAGTGTTTAACGGTCACTCATGAAATCTCACTTTTTCTCCCCATTTCTTGTGCAATGCCTTGTAAAAATCCTTCTCATCGGGATATGTCCTGATAAGAGTTACTTTAGCAGAAAAGGACAGCTTGTAAACTGACACTCACATCAAAGCTTTGATCAAGCCAAGGTCTAAATCATCTTCAGACAAGAGCCATCTGACAAGAGGAGGGTGCAAGATAGAGAGTGCTTTCAAAAGTCTTATTATTTGTGTGCAGAGAGAATATTTGCTATATAGCTTGTCACAGATTGAATTTCTTCACGTCTAGTTATAACCTTCATGAAGCGGATCAATTGAAATGCGTCAGCGGTTGCTGGAGCGGTTACAGGATCCCTGTGTAGTAAGTAGACTGAGAATGTGATGTGGCTAATGTTTGTGTTTAGAAGGTGAAATGGACAGAGTAGCTCATTATTGGGGACTTGAGCCCTCTGCCACTTGTTGATAGGCAGGGCGAAGATGAATCACTAGATTATCTCATGGCCACGCTCTCAGAAGATGAGAAAAAGGGCATTTGCCTGCCCATGTGGCTGCATTCTCATCATCCTTTTAATAACCTGTAATATTGTAGCGGGAGATTTTTCTCACCATGAATGTGATTGATGGCCTTTAACCGTGAAACTTCACAGCAGCAAAGTAAATTGACCACACAGCTAAACATACAAATGATTAAAAAAGGCGGGGGTTCGCTTCAGACCTTTGAGCAAATAACCTTTATTTAAGATCACACCATTTCCAAGAGCAATTTATAGTCTATTGACTTGAAAGACAGTTTCTTTTCAGGTGCGGAAATTGTCTTACATTGCAGATGAGATGGTGGAGCTGCAATCGGGGGTCGTTGCAAGAGCAAACATCGTATTAAAAATACAGGAAGGGGAGCGATGATATCTGGCAAATGTGTTGTTGGGGTCGCGCCGCAGACCATTTTAGCCCCACGGCAAACAAAACCGGCACTTGATCACACCAAGTCAAACATTTAAGATGATCAGGAGAGAAAACAGCAGTCGCTGTCAAGCGAGGAAAATTTTCAAGTGCCATTTCTCATTATCTCCCAGTCGCTGACGCCTTGACAGGAGAAGATCCTTCTCTGCCACTCAAGTCTATCAATGTCAGAAGAAGGCTTAGCAAGAGACTCATACATTTGGATTAAACAGTCAAAGTCATTATACAGAATGTAATTGACCTTTTAAGATACAGCCGTAATAGCTTTCCTCTCCTCTCGCCTTGTCAGCCTTAAATGGCAGTTTTCTTATGAAGTCCCTGCGGGATTTTCTCTCGAATTAGAATCAGAAATGCTTTATTTTTCAGCCTTTGAATGTCAGTGCACTGTGAGAAAAACTATGAATCGTACAAACACCGCCAGCAATTAGGATTACAAGAAAGGTCTCTAATTTTACGCTGGCTTGCCACGCAGATCTGGTACGGTAGAGCAGCGTAAGTGACGTGCTCATGTGGAAAATCAAAAAGGAGATGCTACGACAGCGCATTATTTACCTCACGATGATATTTTTGCGGCACATACCGTATCGTGTTTGTTTGTGTATGTGAGTGGATGTTTGTCAACATTTAGTATTTCCAAAGACCTCTCTGCAGCGATATTCAGTATGATGCTTTAAGTTTTGGTACTCGCCGGAGACTCTCTCACCTGTCTGCTATCAAAGCCGAGCCAGTTATTCACCATCTCATCAGCACTCGCCTTTTTTCAATTTCAGGCCCAAGGAAGATACAGCTCTTTGTACAAGCAGCTGGCGTAATTGAATTTGCTGCAGAAATGGCAGGCTCGAAAATTTCATTTTCTGCGCGTATGAGTGTCGGAGGCCCGAGCAGACAGGCGGCCCCTCTCTCTAAACTTATCTCCCCTCTCGCCCATCCTCCCATTATGTTCTGCACTAGACTGAGTTGCACCGCCTGTGTTTTTCTCGTGTTCGCCCTCCCTCAATCCCTCTCTCTGTCTGCAGGGCACGTTACGCCGGCGAGGGACAGACTGGATCCCCCTTCTCTCATCCTTCTCTCTGTCTTTGTCCAAATCCTTGTCCTCCGATAATCTCTGTGAGCAAGGGGGCTTGTCAGTGTGGCAATTCCCCCTAAATGCCTTCCACAAATAATGGTTTTCAGAATGAGCATTAACAGGTTTGATTACATGGAATGGCCCTTTTAATTTACAGCGGGATTCTATTGATCACAGGAGTGCAGATTAAAGCGTTCAATGAAGCCAGTGATGAGGTATTAAGCACCTGAAGCCCCTCAGGGGAGCTGTGAGGAGCAGGAGGCAGGCCGGCGGCCCGGGCTGTGTACAGTTATTCCCCTGTAATGAAGTGCCTCTATGCGGCGGCATGAAGCACGGGCGGGAAAAATAGATTGGAGAAGATGAGCTCTTCAAAGTCATTTCTCGCTCTCTCATTCTGGCGCATGCTCCCATCCTCCTGCGCCACTCCTTCGGCAAAATGCCCCAGATTTACTCAGCTGGGCCAATGCAAGTTTTATGACCTTATTGCTTTTTTACCATGGTAATAGTTTTGAATCAATTTATCAATCTGCAGGAAGCATCAGGCATGTTGACCTCAAAGATCAAGTCCAGGTCATTCCATCAATTCACTGAGCAGGACCAAGATGGAAAGTGAAAAAAGGGGTGGGGAAAAAAATCCCCCCTTCCTCTCCCACAAGTCTGCTATAAAAGACAGTGTTCAGAAAACATGAAGAAAACCTCTAATTGTTGTTTAATTGTCAGGTTTTGTGGAACAACACACCATAAAATGTTGTTGCACGCGAGTTTAGCGAGGGTAGGGCCCTGCGAGTGATAAATGTAATCCTCGCTGCATGCACTTTCATGAACCACTTATTTTTAAAACATTTTCTAGTGTGTTTGGTCATTTTTCGAGGCTGTGTTAGTCCTTGAAGATTTATTCTCTGTGTTTGAAAGTCTTTTAATTTGGTAATATTCCCTTGGTGTCCTTTGTTTGGCTTGAACAAATGCCAATTAATGCTCTATTTCCCCAGTCGAATGGGATCTGAGCTCTCTAATGCAATTCAATTGAATTATCTGAACTGGCTACTGTACACCGAGTAATGGTAATGCAATAATGTGATAATGACAAAATAGCTTTTAAGACCTGCCTTTCAAAACGAGCTGCATTTATCAGTAATTACAAAAGCATGCATTGCTAAAGTCCTGTTTTTTTTCAATCACATCTCATAAATATAATGTGTTCTCTCTGATCATTTAATACACAGATAACTGGTTGCATTAATATGGTTCTCGCATATGCATTCTTTTGCAAATGTGGACGGAATACGTACATACAGTTACTTTTTAATGAATCAAACGCATACATACAGCACAATCATGTTGGTCTGATTCCCAAACAAATGATTCTAATGATTCTAATTTGTCTTTTTAGCGTATCAACAACATACAGCATACATACATTTGAATTGATGTCATACTTTGGCAGTAAAATTGCGGTTATTCCTTAAAAGTACTAAAAGAATCCTTCATGGATCCATTAGGGAACTGGAATTCATTAGGAATTCTTTACAATTTCCACCCCTAGAAAATGTATAAATAATAAAACACAGGAGGATTACGTCACAGAAAACGGCATACCATATATATTTGTTTGCGCACACACAGACACCAGCTTAAGTTTCATTCCTCCTATTTTTATAGCTGAGCCATGTGAACAAATTGTCCATTGTGAGGATCTACCCCTCGCTGTCTCCGGTGGCCTTTTCTCTTTCTCCACAATGGGGCAATAAGTCTCTGTGAGCCCCAGCAAATCAGATCCCAATGAGCCTCTTTAAGGCTGTTTGAATTTCTAATGAATAACTCAGTGCACAAAAATAAACATGTTGCTATTGATCATGCCATGAAGATTTACACTAATCTAATAACTGTGGTTAGCGTTTGGCTAAAGTCTACGAGCTCTGTGTTTTATCCATGGGGAGCTGTTGTCTCTGCCCTGTTATTACTGTACGGATCATCTGACTAGATCAAAACCCAGATTTGATATTCAAAACCCCTCTCTACATGAAACGGCCTCAGTGGAATATTTATTTGCCGTCAGTATGTTCCATTAGGCAGTGCTGGGAAAAGCAGGATCCACCAAATGCGGCTGGAAGAGTGTGTGTGTGTCATATATACATATTTTTGTAGTTTACCTCGCTTGAGTATATCCGTGTTTCTTTAGTGAGAGAAAATAAATGATAAGTCTTAGAAATTAAACAAATACCTTGTTTGGGGGCAGTACTAGATGGAAAGCAAAAGAAGGCTTGGTGAGATTCTGACAGTGCTTTCCCTATAGAAATATACATTATAGTATTTCTCTTGGCGGAGATTCAAGACAAGATGTGAACAAAAATAAAGGAAATTGTTATTCAGTAGGTGTCCAACAGAAAAAGAATCTTTTGGTGCCAGGTCTTTCCCTTTATATATATTCACATAAAATGTTAGATAATTAGAATGGCTATAATTTATGCATGGTCATTCACAAATAATACCCACATATATCAATAAATATATAGTAGAGTTGACTTGCACAATATTCACTGACCATTAAGAATCCAACTAATGAAAGCTTCATTTCATGGGTAAAAAATAAGGAAGCATGTTTCCGCCATGGAATAAAAATGAAATAAAAAAGATAATTGCAATGCTTCAGAATTTTTTTTCTTACAAGTATGACAATAATCCAGATTCGTGATACATACACTTAAAAATCAGACTTTTTTCCTCACAATTCCAAGTTTACATTGACAATATAATATTTCTTTCTGCCAGAGAATAAAAAATAAAAAAGGCAATTGCAACTTCTCATTTCACAATTCTGACATTTCTTGCAATTGCAAGTTTATATTTCACAGTTATTACTTTTCTACTCAGAATCGCAGGTTAAAAACTCACAATTGTGAGTTAACATCTGAATTCTGAGTTTATATCTCACACGTGCAAGAAAAAAAGTCATAATTGTGAGTTAAATGTTGCAGTTACCCTTTTCTTTAACCATATATGTGGCGGAAACAGAGTTCCATAAAAAATGGCATATTCAGACGTGACAAAATATTTTCTAACTAAATGTATGTGCAATTAAAAGCTTTTAAGAAGTCAACAAACTGAAAATATAAATTTTTTTAATCCAAATTTTTTATTCAAATTTACCTTAAACTATGAATGAATGATGTTTTCACTTCAGATGTGTGGAGAAAACCTTTATGAAGCAACATGTTTTGATGCCTTATCCTCTTAATTCTGACTTAATGTTTTGAAACGTTATGCAACATGTTAAAGTAATAAATGATTGCAATCATGGGCAAGTTCCGTGATTGATTATTGGATGAGGCTATCCGGTAGTTTTTAACTTCTCCCTGTGCAGCAGTGTTGCCTCGTCCCTGGGGTTCGGGATGACGATGGGTCTTTAGAGCCTGCTGTAATGAATATTTAAAATCTATCTTACATGCAACTGTGTCAAGGACACTCAGTGGAATACAGTTTTAGAGCCACTCCACAACCATTAGAGGTGAATACTGCATAAACGCTCTCTGTTCGAGCTGCTCTGTGAGAATGGGTTTGTTTGCATGCTAAATAACAAGCAAATCGAATCCAAAATCATAAGATTAGATACAGTGTGTTGTATTTAGATCTACAGCGCTATGGAAATTCACATGCATCTTCACAAAAACCGTCAATGAAATAAATACATTAAATTGGGAATAAATTCTCAACCAGGGATCTCCGGAACATCACATCATGTTTGCTGTGCCGCATTCCGAATTCCATAAGGTGGGAAATCAATCTCTCGGTGTGATGGCCGTGCACTGATGCTCTTTTAAAGCACAGGGAGTTTGTGTACTCTGATAGAGAGGTCACTGCGATGGGCGCTTTATTCAGCGTATCCACAGACCTCTCACTGCCCTGACCTACAGCATTCCCAGAAAGAGGTTCAGTGTACAATGACTATTATTAGATTAATACTGCTATCTCTCTCCCCTTAGAGGTCAGCCTTAAATTGAGCATTAAGCAAATAGCTAATGGAATTTAGAGGTATAATAATACAGGGATATGGTGAGACAATTCTATTAACAAGATATAAATCATGTTGAGTGTGAGGTAAGTGTTTTTTAATTGATTGATGGAAAAGACGATCCATTGGTTTTCTGAAGACTAACAGCCATTTACCGTTTCCTCTGCAGTAAAAGAGGCAAAAAAAAGGAAAGATAAGGAAATTACTCTGTGCAAGGGGATAAATTATTCAGAGAAGATAATCATTTTGTGCTGACATTCCTAATGTGAAGAAGCATTTAATCTCCACTCCACTGGGACAGAGGACTTTGGGTGAAGGTTTTTATAAAGATTAAAGCGGTTTCTCCTAGATAGTCTATGGTTACTTTAGTTTACCTGTGTTCAAATCAAAACACCACACTGGATGTGGTGGGAACATGACAAAAGTGTGTAAATATGTTAAGACCAACTATGACTAAATATAAAAAAGGGACCAGGACGCTTTTGAGATAGATCATATGTTATATACCTTTATATTATGTAATATATAAATATATTATATTATATTATATAAAACAATAATGTTAAATGTTAAAATAAATAATTTTATAGTTATTACTAAATTTGTATTATTATTAACTCATATATTTGCATTATTATGTTATAAAAAGTTTATAGAGAAATAACAAAATATTGTTTAAATCATATTAATATTTTAATATTATTTATAATATGTTACCCTGGACCACAAAACCAGTCATAAGGGTAAATTTCTTTTTAAATCGAGCCGAATAAATAAGCTTTCCATAGATGTATGATTTGTTATGATAGGACAATATTTGGCCGAAATACAGCTTTGAAAATCTGGAATTTGAGGGAGCAAAAAAAAAATCAAAATATTGAGAAAATCGCCTTTAAAGCTGTCCAAATGTAATTCTTAGCAATGCATATTACTAATAAAAAATTACGTTTTGAGATATTTACGGTAGGAAATTTACAAAATATCTTCATGGAACATGATCTTTACTTAATATCCTAATGATTTTTGGCATAAAAGAAAAATCTAAAATTGACCCATACAAAGTATTTTTGGCTATTGCTACAAATATACATATGCTACATATGACTGGTTTTGTGGTCAAGGGTCACATATTATATTTTATTTAAATAATAAATAATATCAGAACAATTCATAAATACAATATAATTAGAAAGTGTGTCAAAATGTCAAGAGCTCCTGACATCTAAATCTAAAAAAGAAAAATCTACTAACCATCTTTCCATCTTTCATGGTAACCATAATATGTTGTTTACATTGTAATAAATATTTAACAAATAACACTTTTATAAAATTGTATATAAAAAATGCAATAATATTTATTACAGTAAGTAAAAAACACAAAATTTGAAATAATTTAAAAATGAAAACAAAAAAGTTTAAATATTGTAAAAGATAGGTTTACATATTTAAAAAAACAAGTTTATTAAATGTTATGAAAAACAATCATTTAAAACAACAAAAGTAAATTTCTTTAAAAATAAAGTAATCATTTTATATAAAAAATAAGAATATTTAAAAGTGCTCCATATTTAAGACGTTAATTAAGACCGATATTCATTATTATTAAAAAGGTCCATATTGAAGTTGGCCATACCTCTAACCTATCAATTTTTTTCTGTAACCAAAGAAAGAAAACCAATCCAAACACGCAGACACAAAGTAAAGTTTGTAGACCAAAGTGACCCCATGTCAGGACAAACACTCACTTATCTGTTTTGAGCAATGGCCAATATGTTCTTCCCAATATTAACTGAAGAAACGAGAGATTTCTCTGTCCTAGATGTAAACATCCTGTATCTCCAGAATCAACAGATGTCTGCATCTGCCCCGGGCATCCTCCGATCGCTCATACGCAAATCCCCTCACAGTATACACACATTGATTTGGCCATAGATCCGCGGTGTCAGGATGATGTACATTATTTACAAGTGGCTGTTCTCCTCCTGTGCTATTTTTCACCTCACCTCTCCTCAGGGGGCAAATTAGAAGAAAGCAAAAAAAGCGTGAGCTCCCCGATAGCCATCTAGCATGACGAATTATGAGTGTTACAAAATAAAATGACAAACAGGGCCTGCTAGACCGGACGTTAACAAGGCACCGATCAGCTAGGCCCAACGTTATCTTCTCTTCATGTTTATTGCAGTGAGGGGCTCTTATTGCCCCGGCCCTGACATTGATCGACAGCTTCTATTAAGCGTCCTTCCCCGAGCAGCTGCCAGGAGCAGATACATTAAATAAAACAGTTATTGCTTTTCATTGGCTGCCCCGTAAAATATTGCCGCTAAATAGCTCCTGCCATCAGATGCGCTTCGCTACAAGGTTTTAATTTGAGAGACTGTGCATAACGCCGCGCAATTGACACCAGCCTTTGTTTCCTCGCTGTAATGATTGTGTACATATCGTTGAATTGATGGTCTGTCGCCTTTGTTCGGCTTTAATGTGTGGCCTGTTTGTCAGGCAGAGACCGATGCCTGAACATGGATTTTTATCTCTTCTCCCTCCTCCCTCTGCGTCTTATGTTTCCTCCCTTCCTCTTATCAGAAGGCCGGTGCGCTGTGGCGGCCTTAAGCTCTTGTCTAGCAACAAGATAAGGTGGTTTTTGCTGGCAGGAGACAACAAAAGCACGGGCCGTTACAACTCTTTCTGTGCACGGACAATATATATACATGGCCAAGATAAATTATGGACGTGAAATGGCCTCTGGTGTTTGTGTAACACAGATATATTTGAATCCGGACCCCTCCTCCTGCAATCTATCCAGTGTTATCGTAACGACGGCAGGGCAGCTGCGCTCTGCAGCACGGATGTCATGCCTCTGTTTTGTGCGCTGCATATTAAAAGCTTTATGGAAGCAATTAAATGCACGCTTAATGGCGAGGAGTTGGCAGAATGAATGTACAATTGAATTAGCAGTTATGATGGGGCACAGTCCAAGACGAAGTAAATGGAATTACCTCACACATTTCTCTCGTCCCCATCAGGTTTGGCAGCATGACACCACATAATTACCCCTTTGTCACATATATTCTCTCATTGATCTAATTTTCACACAGCCTGCGCTCTGGATATCCACTGATATTCTCCATGGATTTTTTGGAGATGCGATATATTGGAGCTGACTCATCCCAATAATAATTAGCCCGCTAAGTGGCTTCAGCAGTGAGAGAGGGAGAGCAAAACAGGTTGACCAAATTCAATTATGTGGATACTCTCACACAGGCCGGGCTGATCAGACGTACAGCAGCTGTTCTGTGTTCGCTCTGTGTTACAGATGCACCATCACAACACTTCTAAAGTAACGGATAGAGGAACGGATAGCTAAAAGAGATAAAGTGAGTTAGTTATTCACATAATCTACTATGTGATTAAAAAAAAAAACACTAAAAATTCTAAAGCATGGACCTCACTGATCTTGCCTTAAAATATTTTTTCACCTATACTCACAACTATGGGAAATGTACATTTTTTGTTGAGCGATCAGCAAACATTTCACAAAATTATACTACTATAAAAGTTAAAGAGTAATAATAATAATAATAATAATTTATTTACACTATATAGCGCCTTTCAAGAACCCAAAAATGCTTTGCATAAAGTTGATGAATAGCATGAACAACAAATACATACAAATATACAGTCACATGATCAAGCAAATAGAGCAGAGATAACCCATGGAGCTTTGTTAATATATTATTTTCCAACACAACAAATATATATATATTTATACAGTGCCTTGCGAATGTATTCATACCCCTTCATTTTTTTCACATTTTGTTATGTTGCTGCATTATTTTAAACTGCTTTAAATTACTTTTTTCCCCCACATCAATCTACACTCCATACACCACATTGACAAAGCAAAAACAGAATTGTCACAACTTTGTAAATTTATTAAAAATAAAAAACTCAAATAAGTACATTGCATAAGTATTCATACTCTTCACTAAATATTTAGCTGAAGTACCTTTACAGCCTCAAGTCTTTTTTGTTTGATGCGACAAGCTTTGCTCATCAACATTTGGCAATTATCTGCCATTCTTCTCCTCACCTCTTCACCTCTCAAGCTCTGTCAGGTTGGATGGTGTCAGATGCACATTTTCAGATTTCTCCAGAAATATTTGATTGGGTTCAAGTCCAGGCTGTGGCTGGGCCACTCAAGGACATTCAAAGCGTTGTGTATAAGCCACTCTTGCTGTGTGCTTAAGGTCACTGTCCTGTTGGGAGGTAAACCTTCTACCCAGTCTGAGGTTCTGAATGCTCTGGACTGGGTTTTCATTAAGGCTATCTCAATATTTTGGTGCATTGCGCTTTTCTTCTACTCTGATGAGTCCCTCAGTCTCTGCTGCTGAAAAACAGCCCCATAGCATGAGGCTACTACCAGCACACTTTACTTTTGGGATGGTACTCTGCAGGTGATGATCAGAGGTGCTTTTTTTGTAAATTCCAAGTGTGTTTTCTTTTGTCTTCACTGAGGAGAGGACTGAGTTTGGCCACACCGCCATAAAGCCCAGATCGATGGAGTGTTGCAGTGATGTTTGTCCTTCTGTAGATTTCTCCTATCTCCACATATGATCATGGAGCTCAACTAGAGTGACCATCAGGTTCTTTGTGACCACTCTAACCAAAGCGCTTCTCCATCAATTGCTTAGTTTGGCCAGAAGGCCAGCTCTAAGAAGAATCCTGGTTGTTTCAAACTTGGTGGGGATCCATCAGTCTGGAAAAGGTTATAAAGCCATTTCTAAAGCTTTGGGACTCAAGTGAACCACAGTGAGAGCCATTATCCACAAATGGCGAAAACATGGAACAGTGGTGAACCTTCCCAGGAGTGGCCGGCCGACCAAAATTACCCCAAGAGCGCAGCGACGACTCATCCAAGAGTTCACAAAAGACCCCACAACAACATCTAAAGAACTGCAGGCCTCACTTGCCTCAGTTAAGGTCAGTGTTCATGACCCCACCATATGAAAGAGACTGGGCAAAAATGGCCTGCATGGCAGAGTTCCAAGACGAAAACCGCTGCTGAGCAAAATGAACATAAAGGCTCGTCTCAGTTTTGCCAGAAAACATCTTGATGATCCCCAAGACTTTTGGGAAAATACTCTGTGGACTGACGAGACAAAAGTTGAACTTTTTGGAAGGTGTGTGTCCCATTACATCTGGCATAAAAGTAACACAGCATTTCAGAAAAAGAACATCATACCAACAGTGAAATATGGTGGTGGTAGTGTGATGGTCTGGGGCTGTTTTGCTGCTTCAGGACCTGGAAGACTTTCTGTGATAAATGGAACCATGAATTCAGCTGTCTACCAAAAAATCCTGAAGGACAATGTCCGGCCATCTGTTCGTGACCTCAAGCTGAAGCTAACTTGGGTTCTGCAGCAGGAAAGTGATCCAAAACACACCAGCAAATCCACCTCTGAATGGTATATATATATATAGTATAATATGGTATAATATATACACACACATACATACAGTCATGGCAAAAAATATCGGCACCCTTTGTAAATATGCTCAAAGGCGGCTGTGAAAATTAATCTGCATTGTTAATCCTTTTGATCTTTTATTAAAACAATTAACAAAAATCTAACCTTTCATTGGATAATAAGAATTTAAAATGGAGAAAAATATCATTATGAAATCAATGTTTTTCTCAAATACACATTGGCCACAATTAATGGCACCCTTTTATTCAATACTTTTTGAAACCTCCATTTGCCAGTTTAACAGCTCTAAATTTTCTCCTATAATGCCTGATGAGGTTAGAGAACACCTGACAAGAGATCAGAGAGCATTCCTTCCTCCAGAATCACTCCAGATCCTTCAGATTCCCAGCTCAGATGTAGGTGCTTCTTCTCTTCAGTTCACCTCACTCATTTTCTACAGGGTTCAGGTCAGAGGACTGGAAAGGCCATAGCAGAAGCTTGGTTTTGTGCCCAGTGACCCATTTTTTTGTTGTTTTTGAGGTTTGTGTTTGGATTATTGTCTGGTTGGAAGATCTAAACATGGCAGTCACTTGTTGATTTTTTTATCTGTTGGTATTTGATAGAATCCATGATGCCATGTGTCTAAACAAGGACCTCCAGCAGAAATATAGGCCCACAACATCAAAAATACAGCATTATATTTCATTGTACACATGGGGTACTTTTAATCCCTGTGTTCACCAAACCCATCTTGAGTGTTTGCTGCTAAAAAGCAAATTTTTTATTTTCATTTTACCATAGAAGCCAGTCCCATTTGAAGTTCCAATCGTGTCTGATAACTGAATATGCTGGAGTTTGTTTATGGATGAGCTAGGAGAATTTTTCTTGAAACCCTCCCAAACAACACGTGGTGATGTAGGTGCTGTTTGACAATTTTTTATTAATGTTTTCTGACCCCGAGACTCAAATATTTTCTGCAATTCTTCAGCTGTGGTCCTTGGAGAGCCTTTAGCCACTCAAACTCTCCTTCTCATTGTGCATTAGGACAATATAGACACACGTCCTCTTCCAGGCAGTTTCGTAACATTCATAACTGTTGATTGGAAATTCTTAATTATTGCCCTGATATTGGAAATGGGAATTTTCCCTGCTCTATCTCTTTTCTTAAAGCCACACAATTTGTGAAGCTCAATTATCTTTTGCTGCACATCAGAAATATATTCTTTGGTTTTTCTCATTGTGATGGATGATTAAGGGAATTTGGGCTTTGTTTTCCCTCCTATTTATATTTCTGTGAAACAGGAAGCCATGGCTGGATAATTTCATGTTCATAATCACCCTGGAGTGCTCAAAATTGTGAATATGAATGGGAATATACTTCAGAGATATTTTACTCATAAGAATTTCTAGGGGTGCCAATAATTGTGTACAGCGTGTATTTGAGAAAAAACATTTCATAGTGATATTTCCCCCCATTTTAAATTCTTATTATGCAATGAAAGGTTAGATTTTTGTGATTTTTAAAAAATAAAAGATCAAAAGGATTAACAATGCAGATTGATCAATTTAATGCATTCTTGCTGATTAAATGTACTAATTTTTACTATTATTTATTTGTTTAATTTCAATGGTGGTGTATATAATATATATATATTTAATTTTTGTAATTTTTAACAGTAAAAAGATAAACATTTTAAATATTTCAGAGACAAAGACTGCATAAATAAAATATCTGTGAGAACAAACTCAAAGTTTTATAAATGGGAGAGAGATGTTGTCACAAATAGGTGTCATTTGTCCTCCAGTGGTCACCCTCAGATGAGGAAGAGACGAGTACTGAAATCATGCATCATAGCAGCTCACCTCTGTCAAGCCACGGACAGTGAAAAGTGCAGTGTACAGTCATACTCTCCCTTAAATGTTAAGACTGTATGAAAACATTTCAGCAATATAAAACCGTTACTTAAAGTCTGATAACTAAATTACATAAAGAGAGGCGTGTGGCAGATTTTAGGTCAGTTGGTTTTTTTCTGCATCTGGAGAAAATAAAAAAAAAATGTATAAAACATAACAGATCATACAATTATGATATTCTGAATTTGATGTGAAGGGGCTCTAGAAAATATACATGTATTTTGTTTCATTCATTATTTCATTCACATATGTGCAGACTATTTGGACTTGGTGCGCACAGGCCACGCATCAATATATTTATTAAGATAATTTACATTTTCTTGAAAATAAGTTGATGCTTATTTTAGACCCTGATGAGACCCGGAAGTGGAAGTATGACAGTATCAGCTTCCTCTCTTGACGATTCTTAATCCTGGACATGCCGCAGAGAGCAGACTGCTGCTGAATATGACGTCCTTGCAGATTAAGTGGTCACTTGTTCAACTTTCGCCATTAACCTGAGTGCACCAGGCAGTTTGCACTCTCCGCTGGGCTACATTGGCACATTTATTGTCTGGGGACAGACTAATGGATCCCAGTTAAGGTGTGTTAACAATTTTTCTATCGATTAATGAAGGGAAATCATAGCCAGACGAACTTAGCCCACAAGATTTAGTGGCTTTTAAGGTAGTAGGGACGAATATAATGCTTTAGAAAGAGCTACTGTACATTATATATAAGACACCTGCTACATTAAGTTACATTAAGGTTTAATACGTCTTCATTACTGGCAGGGCGCCCAACCCCTTCAAGGTTGAAATAGAGATCCACCTTTCATTATGCCACTTCTCATTGCTCTGTGGAGAGATATCAAATAATAATGGAACTATTGAGACAGTTCTGCTCGAGCTGTTAATGCTAATCGATGTATTAAATATTGAGCATTTCCATAGCAGAACTTTGAACAGCTGCCACGGCGGTCGCCCAAGATGATTCAGGATGCTGCCACGGGCCTTACTTTTCATTTTTGTTTAATTAAACAAAGTAGACCATGATAACGGCCCTATGACCTCTGAACTCCGACCTCTGGGAAAGTAGCTACGTACTCGGATGTGATTTATGGTACTTCTAGATAACATAAAACTCAAACGCTTTGGTTTTTACAGTGTACGGCTGCTTTACTTTGCAGCAGAAATTTTCCATTGTACATCCTGGATAGACAAACAACGATTGCCCCCAAAGCCTTTTATGATAAATATTACTGTTGTTTTTGCAGACAGAAATTATGCTTTAGATTCAAAAGTTTGGCGTCAGTAAGATTCGTGAATGTTTTTGAAATAAGTCCCTTATGCTCACCAACGCTGCGTTTATATGTTAAAAATGCAGTAAAAACAGTTAAATATTTTTACGAATTTACATAACTGATTTCAAATTTAAAATATTTTAAAATGTAATTTATTCCTGTGATGGCTAAGCTGATTTGTTAGCAGCCATTACTTCAGAGTCACATGATCCTTCAGAAATCATTCTAATATGCTCACTTGGTGCTCAAGACTCATTTTGTGAAAACCGTGATACATTTTTTTTCAAGATTCTCATAAAGTTCAAAACAATAGCATGAAACAGCATGATTTTTGTTGCAATGTAAATGCCTTTACTGTTACTTTTTACCAATTTAATGTATCCTTGCTGAATAAAAATATAAATTTATTTGAAAAAAAATGTTTACTGACTCATAACTTTCAAATAGTTATTTTACTCATGATGTTCATTTCTGCTGTGATATCCTTAAACTTATCACACAATCTCTTCTCCACGCCTTTTCAGAGCCATCGTAATCACGTCCTCTATGTACATAAATGCACAAACACATGACAAACGTCAAACAAACACTCAGTAGGCACACTCAGAATGCAAAGATCCCACGGCAGAGCTTAAACAGAGCGTCTCGGGGCCGACCCCGAGAGCAGGGGTGGCCATGTTAGATTCCTGTGTGCCGCACACAACGCAGCTCAAATAAACCCAGCACAGTGAGCCGGGGTCAGGCTGCCTCTGCTGAGGGATGCACTGCAGTGCCAGTTGTATAGAAAGAAAACAGGGTACCCAGCAGGACGTCCCGCACAGGGCCCAGCCAGCCAGATATTCAAGCCCGCTCCCTGTTTCTCTTTCCTTCAGAGTGTCCAAAGCGTTAGTCATGTTTGCCTTGCAGCTCTTTGATGAGAGTAAATATAATTTGCTCTCAGACACTTTGATTCTGTCAAAAAGCAGCAAATCAACAATAATTTTCAGTCCTAAAGAATGTAGCACTATAGTCAAATACTGAGATTTCATTTTGCAGTAGTTATGTAGTAGTTATGCAAAATTTGTCTGTAGTATGTCAAATATATGGTACCATATCAGTCATCAGTTTATATTCTATTTATATGTTTGTTTGTTTTTTTTCCCTTTTTATGTTTACTATTGAAATGTTGTTGTTGTATGCATTTGTCAATTTGATTTAATTTCTGTATTTTCTTAAATGGGTGTGTATAGATTATTTACAGAGTGTTAACTTTTAGTTTTAGTTACTTTTTCTTATTTGTAAGTCGCTTTGGATAAAAAATGCTAAATGACTAAAAGTAAAGTAAGTAAAGTATTCAAGTTTTTTTAATGCATCTACTTGTTCCCTTTTATAAAATGTTTGCTATCATCTAAAACTAATGTAAAGTTAATCTGTTAAATTGTAATCTTTAGCAAATGAATATCATATTTTCACATTGTACATTATAATGTTGAAGTGTCTAAATTAATATATTTTTTTTAAGTTTCAGCATTCATATATATATATGTGTGACCCTGGACCACAAAACCAGTCCAAGATATTTTGTAAATTTCTTACCGTAAATATATCAAAACTTCATTTTTGATTAGTGATTTTCTCAACATTTAGATTTTTTTGCACCCTCAGATTCCAGATTTTCAAATAGTTGCATCTCAGCCAAATATTGTCCTATCGGTACATCAATGGAAAGCTTATTTATTCAGCTTTCAGATGATGAATAAATCTCAATTTCGAAAAATTGACACTTAAGACTGGTTTTGTGGTCCAGGGTCATATATATATATAATTGTATGTGTGAGTATGTATGTATGTATGCATGTATTTTTATTTTTTTTACAGAAATGTTAAAGAAACAAATTATGCCCATTTACAATCTTAATTATTTTATCTTGTTCTTTTCAACATAAGTTTTACAGCTTTAGTTAATTTCCTAGTAAGATGTGTGTCAAACACAAATCAAACTTGATTTGATGGAACACCATTTAAAAACATGAGGCTGCTGAAAAAAATAAATAAATGCTGAACACTTATTAAAATTTCTTGTTCTGTGGCACATTTGCAAGCTGTGTCATTGTGGAATTGTTGCCAATAGCTTGTACTGGGCAGATGGGCGAGTCAGAGAGATGAGTCAGATGCATCATAAATTTCTGTTTGCCACCAAAACTGAGGAGAGATACAGCTATCCGTGCTTTATTGCTAGGGCACAGGTTGGCCTGCCAAATGCAACAGTTTAAACCGTCTATCCAAATTATGCCCGATTCAGCACAGTGAGTGTAACTAATTCATATCCTATCTTTTCCATGAGTGCCGTTTTCTATACCTAAAATAAAATTGTTTATGACACTGGATCCTTCAGCATAACAGCTTTTTATATTCACTAAATCTTGTTTTTACTGTATTCTCATATTTCCACTCTATTCTACTGCCACCAAAACCACATTCTTTTCCCTAGCTGCTATAAACAGCAATTGAGTCGTAATGCTTAAAATAGCTGCAGTTCAAGGTGAAATTTGAATGTTTGTATTTCTATGTCATTTATGTACATAAATGGTTGATAGAGTCCTGGATGTTTTATATGGCAAACAGATGTCGGGCCGAGCACAGAGCATTTCGTAGCACCTGCTTGAGTAAACAGAGGCCTGCTGAAGCCTGGAGCTCGTCTGTTTTCTTTCCATAGACACCTCACTGCATCCAAGCAGTGACAGACCGGTCAAAAATTTGGAATAATTATGATTTTTTAATCTTTTTGAAATAAATTGGAATACTTTTATTGAACATAGATGCAATAAAGTGATCAAAAGTGATAGTAAATACATTTATAATGTGAATATAACTGTTTTAAATAAAGGCAGTTCGTTTGAACTTTTAATTCTTAGAAGAACCTTAAAAAAATGTATTGTGGTTTCCACAAAAACTTTAAGCAGCAAAAACAGTTTTTAACATTTATAATAATACAAACCAATTATTAATAATTAAGCACCAATAATAATTAAGAATCAAATCAGCATATTAGAATGATATCTGAACGGTCACGTGAAGACTGAAAAAAACAATGGCTGAGAATTCAGCTTTGCCATCAAAGGAATAAATTAGAGTTTAAAATATATTCAAATAGTGTTTGTTGGTCAGTTGTTTAAAGTATTTTATAAAATTATTATATATATATATATATATTATATATACACTATATTTGTGTGTGTAAAAAATATTTAAATCTTATTGTAGAGTTCATTTAAAAGAAACATGTTTTAAGCAAAATTATGAAAGTTTTGAACACTGTTTTTTGTAATTTTGTTCATTTACTTTTAACTAATTTTACTGTATAAAATGAGTAAAATGTCTGGCACTATTTATTTGCAAATGTCATTTTTAGTATCCAAATACTTTTTGGGGTCACTGTATAACATATAGGTGAGGTAAGCAATACATGACTTTATCTCTCGACATTGTAGTGTTGTTTTTGATGGTACATCTGGCAACAGCACTTAAAGTGTATCTCCTGCATGCAGACATCTGCCAGATCACTGCTTTATTTGGTGTCCTCCTTTACCACAATTGACTTGTCATGTATTTCACAGCTAATTAGGCCTTTACAAATGAGGCCAATACCCACTGATAAGGACGCTGCTAAATTGACCGTAAATGCTACCATTCAATCAGACACGATGACCACCCCTGCAGCAATAATCAGGATTAATTAATGCTGCTGTATTGTGCACAGATGCAGTGGGAAAACATCTACAGCAACAGAAAACGTACTCGGTTACTAACGTAACCTCGGTTCCCTTAGATACGGGAACGAGTACTGCGTCGCTAGACGCTATGGGAAAAACTCCTTTTTCTCCGAGGACTGAAGACTTTTTCAATCACGCAGTGTGACTGCACGGCCATTGGTTCGTGCGGTAATAAAAAATGAACCAATGGCTCGTCAGTGGAACTGCACGAGCCTATGGCGGCAAAGCCCGCCAGAGCCCGCCAGAAGGGGCGGGGTCATCTGGCTATATAAGCGGGCGCTTCGCCATAGGAAAACAGATCAATTCGACTGAAGCGATGACCTGAGTCGTGCAGCTGCATGGCATGTCATAGTACGCAGTACTCGTTCCCGTATCTAAGGGAACCGAGGTTACGTTAGTAACCGAGTACGTTCCCTGTCGATACTACACTCGTACTGCGTCGCTAGACACTATGGGGAACAAATACAATCCCGCCATGCCATGAAGAGAAACGACAACCGTAAAACTGGCCTTGAGCAGTAAGGCTCAGAGGGACCAATTATGAGCAGGAAGCATCCTGCAGGAGGCATGAGGACCGAACTCTACAGAGGTCAGTCCAGCCTAGAAATCGTTTCAACGGTCATAAGTACAGCCTCAGCACCAGGAATGGGGCCAAGAGCGTTCTTGGAGAATCAGGCAATGCCTGAGGGGACCGCTTTAAGACAGGTGTGTGCCATCTAAGCAGAGAGAACCCTAGCCTGTAAGGCCGGGACATCCAAGCTATAGAACCTGGCAAATGTGGACGGCGAGGCCCAGCCGGCCGCCGCACAAATGTCTGCCATAGACACACCACTAGACCACGCCCAAGAAGAGGCCACGCCTCTTGTGGAATGAGCTCTCACTCCAATGGGGCTCTGGAGGCCCAGGGAGGAGTATGCTAGTGCGATAGCATCAACTAACCATCGAGATATTCTGTGCTTTGTGACCGGAGACCCTTTGGTGCGGCCGCCAAAGCAGACAAAGAGTTGTTCCGTCTGCCTAAATGGCGTGGAACGCTCGATGTATATTCTCAATGCCCTGACTGGGCAGAGAAGGTTGAGCTCTTGGTCCTCCTCAGAAGAGGGGAGCGCAGAGAGCGTAATAACCTGGGCTCTAAACGGAGTGTAGAGCACCTTAGGAACATAGCCGTGTTTTGGTTTTAGGACGACCTTAGAGTCGTTAGGCCCAAACTCAAGACAGGCAGGGTTTATAGAGAGAGCCTGCAAGTCACCTACTCGCTTTACCGATGCTAGCGCCAGTAGCAGAGCGGTTTTGAGCGACAGTGTTTTTAAGCTTGCAGATTGTAGTGGCTCAAAAGGAGGGCCCTTAAGGGCTCTCAGGACCGTGGGCAGGTCCCATGCAGGGACTGTGAAGGGTCGGGGCGGATTGAGCCTCCGAGATCCCTTCAGAAAACGGACAACCAGGTTGTTCCGGCCCACCGACTGTCCGGCTATAGGAGCGTGAGGGGCTGCTATAGCTGCCACGTAGACTTTGAGCGTGGAAGGGGCGCGGCCCTTATCCAGCAGCTCCTGTTGATATGACAATATCACTGATATGTCACATGTTGTCGGGTTTTTACCGCGGGCTTGACACCAGGCGGAGAAAACCGACCATTTAGAGGCATATAGGCGTCTCGTGGACGGGGCTCTAGCCTGTTCAATGGTGTTCATGACATTCTCGGGGAGATCTACTGAGTCCCATCGAGTGCCCATAGATGCAGGTCCCACAGCTTGGGCTGGGGGTGCCAGATCGTTCTGTTCGCCTGGGAGAGGAGGTCTCGCCTCAGGGGAATAGGCCACAGAGCCGCTATTAGCAGCTGCGATAACTCCGGGATCCAAAGCTGGTTCTTCCCGAGTGGGGCCACTAGAAGCACTTTGTGCTTGCATTCCCTGATCCGCCTGATTACCTGAGGAATCAGAGCGATCGGGGGAAAAGCGTAAAGAAGGAGGTTGGGCCATTCGTGGGCCAACGCGTCCTTGCTCTTCGAAAAATAAATCTGGCAGTGAGAGTTGTCTTTGGAGGCGAAGAGGTCGACCTCTGCCCTGCCAAAGATTCGCCAGATTTCTTGAACCGTCTGTTGGTGGAGCATCCACTCTTCTGAGGGGACATTGTTCCGAGAGAGCATGTCTGCTCCTTGGTTCAGAATGCCGGGCACATGAGCTGCTTTCAGTGAACGCAGGTTGAGATGTGCCCATAGTAAGAGGCGCTCTGCCATCTCGAAAAGGCGTTTCGAGGTGAGCCTACCCTGGCGATTTATGTACGACACCACCGTCATGCTGTCCGAGCGGACTAGCACGTGGTGACCCTTCAGGACTGGCAGGAAGAACTGAAGAGCTCGACATACTGCTGCCATTTCAAGGCAGTTGATGTGCATTTGTCCTTCTGCGTTCGTCCAGGAGCCGAAGGTCGGTTTGCCGTTGCACAGAGCTCCCCAACTGGTGTTGGAAGCATCTGTTGTAACAACCTTCCTTCTGTAAACCAAACCCATTGTCACGCCTTGTTCGAACCATTGTAGGTTCCTCCAGGGGACCAGGGCTGACACGCAGGCCCGGTTCACCCTGACACGAATGCGTCCATGACGCCACGCATGAGGCCGAATTAGAGGTTTCAGCCAGTACTGAAGGGGTCTCATCTTGAGAAGGCCCAACCGAAGAACTGGCGATGCGGAGGCCATGAGGCCCAGCATTGTTTGAAACGATTTGAGTGGGTAGGAGGCTCCAATCTTGAAGGAAGCCGCGAGCTGCCGTATGGCCAGAACGCGATCTGGCGCGACTTTCGCCTTCATGCGGGCGGAGTCGAAAACTGTCCCCAGGAACGAAGTTCGTTGGCTGGGGGACAGGGAGCTCTTGGCTAAATTGATCCTGAGTCCCAAGTTCTCCACCTGAGGAGGAGGGACCTGTGTGCTACCAGCTCTGCCTCTGACTGTGCCAGAATGAGCCAGTCGTCGAGGTAATTCAGGACATGGATTCCCATCTGTCTCAGAGGGGAGAGAGCCGTGTCTATGCACTTCGTAAAAGTGCGGGGAGCTAGAGCCAGCCCGAAGGGCAGGACCGTGTATTGATAAGCCACACCCTCGAAGGCGAATTTCAAGAATCGTCTGTGATGGGGGGCTATCTGGATGTGAAAATAAGCGTATTTCAGATCCAGCAAAAAGAACCAGTCCTCTGGGCGAATTAGCGAGAGAATCTGCTTCAATGTAGTCATTCTGAATGGCCGTCTCATGAGGGCGCGGTTCAGACGTCTGAGATCGAGGATGGGCCGGAGGCCGCCATCCTTTTTGGGGACGAGGAAATAACAGCTGTAGAAGCCCGATTCACTCTGAGCTGGGGAAACTATTTCTATAGCTCCTTTCACCAGCAATTTCTCCACCTCGGCTCGCAGAACGTGAGCGTTGCTGCTTCGCACTAAGGTGGGGACCCTGTCGCTGTACCGTGGGGGGTCCTCGAGCGAATTGAAGTGCATAACCTCTTTCTATAATCCCCAGAACCCACTGTGACACTCCGGGGATGGCCTGCCAGGCCTCGGCCCGTGTGGCAAGGGTGTTGGAATTAATTTGGGTGGCGAGTCGCCGTGTGGGGACTCGACACACCTGTTAAGAGAAAATTATTCCTTTGAGAATGTTTGCGTTTTATTTTTCCTCACTATAGTAGTGATCGGCTGTGTGGGCGCTATATAAATGGGCCCAGTTCACAACAGTATGTACACAAACACATTGCTGTCGACACACCGAGCTAAACGGGGTGTTCAGAGGCGTGACAGAGGCCGTTTCGCGGCGCTAGACTCAATGCTTCCATCAAGAGAGCAGTTAACTCCCCCGTGGGCGGGGTCTAGAGTCTGAACCTGACAGAGATAATCATAATGACAGCCCTTTCTATCAATCTGCCTAAAAAGATCAAACCACTCATTAGAAGAGGGGTGCTGATGATCCTTGTGTGTTAACACCCTGGCAGATCAAAAACTGATGCACGCATCCCATCAGATCCGTTCGTAGCGGACAAGGGGAGGCAGGGCAAGACACATACTGTCAACTGTCAGATCAAAGCTGTATGGAGAGTGAAACACGGGGCTTTGGCCAGCGTAAATTCACTCAAGCTTGAACGCTCAAACCCGCGATTTGATATTTCTTCTCCGAGGTAACTGGGAGGGGAGAAATACGAGAGCAGGGGAGGCGGGGCCAACTTCGTTGAAGTAGTACAACCGCGAGCGCAGCAAGGACAGCTTAATAGTGAAAATAGCGCGAGCAGATCAAAGAGCTGCGAGAGGCGCTAATCCTTAGTGCAAACACACCGGCAGATCAAAGCGCTGTGTGCAGAGTGAAACAGGCGGGGCTATGCCAGCGCGCAAAAATCACTCGAGCCTGCCCGCTCAGCCCCGCGATCTCTCAGTTTACAGAGAGTGAGAGCGGGGAAGGCGGGGCCAACCAGCGTAGTATTGTAAGATCTGTATAAATGGATTGTGCCACTCAGTGCGATGAGGAGCGCTGATCCTAGCGTGTTTAACACACTCCGGCAGATTAAAGTGAGCACACGAGATAAACTGACGTGCAATCACTCAAGCCTGATCGCTCCGCTCCGCGAGTTAAGTGTTCCTTCCTCCGAGGTGTCTGGGAGAAGAGGAACATGAAAGCGGGGAAGGCAGTGGCGCCTTATAGTGAGCGAATCAGGGGCGGCTTTCGACGAAAGCAGTCTGTTTGTGAGGGAGCAGCTTTAGCGACTCACACGCACACACACAAAGCTGTCAAAGATAGCTTTCTACTCCGGTCCGCCCAAGAGGATATAGCTGCTCATGTAACGAGGGGCGGTGATTCTCACGTGTAATAACACTGGCGGAACAGAGCGCTGAGGTAAGAGTGAGCACGCGGGCTCTTGAGCCGGCGTGGGATCACTCAAAACCGGTTATTTAGCCCCGTGGCCCTATCGTTTCATTGTCCGAGCTTGCTGAGAGAGAGGAAACGGAAGAGCGGAGCTGCCTTGCTAGAAGGCCAGCGAGTGGAGAAGAGCGAGACTCATACTCGACTGAGCATTCCGTCTCAATGAACGCGCAGTCTGTGTGGGCGTTGCCCACAGAGGCGAAGCGCTCACTGCCCTTCTGCATCGTGCAGAATCCCCTGCACGAGCCACACTCGCAGTGCGACATTTGCAACAACGTCGCTTGAAATTTGCTCTTTCAGAGAAATTTGATTTTAGACTCACCGGATGGCCGCAGGGGACGAGGCTGGCATCTGCACAGGTCGCTGGAGCGGCTCGAAGAGCAGGCAGAGCAGCGAGAGGGTGCAGAGTAAAAGGCAGCTTCTATCCGCAGCGAGGCGTTTCTACGGCGAGCGTCTTCCAGTCTCGAGTGTCAGCGAAGGGATGATCGTCGTCGCTGAAGGAGAATTGATCTGTTTTCCTATGGCGAAGCGCCCGCTTATATAGCCAGATGACCCCGCCCCTTCTGGCGGGCTCTGGCGGGCTTTGCCGCCATAGGCTCGTGCAGTTCCACTGACGAGCCATTGGTTCATTTTTTATTACCGCACGAACCAATGGCCGTGCAGTCACACTGCGTGATTGAAAAAGTCTTCAGTCCTCGGAGAAAAAGGAGTTTTTCCCATAGCGTCTAGCGACGCAGTACGAGTGTAGTATCGACAGGGAACTGAAGTATTCATTACAAAGTCTTTTCTGGATTTCCACTCACACATCTAATGAATTTACTGTAGTTGTCTGAACATATAATCAAGATGTTTTCCTCAGCTCTTTTTGTTTGGATTCAGCTCGTTGCTCAAAGCATGCTAGTAGAGTATTGGGGTCCGTCTGAATGCCCCTAACTGTCTCTTCCCTTTAGTACTCCCCTCACAATCTGCTTTGAGTACATAAGCACCAAGATTACTTGTGGCTCCACTATTTTTTTGGGATTAAGATCCCTTGTTCTAAATCAAGTTGAGCTCTCGCGCGTGGACAGCCAGGTGAGATGGTGTGGAATCTCTCTTGAGGGAACAGGCCGAGCCTCTGTTTCAGAGCTATCATGGTCAGAGCTATCATATGTCTCTGTGAATTGTTAGGACACTGCACTGATGCCTACCTGGCAGCGCTGCCTGACTGATACGGCCATCTTAGCCCTAAAATCAACAATTCAGCCTGGCGGCTTTAATTCAGCACTGATCTGGATGGTTGTTTGTTATTATTCTTCCTCTTAAACAGCTGACACTGGATATTTCAGGTTTACTGGATAACAGCAAACAAGTGCTGATATGTTAGTTGAATTCCTCGGTAAAAGGATATAGTCACAGATCTGGAAGTAGCAATGTAAAGTCAGCTGCTGTCAAGTAAAGTCTGTCATATCTTTTTTTTTTTTTTGTTTGGAGATTACAGTCCATTATTTTCCATTGTACGAAAATGGATTGCTCTTTTAAAATTGCTGCACAGAAAATGGGGGGTCAAACTCATGAAAACAATGTTAGTAAGTTTTCTGCCATTAAATAAATCATCTAAATGGAGCAAAATATGTTGTTTAGCCATGGTCAGTCAAAACAAAATGGACCGAGAATCGAGAAAAGGCTGAGTCAGCAGTTCACAAAGATATATAGCCATTATCCATGTCCTACTCCTCTGGAACAATGAAATCACTAATAATCATCATCATCACAAAAAATCTTTGTAAAAATGCTTTGAAAAAAACATGTAAGGCATTAAGCATTAAGAATTATATAAATAAATATGTAAAATAATAATAATAATCTTAGATTATAATTATCTTATTACTTTAGAATATAATATCTAAATGTTTATATCCAAATCAATTGGCAACTTAATTTTTTAAATGATTTTTAATTTTAGATGATTTTTGCACACACGTGTGTGTGTGTATGTGTGTATTTTAGTATAATTGAGATACTAGCTTTAGTATGCTGGAGATAATTAGCTTTAGTTTTTATATTTTTTGTTTTCATTTTATATTTTGTAAAAAAAAAAGTCTTTTTTTATTAAAGTCTAAAAAAATGTTTTCTTTTTATTTCAGTTTAATTAGTAATTTTCATATTCATTTATTTCAGATATTTGATTTCAAGTAGCTCTGATATACCCATATATAGCTTATATTACGTACATAAGTTTATAAAATGATTGAAATGTTTGACTTTTCTGTTTGCACTAATGGAATATATACATTATCAAATGCTTTTCATGAATACTGTTCTGAACCAGAAACAAAGTCAGTTCCAACAATTCCAGTCCATTTTAAGATGCCCTAAAAAGCCTTCAAATTGATTTATGAAAACAACACAACATCTTCTCTAACAGTTTCTGTTGATGGTGATAAAAAACCATCACTATAAAAACCGATTGAATCCTAATCCTAATCTCATTCACTGATCATAGAGGTATTAGCTACTGTTTTCGCTCTGTTTTCAAGTGGGAATGACAAATTAAGTGATCCTTTCCCTTTCCCCCCACCATGTTCTTTTTCTGTCAGCGGCTTCGTCCTTCATTCCTCCGGTGACAGGGAGTGCTGAAGGACGCCTCGACTAGCTGACACTGCAGTTCCGTCTGCTTCTGGGCTGCCTGCTGCCAAGAGAGCTCACACTGCCTTGTAGGCACATGATGAAGAAAAGGAATCGATGGAGTGAAGAATGATGAAGAAATGAAAGTGGGAGACAGACAAGCTGCAAAAACAAGTGTGGCACTTTTGCTGTGACAAAACCTACTAATTAGGCAGAAAGGAAGACGATAATAGATTTCAAAATGATCTTTCTATTTAAAGTAGCTATAAAAATATCCAGACGAATATAAGGACATACAAGATAAATTCAACTGTGCAGTGAACTGAAATGATAAATAAAAGTAAAAAAATGCATTTAAGATTTAGAGAACAAATGCAATATTTTTCTTCTAAATGTAAAAAAAAAAATATATATATATATATATATATATATGCAAAGAGACACTCATTTTTTTATATGACCGCTTTGGCACAATCGTTAGAACTCAATGTTGTTTTCTTCATGATAAACGGTCTGATTCTGTCCATTAGGATTATTTTCCTAACTGTATAAGCAAAAGCACAATGGACTTTGTCAAGCATCACAATTCAGGCATTAGTCATTAGATATTGCATTCGCTTAATGGAGGATAATAGGATCATATCCATCTCAACTAGTGCATTAAATATGGCATTTTAATGTTTACTGCACTGTTTGGATTTCTGGATTATTTGAGTGGTGCTACAATTCATATAACATGACCGTTCAAGCTGATGGTCCACGCCGACAATCATAACTGTAATTATCCTGTGATGCAGTTTCAAAATGACTGATGAATGAACAGAAGTTTTGGCTGCTTTTTGGCCGCTCACCATGGCACACGTATTCATCTTCATTTTGCAAGAGTTTTTGTTCATCTTCTGTCCCTGAGAAAACCAGTTCTGCGGTTGAATGCCAGTAACTCTAAGCGAACGCAAATATTAACCATCATCATCTATCTATTTCCCAGACATTCTCGATGTACCGCTGCAAAACTTACTCACTTTAGGCCATTTCAAGAATTTAGTTTAAAAACCCAGGATTGACCTGTGTGATGATTGAACAGACTTGTTTTAAGCCTGGCAATGCTTTTGAGTTAATAACCCTCACTTTTTATTCATATTCCAAGAAATATATTAGTTTTACGACACTCAGGGAGAATTTTACCTGACATGCATATGGTTCAGAAGTGAAAGGGACCTGAACGTAATCTGCACACTCATGTCCCATAAATGTCTTTATGAATATTTTGCACATCGAATATTTAACGCAAGCGGTAAGATGTCATAGCGCACCAATACACATGGTCAAAAGATGGGACAAAATGACCCCGCTACAGGGATTCCTCTATTTCCTGCACAATTGATTTATTTCACATTATTAATGAACTTTGCTGCAGCTCCACTTGTCAGGGCTGCTGTGCAGAGGTCAATAACCAGAGGAAACTTGATGTTAGTAGATCCAGTTTAAGTGATTCTGTCGTGCTAACGATTCAATATATCAGGACAAATGTCAGGTGCTTTTAATATGTTGATTCACCGCCTCTAATCTGCATAAGCGCAGCGCTTCCGGGGATCCAGAGCACTGCCGAGCCAAGAGATTTATATGCTTTGCTGAAATTCCCCTTGCTTTCGGTAAATATTTGAGGTAGAGTTGGCCAAGCAGCAGAAGAATTTAAAACATTTTTTCTCTTGGTCTAGTGGAAGAACGTTGAGGATTAGTGGAGAAATGTGCTTTATTTGTTCATTTTCGTTCATTATGATATCTGGAAAAATCTTTCCAATAGCATTTCCATTCATCTGGCTGAAAACAAATAAATGGTGAACATTTGATTTTTTGTTTTTGTTTTTAATAAATAATTTATACATTGTTTAAATGAATGAATGAATGAATAAATAAATAAATGCACTGAGTGTACCGGTAAAGAAAAAGAAATCAAAAGAGATCAAAAGGATTAACAATACAGATTCATTTTTACAGCCGCCTTTGATCATATTTACCAAGGGTGCCTATATTTTTGGCCGGGTATGTGTGTATATATATTAAAATTTTGTTATATATATATATATATATATAATAAAAATTAATCTGCATTGTTAATCCTTTTGATCTTTTATTTAAAAAATTCACAAAAATCTAACCTTTCATTGGATAATAAGAATTTAAAATGGAGGGGGGGATATCATTATGACATGAATGTTTTTCTCTAACACACATGGCCACAATTAATGGCACCCTTTTATTCAATACTTTTTGAAACCTCCACTTGCCAGTTTAACAGCTCTAAATTTTCTCCTATAATACCTGATTAGGTTAGAGAACACATAACAAGAGATCACAGACCATTCCTTCATCCAGAATCACTCCAGATCCTTCAGATTCCCAGCTCCATGACGCTGCTTCTTCTCTTCAGTTCACCTCACTCATTTTCTACAGGGTTCAGGTCAGAGGACTGGAATGGCCATAGCAGAATCTTGGTTTTGTGCTCAGTGACCCATTTTTGTGTTGTTTTTGAGGTTTGTGTTTGGATTATTTTACGGTTGGAAGATCCAAACATGCCCCATTATAAGATTTCTAACAGAGTCAGTCTCTTATTGATTTTTTATCTGTTGGTATTTGATAGAATCCATGATGCCATGTGTCTAAACAAGATGTCCAGGACCTCCAGCAGAAATATAGGCCCACAACATAAAAAATACAGCAGTATATTTCATTGTACACATGGAGTACTTTTTATCCCTGTGTTCACTAAACCCATCTTGAGTGTTTGCTGCTAAAAAGCCCATTTTTTTAAGGTTTTCTGACCCCGAGACTCAACTATTTTCTGCAATTCTCCAGCTGTGGTCCTTGGAGAGTCTTTAGCCACTCAAACTCTCCTTCTCACCGTGCATTAGGATGATATATAGACACACGTCCTCTTCCAGGCAGTTTCATAACATTTTCTGTTGATTGGAAATTCTTAATTATTGCCCTGATGGTGGAAATGGGAATTTTCACTGCTCTATCTCTTTTCTTAAAGCCACTTCACTAATTTGTGAAGCTCAATTATCTTTTGCTGCACATCAGAAATATATTCTTTGCTTTTTTTTTTGGATGATTATGGGAATTTGGGCTTTGTTTTCCCTCCTATTTCTGTAAAACAGGAAACCATGGCTGGATAATTTCATGTTCATAATCACCCTGGAGTGCTCAAAGTTGTGAATATGAATATACTTCAGAGATATTTTACTCATAAGAATTTCTAGGAGTGCCAATAATTGTGTCCAACGTGTATTTGAGAAAAACATTTATTTCATAATAATATTTCCCCCTATTTTAAATTCTTATTATCCAATGAAAGGTTAGATTTTTGTGAATATTTTTAATAAAAGATCAAAAGGATTAACAATGCAGATAAATTTTCACAGCCTTCTTTGATCATATTTACCAAGGGTGCCGATATTTTTGGCCATGACACTATATATATATATATAGAGAGAGAGAGAGAGAGAGAGTAGGTCATCACATATTACTTCATATAGCACTTATCCCAAAAGAACAAAACATATTTATTTACTTAAAAAAAAAAATTCACATTAGCAGATTTAAGAACGAACAGACAGACAGAGATAGATACAAAATACCAAATGAGGAAGGTCTTGCAAAACCTTGTAAATTTGAATAAAATTGATTAAAAAGTAGAAGTGTGCTGAGATTTTGTAGAAGGGCCTGGCAGGCAGCCACGTTAACACTAAAGGTGACTAAACTGCTGGCTGCAGTTTTCTGGTCGGTTGCAGAAATCAGTGCAATGGATTGGCAGGAAGAGATTTAGTTGCGTGTGGCAGAGGTCAGTGTAATGTGTATTCTGTGCAGTCAATAATAAAGTAAGGACTTATGCCTGCTGAAAGTTAATGAGCAATCACAAGGACCTTGGAAAGTAATTTGCATCCTTACATCGGCTGCACACTTTGGCTCTGAAAGGGCCCAGGGGATCCAGAGTCATCAGAAAGCCACAGAAGGCGAGGTGGAGGAGATAGACCTGCCGCAATGATCCCCAATGCCAAGAGGATTATCCATTTCAAAAAGCGGATGATATTGTTCTTTTGGAAGATTTAATGCTGATCTCTGCAAATCTTTCAAAAGACAATTAAGCTGAATTTCCATGTTCCACAAAATTCCAACAGCCAATTTTAAGGATATTCTAATTGAAAATTAATCTTTAATTCATCCAGAAACACTCTCTTAAAGTAGCCTACAGTGGCCACAAAAGCATACTTCAATTGTTTAAGAACACCATCAGTCATATGTTTGGCCTAAATCTGAATTACTTGGGCTTTCAGGGTGTTTGTTGCCATACAGGGTCATATGGAACAATCGTCAGGGTTAGTGGAGGGTGGGTAGTCAATCGGAATATTCAGCATGCCCTTGAAGTCAACAGCCATCACTGTGCATGCATGAAGGATTCACTTTATCAAAGGGTGGCACCCTACCATACTACACTGGTCAAGTAATCAACCTTGCTGCTTCAACAGCATACAGATGTAATCTAGAGCCATGCAGAACAGCGTTCGGTTCTGTCAATGGTTCTCACATATGCTTTTTTCCACCGATACGGCACAACGCTAATATACTCTGACAGAGTTTTCTGGATTACTATTCAGCAGCGCTGCAACACTGCTAATGAATATAAAGTGCCAAACAGACAGCACGACCCGTGCATTGTGATTCTCGAACCAATGACTCCATTGTAGTCCAATTCCTGAACAAATGACTCTTTTGAGCAGGTTCTTTTTAATAAATCATATACATACAGCACAATACGTGTAATCTGTTTGATGAACAGATGATTTATGAATCTGTTCTTTTTAGCAAATCAGAAGTTTACAGCACAATCAGTGTAGTTCAACTCTTGAATGATTGATTCTTATGAATCTCATTCTAGCTAATCAAAAACATATTAAACTGAAAATTTTGAAAGATAAATAAAAATACAAATTTTAAACAGTTTGTTTTATGAAACAATAAATGAATAAATTATTTTATCATTATTTGATTTACTTGTTTAACATTGTTATTTAATATATGTCTATGGAAAGTTATTGGACTGCATTTATGCTGCTACAAAAAAGACTGAAAATGTCTCAAACAATTATTGCAAAAGTGCATTTACTATTTTTTAAATTACTGACATTATTTTAACATTTGGTAACATTGCATTATTTTGTCTAAACATTTGTCCCTTACAACTCACCATTAACAAACTCTTTTATCAAAAATGATGTTGATGTACTGTTGCAAATGGGTTAAATAAAAATATATACAAATATCATTAAATAAAAGACACTGAGCTACTGAACCTTAATGTCTTGCATTTATTTAATGATATTTTTTTTCAGTGTGCCTTCAGGTCTCTAAAATGCAAAACTATACAAGGAGAGGAAAACAAATCTCATTACTTTGCTTGGTGCTATTTTTCCAAAACAGTAATAGAATATCACGACAAGAAACAGATTGTTTCCCAGCCCACCTCCAACAAGCCTTATTCTAATGTGCCAAGGCCATGCGACTTCTAGCTTTGTTACAGTCAAGTGCGAGGCCTTCCTCCCCTCCTATTTTTAATATATCTGTATAGAGAGAGTAGATCTTACACTGTTCTGACAAGAGACAAATGTTTCATTCAAATGTGGCTTTCACATATTGTGGAAGAAGTAATGAATTCCTGTGCTCCGGCGGGCCCAGTTCACCGTGTCAAGCCTGCGCAAGGTGGAACCCGGCTGCAACAGCAAAATTAAATTTAATGTTCCAGCCGCCACTAGAAAGGTGCATAAATCAAGGCTTTTGATTTGCATGGACTGTTACGAATAACCCTATTCCACACAAAAATAAACCAAGCCTCAAATATGATGTCAGCCGAAGAACAAAGCAATCTTAGGATTCCTAATAAAAGTGAGCAAGAGGCAGAAGCGCTTTAATTTTCACTGGTATTACGTCGCTCTGATGTCAAGAATGTTATTAAAAACACAGCTGCTGTTCTCTTTTCATTTTTAAAAGAAATCTATCACAAAAGTTTTGTGTGTGTGTGTGTTTAAAAAAAAAAGCAAAACAGTTAAGTTTCTTAAAAGAACAGCTCACCCAAAAAGGAAAATTTATTGAAAATGCACTCACCCTCAGGCTATCCAAGATGTAAATGAGTTTTCTTCATTGGAACAGATTTGGCAAATTTAGCAATAAATAACCAATCGACCCTCTGAAGTGAATGGGTGCCGTCAGAACAAGAGTCTAAACAGCTGATGAAAACATCACAATAATCCACAGGTAATTGAAAGCTCTTAAAGAAGCTTTTTTTATAATAAATTCATAATTAACAAATGTTTTATTGTTGCTTTCAGCTAAAATACAAGTCCTCTATCCATAATATTGCTTTCTCCAGTAAAAATGTCATTTCATCTGAATCAGGAGAGAAATATGCACAGATCACAGATCAGGAAAATCAGTCCAAAACAGTTCTAATCAAATAAGTTTGTTGATTTTGACATGAGAGGACAACAAGGAATGGACTTTTTTTTTTACTGGAGGTAGTGTTACTATGGATTATGGACTCATATTTTGTCCAGAAGTGACAGTTTAAAGTTAAAATGCATTAATGATGGATTTGTTACTTATATAAACCTGCAGATTTTTACGTTACAAGATGTTAATTGATTGCCCAGAGTCATGTGTTTTACTTGTGGATTATTGTGATGTTTTTATCAGCTGTTTGGACTCACATTCTGACAACACCCTGCAGAGGATCCATTGGTGAGCAAGTGATATGATGCTAAATTTCTCCAAATCTGCTCACCAACTCATCTACATCTTGGATGGCCTGAGGGAGAGTGAATTTTCAGCAAATTTTAATTTCTAATTGAACTATTAAAGGGGGCATCAGATGCAAAACTTACTTTACAAGTTATTTGAACATAAATGTGTGTTGGAAGTGTGTCCGCCACCGTGTGGACTCCGGTTCAGGGGAAAACAAGAATGTATCCAATTAAGCGATTTAAGTGTTTTGTTGTTGGATGTAATAATGAATATAGCAGTCAACATTTACTCCCGATATCTGAGCTGCTGAAGACGCAGTGGATTAACATTACTTTAATTTTGAAGCGCACGCGCCAATCCCCGATCTGCCTAAATGTGTCTATGTTTGCGTGAATCATTCGTGATCCAGCTTCATCTACAGAAGAAGTGAATATAAGGTTTTTGTATGAATCTTTGCAAATCGCATTTCCTAATAACATGCTAGCTGGCCAGTTTTGCGACTAAAGTAAACAGTACGGCTCGTCACCCCACGGAAGAGAGGGGTGGGGTGAGCAGAGCTCATTAGCATTTAAAGTGACATGGACTAGAATGATTTGCTAAAAACAGAGCTAATTTTGACATGGTAAAAAAGGTGTTTTTTATACTACCATTGAGAAATTTAACCAAAGTATGTTACAGACTTTTCATTAAGACCCTAAAGAATCATATCAACTTTGTGAAAATGGCCATCCGATGACCCCTTTAAGTGTTTCTTTGACCTGTCATAACATTTAGATTGTTTATTCATTAGTTATACTATTATTTTAAAACTAATCATTGAATTCTTTCCAATTAAATTGTTTCCTAACACAATAAACCAAAGCACCGATAGTTTCTGACTGTATGAGACCGAACTGAAGGCTGTTATAACAATACAGACTGATCATCATCAGCTGCTCTCTCAGCTAAAACATGAATTATATTGAGAATATGGTACTACATGGAGTTGAAATTGTCTAAAAATGTCCCTGTATTGCGAATTTCACATTTAATTGTGTTTTATAGAGTTAAAAGGAAATGACTGTAATAATTTATGCACGCAGAAAATTTTTATGCATTGAAATGTGGATGTATCCTTCAGAGAGGGTGAGATGCAGGTTATTGAAATGAAATGGAGCCACTCTCAATTTACTTTTCTCATGCTTTCTATTTGCAGAGACATACATAGGCATGTGAAGGGGGAAAGTAGCACTGCCCTCCCAAAGAATTATGGGATTAACGTCCACGCCATTGCCGCAGCCCCGGATAAAGAGGTTCAGGTGTAGCGACTCACCCCTATATTTAAAGAGATTATCAACAATGAAAATAATCTTGGAAAAGTTACTCCGTGCTGCAGCCACGATGAAAAGTCTTGCCTTTTTTTAACAATTTCCCAGAAAAGGCTTTTTATTGTATAAGTGGGCTGGAGCCAAAAGTCCTGTACTGGTGGCCATCCTCTTAGCCCCCTGATCCCAGCCCGCGTCAATCCGATCTGCAAACTCAATAAAAACGATAGGAAGGATGATTGGCTTTTACATTAAAAGCCATATATTCTGATGAATTTGTCTTTTTCTTATAGTTCACATGCGCTTGCAACGATGGAATAAAGGCTCTGAGTGCATCAAGACATAAAAAGATGGTATGATATCAAAAAGAGTGAGAAGTAGCCAGAAAAATGACAGTCATGCACAGCTATGCTTCAAATCAGTTTCAGTTGAGGAACAGAATAAAAGATGAAACACAATACAAAATAAGATTTAGGAACCTGCAAGCTTTGTCAGAATAAAGCGAACAGATGCCACTTTCTCAATTAATTGTGAGTCTTAATTTGCAATGTACAGCTATAAACAAACAAATTTATGCTGTTGTCTTTATTGTTCAACAGAGAACTGCAGTTCCCTATCTGTCGGTCACTACGAGTTATGTCGTGACGACATAGGGGATTTACTTGGAAGCCCCAATCATCTCTGACTAAAGAGAAAACGCCAATGAAATTGGCTAGTGGATTTTGCATACCTGAGCCACTCCCCGTACATACGGGTATAAAAGGGCGACAGGTGCATCCACTCATCAGATTTTTGCTTCGGAGCCAAGTGGATGAAGACGGTTGTGCCATTCTCCACAAGCCTCATCTTTGTTTTTGTTCCTGTTGGCGTCACGGTGCAAACAGCGGAGTCCCTTCTCCAGCGATTCCCCTGGGCACTTCAACTAAAAGAGCAAATTCTGAAAGAGCAAAATCACGGACGATCGCGTCTTTTTCAAGATGCCGTTTCGTCCGTGTCCTCTTGGTTGCGGTCGTTTCCTGTCCGCGGATGACGGACACGATCGTTGTCTTCAGTGTCTGGGTCTCCAGCACGCTGAAGCTGCGTTCGTGGATGACTCATGCGCCTGTTGTGGGCGTATGAGCATGACGTCGCTGCGATCTCGCCTTTCCTTTTTGAAAGGATTGGCACCCTCTGCCGCCACCCGCCCCGGTCTCTCTGGCTCGAGCAGAGGACCGCCGGTTGGCGCTCTGGGAGATCTGAGGGTCACAGTAAGAGCCTCTCCGCCGGGTACGTCCCCACGGACCTCTTACTCCTCACGCAGCGAATGTCCCGTCCGGTTCCCGGGTGATTTCGCTGGTCCGTCCCACGGGGCGCCCAGCATTTCATTCGGTGCGCCACCCGAGGATAGGATGTCGATCGCAGCATCGGGGGACGGGTTTTCGTCCTCTGAGGATGAAGGTGCAGAGGGGCTGCCCCCTTCGGGTGTGGTCGCCTCCCCTGCACCGGACCCAGAGTTGACGGCCATGCTTGCCCGGGCAGCCGCGAGCATCGGGCTGGAGGTCAACAGACCGCCCAGTCCCGAGCCCTCGCGGCTGGATGATTGGTTTCTCGGAGTGGGGCGCGGCTCACAACCGCGATCTACTCCAGTGCCTTTCTTCCCGGAGGTGCATGAGGAGCTGACGAAGTCGTGGATGGCCCCTTTCACGGCCAGAAGCCGCTCGTCTGCCTCCTCCGTCCTCACTACCCTCGATGGCGGGGCTGCCAGGGGGTACGTGGGCATTCCCCAGGTGGAGAGAGCGGTCGCGGTGCACTTGTGCCCGCGAAACGCCGCCACTTGGAGGAATCGCCCGCGTCTCCCGTCCAAAGCCTGTAAGCTGACGGCTGCTCTTGCGGCCAAGGCTTATAGTGCTGCGGGCCAGGCAGCCTCTGCCCTGCATGCCATGGCGATCCTGCAGGTTCACCAAGCCAAGGCACTCAAACAAATGCACGAGGGTAGTTCCGACCCGGGGTTGATGCAGGAGCTGCGCACGGCGACTGACTTCGCTCTACGAGCGACGAAAGTCACGGCGCGGTCCCTCGGGAAGGCGATGTCTACCATGGTGGTCCAAGAGCGCCATCTCTGGCTCAACCTGGCGGAGATGAAGGATGTCGACAAAGCACGCTTTCTCGACGCTCCCGTCTCCCCGGTTGGGCTGTTCGGCGACACCGTCGAGGGATTTGCTCAGCAGTTCTCGGCGGTGCAGAGGCAGACAGAGGCGATCCAGCACATCCTGCCCCGGCGCGAGGCACCTGCAACAGCTGCCCCCGGGCCCAGGCCTCAGTCTGCTCGCCGCCGTGGGCGCCCCCCTGCGTCCTCCAGAGCTGCTCCGCCCCGTGCCGAATCAACACCTGGGCCGGCGCGTCGAGCCTCTCGCAGGAGGGCGGCGCCCCCCGCGTCCCAGCCGGGCCCCAAGTCGTCCAGGAGAGCGACGAAGCGGCCCTGACGCGGGCAACCTGGAGATGTTGGAATTTGCTCTTTCTCAGGAGACGGCGAGGACAGCGCCGCTCCTTCCCCCGGAGGAGGGCCGGGTGGAGAATCTTGTGTTCCCTTTTGTTTCTGTTCCGCCGTTGGCCCAAGGGCCAGCGGTACCCACAATGTCACAGAAAGAGCAATTTCCTTTTCCTCCAGGTTATCAGGTTCGCGGGTTGACAGTGTGCGACGCGCTGCCTCCTCACTCTCGCCCGCGACCCATCTTGCCAGCGGCCAGGAGAGTGCGGGTTGGGGACGCAGTGCCTCCCCACGCACCTCTAGCCAGTCCCCTTTGGGACCCAGGGAGTTCGGTAAGGGTGCTTCAGAACGCGCTGCCTTCTGTATCATCCAGCCATACTCCTCTGCGCTGCACCACCACAGGTACGTCGATTGTGCCGTTGGAGCCCCTTGCACGACGTCTGGAAGCGTGGCTTGCGCTGCCCAGCCCGTCTCGGTGGCTCACGCGTACAATTCGACTCGGCTATGCGATTCAGTTCGCCAGGCGACCTCCCAAGTTCAGCGGCGTTCTCGAGACCTCAGTGGTACCTCGGAACGCCCCTGTCTTGCGCGAGGAGATTGCTGTCCTCCTGGCAAAGGATGCAATCGAGCCGGTCCCTCCAGCCGAGATGAGGCAGGGGTTTTACAGCCCTTACTTCATCGTACCCAAGAAAGGCGGTGGTCTTCGGCCAATCCTGGATTTGCGAGTCTTGAACCGGAGCCTGCACAGGCTTCCGTTCAAGATGTTGACGCACAGGCGTATGATCAGGTGCATTCAGCCCCAGAATTGGTTCGCAGCGATCGACCTGAAGGATGCTTACTTTCATGTTTCGATCCTTCCGCGACACAGACCGTTCCTACGGTTTGCGTTCGAAGGTCGGGCATGGCAGTACAAGGTCCTCCCCTTCGGGCTCTCCCTGTCTCCCCGTGTCTTCACGAAGGTCGTAGAAGGCGCCCTTGCCCCGCTACGGGAAGTGGGCGTCAGGATCCTCAACTACCTCGACGACTGGCTCATTCTGGCCCAGTCCCGAGAGCAGTTGTGCGATCACAGGGAGCGGGTGTTACGGCACCTCAGCCAGTTGGGGCTTCGGGTCAACTGGGAAAAGAGCAAGCTCTCCCCTGTGCAGAGAATCTCTTTTCTCGGTGTGGAGTTAGACTCGGTGAGTATGACGGCGCGCCTCACGGACGAGCGCGCCCAATCAGTGCTGAACTGCCTGAGTTCCTTCAGGGGCAGGACTGTGGTGCCACTGAAACAGTTTCAGAGGCTCCTGGGGCATATGGCATCCGCAGCTGCGGTCACGCCGCTCGGATTGCTTCATATGAGACCACTCCAGCACTGGTTGCACTCCCGAGTCCCGAGGTGGGCATGGCGCCGCGGTTCACTTCGGGTAAGTATCACACGCGAGTGTCGCCGCTCCTTCAGCCCCTGGACGGACCTTGCCTTTCTACGGGCCGGGGTGCCCTTAGAACAAGTGTCCCGGCATGTTGTTGTCACAACAGATGCCTCCAGCACGGGCTGGGGCGCTACATGCAACGGGCAGGCAGCCTCGGGGCTCTGGACAGGGCCTCGACTGCTTTGGCATATCAATTGCCTGGAGCTGTTGGCAGTGCATCTGGCCTTGCGGCAGTTTCGGCCACTGCTGCTAGGCAAGCATGTGTTGGTCCGTACGGACAACACTGCGGCTGTGTCGTACATCAACCGGCTGGGAGGTGTACGATCACGCCGCATGTCACAGCTCGCCCGCCATCTCCTCCTCTGGAGTCACACGCAGCTCAGGTCGCTGCGCGCTGTCCACATTCCGGGGGAGCTCAACCGTGCGGCCGACGCGCTCTCACGACAGCTCACTTTTCCCGGAGAGTGGCGACTCCATCCCGAGACGATCCGGCTGATCTGGAGTCGATTCGGGGAAGCTCAGGTAGACCTGTTTGCTTCCCGCGAGTCCTCCCACTGCCAGCTATATTTCTCCCTGACCGAGGGGCCCCTCGGCACGGACGCACTGGCACACAGCTGGCCTCGGGCTTTACGCAAGTATGCATTTCCCCCAGTGAGCCTACTCGCACAGACACTGTGCAAGGTCAGGGAGGACGAGGAGCAGGTCCTGCTGGTCGCGCCGTATTGGCCCACCCGGACCTGGTTTCCGGAACTCATTCTCCTCGCGACAGCCCCTCCCTGGCGTATCCCTCTGAGGAAGGAACTCCTTTCCCAGGGGCTCGGCACCATATGGCACCCGCGTCCAGATCTGTGGAACCTCCATGTGTGGCTCCTGGACGGGACGCGGCAGACTTAAGTGGTCTACCACAGGCCGTGGTAGACACCATCACTCAGGCTAGAGCTCCTTCAACAAGGCAAGCCTATGCTCTGAAGTGGAGTCTGTTCGCGAACTGGTGTTCTTCTCGCTGGGAAGACCCCCGAAGATGCACGATTGGAGTAGTGCTTTCTTTCCTGCAAGAAAGGTTGGAGCGTAGGCTGTCACCCTCCACCTTGAAGGTGTATGTGGCTGCTATCGCGGCCCATCACGATGCAGTGGACGGCCGGTCCGTGGGAAAGCATGATCTCATCGTGAGGTTCCTGAGGGGTGCCAGGAGGTTGAATCCGCCTAGGTCACCCCTGATGCCCTCCTGGGACCTCTCTATTGTCCTGGCGGGACTTCAGAGGGGTCCCTTTGAGCCGCTGGACTCAGTCGAGCTGAAATTCCTGTCGGCTAAGACAGCGCTCCTGACCGCGCTCACTTCCATCAAGAGGGTCGGGGACCTCCAAGCATTTTCGGTGAGCGAAGAGTGCCTTGTGTTCGGGCCGGACTACTCTCACGTTGTCCTGAGACCCCGGCCTGGATACGTGCCCAAGGTTCCCACCACGCCCTTCCGTGATCAGGTGGTGAACCTGCAAGCACTGCCTTCGGAGGAGGCAGATCCAGCCTTGGCGTTGCTGTGTCCCGTAAGAGCATTGCGCATATACGTGGACCGCACCCGGAGCTTCAGAAGCTCTGAGCAGCTCTTTGTCTGCCACGGAGGTCAGCAGAAAGGGAAGGCTGTCTCCAAGCAGAGGTTGGCCCACTGGATAGTGGAGGCCATCGCCTCGGCGTATCAATCCCAAGGCGAGCCGTGCCCCCTTGGGGTGAGGGCTCACTCCACACGGAGTGTTGCCTCCTCCTATGCGTTGGCGCACGGCGCCTCTTTGGCAGACATCTGTAGAGCTGCGGGCTGGGCGACACCGAACACCTTCGCGAGATTTTACAGTCTCCGCGTGGAGCCAGTCTCTTCCCGTGTGTTGGGTAACAGGTAAGTGGCGGGAAGAGTTGGCCGGTGTCACGCTTGCTGCGCCATTCCCCCTCACCCGGGGATACGAGCGCCTGTTTCCTCCTCCAGTTCAGTTCCCCGGACGGCGAACCCTGGTGGAGACCTCCAGCACCCCCGGCAGTCAGACTGGGCGGAGCAGTCTGACGCCAGGCCCAGTACTGGTGCTAGCTCGCCCGGGTCTCCGGTCAGCCCCTGTACTCGGCTAGGTGTCCGTATGGCCTGATTCCCTTCGGGTAATCCCACACGTGTATTCGTCCACGGTACGGTTTCCCTCACGGTAAACCCGTGTCTTCCCTTTGGCAGAGTTCTGTCAGGCCCTGCTGGCAGCCCTCCTCCCTACTCCTAGGTAGGATCTGCCCCAGGGTCCAGTCGTATGTAGTACTGCCCCAGGCCTGGGTCAGTCCATATCAGTGTCTCCACATGTTACCTCCCTTCGGGCAGGATGTGGCCTCCGTAGCGCCCTTCTCCGGAAGGCTCGCTTCCCCGTCGTTACCGCCAGGCTGTAACAACAAATAGGAAAGACTTGAAGCAGTCTTTCATAGAAGGTCGAAATCCCTTCCAATTTCTTGGGGAAAGGAACAGCGGCTTGGCTATCTCCAGCAGCAATGTACTCAGTGGTCCCTGCGGGCACCAAGGTTAGCGAATTTGCGCTGGGGCGATGGGAAGGTTGCGACCTTCGCATGGCATTTGTCTGTCACGCACTAGCTTGTCAACATCTGCATGCACAAGGTCGTGACGGGGTTCAGGTTGTGGCGCTTTCCATATGACCCCTATGTCGTCACGACATAACTCGTAGTGACCGACAGATAGGGAACGTCTCGGTTACGTACGTAACCCTCGTTCCCTGATGGAGGGAACGGAGACGTTATGTCCCCATGCCACAATCTTGAACCATCGCTGGTTGCCGAGGACTCGTTCTTGGCTCCTCAGCGGGTAGAAACCTGATGAGTGGATGCACCTGTCGCCCTTTTATACCCGTATGTACGGGGAGTGGCTCAGGTATGCAAAATCCACTAGCCAATTTCATTGGCGTTTTCTCTTTAGTCAGAGATGATTGGGGCTTCCAAGTAAATCCCCTATGTCGTCACGACATAACGTCTCCGTTCCCTCCATCAGGGAACGAGGGTTACGTACGTAACCGAGACGTTCAGAGTCATTTTATGAAGAACGCTAGATCAGAGAAAGTGGCGTGCGTCGTGAAACCACAAGCCCATCTGCGTGCGCGGTCACAATGCAAAACCGTAACTATTCATGGCCATATGTCCAAACAGAGAATGCCATCTCAGAGTGACAGAGCTGTTTAATGGCATTGGTAAATGGCTCACTGAAGTGAATGTATTAAATGGTTTACTGTGCTGGTATCAAATGTGTGTTTTATAATGATTTGAGGCCTCTTTAGGCCAATGAAATGTTTAGTAGGTCTCTTGCTCGTTGCTGTGCTGGTTCTTTCTACAGTTCATGTGAAGGGATGCCATATAATCAAACTAGCGATAACCTAAATCAGGGGTGCCTAAACTCGGTCCTGGAGGGCCGGTGTCCTGCAGAGTTTAGATCCAACACCAATTAGACACACCTGAATCAGCTAATCAAGCTCTTACTAGGCATACTAGAAACTTCCCGGCAGGTGTGTTGAGGCAAGTTGGAGCTAAACTCTCCAGGACTGAGTTTGGGCACCCCTGACCTAAATGGTATAAAATGACCAACTTCTTACTTTGTCATACCTTTATTTTAAAGCATTATTTTAAAGCATTTGCCCAGAAAATAAACTTTGTACTTGTGAAGGAAATTTTACAGCCACAACTGTATTACTTTTGGGCAGTCGTGGCCTAATGGATAGAGAGTCGGACTTGTAACCTGAAGGTCGTGGGTTCGAGTCTCAGGTCCGGCAGGGATTGTAGGTGGGGGAGTGAATAACCAACACTCTCCACCCTCAATACCACGACTGAGGTGAGACCCTTGAGCAAGGCAATTCATTTTTTGTGTATGAACTGGTTCTTTTTAATCAGGCACTCAAAAAAAATTCATGAAACATGAATATTGCATGTCAGTTAGTGGGGTAAGAGTCATTACTGACTTCACAACTGATTCCTTCACTGAACCATGAGTCATTTTTCAGTTGTGTCCAAATCAAAATTAACCAGCAACTACAATTGATATATACTTTAGATTTGTGACTTAGTTGTTTTTCTATATGATAGAGTGTAATTATAGATGCATTATAGTAGCATATTCTAAAGGAGGACATTTTTTTCCAAAATGAAAAAAAAAAATTCTTATAAAACGTTAAATGACTCAAACACCATCAGTGGCAGCACTGAATTAGAACACATTTTTATTAAAGCCCTTCACTGTTTTTCTACCATTCAAAAGTTTGGGGTCAAATGTGTTTCATTTTTCTTGTCAGTTTTTCTTTTGATCTAAAGCCCTGTAACTACAGACTAACTGTTCCAATTGAGCATGTCCCTGAATGTCCCCAAAGCAAGGTTTTGTCCTCTTTTACTCACTTTTGGCTACAAATGTGTCCCTAAACTATAGCTAAGTAAACCCTCACACACTCATACACGTGTATTTGTGAGTCTAGGGCAAAGTCAGGACAAGGGCCCCTGTGGGAAAAACACACAAACTTCATCCTGCAGAGACTCAAATCAATCCTATCGCAAAGTGAGAGCCGGTAGACATTCCTGTATCAATGAGCCTGCATGGGTCCCCAAAAAGACCAGGACGAACAAATACAACCAACGAGAGAGAAAGAAAAACAAGAGGTGGACTGAAGAAAAAAGAAACAAAAACAGAAAGAAAAAGAAAAAGAAAAAGAAAACAACTACTTTGGATTTTAAGCTTGCAAATAAAAAAGAAAAGCAATCAATCATGTTTGAGGCGTTTAATTCCCGGGCTGCTGTTTTGGGCAGGGGAAGAATGAAATGGGACAAGACTAGAATATGCAAAGTTGGGTGCTCTTTCACAAGAGTTGCTGGGAGGGGAAACACGTTAAGAAGAGACAAATTGACATTCTGGGGGAAAACATAAAGGCCTGGTAAGCGTTTACTGTCACAAACACTAATTAATCACCATGCCAGCTACTATTAATCATATATTAATGAGATTGTCTCTTTACTTTGGCTGATCCAGAATCCCTCCTCAGTACTACAGGCTTTGAAAGCCAGACATCCACAACTCTATTAATCTTACGGCACCTACAGTCATAAAAAATAGACTTTATATTAAAAGCAAATAGTCAGAACATTTAAACTGTCTATCTCTCACCATATTATTTCACCAAAGTCTGATCATAAGACCATAAGTTAATTCTTCAGCTGTCTGATGAAGAAAGCTAAAATAATGGAAATAATGAAGTTACTTCATGCTCATCAAACTTGTATAATATCACTGGCATCCATTCATCTTTGTTTTCTCTTTTTAAACTGGCATAAAAAATAACTGACATTATGTCATCTAGATGTTCTACACTACAGCATGGGAGCCTGACATGGACATATTTAATTATTTAAGATTCATTAGAAACATCAATCAAGCTGAATTTGAAAGTAATCAACAAGTGAACCATCATAGTTGCTATGAAGACTGTCCTTTAGTTCCCAGGGAGCTGACGTCTTGGCCTCCGTAGTTGGTTTTTCTCAAATGAAAGCTCATCTGTCAACTGTCAAGACCTTTACAATGTAGATTTCCCATAATGCATCACTCTTCTTACTCCTCATCTCATTTTGGGTCTTTCAGCATATTCTTATTTCAGTAGGTCTGGAACACTGGGAAACATTTGCACAATAGCTATAGGATGTCAATGAATTACATGCTAAATGCAAAATGTACTTCCTTAGACTGGTACAACTGTATAATTATCTAAAACCAAATGGATGCACATTTCTTTCCAATAGTTATCTAGAGGCTACACCTCCTACACCTTGAGCACCTGACCTGTGCATCAGCCCGGCAGAAATGTTTATCACACTTTGGGCATTTATAAACTGAGGGAGTGCATTAAACAGAGGAGGCTGTCACTGCATGCTGATGGAGGGAGCTGCTTTGCTTTCTAAGCTGTATGTAGATCAGCACTGGGGTCAGCCAGCCTATACACTCTCCTGGACACATGGTACATACTAATATAGGGCATTAAACACACAAAACACATGAAACATGCACTGACATAGGCATTCAAATATGGTTTGGAGTTACTTTAAATTGCTATTTGTTAAGGGGCAATGGCATAACTTGAGATGTTCTGACAGTGTTTTAAATTATTATAAAGTGTGTATATATGTACACACATATACACAGACACTACAATTCAAAAGGATTTTTTGCAGAAAATTAATACATTTAGTCAGCAAGGACAATTTATCGGTCACACTTTATTTTAAGGTCCCATTCTCACTATTAACAAACCATTAACTAACTTTTGCCTCAAACTCCTAATTTGCTGCTTATTAGTTAGTAAGTTAGTATAGTAAGTTGGTTGTTAAGTTTAGGTATTGGACGGGATTATGGATGTAGAATATAGTCATGAAGAATATGTGTTTTATAAGTGCTAATAAACAGCCAATATGTTAATAACAGGCATGCTTAAAAGCAAGTCAATAGTGTGAATTGGTCCCTATGCTATACTAAATAGTTACCCTATACTATAAAGTGTTGCCAATTTATCAAAAGTAACAGAAATATTTAATAGTGTTAATAATAAATGCTGTGTTTTTTTATTTCTTTTAAATCTAAGAATCTTGAAAAGAAAAATAGTCAGAAGCACAATTGGTTTCAGCACAGATAACAATAAGAAATCATGTTTGTAACAAAATTAACATATGATCCGGATTTCTGGATCATATGTTCACGCGACACTAAAGATTGGAGTAATGGCAGCTGAAAATTTAAGCTTGCCTTCACAGGAATAAAATACATTTTAAAACATATTTAAAACAGTTATTTTAAATTATATATATAAAAAAATTCACAATAAGACTTTTTCAGTATTTTAAACAAATAAAATGCAGCCTTGGAATAAGAGGCTTCTTAAAAAATTAAAAAATCTTACCAACCCCAAACTTTTAAACCTTTAAAATTATTAAACCATATTTAACTGTGGCTTTAGTGTCCAAAATACTTTTTATGGTTCACTCTATACCCTTTCATATTAAACCACCCACGACTGCAACGACTGGCATGCTTCATTTGCATGATCATGAAAATTGTTTTCACAATAATTTCTCTGTACTGCTCCAAAGGTGTTATTTTCATATCAAACACATGTATTTATTTTCAGTGGCTTAAGGAGTTTATTGTTGTATAAAAAATAAATAAAATAAAAAAATCATTAATCAAGCTATGAATAACAAACATTTTCCCCCTCAAATCTTCATTTCCTCCACAGAGCAGCTAGAGACCTTCATATATGGCAGTCCATAATTCCATAATTGTGCAGCACAAAGAGTTAATATACGCAGTTATGCTAATGAAGTGAAACTCATCGGCCCCTCGGTGGAGGAGACCTGCTGTTTAATTACCTTTTAAAAAGTCGTCTGATAGTTGCACGCGGGGAGCCGCTTTTTCAAAGGGAACAATGACGAGCCTGTTGAGAGCAAGGGTTTGTCTTTCAAATCAAACTCCAGTCGACGTCTTCCGGGACCGAGGAAAACATGTGTAAAGACTTTCCGAGCAGCGTGAGTCAGGTTGGCCATAACCTTTTCTTGTTCTCTCCCTCTCTCGGTGATCTTTGCAGGACACATTTAATGCTTCCCATTAAACGGATAAACTCCAGGTTGGAATTAAATATGCATCTGAGAGGAACGATCGTAATGAAGCACTTAAGAGGGCCATTGGCATAATCGGACAAAAACTAGATCCCATTTCCATCCGTGACCTCTAGACACTGACACTTATTTATAATAATGGCCGCCGCACGGGGTGATGACATAATAAACCTGCGACCCGGTGGCCGGGATTGTCACAGATGTGTCCTTTAATGGCAAATACACTCTCTAATTGGTTTCTCTGCCTCGATAGTTCCCCAAAAGAGATGGAGGGACATGGTTTGTGCCGAACTGATGGGTGCACTCACGTCCTTCCAGGAATGGTGACAGAGATATATCTTCCTCATGCGCCCCATGGGGGTGTCTGATGGCTTAAAAGCAAGGTACGAACACAAGAGCCCCATCGACCTCTGGATGGGAGATGGGAGCATATGTGATGGGACTCTGAGGAGGTGGAGGGGAGAAACGTGTAATGGATAGGGAATGGCGTAGGTGAGGAACGCAGAGCTGTCCGAACAGTCCTGACAGCTGATCCCTCCGAGGGCCTTTTCGCAAAGCTTTAATTAAGGGCAGTGCAAAGAGAGGTATTCTTCTACCTTAGAGCTTGCAGAAAACAGAACTATGTGCTTGTCTGCAGTCATGTAAGTGTTTGTATTCTCGATGAAGCGTGCAGAGTACAGGCTATCGTAGTTTGCTTCGGCTTTAGCTCCCTCACTGTGGAGGAATGACTCAGCCGGCGCAGGCATGTTTGTGGAGCGCTCAAAAGAAGCTTGTAGCTGTGTAGTAATGTCAACGCTAATGTTATGATTACTTGGGCCGGGGCCCTTTGATGACACGGTTAATGAGAAGTCTCGGGGTCCGACCCAGCGGGATGAAGTTAAGACCTCCCACATCAAACAGTCATACTGCTGGCCAGCCATCCACCCACATCTTCCATCTCAGTGGACTGCTCTGGAAAAATCACATTTCTCTGGAGAAATTCCCCCCTTCCTCAAGCCATTTAGGCCTCTGTTATGGGAGATTCATACCAATGGAGGTTCATGGTTGGTTTTGCACACAACACACTTTAGTAGTTATCATGTAAAAACAGCAGATATGTTGAGTTTCATGGACTTTAAATTGAGATTGTATGGATATTTTGACCGTAGGGTTTCACTGAAGTGATAAGGAAGGTTTATATTGCTGACTAGAAACTTGATTAAAGGGATAGTTCACTCAAAAATGAAAATGCTGTCATGAATTACTCACCCTTAAGTTGTGAGCTTTCTGACCCTCCATAGACAGCAAGAGAACTACCACATTCAAGGCCCAGAAAGGTAGTAAGAACATTGTTAAAACAGTCCATGTGATAACAGTGGTTCAACTGTAATTTTACGAAGCAACGAGAACAAAGGTCTTACGGGTTTGGAAATGCAAACTTTCGAAAATGAGTTTCAAAGTGCAAGTTTTTGAAAGTGATACCGTTATCATTGCTGTGTAAACTACAAAAAAATGCTAATTGGTGAAGATGGTGATGTCAAGTGCAACAGTATTACGTATTCAGTATAGGCATGCATGAGTTTCTTTACTAAAAACGCTGTGCATGCCAGGCCAGTAGCTGGCAATGTCACTTTGTAGTTTTCGCAGATCCCCCTGTGAACGAGGATTGTTTTGACAGGATTATCATCTGTACACAAAATTTTTCAAAAACTAAGGGGAAAACTTTTCAGATTTTAGTACATTGTTTTCATGTAATCGTACAATAAATATAAAAATATAGGAAACAAACATGCACAATTAAATATGAAATATTCAATTAAATTTAATTTAATTAAAAAATCTCTAAAATATCGGCAGATAACCAATCCAAGCCACTGTAGACTTCCCAAAATACAATCAGATTAAACTGTGTATTGTACACTTATGATTAGCTTAAAACAGATAGCAGCCTTTTTTTTAATCAAGTATTTGGTCATTCAGATAAGGGTCTTGGATTCTAAATGCATCTGTTAACTTTTGTTATGAAGATTTATTCAAAAAAATGTCCCATTTTTACACGATATAAAATTATCACGAACGTAACCGTGGCAAGCCTGTAGCGCCAATATATCATGCACCCCTAAATGGAATTAACGACTGTTTTTCAACAGGTTTCACTAACACACCTCCCCATCCGCCATTGGTCACATAAACAAACAGCCCCGCCCCAAAGTTGTGCCATTGGTTGATCCAGTGTTGCTATTTGAGGCTTGTCAGAACACTCTAAACAAACAAGCAATTTTTTCTTATCACCACACTACCATTTCTGTTAAATCAACCTACAAATGGCATTCTTTAAAAATCACACACTTTGCTTTTTAGTCTAAATTAGACACACCAGAGTCCAGTATATGAACTGATGAGAATCCACACAACCAAAAATGATTGTGTGACATTCCTCCAAGGTGTTGTATGACATAATGATCATGCCACTAATTGCATTTAACTCACAGCTGTCCCTGTAGATGACAGAGGTGCTCCATCTCATGGGGCCGGTTAGGAGATTGTGTTCGTCTTGTCACTCTGATATGTGTCTCACACGTCCCCTCCTGGAGCAGTTCACCTCCTGGGATGCACTAAGCTCCACATAGGGATTCATCCCACCGAAGGCTAGAAAGTCAAGAAGCGCAAATAATGAGAAAGGACACGGGGAGAGAGGGGGGGAGGGGGGGGGGGGGGGTGGCAGAACAAATGCCCAGGCCTAACCATGATCTAAGCCCCATGAGCCTCTACAGATAAGCAATGCCATGTCACTGCCGCAGCACCATCAAGAGGGTCTTGTCCGTAGCCAAAGCTCTCTCTCAAACACACACACACACACACACACACACATTGAAACACACACTCTGACGGAGATCGTGCCCTTTTGTTATGTCTTTTGTTTTTTTCCAACCTCTTCCATGAAAAAAGTTTACTCAGCTTTGGATTCACGTCTCGCAGATGGCCGCTCCGTGCAGGAAAGAACCATCATCACACAGGGAAAATATTATTGCAGGCCTGACCTCCGTTTGAAAGTGTTCCCATGGAGTGTTTTTATGATTCCCGGAGAAGTACACCCCCCCCTGAGAAATTATCATCCTCAAAATCCACGATCTTCAATGGCCACGCTGAGTAAACACTCTCGTAGACGCTCATCGCACTTCCACAATAATCAACATGGCACATTTCGTCCCGAATACATGATAAACAAAAACACAAAATGAACACATTGCTGGCAAGTGGACGGTTATTGTCCAGTGCTATTTTTGGACAGCTACGCAGTTCTCTCTGGGGCATGTAAATATCTTGCTTACAATGTTATGCTTGTGTTCGAATGTATTTACAATTAAATTTTTTGTCACGTGCGTCTTGGGATTAAAAAATGACCCGCTTTTGACATTCGCTGATAAATTAACTGCCCTCTTTGAGGACATAAAAGGCTCTGCGATGTTTGCTCAGAGACGAAAATGTCCTCTGTTGTTTGCTTTAGACGATGCTCAAGTGATGAACATCCGTCCACAAATTTACATCAAAGTCAGTTTTCAAATGGAGGGGCTTGGGAAGTCTATTTGAATACCCAGTATGACAATCCCGTCTCCCTCAGAACTGAACCTCACAGGGGGGCATCTGTGTTTATTGCTTGAAGCCCTAATTGGGCCTTCCTCACTTTTTACTACCAAGTTCTGCTCCACATACGGTATGTGATGAAACCAGACAGACAGACAGACAGAATAAATTTATGATTTTCTCTGTGGTGTGTGATAGGACTACTGGCTAAGATTATGTGACTGATCTGTCTTTGTGTTATGTCTCTTGTTGGCTGTGGAGGCAAAGGTGTGCTTGAGAGCAGCACATTTTTCGTTAAATACCCGGCCTGAAGAGAAGGAAATTGCCTCACTTGTTATGTAATGTCTGGCGCAAGTGCAGATCTTATAACTAGGTAGGAGTTCTCAATAAAAAATTGAATTACCACAGACAATCTAGACAATTCGAGTCTTACTCTAACAACAAAAAAATAAATCAAAATAAATAAATAAATAGTAGTAGTTGTTTTTATTATTATTGGGACAAAAACAAATGTGTTTATGTAAACTTGTGTTACATAAATATATTATTATGAATAACTATTATAAATAATTAAATAAGATTTTATTATGTTGTTAATATAATAATAACAATAATAATAATAATAATAATAATAAATATTTATTATTCCAGAATATAAGTCAATCATTAAATCTTGTATCAGTATCAGAAGCAAACAACTATCCAAACATAGTAAATTAAAATATAATAATAATAATAATAATAATAATAATAAATCATTCCTACAGTCCCTACATCCTAGATCCTTTACTAGATTTCTGCATTAGGCTTTGTCTCTCACGACTGCATGCATAACATGAAAATGTCATGCAACAGTCAATATGTTAATTCCTTGAGTGACTCAGCTCTCTAAAGAAACAGTCTGAACTGCTCTGTATGGAATTTACTTTCAAAGACAACACTGGCTAATCGCCTGACCTGCCCTCACGGGCTCAATTGATTTGCACGAATCAAACCTTAAATCATACAATTTAGTCTGCTGTCATATGGTATAAACTTCTGACATTTTAAAATGAAAAGCACACAACTGAAGAGGTTCAATGACAACATCTGCCATACACAGATTTACCACTCAAGAAGAAAAAACTAATTTAGTTTCCTCTTTAGGAATCCACAAATGTTGAAGACATATTTGGACAAAGGTTATTCAGTATGCTATAATGGGCTATTCAATTAAGTTCCTATATAATAATAATAATAATAATAATAATAATAATAATACAGTATTATGTATTATAGATAATATTTGTATAATTATATATTAAACTAAATATTTAAATACATTTTTTGTTTTATAAATAAAGTAGTTGCAAACGATTTGAATAAATTAAAGTGACTTTATTATAACTGTGCATTTCTGACTAACAAATATGATCAAAATGCATTCAGCCTTTATACACCCTGACATACAGACAAAGTGTAAAATCATTATGTCAGGGAAAAAAAATCAGCTTGTAGTTCCCTCTGTAAACTATAGATGGCAGTGTAAGGAACTAAAAGTCTTCATATCGCCACAAACTGAGACTTGTACTGGGTCCATATTCTGTAATTTGGCACAATGTCAAGATAAATGCACAGCTTTCAGATGTGAAATTTAGAACGCCATTACAAAACCACTATAGCAAATTATCTCAAATGTTATTTATTGACTGACCAAGAATAAACATGTTGGCTCATAATGACATCAGCCCAGTGAAAATATAAGTGCTCAAACCCAAAACCAACATTAGCTTTTAAATATTATACTATGCACAGCTTTTTACATTATTATAGTGTAAAATGTGGGCTACTTTATTATTTCTAAGATATTATCCTAAAAATTCTACATTTAACAAATAATTCTGACCTATAATAATAATAAAATGTTACTGATCAGATTTTGCATGTTTTCTTGTATTACTATTATTATGAATAATTGACCATGACCATGCTAATGTAATAGATGGTCACACAATCTGTCAAAAGACACCCTGCTAGTCTGTTATTTTAAATCAGTACCAAATGTGTGTTTTGGAATACATATTACACTGCATATTTTACTCTGAAAAGCACATAAGCCACATTTGGTGCTCTTGGTTAAACAATATGCATTTGCAGACAGTTGTGCTGCACACACATTTTGTGGAGGCCTATTAACCTCCATTTAAATACTTTTTACCCTCCCCTTTGAAAAGCCTCATGCAATTGATTTAACTCGCATGCATGCGGTAACCCCCCCCCCCCCCCCCCCCCCCCCAAGTTAAATAAATGGCAAACAGTTTAAGTCTTAATTGATTTTTTTCTTCTGCCTTACACTCATCAGCCACCCGGCACTGTATGTAAATCCTGATTCGAAAAATTTAATAAATTAATTAAAGCACAAGGTGACATACGATTTTAAGTGTCTGACCAAAATGAGACTTGCTATAATTAGTTGAATGTTTAGACTAATGATATTAGGGACAATCCATCAGGGGGACGGACGTGGAGGGAGTTTCTAAGGAAGGGAAGGTATGAATGGGCAAGAGGGTGATATGTATGGGGAGGGTGAGCAGCTGCCATGCCATGGGTTGTCTTAACCTCTGTCACTTTGATGGCCTTTGTGTTCGCTGCCACGCCAAAGGAAGAGCAGATGTCCCCGAGCCCCCTCCACACCCACTCACACAGACACGGCTCTGATTTTATAATAAAATTAAAGAGCGCATATACACACATAGAGCAGTCTATGTACAATTCGCTCAGGCTTATGGAGAAACCAGAGAGCAGCAGGTCTATCGATACAGTCTTTAAATGAAGTCTGGGTTGTCTGCTGGCCGCAGATATTGTATGTTATTTCTTTGGCTGAATTAAGACAGTGTAATGAATGGGACACATTAAACTGGCCTTTTTTCTCTCCGCCCCTCTGCCCTCTCCCTCCCCTTCACCCATCAATGAAAAAGAAATCCTGCGGTAATGAATGTTAACCAGTCATGAAATTATAGTATCTAAACAGTGGCTTTAACAAGAGCCAGAGCGGGATCATGTGGAGGTCCACTCACGCAAACCATCATTTGACCAAAATAATGTTTTATAGCTCAGTGGATCGGCTTTATGAATAAGGTGTATGCATGTGCCAGCTTTCATTTCCCTATAGGCTATTAAATACAAAGAAGAAAAAACTGAAACATTATATGATTTGACTTTTAATTTTCTTATTTAAAAAAAAAAAAATACAATAAAATAAAATGAAACCTCATTCTGATTTTATTTTCCATTTTCTATTTTATGAATTTCTCATCTATCATTTATTCTTCTCAATAAAAAGAATGCTAAAAAACAAATACATACAAAAATGACAATCAAATAAAATAATACAATTTAAAAAAATGAGTCAGTTTCAGGATTTTTTTGTCCTGTGAAAAAAATAAATAAGAATGTAAAAAAAAAAGAAAACATTATTTTCCCTATTTCTCATATAATAATTTTTTAATAATAAAATAAAATTATAATTTAAGTCTGATATGTCAGGATTTTAATGTGAAAAATAACAATGAATGTGAAATAATACAAAACACACACACACACACACACACACACATACATACATACATATATACATACATATATATATATATATATATATATATTGTTTCAGGTTGGTTTTATTTTGTATCATGTGAAAAAATTGACATTGAATAATTACATTTTGAAATCAAACTATTTGCCATTTCAAAAAGCTTACATACATTGTTAGCACTGCACAGAAGAGAATAAATTAAACTAAATGAAATGAAGCCCCAATATACTCAGTCTCCCCCTTCAGGCTGAAAATGGGCTGAGTTCTGTTAAAAAAAAAAAAAAAAAAGTCCTGAAAGCCCTGTTCTAAAAACCTCACTCTTTGGCTTTTAATCATAAGGGTTGTCCAAATAAAACACCTCTCGCCAAACTCTGGCAGAGGTTCAGAAGTCAATTTTTATTCAACTAGAGGAAGGATGAGCTGACTTAATGGAATATGTTAATACTTCTGATAGTGGGTCACAAGTGCCTCTCTTATTATTCTAAGCTAGACAACAATGATGGTCCTAGAGTCCAGTCAAGCAGCTCCCAGATAGTGTGAACTTCTGAACCCCAGACAATGCCACTGTACCTGCCTCTGAAGCCCTCTTGGGTGGTCCTCTATGTGCGGGGAGGGGCACATAGAGGGGGTTGTCTCAGAGACAAACGAGGGGGAAGCATTCATTAAGTAAATTAGCCTTACAGTGCAGACATTTGGAGAGATCCACCATCTCTTTTTTTTCTCTCTTTGCCACACAAAATAGGGACGAATTGTTGCGTCTTCTCATTGCAGTCGTATAATTTCCTGTAAGCCTTTGGTCATTCGGCTCACTCAGTGGTCAGTGTTCTCTCTCGCACTCTTTATTCTCCCGGGTGATGTCTCTGAGCTTTCACAGTCAGGAATGCTGCGCTGTGGATTGAGTGTGCTGCCTGGCCATTGGCTTGTAAATGATTTCAGCTGAGAAGAGAGCAATGATAATTTGTAACTCTGAGTGCTATAATGGATTCAATTGTGTGGTATAATGCCCTGTGCTTGGCTTTCGGATCGCAGGATATCATACTCTTTAGAGCTCACACCGCCAACTTATCCATGATGGTCAAACGTTTGAGGTTTCTTTTGACATTTTGGATGAAAAGGTGGTTTATTTGATCTTACATCATCTAATTAATGGCTTACAATGTTAATAATTTCTTTAAAACAGTATTTTTTGCTTTTCAGAGCATTACACAACCCTGCATCTTGAAAAAAAAAAATCAGTTACAAGTTAAGGTCCAATTATCACAAACCATTAACTACTACTTTTGCCTCGAACTCTTAATTTGCTGCTTATTAATAGTTAGTAAGGAAGTTGTTCAGTTTAGGTATTGGGATTAGGGATGTAGAATATGGTCATGGAGAATATGTGCTTTATAAGTACTAATAAACAGCCAATATGTTAATAATAGGCATGCTAATAAGCAGCTATAGTAAGAATTGGTCCCTATACTAAAGTGTTACTAGAAATTCTGTTGATTTGCAAAAAAATAATAATAATACAGCAGAGGTCTAAAATATCATTAAAATAGTTTTTCAATTGTTTCACAAAGAAAGAAGATTTTCAAATCATTTATATGTATCAGCTTTAATGCACTCATCAAAATTCCAAAAGCAGTCAAATGTCAAATGTTTAATTTAAATAATAAAAAATGATCTGCATACAATATGTTCAAATACTCCATTTAATGTAAAATAACTTAATACAGGCAATTTTATAAATAAGTTTTTTTTTCACAAAATGTGTAATGTTTTGGACATCTGGATCATGTTCGCATTTTTTCTGTCACTTCTAACCTTCATATCAGGATTAGGCATAAAATAATCTCTTTGGAATTATTCACACGTGAAAATCAGCAAAAATTGAATTGTAACCGGGCTCATAAAAAGAAAAGAATTATGACTCTGTGGCAGTTTTTCTGGTGATTAAAGGAAAATACCTGACTTCTTCACCTTAGAAATGGGTGTCAAAAGCAAAAAATAAATAATAAAAAAATTAAATGCACATCATATTTTGTGTGAAGATGTGACATGCTAGAGCAAATGAGGCACTATTTTTGGAATAAGCACCCCAGTATTAGTAAGAAAAAAGTATTGGATTTCATTCAGCAAACATGATGCAGGTGTTATTATAAGCAGCAAATGTCCTTCACTGGATAAGATGAATACATGAACAATTATGTGCACATCTGTGTATGTAAATTTCATACGTACATGCATGATAGACCCGAATGACCAAAATCCTCCGGATTACTGCCAGCAATGCCCATGAAAATTCATACCATCAAGGTGTGGACTGGACCATATCAAATAAGTCTTAGCCTTGTTTATGTTTATGTATTAGATGAGGGGTCATGTAAAACAGGCTATTATGAGGATTATAATACATCAAGCAGAGGAAATATATAATTCTGTATACTTTCAGCTGAATTTCAAAGAGAGCAGCCAAGTTAAACCAAATACTATTGTTGTTCATTCTGTTGCTTTTTTGTCCTTATGGATCCAACAAATAGTTCACTCTGGCCTCACACTGACACAACCTGCACAGCAGTGACAAAATTAAATGATAAATTACATGGCTGCCACATTTGATTAATCGTGGCTTTAACATACATGTTAAATGCAACAATAAAAGAGCCCATTATTCACTTTTCCTTTGCAACCCTCATAAAACAATCCAGCGTATAAATCCTCATAGGAAACCCATTTGAATTGAAATCAATTACTTTCCTCACCGGGAAGAGGCCCCTTAGATGCCCACAGAGCGATACAGCTGATCCATAGAGTTTAACACAAGAGTTGTGTCATCACGTATCTCCAATATGAGCCTCTGTCTGTTGTTGTTTTATTGACCCCCGGACCCCACCCCCTCGTGAAAAGCAAAAGTAAATGACAGCATTTTAAATAATCTGTGAAACTGCTGCATTAAGATAATTAAAGCCTTTAGAGGAGTTTATCCAGCTTTAAATGTCTTGAGAGGGCTTTGCTGTTTGCAGAAGGAAGTTGGCAGGGCATTTTGCTAAAGTGGCCCTATAAAAATGACCATGTAGTAACCAAGACAAAATCTCGAACGGAGGGAGGAAAACGTTTCCATTGTTGTGCATGGAGGCTCAGTATTTCTAACAAGAAACTTTCTTGAGGTATTTATTTAGTTTATTTGTTTTTTCAGTTTCTTATCCCAAATAAATTACATAAATATTTTTGTAGCATGCATCAAAGGTTTGAAGTCAGTTTTCTTTCTTTTTTGTTTTTTGAAAGACATTAATACTCTGATCAATTTAATACAAACTTGCTGATTAAAAGTGACAGTAAAGAATTACATTAGCCGGGTTTCTTTTTGTGCAACATTGGAATATCACATAAAACATTTGCGAATAAACACTGTTCCCATCCAACGAGTCAAAGAGAACAAAATTGCCACTTCCTGATAAACTGGCACTAAATATCCCTATGAAAAGTAGGAGAAGCCATTGAATATAATAATTTTCATATATAATAATAATAATAATTACTTGCACCTCATTACTCGCATTGACCCTTTTTCGTACAAGTCAAAAACCACCTCAAGGGAGTGTAAACTTTTTTTGCGAATTAAGGGATTTTTTTTCTTTTTTTTTTTCGAAATTTGGTGTTTCACACATTTCTGATGCGATACTTATTTTAAATAAATGCTGTTCTTTTGTATTTTCTATTCTTCGAAGAATACTATATATAGCATATACTGTATATAGCAGCACAACTGTTTTCAATGTTGAAAATAATAAGAAATGGTTCTTGAGCAGCAAATCAGCATATTTTATCTACAGTTCTGAAGGTTCTGGAAACTAGAAAAATTTATCTTTTGCATCACAGGAATAAATTACAATTTACAATATTTTGATATAGAAAACAGTCATTTTATCTTTTTAAATATATTCTAAATATTACTGTTTTTTTATTTACTTTTCTTCAAAAAAAAAAAACAAAAAAAAAAAAAAATATATATATATATTTATATATATATATATATATATACATATATATATATATATATATATATATATATATATATATATATATATATATATATATATAAAATAACTTACTGACCACAAACGCAAAAACTGACCCCAGTTTTAACTATATGTTAAAAAAAGCACAGCCAACTGAAATAAATAAATAAATTTAAAAAAATCTCGGCATATTTCTTACATTTGCACATTTATAACCACAAAGTTCAAACTCATTTTCTTGTCTCAATAGAAACTCCCACAGTCTTAAGGTTCCTCCATAATCTTATCAAAATAGAGAGCCAAACTGTTTAGCAGAGGAGCCAATGAAATACAAGGAATGACTCAACAATCTGACACCTCATTAAAATACCAAACACTCACAATTATAAACTCTTCAGTTTGTGTTAGCTGATAAGACTCAAAAGGTTGGAACAGCCCCTCTTACTTGAACTAATATTATTGTAACATAACGTGTTAGTTTTGATGGCATGCATTATTGACACTGAGAAATATCACTAAATCAAATATCCCTAAATATTTATATCAAATAATATTTTGTAACTCTACAAAAGAGAGATTTAGATTTAATAAGTACATTTATTTATGCATTTTCAGCATAAGAGAACTGCACATTTTTACACTGTGGGAGTCTCATAAAACCTGACAAAATATGATCTACTGCCTCTCAATGTGAAATTACACTCTTTGATATCATTTATAAAAGGAAGTGCTAAAGTGAAATGACTCAATTGGGTTACAATATACAGATTTCAGCAGCTGGGGAATTAATTGCCTAAGTGCTCATTAAGCATTCAGTTTAGGCAATTAAATTCCTTTTAGTCTGACTGAATAAATTACTTTCCAGTAATTGGACTTGCAGACAGCTAGCACCTGAAATGAACTTACAAAGTCTCATTAAAATAAATACATCAAATAAAAATTAAATGGAAAATGAATGAGCTGGAAGTGTGCAATAGTTATTGTGAGGTTGTTGCTCTCTTTTATTTGCAACTGTCTCTTTCTTTGTCATCCACTCTTCTTTAAAACACTTGGATGATTTCCCAAATCCCCCTCAGATCCCAAAGGCCCAATAGATTCACAGAGTATAAAAATATATATATTTTGTTTCTTTTACAGACACGTTTACACAGACAATATCTACAGTAATAATCAGCATATTGTCAATTTTTGCTTGATTACTGATTGGATAGTTTCAGAATACAGCTTAGATGTTATTTGATAGTAAACTTACAAATGGCTAATAGGAGAAAGTATTTTAACACTGAAAAAAAGGTAATTCAGCTTTAAAGGATGGACAGACAGATTAATTGGACACTGCTAAAGATCATTTGATAGAGGGTAAAATCCTCCCCCTTTTACCTTGAACTATGTAAAAGAATGTGTGCTTGAAACATTTTTCCCAGAATTGATAGTGAACTGATTTATGGCCCTTATGGTTCGGTATAATTAATTTTATGCATATGACTTCTGTTACAATTACCATGTAGGGCGATTGGAGAAGTTCCCTGCTTATATGAAACCATCGATAATTGTGGATTCATCACTGAGAGGTCTTATCGTCTGGATGGAAAGAGATAAAATCCTTTCTCAGGACAGGACAAAAAAAAATCTTAAAGGGCAATTGTCTCAGGTTGACTAAATGCCTTAATGAACTGAGAATCAAACATTTGAAGGATATTGTAAAAATATGTGGGAAGCAGGGGATGGAGCTGGCGTGAACATGTTTATCTTTATTATCATCTTGAGAATTTAAAAGACAGTGGTGACCATCCATCAAACTTAGTGGTGACTATGTGTGCTCAACCAGGGATAAAACGTTTTTTTTTTTTTTTTTTTACATCAGAAACACACAATATTTACAGTCAACTAAACTTCAAAATGTATATTTATTGAACTTGGACATGTAAAAGTTTAAACATTAAATTATGTTTATTAAATGTACAGAATAACTTAAGCGCTATTAAAAGTTGATTTAACAATTTAGCCTAAGATTTGAGTAAATAAATACAATAAATTATTACAATAATGTTTGGATACTTGGATCTACGAGAATTGGTGCTGAATTCTAATTAAAGGCGCACAATAACTTGAAAGCTGTTAATTAGCTGTTGAGTAAATTAATAAATAAAATGAATTAATAAATTAAAATAACATTTGGATAATTGGATCTACATTTAAAAATCATTATTGCTATTGAGCTTAAAATGATTGAATTGTTAAAAGTAGCCTACAAAATTTAAATCTGTTTAACCAATCAAATTCGGAACCAATCAGAATGCAGCGCGCCCAAAGGGAGCAGAACAGAACAGACAGGGCATTCAGACAGATGTAATGCCATACTCTTGTCTGTGGTGCGTATGCGGTGCGTATTTTTTCCACGCCCATGCTAACGGTTTAAAGCATTCACACTGTACACTGTTGCGGCCCGGCAGTGCGCTAGGAGTGGAAAGACCGTTTCCGCACAGAGTCTATTTTTGCAGTGCTGCACACGCTGCATTAAAGCGACAGCACATTGTTTGCGGTAAAAATGGACATGTAAATGTAAATGTTGTGTTTGTGATAAACAGCCGTAATATTTGCCATATGTCTGTTCTAGAGACATTTTGATAAAGCTCTAATTGGTTTTCTTTTGGAAATATGTTTCAAATTCACACTGAATCGATTTATGACTGTAAAGCATGTCTGTGTGTCAAAATCGTGATTAAAATCAAAATCGCAAAATTGATCAAAGAAATCGCGATAGCTTTTTTTGTCCATATCGCACAGCCCTACCCTAAAGCTGAGTAAATATAATAAATAATTCAAATAAATAAACTGAATCTACCTTAAAAACTTTTATGATTAAATTTTAACATACTGAATTATAATTAAAAGCAATAACTTGAAAGCTTTAGCTGTTGAGTAAATTAAATAAAATGGATCATAAATTAAAATAACATTTGGATAATTGGATCTAAATGTAAAAATCATAATTGCTATTAAGCTTAAAAATATTGAATTGTTAATTAAAAGTACGTAATTAGTAATAACTTACAATCTATTAAAAGTTAAGACAACAATTTACCCTAAAGTTGAGTAAATGTATATAATAATTAAAATAAATAAATTGGATCCACATGTTAAAAACTATAATTTAAACATACTGAATTATAATTGAAAGCACATAACTTAAAAACTGTTAACAGCTGACAAATTTACCCTAAAATTGAGTAAATAAATTATAAATGAATATTAATTGAAAATCTAAAATAAAATCATTGTTTTAATTAATATATATTATATATATAGTGCAGTTCCTGTCTTAAGTAGGCCTTTTGAGCCTATGAGGGGGGGTTAAGCAATTTCTCACTTTTAGTCTTTAAATGTCAATGTTACAACTGACTACAATTGAATCCATTTCAAGCTACTTTTAAGGACAAAATGACACCTGTAATTGTGTGGGAAAAGGCTTTTGGTCCCACAGGAGTGAAAGAAAGAAACAGAGACAGGGCGACTCAGTCAGTGGACAGGTGAGACTGACACGCTGAGTTTCTCCCTTCAGGTGTCTGTCATGCTCATGGGCCAGATAATTGGATCTGAAACACATCACACACAGAGCCCAAGGAGCACAGTCAGGACCAATCCTGGGCTTGTTTGACTAAGTGACTGATGACCAAACTGGGGTCAGGAGTAATGAAGACTACAGACGTTGCTGGAGATCTGCAGGACACTTGTCCAGCAGGGAGGGGGGCGGCTCAGTCCATAGGGAGATAAATTCAGCCGGGACAAAGAGGACGAAAACAGATGACAGAAGCCCACTCTGACAACAGGAGTAGATTCACAGAGATCTATTAAGCTCCGGGGCACAGGGCTGGATGACGCGCACGGGAAGCCGAACCGGCAAGTCAGAAAACACATTTGCCTCCCACCCGTTAACACCATAATGATCTAATCTATTTTCTCTTCAGAAATTCATAGTTCCCAGTTATTTGCCCACATGTTAAAAATCAAGGTGTCAGTAACAGACTTTATTCCCCTACAGAAACATCTTGATCTACCGGCGAATGTCAACAGCTATATTTATGCGGTAATGAAGATAAGGAACGATGGCACACTGCCTGGATTTATGTGCGCTATCTTTGCCTTTAAAGTCAATTCCACCACATAGAGAGAGAGAATGTTCAGTCAGACGCAATAAATTACCAACACAATCTAATCGTTTAAGTAAAATAAACGTTTAGTTTAAAATATTTTTTTATACTTCCATGTCTATTAAAATGACATAGCCTACTCTAATGGTTGTGCCGATATACGATAGTATCACGTATCGACGTCAGTCAGAGATAAAGCCTGTGGCTGATGCCTTTGACAATATCAAGACGATTATTATTAATTATTATTATTATCATAAGGCTAGTCCTATTATATAATTAATATCAGGGCTTATTTGATCCGTCATTTTTATAGTGTTGTGCTTTACAACCAATCCCACACGATTCTGTTGAGTTTATGAATGCACTGGCCAATCAGAGGCATTCAGATGAGTCGTCGCTGAAACACAGGAGTTTTGTTGTTCGCTGACTGAATTCTGCTCTCTCGCGAATTCTCTCACCGTAAACTATGTGCCATGTATGTACAATAGATTCATTCGTCATCAACTTACTCTAGTCTGAAATCAGTGATGATGTTCTTTGATAATGTAAATATTCTTTGCTTTAGCTGCTGTTTGAATAAGCATTAGTAACTTACAGTGTTTCTTTTAAATTGTTAGCTGTTAAATACAAATTCAGTCATATTAAAACTATTTTAGAATATCCATATGTTACTTGATTAAAAATATATAGCTAGTGTAGTTAATAAATTACACTATGAACACTTCATGCGATTACATTCGTGTTTGGTGTGAACATACCATACCATTATATATATATGCTTTTATCTGCTTTTAGCCGTACCCTGGAGTTGGTTCACTTTCCGGCTATAAATCTAAGTAAGTAAATAATTAAATAAATTAGCATGATAATATTGTGTATCGGCAATCTCACATGCTAACGATAGGACGGTATGACTATGGAGTATATCGCCCAACACTATAGGCTACATGTTGAAACGTTAAACTTATCTAACGCACAGGTTAAAATTGCTGACACCTCACATTACACCCCATTTAAACGATTCACCCCATTAGACACCAATAAGTGCTCTGCCTGACGGCTCACATTCATGTCTATCAAACGTTATCAAAACCTCTTAGGGTCCTTCTCTACTCAGCAACTGTCACATGGCGTGTTTGCAAAACAAAAACGTATGCAGTATATCCACGTCTCGATGTCAACACACCCGCAGGTCATTTAGAAACAGCTCTGGCGTCGTCTGCCGCTGATCGGAGAGATCTGTATTACAGTAAAATGAAGGTAGAGGAAAACAGAACACATTTTGACTGAATTGATCTGGATGATATGAATAATTTAGGAGACACCAAAGGAGGCAATATAAATGCACACATATATTCTAATCTCTCAAGCTGTGTTGCGTAAATGCTCTGTTTTCTGCTGTCTTGAGCACGGCAGCCTGCCCCTGGTCTAAATGAATCCAGAAATGTATCCTCCTCCTCTATTCCACATTCAAAGTTATTCACACACAGGGGCATAATCATTATTTTGAGATTAAACTCAGGAAGGAATTTGTTTCCGGTCTCTCTTTTTGGGGTGCAATGAAAAAAAAATGGATAACTTTTTTCTTTTGACCTTTAGCTTTTAGGCACATTTCTCAGGTAAGTCTCAGGTAAGTCTCACTGACATCTCTCCTCGGCCTTTATCTATCTCTAATCCCACTGACACCAGAAACTTTTTGTTAAACACAGCTACAAATGTTTTCCTGGGAAAGAAAAAAATGGTCAGACCCCATGTGTCACTCAAATATGGAGGGGAAATTCTACAAAATGAGTGTCTGGCCCTTTTGTGTCCCTCAAATACACATATCTCTGAAACTTCAACAATGAATAGCTTATGCTAACCTAATATATACGTTAATATAGATTTATTATGCTAATGTAATACAGAAGTTAAAATATCTAATAATAATAATACAATGAAGAAGAAAAAGAAGATGAAGTACTACAAAAATGACGCTTCTTGCCAGGATTATGTCATTTAGGCAAAAATAATAATAATAATAATAATAATAATAATAATAATTTCTTACTATATATGTGCAAGTATGCACATTTCTACACAAGGACATTTCTACTTTTGTCAATAAGTAAACTATTTAAAATACATTTTTGTTTAATTTTAAATAATCAAATTCTTTACCACTTTATATTATTATTATTATTATTATTATTATTATTTTCTCCTTATTATATGTGTGCAAATATGCACATTTTTACACAAGGAACTAATCCATAAGTCTAAAAAATACATAAAAATAAAGCAAACATTAATTACTTTACAATCTCATTCTTTACCACTTTATATTAACATTATTATTATTATTATTATGTTTGTCAGTAAAATATCAACTACAAAGGATAATTCACGCAAAAATTAAATTAACCTCATGTCTCAACAATTTTTATTTTTCATGAATTACCCCTTGAAATTGTCAACCCTATAGCCGTTATTTCGTGTAACAAAAATAAAAAGGATTGATATTTGTACAAATGGATATTTGTAACAAAACAAATTATAAATAAATAATAATAATAATTATAATATTATACTTATACTCATGGTCATAATTATTGGCACCCTTGGTAAATATGATCAAAGAAGGCTCTGAAAATAAACCTGCATTATTAATCCTTTTGATCTTTTATTTAAAAATAAAAAATAAATAAAAATCACAAAAATCGAACCTTTCATTGAACTAAAACAATTGAAAATGGGGGGAAATATCATTATGAAATAAATGTTTTTCTCAAATACACGTTGGACATTTCACACAGAGGAGGGAAAACAAAGCCCAAATTCCCTTAATCATCCATCACAATGAGAAAAACCAAAGAATGTATTTCTGATGTGCAGCAAAAGATAATTGAGCTTCACAATTTAGTGAAGTGGCTTTAAGAAAATAGCTAGAGCCGTGAAAATTCCCATTTCCACCATCAGGGCAATAATTAAGAATCTCCAATCAACATAAAATGTTATGAAACTGCCTGGAAGAGGAAGTGTGTCTATATCGTCCTAATGCATGGTAAGGAGGAGATTTTCAGTGGCTAAAGAGTCTCCAAGGACCACAGCTGGAGAATTGCAGAAATTAGTTGAGTTTCGGGGTCAGAAAACCTTAAAAACAAATGGTCAAACAGCACTTACATCACCACATGTTGTTTGGGAGAGTTTCAAGAAAATCTTTCCTTACTCATCCAAAAACAATCTCCAGCATATTCAGTTGTCAGACACGACTGGAACTTCAAATGGGACTGGCTTCTATGGTCAGATGAAACTAAAAAATTAGTTTTTTTAGCAGCAAACACTCAAGATGGGTTTTTGTGAACACCGGGATAAAAAGTACCCCATGTGTACAATGAAATATACTTCTGTATTTTTAATGTTGTGGGCCTATATTTCTGCTTTAGGTCCCTGGACATCTTGTTTAGACACATGGCATCATGGATTCTATCAAATACCAACAGATAAAAAATCAATAAGTGACTGACTCTGTTAGAAATCTTATAATGGACCATGTTTAGATCTTCCAACCAGACAATAATCCAAACACAAACCTTAAAAAACAACACAAAAATGGGTCACTGAGCACAAAACCAAGCTTCTGCTATGGCCATTCCAGTTCTATGACCTGAACCCTGTAGAAAATGAGTGGGGTTAACTGAAGAGAAGAAGCACCGTCATGGAGCTGGGAATCTGAAGGATCTGGAGAGATTCTGGATGAAGGAATGGTCAGCTTTGACAGCTTGTAGTTGCAAAACCCAAGCAAAAGGCTTACAATACCTCCACCATCAACATGGTAGATAATGTTGAAAATGTCAACATATTAAAACGTTTTAATGCTATTTTTTAATAGCAATGCAATTTATAAACACTAAAAAACATATTCAATTTGAAATGTTCTACTAGACAAATAATAATAATGCACATAAAAAATCAGCTCATCAGTTTTATGGAATGATCCTTTCCATTACAGTTACTACTGAATTGTTTCTTTGAATCTATTTACCCCGAAGACAATACGGCACATCTTGCAGCAATCACAACTGTACGTTTAGTAAACTATTAACAGCGCAGCATGGTCTGGAGAACATTAAATCTGTAATGACTCTATGGTGATGAGGAGATGGGGCCAAGCCGTGCATGGTTCAGCAGTTTCAGCAGTCTGAGGAGAAAATAGATAGGACGCAAGTAACAGATGGCCCATAGAAGTGTGTTCATCTGGACACAAACAAAGACCCTAGGAATGATTTAATGAACATTTTGGACCCTAGTAATGATTTAATGATCATTCTGGCCTCACCTATTATTTATATGGACATATAATCAACTGAAAAACCATATTTCACCGCTGAACAAAAAACGTCAAATGTAGCCCTCGTCAGTCATGAAACCCTGTCAACAACAATCCCGACCAATCGTATATTCCCACTGCGACGGTTTGTTTGTGTACCGTGCTCCCATTCTCATATTTACAAATGCAGCTGTTCTACTAATACATACATAACAGGAAATGGTATCGCTATAGAAACATTTTAAATCAAAATCCTCATAAAAATGACAGGTAGCTGCTGTAACGTAAATTACACACATAATTTGCATGGCTCATTAGACTCTTTTGATAAATATTAGCACAATATTGCTTTCCCTGAATCATGTTTGTGGTAAACAAGGGAGGATGAAAATTATAACGGTTAAATTTGGAGTTAATGAGTGGCGTGCATGTCACACGCGCCGCGTGTTGTGACGCGTAAAGGGAATTCGGGGTCAACCGAGACTGCAGGTTAATTAATGGACTGAATCACACGTAGATAGAAAAGCACAAGGCTCAAGTTTAACTAGAGCAGCAGGGTATAACACTGACAGATGCCCTATTACAATGTTAATGATATCAGAACCCTGGACAAATAATTACATTCAAAGCTTTCCCTTGTAAAGCCACAATGAGCGGCACGCCAAAGATGACTTTCTTGATGAGAGGGCAACGCAGCTGGGGACATATGTGGCACGAGTTGGGGTATTCCCTCAGCAACACCTCAAGAGCCATTGTCTGATGTCCAGCGTGCGCTCGGGGCCGCTGTGCCTCATGAAGAGGCTGATTTAGGCCCTGATAAGGGAGAGACTGCTCCATTTAGCTGTGCCATGTGGTCTCATCAAAGGATCATTGCAAACCTTTTAATTTACCTCTGGCCCTGATTGTCCTACTCCTCCTATTGTTCTGTGCTGGATAGGCTTGCCCTCGATCTGTGGTAACAGGTGCTGTGTTAACATCAGCATGGCATTGCACAGGCATCTGAACAGAATTTTTGTAAACATCAATGTCATTTAATGCCAATGGAGGAGTGCATTGGATAAAGCAAAATGTGTTTTATATATTTGTAATTTTTATGCATTTAGCAGGTATAAAAAAAAACAAACAAACAAAAAAAAACATAATATTCAGTCAGACATTGTGCTGAATATTCACATTTGTCATGTAACATTTTTATGTATACTTTCAGGAATAAAATGCAGAAAAGAACATTATTAGCACAGAACCTTCGAAGTACAACATCAGCCCTTATCTACCCCTAAAAGGTGTAGTATGAAATATCTTATATAGTGCTCGACCGATATTGTTTTATTGACGGCCGATGTCGAAATCTTGGAAAGCAGGGTTGCCGATGGCCGATATATAGCCGATATAATTTTATTTAATGTTAATTAATATTTAAGACATTTTTAATAATTTGAAAATGGATTAAAAAATAAGTGTGTAAAATAAACATACTTATACTTCAGATGACTTCAGAGATATTTATACTTCAAAAGTATGTGTACATTGGGAATCATATTGTTCAAATAAAGCCAAGGTAACAGTCATTTTACAAACAGCACACAGTGAAAATGACATGAATAAGACAGTGGGCAAATGCATAATTTGAAATCACAAGTTTAAAGTTTGTTGATCACGTGTTTCCTCCTGACCGACCATCACACACACGCAGAGCATGCAGGATACACATGCACACTTCACAAGATCTCACAACTGGATTCTACTAAGTTTGCAAGGTTTGTGAAATTAAATGTCCATTAGTCATTCAAAGATATGTTTAAATGATATAAATGTGTATTTGCTGATTCTGAATGCTATCGGCAAATGATAAAGTAATACAACGTTTGCCTTTAACTAATAATATAAAAGCAATCGTTATAATATTTTTGTATGCATTTAATTATTTTGTTTAACAGTTCTATCTGATTATGAGACAGACTTCTATCCGTATAGACACCTGGGCTGTTTTAACAAAGAAACTTGCTCTGACATATCTTAAAATATATCAGTTCCATTGTTTTGTCTCAAGATGCACACCAGTAATGTTTTTTTTTTCTAAGGCATGTTTATAAAAGACACTTAAATGTCTTAATTGAACTATGACCTAATCCTGCTTTAACAGAAGCCCTGTCTATGTGGTTCCAAACCTAATTTATTTCTTCTGCACAACACAAAATAAAAACAAAGATAATTTGAAAAATTATTTAGTGTTTTGTTTGTGTTCCATCAATATTAGTTAGTGTGATGCAATGTTGTTGTGGACCCCATTAACTTTCATTGCAAGGATAAAAAATATACTGTTTTCTAGAAAGAAGGTTTGGAATTATTATTATTTTTTATATATATAACTATGCCTTCAAGAACAAATTTTAGAACTTTGAGTACCGTAGGTTACTAATATGGCCCCTTCAGGGGAATCCAAGGTGTAATGGCCAAAGTATACTTTGGTTTTTACGTGTACACGAGGGTCCGCGTACAGTGCGAGTGTAAATTTCATCATCAGAATAGTACGTGTACAGTACACGCACCCCCAATTTTTGTAACCACGAATGTCGCACGTGTGCATTGACTTAGTTTTGCACTAATCAGTTGTCCCACAAGGTTTCATCACTAACCCATGTTTGACAGTAGAAAAACAAAACAACAACATCAACAACAAAATAGCGGAGACTACAACGTACGAAGTAAGAAGAGGGTTTTTATCAGTCATAGCTTCTGGAGAAAAATAGAGCGGACATTGAACAAAGATGAAGCTTGCTAGAGTGCATGTGTCCACTGCCTGCATTTACAGACACCTCAAATGGCCTATACTTTGAAAGGCTACGTGTTCGACTGTATGCATATGCTAGGGTGATAGGGTGAAGAACATTTTAATCATCCAAAAAAAACTTCATCCACCATAAAGAACCTCTTGTGGAATGGAAAGGTTCCATGCCAATATTAAACCTTTATTTTAAGAGTGCATTTATCGTGAACCAGAGTAGATTCCAAAAAAGAACCATTATTATTGTATAGTAATAGTATTATATAGAGTGAATAGTAGCAACGAGCATCAAAGAGAAAAAAGCTTGGAAATCAGTCTGGGTACACACACTTTTTTAAATAAGAAGTGAATGCCCTAAACTATCTTTCTGTCTGTAGTCATTCCAAAAACTGCAATTGTTTAATATGACAAACCCTCATAGGTGATGTTTTGGCATCTTACAGCTTTGTAAATGAAAAACATGAAAACAAATTAGTTAAAGAGTTAGAATATTAACAAGATGCATTAACATCTAGATGTTCAGTTCTGTAATCATCAAATGGATTTGATGCCATTTTGTGCCATTCTACGGAGCAGCTCTTCCACTGTCATCTCAACATACATTCCATACTGTCACATGTCAAATGCAGGAATAATTTCACATTATCACATTATCTGAGCTGTCCCGTGTGATGTAGACATGCATCATACAGGCATAAAGACAGAAGCAGCAGAGAGCAGACAGACATCAGGAGGCTGATCGGAGAGAAAAGCGCTTCACATGTAGATCACAAGATCAGTGCTTTGGGTCACCTTTGAAAGGCTGCCGTCATAATTCATCTGACCTCCACGTACCGTCGCTTCACATCCTGTGAGAACTAATCAACAAAAGGTAAAGAATGGGGTGGGGAGGCCAATGGCGCAAGATGGGGAAAATGAAGAGAGCAGAGAAAACCAAAGAGCCAGAACATGAGTGAAATTTATTTTTTAACCCCTGTCCATACGGCGTATTAATCTTCTCGTGACCTCTGTTCAGTGAAGTGTCATAGAGTGATTTTCTCCATCTCGGGCCACTCACTCTCCACACTCTTCCGAAACATTAAATATCACCGTGATTAATCCAAACTTAATTAAATCAATCAGCGAAACAATGGCAAGGCAATGAGGTATGTAATCATTGAAATAGTAAATTAAATGATGTAAGGGGCCACAGTTTGCATTATTGACAGTGATGGAGAGGAAACGGGGGGTCCTGGGAAGGCTGTGTCGGCCGTTCCGGATGACCACATTGGCCCGGCCCCCTTCGGCACGCTGGGGAACTTTCCAATCTGTACCGCCACGCCGGACACATTTGAATTAATCAGAGCCCTCTGCTGGCCCTCCCCAATGGCCCCTGGTTTCTTATGGATGACTTCCTTTTAAAAGCTGTTACTAGTGTGTGAAGAGCGTATCTGTGTCACTGAGCTAATCACATGGATACTGTACACATGTGCCACAGATGCTTTTCCAAGACTGAGATTTATGCGCAAAGTGAACATTGTTCATGAGATTTTCCAAGTGAAAACCATGTAACGTGTGAACCATAGATGTTTAAAAAAAACACTGTGTCAGAAACTAATAATGTCATTTTATTTTATCAAACATACTATCACTTTACTTTTAAATGCAAGTCTAAGATAAACCCACAGGTAAAAAGTCATGAAGGACCTTCTGCTTGAAATCCATTGGTGAATAAGCAGTTCAAACTGAGCAGGATTTTGTAAACAAATTAGGATAAATATGATAATTAAACTGTATTTTCTTAATGGTTATATTAATGGTTATTTCAGTACTTTTAAGGAATATTAGGGGCAAAAGAAATGGACAACAATATTTGTGTAACACACTATTGATTCACTAAATAGAACTGACCATTCAGGAAATGGTCTTGGAGAACATTGCTTGCACTATAAAAAAAAAAGTCAAGTATTTCAAGCATTTGAAGTGTGTGAAGTGACATGTGGCCAAGTATGGTGACCAATACTCGGAATTTGTGCTCTGCATTTAACCCATCCAAGTGCGTGCACGCACACAACAGTGAACACACAAACTTTGAAGTCATTAATTCAAGAATCAGATGAAGCTGTATGTTTTTAATTCACAAAAAAGAACCAGCTGCTTGGACCGCAATGTCTGTTTCGAGCTCTAGATTCAGTCATGTTCAGTTTTGCGGTGCTGTTGAATAAGTATCATAGAAAAGAGTACCATTTTACGTTAGCATTGTGTGAGAACCATCAACAGAAATGAACATGATTCCATAAATGAAACTGGTTCTTAATAAGAATAAGACACTCTTGTATCCAAACCCGTCCTGAGCCTGGAAACGCAAAGGATGAACAGATGTTTACGGGGGAAAGACTAGGTGATGCAATCAAACGCTTGAGAGAAGTGTGTGTGCACTTCCTATTACTACAAATGCGAGTACAAACATTTTGTCATAATGGGCAAACATCAGCCACAGCTGGGATGTTAATGCTGGCAAATACGATTATCACCAAAAAGGATTTCTCTTTTAAGCATTTGCCTCTAATTAGATTTCTTCTCAGAAATGAATTGCCTTTTAGCAACGAAAGCTGTCACTGAGGGAGCAGTTAGCTCCTTATAACTGAGTTAAATGAATAATTACTAATACAATTACAATCGCAGGGGTCCTTCGTGACAGGAAAGTAAATATGGATCACAGACAGTTAGGGAAAGTTAAGTGGTTAAATTCAGGGCAGTTTTGGAGCCTGTGCTATCAGGTTTCTCACTGAAAAAGCACATTATTAATAAAAACGGAACAGAATAAAGACATTGCATCAAAGAAATGACATTATGTCAATGGTAAAAAAAAAAAAAACTCATGGCAGAGAAGTGACAATTAATGTGCAGTGAGGATAAACCCGACCCGTGAAAGACAACCAGCTGGTTTAAGTAATCAGGGTTGGGTTAGGAAGAGCAAGGCCATGCAGGCCTCAGCTGGCATGAGGACGTCTTAGAGAGGAGCAAGCGAGACGTGGGTGAGTATGGATCCTCTTGCCGTGCCTCCCTGGTCCATTCATCACCCAACTGCCGCTGACAGTGACGGATGGATCAGACCCAGGACTGGCACCGCACCAGCGCCAGAATCATATGGCCCACAAGCCCACTGACAGCTGGAGCACTGTGTCAAGTTGCAGAGAGACGGCGGCCATTAATAATCCCCGTCACATGATCTGAACGGTGTACGGGCGGGAGAGGGGCTGCGAGTCAGACGGTGGCCCGGAAGGGAGATGTCACATCGGGTAGGGTGACAGTCATGCAGGTCTGCTCTTTAATCAAGTGTGTGGAGATTGGATAATAACTATATCTCAATCAAAGTGGAGGAGGGCAAGGGATAAAGATTTAAAAGAAGAGCTGTTTTTAATAGCTCAGGTGTGGTAGGTAACGCCTTTTCATTAACAAAGGATAAAGGATGCTATTAAAAACAAGAAATGAAAAATGGATTTTGAGGCAGCATGAAGGAAAAAACTGAATGGAGGATTCTAAATGCTTTTACTTTCCCAAAAAATCTATATGCAAACAACAAAATAAATAAATAATAAAACTTTTGTAAATACATAATTATATATAAAATCTGAATGTTGAAAACCCCAAAAATTATATATAGGCCTACATGTCTTGTGGATCTAAATAAAAGTATAAAATGTGTGCATATATTTTTACATACAAATATAAATTTGAACTTAAAATATATAATTATATACAGTATATGTTAATGAAACAATTATTTTCATTGTAGTTAAAATATGAGTAATTTATAAAATTAATATTTTAAAATATTTTATAAAATATGAGTAATATTTTAAAATTACTCATATTTTAAGTACAATAAAAATGTTAAAATATAAAAATTAGATACAACTATATACAGAAAACTATATATGGATTCTGAATGCTTCAAACTTTTGAAAACAAAAGTGTCTGCCTATAACTTAGCCATATAAAATACAATAAAACATCCTGTCAAGTTCATTTACAATTGATATATTTTTTTTAATAACAATATATATATATATATGTTCATGTCTTTGTTATTTCAGTATTTTATAGTCTCCTTTCAAACTCTCTCTAGACTATAGCATATTTTAAAATGAATAAAAATATAATTCATTAACAGTTATTTTTCTGTGGAAACACGACTGGTGCCCCTTCAAGTGCATAACAACACTGCTAGCCATTTAATATTACAAACACCAGTGAAAAAAAAAGAAGTTAATTTTGTGATACATTCAACATGAACCTCAATATGCTTTAAATATGACAAGATATCATGCTATCTGTAATATTATGTGTGTTCCACTTAAAGTGTTCTCCTCACATAATAGGGTTCTAATTGTCTTTCAATTCTCCTTGCCACGAAGAATGCAAACCATGTGGTAGAGTTGCATGTGCTTAAGCCATTTACTCTCATGCATTGTTTAGGACCCTGGATCCCTTAATCCAATTCACCACTGCAATCAAAAAGCCACGTTTAATGCATATAATAACCAAACCTGTAACGCTGTCAACCATTTTGCATCTCATTACAGAGAGTTTTGCTGTAATGAAGTTGCTTTTAATAGGATTCCAAAAAAAAAAAAAGCTCTCATATCATCCAAGTATACATGCATACTAATATGGTTAAAAATAATTCAGACCAAAGACAATCACACACTAGAAAGAGTGAGCTAGATTTGTCCTCTAAGAACAAGGACCCTAATTTCAACCTTGGGCAGTGGCTCCCTTATTTGAGTGGGGAGTAAAATATCATTACCTATTTCAGTGTGATTAAGGCAGAAGCCACCTGGCCAAATGCAAAGTGATTGACTTGAACATCCTCCACGGCCTTATAAATGCAAATTTGGCAGATATCAATAAAGACAGAAGATCGAAAGTCACATACAGAGTGCTAGAATTACTCACCGTATCCTGTTATTTAATTAATTACTTATTACATTAATGAATTATAATATTAAGTCTTTGCTACAAAAAAAAAAAAAAAAAAACTATTTTACATTTCCACTGTTACTTCCCAGGATAAAATGACTTTTACAGACTTATAGAAAAACAATTCAACTATGAATGAAACAAAATGAATGCTAACAGTAACATACAAGAATATCAAACCTGTTACGGGGCTGACGAGACGTGAGACATGCGGATCCATATGCAAGGCTTTATTAAAAAACATGGTCAGAAACAGGCAGGGTCAGACATCGGCAAACAGGTATGGCAAGGGCAAGACAGAGCAATCCGTGGAGCAAGCGTGGGTCAACGATGAGCGAACAGTATCCAAAGGGGCAAGGCAGAGAGAGAATCCAGAGTCGAGAGCAATAATCCAAACGGGGAGCGAACACAGTCCAAACGGCAAGGCGAAGGGTTAATCCAGGAAACACGGGCAGGGTCAGACACGGCAGGAAAACAAGGCAAGACTAGGACTAGAATAATGGCTCTGTAGAGTTGCTATCGCTATGCGAGTGATATACGCTAACAATACTCGGCCCCGATGCTGAGGAAGTCCATGGTTTAAATAGTGTGTGTGATTGTGAAATGAGCATCAGGTGCGTGTGATGAGTGAATGGTGACAGCTGTGATCTGTGCAATGCATAGTGGGAAATGGAGTCCAGTGTGCTGTGTAGTGTGAGAGTCAATGTGGTGAACGGGTGACCTCTGGTGGTGGTAAAACAGGAGAGCATGGACCAGATTCGTGACATAGCCCCCCCCCAAAGAGCGGCTTCCAGACGCTCCTATATAGTCCAGGAGGGTGGTGGAGCGGAGGCGGAACAGGGGGAGGGAACGGAGGGCCAGGTCCTTGAGGGAGTGGGAAGACCGGGGACAGAGGCAGAACCGGCAGAGCAGGAAACCAGGGCGGAGCCAGAGGCCAGTTCAGGACCGACATAGCAGAGGCCCACCAGGGCGGAGCAGACGGCACGGGAGCCCACCAGGGCGGAGCAGAAGACCACCAGACTCGAGCAGAAGACCACCACGGCGGGGCAGATAACCACCAGACCAGAGCAGAGGACCACCACGGCGGAGCAGATGACCACCAGACCCGAGCAGAAGACCACCACAGGGAGGCAGACAGGGCAGGAACCCATGACAGAGACTGGGATCTGGGGAGAACAAGGACAGACAACACAGAGAGAGCAGAGACAGACAACACTGGGAGAGTCTTTGTTGCAGGGCAGGACGGGACCAGAGCCCACCTGGGCGGAGCAGGAGACTCCCAGAGCCAGACAACTGACCACCACGGCGGAGTAGACGGAGACGGAGCCCACCAGTGTGGCGTAGACAGGGCAGAGTATCTCCACGGCAGAGCGGACTGGTCAGGAAGCCATGATAGGATCAGGGATCTGGGGAGAACAGAGACAGACACCACAGAGAGAGTCCCCATGGTCACAGGAGCCGTGACCGAGCAGGACGAGAGTTCATGGACGGTCTCTATGGCTGTGGCAGGACAGGGCGAGAGCTCACAGACGGCCTCTTTAGCCATGACAGGACAGGGCGAGAGCTCACAGACGGCCTCTTTAGCAGTGACAGGACAGGGCGAGAGCTCACAGACGGCCTCTTTAGCCGTGACAGGACAGACTCTGGCTGGAGCACTGTGACGTGGTGTGACTCTGGCTTGACGTGAGCAGACTCTGGCTTGACGTGAGCAGACTCGGGCTTGACGCGAGCAGACTCGGGCTTGACGCGAGCAGACTCGGGCTTGACGCGAGCAGACTCGGGCTTGACGCGAGCAGACTCGGGCTTGACGCGAGCAGACTCGGGCTTGACAGCGACGACGTGAGCAGACTCTGGCTTGGCAGGCGTGACGTGAAGGGGTGCTGTTGCTGCCGCCATTTTGTGAGTGAGTGAGGTGTCGCGTTCCTCCGCGACACCCACAGTAAAAGAGGAGCCCACACACACAGTAAAGCGGAGTCCATAAATTGACTGAGAGATGAACGGGGACCCTCGCGGATTAACCTTGACCGGAGCGGCTGATTAATGCCTTCACAAAAAAAGTCAATAAGTGCGTAGTCCGGCAGATCAGAAAAATAGGCGAGGTCTAAGTACTCCTGAATATAATCCTCGAGCGGTCGCGAGCCCTGCTCGAGGGTTAATAACAGTCGTGCACAGTCCATACCTGGCCAATGTCCTCTTGAAAAGCCGCTGGATCCTTGTGTGGCCGAGTATTCTGTTACGGGGCTGACGAGACGTGAGACATGCGGATCCATATGCAAGGCTTTATTAAAAAACATGGTCAGAAACAGGCAGGGTCAGACATCGGCAAACAGGTATGGCAAGGGCAAGACAGAGCAATCCGTGGAGCAAGCGTGGGTCAACGATGAGCGAACAGTATCCAAAGGGGCAAGGCAGAGAGAGAATCCAGAGTCGAGAGCAATAATCCAAACGGGGAGCGAACACAGTCCAAACGGCAAGGCGAAGGGTTAATCCAGGAAACACGGGCAGGGTCAGACACGGCAGGAAAACAAGGCAAGACTAGGACTAGAATAATGGCTCTGTAGAGTTGCTATCGCTATGCGAGTGATATACGCTAACAATACTCGGCCCCGATGCTGAGGAAGTCCATGGTTTAAATAGTGTGTGTGATTGTGAAATGAGCATCAGGTGCGTGTGATGAGTGAATGGTGACAGCTGTGATCTGTGCAATGCATAGTGGGAAATGGAGTCCAGTGTGCTGTGTAGTGTGAGAGTCAATGTGGTAAACGGGTAACCTCTGGTGGTGGTAAAACAGGAGAGCATGGACCAGATTCGTGACAAAACCATTGTTTTAAACAATAAATATTATGTTTAATAAACTGTATAGATGTACAACGTTCAACGATGACAACCTTCCCAAAAAAAACCTTGACATGTATGAAAAACAGTTGACCCTTGGCTGAATTTATGCAAGTGTGGTTTTATTAAGCTAACTCGTTTACCCAAAAGCTTTTTATCTGTTAAATTTACATTTATTTAAGCTATGAGACAGAGACAAAATTTCTCCTGCCCTTGATGAGCATGAAAAAGATGAATATTGTTTACCGACAGCTTTTAAGATCTCATATTTCATAACGGAGGGATGAAGAAATTACAGATCTATGGATCTAGATCTGCGTCTATAATTACAGAGGAATGACGGCTTGATAGATTGGGTTCATCAATTTAGAAAGAGAGCAGGAATGTGCTCAAGATGAATGTATAAATTGCACTTGATGGACCAAATTCTTAATCCATTAGTTATGATTATTAGACTGCAAATTATAAGGTCCTCAGTTATAAAAGTGAAAAACATAAGGCTTTTTGATTTGGAAACTGAAAATAAACATTAATATTCCAGTTCACATTAATATTCTGAGGGCAAATAGCATTTAAAAGCAAATATGGATTCGAGAGCGAGGGAACACTTGTGAGAAATTAAATCTTGCTCAGAAAGAGCAATAACTAAATTACTGCAATCTAAGCCTCTCTAAGTCTCAACACCTGAGATCAGCCTTTACGCGGCATCAACACCACAGATTTCACACGTCTTATGCATATCTGAAGGATAATTCCATGGTGAGAGATTACACAGATGAAAAAGTCATTTCTGAATGAATGTCTGCACAAAGTCCTACCGTCTCACAAGCCAGAAAAGCACTTGAGGAATCTCAATAGGAAGGAAGTGAACAGGTTCAATTCTAAAGGAATCACTCTGTTCCAAACCACTTAAAATGCCACACATGTAGGCCTATGTGATTTACACAAAATCGTGACAATTACACAATTTACAGCAGTTTTAACTAACAAGCTAAATTTCCCAAAACAATTAAATAATTTAATTAATTAATTAAATAAATGTACTAAAAAATAATTTGCCCTCAAATTAGCATTAATGTTTGTGTCATATTTTTGAAGAATGTATAGGATATCAAAATTCTAAATGATAATGTCAGTTATGCTAATTATTTTCATGAATTAATGTTGTTAATTGTTAAACTGGTAAATGCTATTAAAATTCTATATTTAAATTTTACATTTATATTTAAATTATTATATTCAATTTTTTATTAAAAAAATATATATGATGCTACAATTAAACAATAGCTTGATTACTTTTTGGTAACATCACAGTCCAATCTAAAGACAAACTTGCACTTTTGGTCAGGTCCGGTTCTATAGGGGTGCTAAGCACCCTCAAATGAAATCAAAAACACCCTCAATTAAAGCTGTATTAATGGTATTTTATTACAGATTTGGCAAACTATACAGTGCATTATGATTTGTGCTCTGGAGGTTGATTTCTATTTCAGCATGTTTTCAGCGTTGAGCAATGTAGCCAATCACAGGCATATCTGTTGGCGCTTAAGTTAGAATCCACTCACAGCTCAAATCGCCGGAGTTTTAAACTTTTAAACATGTAATTTTAAATGTAACCCTTTGTTGGTTATGGTTGTTATTGTGGTTTGGAATGTTGGTTTGTCTATGTGGGGGTTTTTTATTATGTAATGTAATGCTTGTGTATGCGGGCTCAGGGTCCGAGACAAATTTCCCCATTGGGGACAATAAAGTGTATTGAATTGAATAAACTATATGGTTGCACTTTATTTTACAGTACGTGTACTTCCATGTACTTACAGTGAACTTAGCTAAGAAAGTACTGGTAATAGGGTAGGGGTAGGTTTAGGGGTAGGTTCAGGGTTAGTACAGTTATTACCTAGTTATTGTAATTACTATAATAAGTACATAGTATGTACATGAGTAACAGGACTGTAAAATAAAGTGCTACCATCTATATTTAATTTTATTTTTAAAATACAAACGTAGCCATGCACAATTAAAAAATTCAATATGAACCTATACTGATAACTTTAAAAAACTGATATGGTATACAGACACATCATGCAGCCCAATTTTATTGTTATAATTAAAAAAAATAATCTTTTAAATGTCAAGTCGGCAACACCAAAGCGCCAAAAGTATCAAAAATTTGGTGCGCTTTGGTGTTGACGACTTCACATTTAAAAGATGATTCTACTTGTTTTTTAGTCGAGCACCCATTTGAGATCGATGTGCGTGCTGTTGCTTGCTCTTTATAATTCAAAAAATGCCTTCGCTAGCAACAAAACCAACTTGACTAAACCAACTTCATTTTACTCCGTTTTTATTGTGCCACGGGACACCTGCGGGGGCAGACAGCCAAATCGGTGGGATGGTTGAGGGGATTTGTGGGCGGAATTCTCCTTAGCTAAGGAACACTGAGCTCTTTTTTCCCCATGACTCCCATCTGTTGAGTGGTCATTGTCCGCAAAGTGTTACAGCTGCAAAGGACCAGTCCTACATTCTCCTGTGAAAAGGCTTTTTAACATATTCAAAACCTCCACAACCCATTATGCCAGTACTGTTACCGAGCCCTGATTTATTCATTGACTTTGCCTCAAAACCAGGCATTTGCACCCTGTTTAAAAACTTCACCCCCTACCCCTCCGACAGATTGGCTTCTCCTCTGGCCACCAACTCATTCAGTATTCTCCCTCTGCCTCTCTCTTTCGCACCGCCTCGTAAGAGAGTCCTAAATGCGTCTCTTCCAGGTAGAGATGACATATGTTTTTTCGCCGCCGCCCAGTTATTCTGTGATCACATCCTGCTAGGGAATTGTTCATCCGTTCACTCGGCTTTTGTGGCCGATTTCATGCCATGTACGAGTCTGTGTTCTTGTCCTTCATGAAGCTGTCAGCCACATAAAAGTTGCCTGACTGGGGTCGTGCCACAAGTGGTGGGAATGGGACATCACCATAGCTTCTTGGAGGAAGCCCACCCACAGTTCTTTGCTCCGGGGGGCTTTAATTTGACTTCGATTTTTATTATGCGGGCCCCCTGAGGAGTGGACACTTTTACAAGCCTCCGTAAAGCCCTTTTTAATAATGGGCTGAAGGGGCAAAGAATGGGCCCACCACTGCTGTTTGACCACTCATGGCATGCTCCAATAAAGTGTGCTATTCATCCCTATGGGGGGAATTTAGGCTGGGTGCTTATGCATGGAGTACCAAGGAAAGCTGGTGAAATAGATTTAATGGATCTCTACGATTCATGCACACATAGACTGAAGGTGGCCATTTTCTCTTCACTTCCTTTGCCTTCCAGCTCTGTGCTTTTGTGAGGGACCAAGGGGTGGTGAAGCTTATAAGCGAAACAAGAGTCTAATTTCAAACAAATTGCATGCGATCAACAGAGAAAGGACACATTGAAAATATACATCAAAGATTGAGTGAGCAAATTGGTTTAGTCTGTATCGTTTTGTATTCCTCCTTTGCATTCCAAAAAAGTAGAAAAATTCAGGGATGAGCAAAAAGGAGTGAACAAATTTCAAGCGACCAGAGGAAGGACACTATGAAAAATGAACACCAAAAAGTAACGAGCAAATTTGTTTATTCTGTATAGGTTTTTGTTTGTTTTTGTTTTTTTGCATTTCAAGCTGTAGCAAAAAACTTGTAGCAACAGTAAAATTCAATACAAATAAGCCGATAAATATGTGTTGTCAAAAGAACCAACTTCGGTACCAGTCGGTACTTGAATTTCAAAAAAAATGTTTTAAAATACATTTTAGGAGCAAACATTTTAAGAGCTGTTGAGCAGATTCTTAAACACCTCTGATTGGCCATTGTGTTCACGTGCTCAAAATGCTATAGCGGGAAATGCTGGTATCGTCACATTTTTTTAAATTTCAGTACCGACTGGTACCAAAGTCTGTTTTGACAACACTATTTTAATGTTCTGGCCAATAAATAGCCGATAATTAAACTGTATACTATTTTGCATTAATTTAAATGAAAATAAAACAGTTTAGGCACAACATTACAATGTACAGTATGATAATGGATATTCATTTTAAGATTTGCTAAAAATTACTTTTAACAATGCAATTAAATTTGTGCTTTTAAAGATTAAGAGCATTCATAATTATATCTTGAATATCAAACGATGCTATTTGTGTAGACACAAAGAAAAACTCTAATATCGGCTGATCACCAGCATCGTTCTGATATTTCACACACAGCCGAACAGCACATTAATGGGAATATTAGAATTGCACAAATTAATTATTTTGGTCTCATACACATAGAAATGCAAGATTTAAATTGACAACCTCCAATTTTGTAACCACTAAGCTACATCACCCATAACTGATCATTTAACCGAACGATGCATAATTAACTATTAACCCATTCCATTTCAGAGTTTCACTATATTCTGCACGCACCGAAAATGAAGTGACTTTTCTATGGCATATCAAAAGGCACTTATGCATCATCAAGCCAGTCTAATGCCTCTTTGATTGTACCACGCATTGGATTTTAAATAATGACAAATGACACACTTTTACAAACTGCCTGAGGAGCGTTTTTAGAGCAGCGAGCCCAACTTAATGCCACAAGGTGTTAACGGATTGATTCTCTTAATCTGTTCAGCTACACCGCTTGTCAGTGTGGGGCAGCTGAATTGTCTTAAGACAGCCTGGTGTGCTGTGTGTTAACCAATTTCACGGCCATCTGTCACGCACAGTTAAACTTTGCACTGCCGTGTTGAGGGGAGGGAGAGCCCTGAAGAAACGGGAGGGGGAGAGGAAGGGAAAAAGGAAAGGGAAGGGAAGGGAAAGCCGCTCTGTCGCTGAGGCTGGGCAGAATGCATCATACAGCGGGGCTGTGTAGCCATCCTCAAGTTCATTCAGAGCACTGCAACCAGACCAGTGACTTTTCTTCCCAGCTAATTATGTGGAAACTGCAAAGACAATAAAGCATCTGGTGGTCTTTCTTCCTGGTTTCAATTTTTCTCAATATTGTGACAGGCTAATGCATTGTGTCTGACTCAGCCATCCCAGCAGGGGATTGAATGAAAGGCAGGGTCAGGAGAGAGCAAATAGATGAATTTATAACTTTGCCTTTTCACATTAAAGTAGCGAGATTGTTTCACTGGGACCCACTCCGCCCCCTCTCGCTGTCCCTCCACAGAGACCGAGACTCTCTCTGAAAACATGTTTTGTCTGTGCCACCCAAACTGAGTCTGGCCTTCCCCTTTCTGAGAGGCCTGGGTCACCACTGTTGGCCAACCTCCCCTATTCCTGCAAAACCTCCTAACACAGAGCCAAAGAAAAGAGAACAGACCCGGTTCAGACATATCTGTGCTAAAGAAAGAGAACGACTGAGGAAACTGAGAAATTACTTTTCTTAATGAAAGATAAAACTTTAAATTTACGCTTTTCTTAGTGCATTGATAATAAACAAAAAGTCATTATTGCATTATGTTGTATCATTTGCAAGACATTATACAGAAGCATTATAGAGAAATGTTGATGAATGCTTACTTCAGCAATTCCCTAAATTATTCGCTTCAAAACAACATATTTTGCTGCAGACATGTTTGCATGCAACAACTACACCCCTACATGTCACACCACTTGCAATGTAGACAGCTTTCTAGTAGGGATGCATCGATCCGATACTCAGAATCGGTATCGGCTCCGACACTGTCATTTTCTGTGGATCGGGTATCGGTCAGACGAGACCGATCCAAATCCGATATTGTGTGTATACTATTCTGTGTTATTGTTGAGCCCCACGAAAGGCACAAAAACATTATAAAGCACCATAAAGTTTTCGTGCAGTCTATTTCAAGTGTTCTGAAGCTGTTCCATAGTTTAATCTGAGGTACAGTCGTTAAATTCAAGTTCATGTAAACTCTTCTCTCCGCTGCTGCAGCTGTCTGTCATCCTCCATTCAGCATTCAAACTGCGTGTCACGTTCGGTTATACAGTCAAACTCTCTTCAAGAGTGCACAGTAACTGAGATTTAAAACTGTTAAAAGGAAAGGGTCAATAAACTAACGCACAGATTTAATACACCACGCATCAATATCTCTTCCCTTTGTACTTTGAACTTTTCTATGCGGACTCGGAGGGTTGCACAGCCTGCGCGCTGAGACTCCATGTCACTTCAAGCACATCATTCTGCATACGGGATGCGCATACGCCTTTCGTTATATATTACTTTTGCGCAATAAAAGATTATTAATAGTCTTTCTTGTTCTGTTCTATCTATCATATGTTGCTGCTTTCATTACTGTGACGATCAGGTCAACACAGAGAAGTATAGAAATTCTACATCTATTTAAAAAAAACTGCACTGGTATCGGATTGGATCGGTATCGGCAGATACTCCGAATTTTCAGTATCGGATTGGATCGGTTCTGAAAAAATGGTATTGTTGCATTCCTACTGTCTAGACTATAATGAAAGCAATCTAGTTTTGTTATGTCACTCTGTGTTGAATGTGTACTGTGTAGACCTATGTGACTATATTATGAAGAAGAAAAAGGTTTGCAATAGTATATGTCAATCAAAAATCCAAGTAAATCAATTACATAAATTGAAAAATTATGTGAAAACTTTTATGTACAAGACACAGAATAAGGTTGGTGATCTGTGGCCAACGTGAGAGAGAATTTTGAGTCATATGACTGAAATGTAACGACATTAAAATGCATGTACTTTATGAATGAATGTAAATGTAAAGGAAATGTAAACATTTGTGAGGTTTTTTTTATGTTTTGATTTAAAGGCTGCTATGAATTCTGTTGAAAAATGACATCAGTGTAATTTATTATTCTTATTGTTGTTGTTGCTATAACTTGAAAAAAAAAATAATAAAAGATTGGTAAATAATATAATTTATCTGAAATTTTTGGGAACCTTTTTTTCTGTACTTAATTTTTTCCCCATCAAGAACACATTAAGCTGATATAAAAGGACACTTATGACTTTCATAATGTTACCGAAGATTAAGAACTTTCTACTTTAAAAAAAATAAATAATAATCATGGTTTCCACAAAAATAATAAGCAGCACAACTATTTTTAATGTTGATAATAATAAGAATGTTTTTTGATCACAAAATCATCATGTGACTGAAAATTCAACTTTGGCATGAGGAATTAGATTATAAAATATATTCAAATAAAAATCCTTAAATGTTTTGCATATTTAATCAAATAAATGCAGCCTTGGTATAAAGGTATAAAAGACCTCTTTAAAAAAAAAACGACCCCATTATTGACCCCAAACTTTTGAACCGTAGAGTAGGGTATCTCTTTTTTATTCTCTGCAGAAACAGCCACATTGTTAGGCCCTGATGCAACTTCAAAAAGTATTAAGTATAAAAAGTCCACCCTGTACACCCGATCATCCTCAAGTCACTGCTGATCTTCAAGAACCCTCCATTCCCCCTCTTTTCCCCCTTAATTAAATGTGCACTTCATTAATGTAAATTGAGGGGCTTTAATGCCCTTGTTGAAATTCTGAAGAAAGTGCTGTGGCCTCGCGAAATGCTCAGGCATCATTGCAAATTAGATTAGGGACCAAAAAAGGCAGTAAAATTAGAATGATAATGGTTGATATGGCTGCCTGACAGGCCTGACTATTCAAGGATCAATGGGACGTAGAATGCCTAGCGAAAGCCCACTCTCAAAGGCTTGGACCCACGTCAGCCTACAGATGTGCCTTTTGGAAGCACTTTAAATTAGTTTAATTTGGTAAATGGTAGGGATTTAGAAGCTCTTAGCCTGCCTATAACAAGACAGGAATACATTGAAATGTTTTGCTATTCTTTTATTAGCATAAAATAAGATTGAAGGTGATTTGCATTCCCAACAAGTCTACTTTTTTTTGCTCATTTACTTTTTTCTTTTTTTCTTCTTTTTAAAGCATTTTCATCCATATCTCATGCCTGGACTTTAGAATGAACCCTTTTCCCAAGCTGCTTTTCATTCTACTTAATCCGCTTAAGGACGGGAATGGGGGTTGATTTTATTCAAACTAATCTCATCAAACACACCAATTACAAGGTCATTTTGATTAAAAACCAATGGCTGAAAAGAGCTAAATATGTTTCCTTCTAACTTGAGATCTCAGCCTATCCCTGTCAAAAGCTGCTAAAGCATCCAACCTGAAGTTCATGGTTTAGACATATAAACAGTGGCACAAACCCACTAACACGTCTGAAAACAAACTATCACTGAGTCAATGAGGAGGGGAAAAAAACTCTGGAAACTGGCCACATGGGGCTGCTTTGAGCTGCTTTTAATTTGACCCCAGTTCTTTTCCATAATCTGACATCACTGACTTACTTTGTTTACTCTCTTGGTAAACAGCAGCAGTGTTGTTGAAAAGAGAGAAGCCATGCTTGAGCTGAGGGGCTGGGCCAGAGGAAGTGACTTTTAACTAGTTTGGTCTTTAGCCACTTAGGAAATGCAAAGAGAGGGATTAGACTGAGATCTGCTGCATTGTTAGGCAGTGGAAGATGCACTTTGTCTATACTGCACCAATTCAAAAGCATGCAAAAAAACATGGGATGATTTCTGGCAGCATATAAAATGGGGTGAAGGAGCAGGACTGTTTAACAACAGTGATATTGTGTTTTCACTGCATTCTGCTGATTGTGACAAGTGACTGAATACATTATTGTAACATAAAAGTGATGGTGTTCATGCTAACTAAAATACATATAAGCCTATATTTTTTTAATATGTAATATTTGCTAATATAAAATTAATTTATAAAAATGGTAAATACACACACAAAAACAGGCTATTTAATTTTCAACATTACACATGCACGTGTATTAGTTTAGTAGGCCTATATTATACAAATACAATATTTATAATACTGTATATACTAGATAAGGCCTTACAGATTTACATTTCACATCTTATTCTTAGGGCAAACACAACTAACGGAATCGTTCTTAACAAAGACAGCAATAAATGCCCAGAGAATCCCCATTAATATTCCCAGTGTCACCCAACAGAGGGAGGTCTTCATGAACAAAACAAGCTCATTTATCGGGCAGTAGGTGAGTACACTAGATACATCCGCACGCAGAGGATAAACACAAGTGTCAAACCACCTGTAGACAACGCTGAAATACCAAACAGACCTTATAAATGCAATTCATGTATTTCAAACATGAATCTCGGGATGAGCTAGTTAATCTAATCCTGGAAATCAGAATTCTTCCGGTGTCCCTCCATTCGCGCCAAAAAAAACAAATCTCTTCCCCTGCACCGTCCTCGAGGATTATTAACTCGTGAGCGAAATGAAATAGGCGATGCTACAGACTTAACTACAAAGCCCACCATTTTTTCTAGAAACTAATAGTGTACTATTGAGGGAAGTAAATCAAACACTTGAACAGTCCACTCTCTTCCATAAATGGAACATCAGATTAATTCTAGTGAATCGGTTCTTTCGGACGGTTCATTTAAAGGAACTGATTCAAAAAGTGATCCACCAATGTATATCTTACATTTAGTAGCGATATATATTTACATAATGCAGTTTTTCAGTTCTGATATAAAAATCAGTTCTGATTAAAGGATACAAATTTACTATATAATCAAACAGCTGGAACCTATTTTTTAAGTTAAAAATGCAATTAAATAAAAAAATAGGCTAGGCTATCTCCTGAAAAGTAGATTCAGATTTAGATTTACAGTTTCAAACTAGGTTCTCTAGTACCATATTATCAGCATTGTCAAGACAATAAACAAATTTATTCTGAAAATGCAATGAGCATCTCTTATCACGTTCATTAAGTGAAATGATTTTATAGCCTGGTTGGTCTAAAAGGGCAGCAGAAAGCTAATGAGGCCCCTATAGGAAGTGAAGGCCCTGTGGCCGACTCTGTAATTAATCAGCTTCCCCTCTGATTATGGTGTCCATCAACAAGAGGCACACTGCTATTTGCTTCAACAGGCAGCAGCTTGGAATTAGACACACGTAAGTGAAGTCTTCAATTGATGTTTCCAGTGCGGAAAGCATTGAATCACTGCAGGTAAAGGTAGGTCTTTGCAATTGTAATTGTAATCTGAACTATTTTGTGAATAATGGATGAAATAGGATAATGATAAATAAAAATGAATATATTTTTTGACACTAAAATCTTTGGTTTTCAAGCTTTTTGATTGCCCATACAATTATTCCTTTAATAGTCTGTGTCTTGGCCGTCCCTGACCCATCCCCCACTAGGAATCTCTTCAGCAAGGATGCATGTCCTCCATGGGCCGGGATCAATGTTAAAAAGTGGAATTAGTCATTCTAAATCATGCAGCAGTGGTCGAAGGGATGGCCTCCGAAAATCATTAGACAATCATGTATTCCTATTGATTTATTCAAAGTACCTGGACTGAAAGCAGATTAAACAGCAAGTAAAAGGAAGCTAATGCTGATTAAATGGCAGTGGGATGGGAGGTCCTTGGGGTATGTTTTTGTCCTAATCAGTAGGAAACAATACTGCTCCAATCACTGGTCCAAACAGGTCTATTAAGGGCCCTTTACTTGACATATTTATGTATTTCAAATACTGGAGTGCACATTAAATTGAGTTTACTCACAGCACCTTTGCATCTAGTTGGAGAGCATCTGACATCCGGACAACATGGATGATCCCACTGCTGCCCATTCAATGGATATACAGTGGGTATGGAAAGTATTCAGACCCCCTTAAATTTCACTCTGTTATATTGCACCCATTTGCTAAAATCATTTAAATTCATTTTTTTTCCTCATTAATGTACACACAGCACCCCATATTGACAGAAAAACACAGAATTGTTGACATTTTTGCAGATTTATTAAAAAAGAAAAACTGAAACATCACATGGTCCTAAGCAGTGTTGGGGGTAACGCATTACAAGTAACGCGAGTTACGTAATATTACTTTTTTCAAGTAACTAGTAAAGTAACGCATTACTTTTTAATTTACAAGAAAATATCTGAGTTACTTTTTCAAAAAAGTAACGCCAGTTACTTTTTCCCCATTTATTGACTGACAGTGCGCTGTGTGAACATGCTGTTACTGTAGTTCTAGACTAAATGTGAATGTGCATTAATTCATCCCACTCGCAAAAAACTGATTTAGCATTCATCAAAATTAATTAAAACAGTGAAATGCAAACTCAGAATATGACGCAAACTGCAATAATTAAATATGTTAAACAACACAAATGTATCTAATCCCATTTTACTAACCAATGTCTTTGCTGCTGACCTTTGATGATCCAGTTCAACCATACTAATAAGCAAAAATGACTTCAGATAAACTAACAATTGTGCTTCATTGTTTTTTTTATTGCTGAAGAGTGTTGAACCTTCTTATCCTGAGTTTTACTTTACAGACGTGAATTTACTTTTCCTTCACAAGATACAGGGCTTTTACATTTGTATTAATGTAATTTCTTGTATTAAAAACAATCAAGCCCTGCTCATATTTAAAAAGTAACGCAAAAGAAATGTAACGCATTACTTTCCATAAAAAGTAGCTAAGTAACGTAATTAGTTACTTTTTTAGGGAGTAACGCAATATTGTAATGCATTACTTTTAAAAGTAACTTTCCCCAACACTGGTCCTAAGTATTCAGACCCTTTGCTCAGTATTTAGTAGAAGCACCCTTTTGATCTAATACAGCCATGAGTCTTTTTGGGAAAGATGCAACAAGTTTTTCACACCTGGATTTGGGGATCCTCTGCCATTCCTCCTTGCAGATCCTCTCCAGTTCTGTCAGGTTGGATGGTAAACGTTGGTGGACAGCCATTTTTAGGTCTCTCCGGAGATGCTCAATTGGGTTTAAGTCAGGGCTCTGGCTGGGCCATTCAAGAACAGTCACGGAGTTGTTGTGAAGCCACTCCTTCGTTATTTTAGCTGTGTGCTTAGGGTCATTGTTTTGTTGGAAGGTAAACCTTCGGCCCAGTCTGAGGTCCTGAGCACTCTGGAGAAGGTTTTCGTCCAGGATATCCCTATACTTGGCCGCATTCATCTTTGCTTCGATTGCAACCAGTTGTCCTGTCCCTGCAGCTGAAAAACACCCCCACAGCATGATGCTGCCACCACCATGCTTCACTGTTGGGACTGTATTGGACAGGTGATGAGCAGTGCCTGGTTTTCTCCACACATACCGCTTAGAATTAAGGCCAAAAAGTTCTATCTTGGTCTCATCAGACCAGAGAATCTTATTTCTCACCATCTTGTGGTCCTTCAGGTGTTTTTTTGTGTCTTGCACTGAGGAGAGGCTTCCGTTGGGCCACTCTGCCATAAAGCCCCGACTGGTGGAGGGCTGCAATGATGGTTGACTTTCTACAACTTTCTCCCATCTCCCGACTGCATCTCTGGAGCTCAGCCACAGTGATCTTTGGGTTCTTCTTTACCTCTCTCACCAAGGCTCTTCTCCCCCGATAGCTCAGTTTGGCCGGACGGCCAGCTCTATGAAGGGTTCTGGTCATCCCAAACGTCATCCATTTAAGGATTATGGAGGCCACTGTGCTCTTACAGCAGAATTTTTTTTGTAACCTTGGTCATATCTGTGCCTTGCCACAATTCTGTCTCTGAGCTCTTCAGGCAGTTCCTTTGACCTCATGATTCTCATTTGCTCTGACATGCACTGTGAGCTGTAAGGTATTATATAGACAGGTGTGTGGCTTTCCTAATCAAGTCCAGTCAGTATAATCAAACACAACTGGACTCAAATGAAGGTGTAGAACCATCTCAAGGATGATCTGAAGAAATGGACAGCACTTGAGTTAAATATATGAGTGTCACAGCAAAGGGTCTGAATACTTAGGACCATGTGATATTTCAGTTTTTCTTTTTTAATAAATCTGCAAAAATGTCAACAATTCTGTGTTTTTCTGTCAATATGGGGTTCTGTGTGTACATTAATGAGGAACAAAATGAACTTAAATGATTTTAGCAAATGGCTGCAATATAACAAAGAATTAAAAATTGAAGGGGGTCAGAATACTTTACGTACACACTGTATATCAGTATCACAATATAAGGCACTTTTACCAAAAGCAATATATATTTTCAGACATCTGTTTCAATTTAAAAAAGTAAGAAATCAGAGTGCAACAAATAACCATTTGATAAATTTTCAATAGTTTTTGTATTAATACATTTTGATTCTAAGCATCAACACACAAACAGTATTGACAGAAAGATTAATAAAAAGTCCAAGTTATGTTTATACATTATAAGATATAATATAGTAAAATAACACTAAGATTAATAAGATTAATAAGATTAACTTTTGTCATACTTGGACATGAATATGATAAGAATGAACCAGAGGTGTAAAGTAAATGTAACTGTAAATGTAACTGTACTTTCAGATACTTTGTAGTTTTACTGAGTATCAAAGATATTAGCAACTTTTTTCTGTGTACTTCACTAGATTTATGAATGAGTATCTGTACTCTTTACTCCACTACATTTGAAATGAGTGGTGCAGTTACACATGATTTTTTGCATGGACCTAGCTTTCCTACAGCAAGTTTATTTCTGCTACAAAAGATGTGATATCGCCAACTACAGGGCACTGAAAGTACTATATGTTGTGCGTTTTGCCCTTACTCACCCAAACTTGTCAACAATGCTACTTTACGTGAATGTGAGCTCCTTAGCAAGTAGTTGTGAATCACAGGTGTTTTATATGACTGCAGCTGGCAATGAGGCCAAAACCAGCACATCCAGTGCAAGAAGAATCTTTTAATAAAATGTTTTAAATTTTTATTTATTTATTTCAATTTTGAGGTGTTCAGTTTTATTTTGGTTTTAGAAAATAAACATGATTGATCTCCTCACAAATAAGCTCTTTCTTGTTTTTGTTTCATGTTCTCTGTGCCTTAGACTTTTATGTCACTTCCTGCCTCCTGTGGTGTTTGTAGTCAGTTTGTATCTTATCTTGTTCAGCTTGTTAGCCTCCGTGTGTGTGTGTGTGTGTGTGTGTGTGTGTGTGTGTGTGTGTGTATGTAAGTATGTATGTATATATATATATATATATATATACATAGCTGTAGTGTTTCTTGAGTTCTTTGTGAGTTGTTGAATGTAATGGTTGTCTGTTTGCCTGCAATTCTGTTCTTTGTTCCCTTTGGTTTTTGGCTTATTGTTTGTTCTAGTTTTTCCATGAAATTTCTGCACATAGATCCTTGCCTCTGCCTTTTTTTCCACAGCTTTTCCACAATGTTACATTTTTTGACTGGCATGTCTCTTTGACTAGTGCATCTTTGAGCCTATATTTAGTATAAGTAAAATACTTAAGTACTGTTAAAATTAGATACTCTTAGGCCCAATTTCATAGACAGGGCTTAGCTTAAGCCAGGATAAAGCCATAGTTCAATTAGGACATTTAAGTCATTTGTATAAACATGCCTTAGAAAAAAGCTTTACTGGTGTGCATCTATGGCGCAGTTGTGGCCTACTTGGCCACACTCAACTTCCCCTTTTTAAGACAAAACAAAGGCACTGACATGTTTTAAGATCAGTCAGTGCCTTTGTTTTGTTCAGTTTTGTCCAAGTTTCTTTCAGTTAAAACAGCTCAGATTTACATTTTAGTCTATGATTAGGCTTAAGCCTTTAGATTTTAACTCAAGTTGTTTTGGAATTGGTGACTTGTAGTGGAGCCATTTTCACTGTAAGGTATCTGTACTTTTACTCAAGTATGGTTTTCCGGTACTCTTTACACCTCTGGACTGAAATAATGTGCAGATCAGAGCAGTGATTGTAAAAATGATTTTGGAACAACATTTTTGTGATGACAGTTATTGAGTTACAGTTTCATTCATTTAATAGCACTGTATTTAGCTGAAGTTTAGGCATAATGTAAACAGCTGTGAGTCAACAGTGTCTTCTCTCTGGTATAGCGTCTGTCCTCTACACTGTTTAACCACAGCCTCCAAACTACACATCTTTGTCTGAGCCAAACAGAGCAAGTACGGTCTTGTTTGAACATTTTCTTTTGACACATCTTAATATATAAGTTCAAGAATTCGATGAATCAAAACATGTGTCGTGGAGAAGTACACAGACAACAGACATAAATACATGACATTTATTTTTATACATGCAAATAAAATGTGAATTTATAAATGTAACTAGAACAATAAAATAAGTGAGTTTTTAGTTTAGTTCTATAAAACATTAGGTTCTGACCCAAAACTGAGACAGTCATAGACAACAGGAAAAATAATGCTGAATGCACATGATAAACTGCAGTGTACTATATAAGGTTCTTAGGTTGCCATTTGATGTTCGATGTAAAATCCGGATCATGACGCAAAACCAACTGAGATCCACTGCTATAAAACCACCACGCCATCTGAGGATAATTTCAGGTAATGTAGTTCAGCATTGAGCTCAGTTAAAGTCATAGAACCTGAAAAGTCATTTGTCTGTTTTTCCCACAAAACAGATCTCCACAGGCAAGTCGACCATGACAAAACCAGAACAAATCAAAAAGTCAATTCAGCCTGAATGAAACCTGAGGTAACAAAGACAAATCATGTCATTTTGAGAGAAAGGGTGGGGCTATAGCAGGATTTGATATAGCATGGTTATGCTTGAAATCGACTCTGAAGCACAGCCTGCTTGTGTCAAGCCATTGCACAAAGATCAATACTTGTTCAGTACAAACATACAAAATAAAAGCCTGTTCATGGGCCGGCTTTTCTCATGCCTTGAGGATCTACATTGACAGCAGAACGGGGGACTGGGTGGGCTTCACGAGGAGGGTAATCAATGAGGCAAATGGTTGAGATCTACTGATTTACTCCTTCATGGGGTTGATTAGGCTTTAGGGACATTTGAAGCAAGCAGAAATCATTACAGCAGAATGCGTAATCCATATCAACATCAGCTCCGGAAAGATTTGGATGTGATTCGACTGGTGCATGTGCATAAATCACCATGTGAGCTAAAGGAATTCAGCTTGTACTGTTTGTAAATTAAGCCGAATTAAATCTAGTAGGTGCTATATAAATATATATACATATGTGTGTGTGTGTCTATATATATGTATGTATATATGTATATATATCTATATTTCCAGCTTTAAATCAGATTGTGATTGTCAGATGTTTTGTGAAATCAGTCTTTTTGTAAGTCACTATAATAGTAAATAAGTCTGAAATCTATTCAGAGCAGCTAATGTTTAATCCAAGTTGTTGGCTTGACTCTCTGGTATTAATTTGCCTTCGATGCCCTTTTGTTGACAAAGGTAAACTGATGACAGTTTAGAAAAGCCAGCTCTCAGCCATGTGAAAAAAAAAAGATGCGTTGACCCTTCCTAGATTGAATTTAGCACAAGGCTGGAAAGCAGCAGTTGCAGACATGATGGATTATTGTAATGACCACCTCCACGGCCTTTTTGTCATGTTTAAATGGCATTAAATTTAAGCAGAAAGCAAAAACCACGTGTTTGATGTGTAAGTAAAATGCACTTCATCAACAATGCGCATATTAAAGTATTGCCAAATTGCAAAATTGGGTAGGCTTATGTTTAATCTCTATTAATATTTATTCAATGTTAAGTGAAAAAGAACATAAACATGAAAACTGTACATTTGTCATTTCTACCTAAATAATGTAACTAATGTAGTCAGGTTAATAAAATATTTAACACAAATAAAACCACTTAATTTAGATATTACAACATGAAATATATTTTTCAGGTTACCTTACAAAACATTTTTACAGTAAATTGTCAGGTTGTTTTTAACCATTAGAAGGAAATCGCACTAATGAATATTGAAAGGGCCTGAGATAACTAAAGCATGAGGAAGAAATAAGATGTCTGAATGCGTTCGGTCAGCTTTAGTTTAGCTTTAACGCAGTGTTTGCTAATGAATGATTTTTCATGCGCTGAGCGTTGTGGATGAGGAGCTGATACCGAGCGTCTTTCTGTGAGAAGCACTGCATTTGCTGTCGTTTAAGAATCTCCTGGTCGATACGTTTGGGAGTGCAGAGGTATGAGTCTCGGCTGGCCTTATCTTCTGCCCTCCTCCCTCTTAACACCGGTGATTGAGTGCTGGATATTAGACCCTCAGGCCACCATATATACACACATCACACTCTCACTTACACACACACACACACAGAGACAAACACACACATCACACATGTAATACCCTATATACCACATATATGGCCCATGAACTAGGAACAGAAAAAGGGAACATCTGGTCTTGAAACAAACACTACAAAAAAGTTTGTTATTAAACTTCTAACCATGTATATATATATATATATATATATATATATATATATATATATATATATATATATATATATATATATATATATATATATATATTGTCCTATGAACATAAGTAAAGTAAAAGATATTAGTTTATTTAATAAATAATAGCAATTAAATAAAGCTACCACATAAAGTTGAAAGCTTCACCATTAAAAGCAGGATGACAGGGGAATGGAACAAAAGAGACAAGTTCATCTATTTGGTGATGGACATAGTGCCCAGGCAGGGGCAAACAGTCTATAACAGCATGTAAATGAAGTAGCCTGTGCCAACACACTAGCGCTGTCTCTTTATCATGAATAAATATTGGTGGTTCTCACCATCCAACTTGGGTGCTTGCTGTCTGACAAAGCCTTGTGCAACACCACATTCCAAGCATCCTGTTGCTACACTGGATGTCTTTATAAAGGTGGAAAAACCCTGTGATCGCATTATCAAAGAACAGGTTGGATGGTAAACACAAAGTAATTAACCTTTGACCTTAATGAATTTTAGGCCAGGGGAACACCACCTAACCATCTGATTGTCTGGGAAAGGGATTTCCAGGAGCATCGGTAGAGTCAAGTAAAAATATTCTTATTTATTAGACTTTACCTTTATTATTTAAGATTTTATATATGTGACCGTGGACCACAAAAACTGAGATTTATACACCATCTGAAAGCTGAATAAATTATTTTATTTTTATGCTTTGCATTGATGTATGGTTTGTTAAGATATGACAATATTTGGCCGAGATACAACTATTTGAAAATCTGGAATCTGAGGTTGCAAAAAAAAAAAAAAATCGAAATATTCAGAAAATCTCCTTTAAAGCTGTCTAAATTAAGTCCTTAGCAATGCATATTGCTAATCAAAAATTAAGTTTTGATATATTTGTGGTAGGAAATTTACAAAATATCTTCATGGAACATGATCCTTACGTAATATCCTAATGATTTTTGGCATAAAAGAAAAATCAATAATTTTGACTCACACAATGTATTGATGGCTATGGCTACAAATATACCTTTTCTACTTATGAGTGGTTTTGTTGTCCAGGGTCACATGTATATGTATATAAACGGTATATAGTCTGCAAGGATAGACATATAAAGACATTTATAATGTTGTAAAAAGATTTCAAATTTCAAAACTTATTTACAATAATTTTTTTAATTCATCAGAAAAGACTAGGGGGAAAGTATTACAGTTTCCAGAAAATATTAAGCAGCAAAACTGTTTTCAGCATGGATATTAATAAAAAAACATTTCTTGAGCACTAAATCAGCATATTAGAATGATTTCTGAAGGATCATGTGACACTGAAGACTAGAATAATGGCTTCAGCTTTACTATCACAGAAATATTATTTTTAACTTTAATTTTAGTTCATGTTCATTTTTTACATTTACTAATAGATTGTTAAAATCAAAAGTTGTGTCTGCTAACATTTTTTTAATGGAAGTGAGTTGACATTAACTAAAAGTGAAAAGTTAAGGAATGTTAACAAATACTGTAACAAATGTGTTGCTCATTGATAGTTGATGTTATTTAACACATTGCCTACCAAAAACTGTTACATAATGTGACCTTATTGTAAATTGTTACCCAGTTATTTATACTGTAATAATATTTTACAATCATACCGTTTTTACTCTATTTTTAATCAAATAAATGCAGCCTTGGTGAGCATAAGAGACTTAAAAAAAAAACACAAAAAATACCGATCTTGACTCGTAGCGTAACAGTGGCGTATTCATTTCTTATTCATGGGGAAAGAAAAAATATTTTTCTGTAATGTCCTATATTTTATGTTAATACTTTTGCATATAGTTTGGCTTATGCAATCCATTGTAACATTAATAAACGTTTTTAATGACATTTTTATTTTGTTGTTGTTGTTGTATAATTGCCATTTTGGTACTATATTAGATCAGTACTATATTAATCCGTGTCCTGAAGCAAAACCAGTTGAGAACCATGCACTCTACTTCAACCATATTCTATTTTATGAGGCTTGGCAACACAAAATCTTTTCAAATAAAGAGGCAACAGACTAGAGGAGCCCTGTGAGGAGAAGCAAGATTGCTAAATGTGACCTAAACAGGCAGCCATCTCCAGACCTGATTTGAAGGAGTGTCTCCAGTGACAGAGCGCTGTCTCCTTCATGCTCTGCTATAAATGGTTCCACTGTCGGGGAGAATGGGTGGAATAAACTTCACTCTCCAATCCCCTGGCCCATTTAAACAGCAGATGAAAAGGTGGAGGGACAGGCAATACATGTTACTCCTCTTTCATTCGCCGCCCGGCAGCTAATAAACAAAACAGCGAATATCCAGTGCATTTCTAGACAGCCGCTTTTCACCTGTCACTCCACATAAAGAGACAAGCTGGGATTCTCACATGCCACTTTCTCTATTGCTGTCATTCACACAGTAGCCTCCCAAATGAGGTTGTATTTATCATCTTGCAAGGCCTCTCTCGCTCTCTCTTTCTCTCTCTATGTCTCCGATGGCATAGTGACACAAGATTAATTCCCGTCAGCTGCTGAAAATAATTATTACATTATGGGAACAGTGATCCTTCTTTAGAACATGATTAAATATGTCTGAATCTATTGACTCGAGGCCCTGTGATTTATGTATTTATTTAGTCAATAGTCTAATGTAAATGATGTAATTAATTATAGATAGTGGTGTCGGGTCGTTGGTGAGAGGAGCCAGGCTTGCTGCTTTGTGCCGCTCGCTCTGACAGATGTGAGAGGAGGTTTCGGAGCAGTTCAGGGAATTCCTCGGCCCCCAGATCTATTTCTTTATCTGTCGTACCTCCGCTCTGTATATAGGCTCTACACCTCTCTCTCTTTTCATGGCTACCATTACAACTGATATACTTCTGACAATACACTCGCTCCTCATTCATTCTTCAAACTGAGATTAGTATAGGGCACAGTTTAGCTCCCTGAACGGTGTAACAAGACGAGGCTGTGGGATGGAGAAACGGGCTGAGTGTCAAAAGGGACTTGTTCTCATTTGCAGCTGGGTAAAAATTAATGTTTTTCAAATGAAGCTATAGATGAGTGTGAGTAGAGCAGGCTGCTCAGAGAGGTCTTTTTTTCTTCTGGTGTTTTTTATCTGAAAGGTAGATGATGATCTTGAAGGCTGTCATCATATTTAAAATATATTTATTTCATACTAAGTATAGTTCAAATCTGTTAACATTTACTAACATATCACTTGAAACTTACTGATATAAAAATTATACTTAAACTTTATTTGAAGTACTACTTGTGTACAAACACTGTCTGTCTGTCTGTCTGTCTGTCTGTCTGTCTGTCTATCTATCTATCTATCTATCTATCTATCTGTCTGTCTATCTATCTATCTGTCTGTCTGTCTGTCTGTCTATCTGTCTGTCTATCTATCTATCTGTTTAGTAGTTGTGAGTTTAACAAGTGTAGTTAATGTTTTTATTATAATTTATATATGAAATTAACATATTAAAATATAAACATACTTTACATATACATGAAATTGTATATATAATGATAGATAGATGTATTTTATATCTCTCTGTCATAAATATTAATATATTTATTTATTATTATTCATCCATCTATCCAACAATATCCATACAATATATATCTCTTATATGTATATCTGATTCTATCATCTATATTTTTCTATATTCTATTTATATATAACAGATCAACAAAAATACAGTAACTGTAATTTATCACTATATATATATATATATATATATATATATATTATACTGTACATATTTAGAACATGAAACATGAAATTGAAAGTAATCCAGTTTTAACTCTCTAACCTTGTAACCTTTCTGAAGAATCATTTTATATTAGGCCACTTTATTACAATTAATTCAAAATAACTCAAAAAGGCCCCTGATTCATGGAATGGCACAGAAGGATGGCTGATTTGTGAAGAAAATCTTTCTCCTCCACACTGCCCTATTCCTCCTCTCCCTGTGGAGCGCTTCATGACTGCCTCCCTCCCAGAAGGATCATGCGGTCAGCCACCAGTCTCACTGGGACGCCGGGGGTCACGTAGTGTCCCTTGTCATGCCCGAGTGAAGTGATTTCCATTTTAATGTCACACTTCTAATCTCTCAGATGCAATGTACAAGGCACAAAGGCTTTAAGTGGTCTTCATATATCACTCATTCCCAGCGCTTTCACTCAGGTAATCATCATGATTGCTCTCCATATCTCAATATCTGCAATAAGAGTCCTGCCCTGCCGTGGCTTACAGCCTCAGAGGAGACTGAAATTTGTAGGACATCATCCAGTCCCCCCGCCACGCGTGTTTCGTGCCACATGGAGACCAAAATAAGTGAACCCCATCCATTTAGCTGTGTCAATATTCTGCTCATTTGGGATTCCTTTAATGGATCCATATCCTGCTAAGATGTTATTCACTGACCCTAATGATAATGGCACTCTGACTGCAATAATCATAAAAACTTTGGCAATAAAAACTCATATTTTAAACACCTTGTGCTAATATCCAAAGGAAAAAGCCCAGAATGTGTTCATATACAAACAAAAAAAGGTCTCAAATTAATCAACCCCGTTAAACCTCAACATGCATCTTCATGCATTTCCTCCTATCCTATCAAAAAGCAATCTAAGATTATATGCAGAGTATATGTTTGCAGTAAAGCCAGCGTAGTAGAAAACCACCACAAGCCCATCTGGAGCACGATCAAGCTGTGTGGCTATACACACTGTGTCCGGGTGACTGCTCATCTGGCACACGGCACACCATCATTTTTCCCTGTCATGGACGGAGGGGGAAGGAATTTGCGGAGGAACCCCACCGTGGAATGTTTATATTTCATAAACAAAATGATGTTTTCACCATTGGCTGGGACGGGTGGTTCCAGTTGCTGAATTTCTCCTATGCCTGACGCAGATTATTAATGCGCTCGAGTAACTGTTAATTTCACTTTGGGGGAATGATTTATGGGCAGCCTAAGAAGAGAGGCATAATCTAATTGAGATCAGAATAGCTGTTTCTCCTGTAGTCACGGCAGTCCCATCCAGATGGGGCACTATGATTAATGCCTAATGAGCAAATAATCCATGAAATTAATATAAAACCATTTTTTAACAACACGGCTCACTTTTGGAAGGAATAAATAAATAAATTGAGACGGAAGTGTTTCTTTCTTCTTTGTGTGTGAGTGGCTGCAATCAAACCGTGGAAAAGGTTCTCGTTCGGTTAAGAGATTGGATTGTTTGCTCGCCCGGTTTACAAAGAAAAAAACAAAACAAGAAAAGCGAGATTTGATGGTAGGGCAGACCCAAAATGCGACGGCTGGAACAATTACATACGCATTTAAATATCAAAATGCCAAACATTATCACAGCCAACTAGAAAATAATCAAAACAAAATTACTGGTGGTGAAACAAATAATTTTGTGTGAATGTCTGCCAAGGGCTTGACGTGGCAGTGGGGTTTTAACTTGAAAATGGATCCAATTACATTAGACACCTTAACAGAGGTTTCAGATGGGGAATAATATGCAATAAAAGCCACAGATGAACGGCTTATTAAAGTTAAAACGTTGAATGCAGTCTGCAAAATTAAACTTATAACCAACTACGATGCACTTTAAATGATTTATGTTTATCGAAAAGCGGTATTATAATGAAGGAACAGATCTTGGATCAGAAATATCTGATGCTTATGTCAGAAAGATCCATATTAATAAATGCTGACATCTTCCTTAGCCATTGTCCGTATTGATTTTTCATGATGGTTTCATTGGTGAGCACTATAACATACTTTAGCAGTACCTTTAGCTGGGCAGCTTGACCAAAAATCATTGAAAGTCCTTTTTTAATGCTTCATTACTGAAATGGGCTGCTCACATCATTTAGCCCAGTTGCTAATGAGGTGAAGTGTGAATTTAGGTCAACAAAAAAGACCTCCTTATGCAATTACGTCAGGTTATTTATTTAACCCATGCTGACCAGCACTGTTTACATTTCATATAGAGTTTTTCCAATTTATACAGCTGGATTGTTGCTTTTTAGGACTGAGGTGTGAGTTTCCCAGTCTCACATTTGATTTTGATAGATTTCATTTTGTAGTTCAGTTAGTGTTATTTTCTACAAATGGATAAACACATTGTTTATCATTTTAAATTCAATTCATTTTAATACCGAAAAAAAAACATAATGAAATGCACATAGTTTAATTGTATTTTTTATTATTTGATTGATTAATTTAACATTCATATTTTATATAATAAATATTATATTAATAATATTACCTTCCTGTATCCACCTGACATCAATCTGAAACTCAATATCATTTTATTCAGGTGAGCAGCATACGGAGAAGAAAGACTGCAATTCACTTTGAGAGCAGGGCTGCACTTTCCACTCCATAAACACCTATAGAATTAGATTGGACACACTTTAACTCATTGGCTGTAAATTGGTGAGACTTTGAGGTCACCCGACTTTACTGAGCTATTATAATGTGCCAGTGAGTGACCTCTTTGAGAAACATATATACAACAAGACATCTCGCCTGTTGCATTGTTGAGGGTGAGGAACTGTACTACACAAACATCCCTGCCCATATTACTCACAACAGATAATTCAGAAAAACTGAATTATTAAAACACTTTATCGCTTTCAGGGTCAAATATATTGAGCCTGCCAGGGTGTGTGTGGGTGGAAGCTGAGATTGATTGTCTTCTTCACTGTGGTTGCTGAAAGGATTCTTTCACGTAAAAAGCAATTGTGCATGAACCTGCTGAAATTGTGTACTGTGATAGGCTGTTAATATTGAAATATATAAAACAATCCACAGTTTTAGTGGATGTAAGTATCCTGAGGTCTTGCATGCATTTGGCAAGATTTTATAAAATAATCTGTAAAATCAGGATTTTATTACTAACTTAATTTGAATTTAGTAATAAAAGTTACCCAGTCTGTTTGGAATTTAAAATTCTTTAGCTAATGGTAACCTCATTACTGATCTACAATTTCCAAATCTACCCGGTACATCAGCACAGCTCTCTTCACTCTCTACTTCAGCCTCTGGAATTAGGTTGAGAGCCATAAACTCCACTGCTATAAAAGAGGTAAAACAAATAAAAGCTGATTTGCCAAGAAAATAAAGTAAAGGCACATTTCAGAACATGCTTGACAAGATTGATCTGCTGACTTTTTATTTTCATTTTGGGATGTGCTAGTGGGCACATGTAAACTTTCATTTTTCATTTTCATTTCAATTTATTGAAAATATTCATTATATTTATATTATAATTCTTTAAAATCATAACTCAAAATGGGCATGTAAATTCTTGGCTACTTGGGTGGGGAGTGCATCTGGGTTCTTTTAACTCCCTGGGCTGCTGTGAGACAAATTGTTACAAATTGTGAATTTTCCATTCTAGAGGATTACAAAGAGGCCCCATTGAGCTGCTCTCCACAGCACACACACTAGAGCAGCAGGAAACCAGAGCAAAGCTTAATGAACAATGAAGCTGAGGGAATTATCTGAGTGACAGCCAGTGTCTTTTCAGCATGAGATCTCAAGAAAACTCTTAAGATACTGATCCTCTTTAAGGAGGAAGGTGCGGCTTAGTGCAAAAAAGTTTGGGAGAATTTGTTTCTTTTTATCAACAAACATTGTTTTTCAAAAAAATTTAGGAGGAAAAAAAATGCCACTAAGTAAAAATAATTTAAAATCTAAAATAAATTATATAATATATATATATATATATATATATATATATATGTATATATATATATATATATATATACAGTATCTCACAGAAGTGAGTACACCCTCACACTTTTGTAAATATTTTGTTATATCTTTTCATGTGACAACACTGAAGAAATGACACTTTGCTACAATGTAAAGTAGTGAGTGTACAGCTTGTATAACTTTGCTTTGCTATGCTTTGCTATCCCTTTGCTATCCCCTCAAAATAACTCAACACACAGCCATTGATGTCTAAACCGCAGGCCACAAAAGTGAGTACACCCCTAAGTGAAAATGTTCAAATTTGGCCCAATTAGCCATTTTCTCTCCCGGTGTCATGTGACTCATTAGTGTAACAAAGTCTCAGGTGTGAATGGGGAGCAGGTGTGTTAAATTTGGTGTTATCGCTCTCACACTCTCATACTGGTCACTGGAAGATCAACATGACACCTCATGGCAAAGAACTCTCTGAGGATCTGAAACAAATAATTGTTGCTCTACATAAAGATGGCGTAGGCTATAAGAAGATTGCCAAGACCCTGAAACTGAGCTGCAGTACAGTGGCCAAGACCATATAGTGGTTTAACAGGACAGGTTCCACTCAGAACAGGCCTCGCCATGGTCGACCAAAGAAGTTGAGTGCACGTGCTCAGCATCATATCCAGAGGTTGTGTTTGGGAAATAGACATATGAGTGCTGCCAGTATTGCTGCCAGAGGTTGAAGGGGTGGGGGTTCAGCCTATCAGTGCTCAGACCATACGCCGCATACTGCATCAAATTCGTCTGCATGGCTGTCGTCCCAGAAGCAAGCCTCTTCTAAAGATGATGCACAAGAAAGCCCGCAAACAGTTTGCTGAAGACCAGCAGACTAAGGACATGGATTACTGGAACCATGTCCTGTGGTCTGATGAGACCAAGATAAACTTATTTGGTTCAGATGATGTCAAGCGTGTGTGGCGGTAACCAGGTGAGGAGTACAAAGACAAGTGTGTCTTGCCTACAGTCAAGCATGATGGTGGGAGTGTCATGGTCTGCGGCTGCATGAGTGCTCTCCGGCACTGGGGAGCTACAGTTCATTGAGGGAACTATGAATGCCAACATATACCGTGACATACTGAAGCAGAGACTGGGCCGCAGGGCAGTATTCCAACATGATAATGACCCCAAACACACCTCCAAGATGACCACTGCCTTGCTAAAGAAGCTGAGGGTAAAGGTGATGGACTGGCTAAGCATGGCTCCTTACCTAAACCCTATTGAGCATCTGTGGGGCATCCTCAAACTAAAGGTGGAGGAGCACAAGGTCTCTAACATCCACCAGCTCTGTGATGTTGTCATGGAGGAGTGGAAGAGGACTCCAGTGGCAATCGGTTAAGCTCTGGTGAACTCCATGCCCAAGAGGGTTAAGGCAGTGCTGGAAAATAATGGTGGCCACACAAAATATTGACACTTTGGGCCCAATTTGGACATTTTCACTCAGGGGTGTATTCGCTTTTGTAGCCAGTGGTTTAGACATTAATAGCTGTGTGTTGAGTTATTTTGAGGGGATAGCAAATTTACACAGTTAAATAAGCTGTACACTCACTATTTTACATTGTAGCAAAGTGTCATTTCTTCAGTGTTGTCACATGAAAAGATATAATAAAATATTTACAAAAATGTGAGGGGTGTACTCACTTCTGTGAGATACTGTAAATCTATCTATCTATCTATCTATCTATCTATCTATCTATCTATCTATCTATCTATCTATCTATCTATCTATCTATCTATCTATCTATCTATCTATCTATCTATCTATCTATCTATCTATCTATCTATATAATTTTGTTGTTTTTAAAGACTTTGTTTAAAAAATCTTTCAGTTGCACTTTCATGTGGTTTCTCAGCTAAGTTCCAGTTCTAAAACACTAAATAAACTAATAACTAATAAAATATGTTTGTGCTTTGGTCCACAGAAGGTTAATATTTACTCTCACAGTTATCCCACAGGCCTTCAAGACCTGACCTTGCTTGAGAACAGACACAACTTGTGTTGTCTACAAGTGAGAGGTGAAAGAGAGGCAAGACCCATGAGAGCTTGATTTATGGCCGTGCTCCCCAGAAAACAGTCTTTTATGTACCTAATCCTGCCTGGGAAAGTTGGTATACATGATAGAAAGTTGTCAGTTCCACACAGATAGGGTGAGCAAAACAAGGCTCAAATTATACTTTTTTTTGCTCCTGGGCTATAATGGTATTTTCCCATGCTCGCCAAAGCCCTGTCGTTTGTTTAGCAATGTTGCAATTGGGTGTTAATGCCTCTTTAGTTATGTCACTCCTGTCTGCTGAGGAGCAGGATAGGCGTCTCGGTGTTTCCTCTCTCAATCCTTGACTGTTTCAGAGAGGTGAAATTAAGACAGTGTTACTGTGAGGTCAGAAAGCAACAGCGCAGGAATCTAATGCTTTTTACTCCGTGACAGGGAAGAATCTGACATATCCCATGTGGCAGCTGCTCTCTACGCCTTGTAAGTGGCCGGCACATCAGGACACTTAGCCTATTATTATCGCTTTTGCAATAATGACAGACTGACTGTACATCATCCCTGTACATATTACATGGCTACACATCAAATAATTAAACATGGACATTAAATATTGTTTTGAGTTTTTTATCATATTACCTGTGAGGTTTCACTAAAGAAAATAAATCCATTACAAAAGATGACAAAAGTTTAATTACAAAGTACAAAACAATTTGCCTATCAACAAGACAAAGACTGCAACAATCTTTCAGTAAAATTAAAGGGATAGTTCACCCCAAAATTAAAATTCTGTAATAATTTACTCACCCTCAAGTTGTTCCACACCTCTGAGTTTATTTCTTCTGTTGAACACAAAAGAAGATATTTTAAAGAATGTTGGTAACCAAACAGTTGCTGCTGACCATTGACTTCCATATATGGAAGAAATATTATGGAAGTCAATGGGGACCAAAAAACTTTGTGTTCAACAGAAGAAAGAAATTCAGGTTTGGAACAACATGAGGGTAATTAAATGATGCCAAAAAATAAATAAAAAATTGGGGGGTGAACCATCTGTGTAATATTTAAGAGCTCTGAGGTCATTTTCACTACAATCCATAACTGAGGTGTAACAGTTGCGTTTATGTGAAATGAACTGAAAAAAGTTTGGCATAGAAACAATTTTCAATCAGAAATTACAATTACAAAGATATGTCAAGTAACACATTGAATTAAGCGTGAAATTTTGAAGTAGAATGACTGAAATAGTATTTTATTGTTAAACATATTTTCTTTACAACTTTGACAGTTTTTATGTGATTTTATGATTTTTTTAAAGGGCAACTTATTAAGAATGCAGGCATCTGATCATCTCAATCTCATTAGAAAACATAACGTAAACTCATAGTCATTAAGTCAAGATTTTGTATGATTTGTAGGGAAATATACAATTTTTAGGGAAATTTTTTTAACATGAAGGTCCACCGCAAACCTAAACATCGTAAAAATGTCTGAATAATTTACAAATTGGCCACCGATTTTCCAAAAATAGTTGCAAATTACCATTACAAGAGTGTGTTGGTGTGAAACTGCAGTGTTGCCATGGATGGTGATGAATATTATGAATTGTCATACCGCTACAAATGATGCAATTGACAAATTGACAAAGCATATTTCATAAACCAAGTCCAAAATGAACCACTGAGCTCAGTTAATGTGGATACTTTTGAGCTCTAAATTATGGTGTAACAGGAACAGGAACGTTCGTATATAATTTATGCCTTTTGTTGACTCAGAAGCTTGACATGGCCTTTCGAATCTAAACTTTTGACCCCTGGCCACTGTGGTACAGCTGATGGTGTTTAAGGAGAACGTAATGGGGCTCATTTCAGATGGAATCATTCCAAGTGTAAACAAAGATTCTGATGCCTCATCCAGATTCTCCTCACACACTTCGAGGAAGGAGATCCTGGCCTCATTACTGCAGCCAGTGTGACGATCATGTCCAGAGCCAGAGGGACTTGACATTTTGCCCTCTTCCACGAGGAGAACTATACTATTGTCTTTAATATAGAATCATCCAGCCAATATTTGGTCAATGGTGCATTAAATAACTAGTTGACATGATGATGGATATCTAAATACATTGTGTTGATAAAACATGTATAATTTCTTAGTATGTTTCCCAGATTGTTGATTTAACTTAAAGTCATTTATAAGACAAAAACCATGTAGCTGTGTTTTAATCTATTTTGATTATATACGCGAAAAGCAACACATGTTGATGAACCTCTTCAATCTAAACAATGGTTTTCCCTGAAATGACTTTGTTTTGGCCTTGTTAGAATTGTCTGTTTGACCTTGCAATCTCAATTGCAAACCAGCAATGTCTATTTCAGCAAAAACCCACAGTTTGTGTTTGTTTTATTGACTGGCCACAGACCAGAGTTGTACCTCCTTAGAGTTTCATTTTGTATTGGCAGGCCACTGACAGAGGTGTTTTATTGAAGCTCTTTAGAGTTTAACAGCTCGGGGCATCAATGTGTGCTAAAGAGACGCCTATAAAATCAAACAAAATGAGATGAGAAACACCTCAAACATAATGGGAAGTAAAAAATTAGAACCATTAACCTCAGGTGATTAAATGGTAGCAATGGCCTGTTTAGTTTTATCACTTTAACATGCTCAAGCATCATGTTTGTCTCATGTAGATCTCAGTCGTTTACAGGCTGTTTCAATATTTTCTGTTTCACATATATTGAAATGTTCCCATTATGTAAACGTTATTTGTGAATGTTCTCTTAATGTTCAAAACATCCATTTTTCAAGAAGAGCATTTATATACTGCTTCCAATATTCAGTGACAGCAATAGTGACAAATATCTCTATGAAAAATAAAGAGGCACGAATAGGATCATAGCCTGCTGAACTTGAGGTCCCGTCATTATTGATTATGGAAATATGCATGACTATGACCTAGGGATTTTATGAGCCTTAAGCATTGATTAAAATACACACCAAAACATCTTTGGCAGTAAAATCACGAGTCCATTCAATTAGCGGCCCCCTGTCTTAAATTCTTCCTCTTTAAAAGCATTTCAATCTTTTATGTATTTACTCCATTGTCCAAATATTAAATTAAGCTCGGGCCATACTGATGGCGAATGACCTTATTGTGGAACATTTGACCTCCGACTTTTGACAGAGAGGATCGTCTGGGGCTCTGGTCATGTGGTGGATCAGAGGGAAGAGGTCAGAGCAATGCACTTAAGTTTTTCTCTGCCCATGGTCCTCCATCCGTTTGCATGAGGCTACAGCCTTAGATTTGGCATTCAGATCAATAGATTCTCAAAGATTGACTTCATAAGTAGGTCATAAGAAGCATTTTAGATATTAGCGCTGGCCAGCAAGAGGCTACGCAGAGTTCATGCTCTAGTCTCTCACTTAAGCTCTCACCCTAGCAATAAAAATGAGAAACATATACATGAATCATCTAAATTCAATAGGCAGAAGGAGAAAGAAAAAGGCTGGATAATAGTCTCCTCCAACAGATGATAGACAGTTAAACAAGAGTTTTTGAGTTAAACTCTTTTTATTTGTTTGTTTGTTTTTTGGCCTTCATTTTGTCTTTTGCTTTGTTGATGTTTTTTTTATTAACTCAGTTATTGAGTTAAAATATTTTGATTTGTTTGTTTGGGGTTTTTTTGTTTTTTGCTTTGCTTTGCTTTGTTGATGTTTTTTAGTAACTGACTTTTTAAATTAAACTCTTTTAATTTGTTTGTTTTATTTAGCTTTTTCCATATGCTTTGTTGATGTTTTTATTTTTGCTTTGCTGTGCTTGGATTTTCTTTTCTTTCTTTCTTTTTTGTTGTTTACTGTTTATTGATTTGTTTGTTGTTATGGTTGTTATTGGTTTGGTTTATTGGTTTATTGGTCCATCCATCATCATTTAAATTGAGCCTGATTTTGTTTTCGTTATTAACCTTAAACCTTAACCTGTTTTAAATAAAATGATATTAACATTATTGTTTCAGTCCAATATTTAGCCTATGTTTAAGTTGCCCACATCAGTGTTTCTGCAACGATAACACATCGCAGCATCATGACCCAATCTAGTATAGCCTACATATCATTTTAAACCACTAGCTAAAAAATATGAAAGACATCTTGAGACAAATGATAGAAAGATACGCCCGAGCTCATCAATGAAATTCACGCTGCGAGTTGGTTTAAAATTCCATATTTCAAGAAGCTAGAAGAATACCACCCCAGAGCAGCGGGATAATATCATTTCCATGTTCACTTTTTCATAATTTTTCATCAGACCCAATATTTAATGCTGTTAGCCAGAACGCACCGGCGGTCACAATGAAAAGCTTGTCAATGGCCGCATGTGTCAGACACACAGCTGCTATTGAGTGAGCTGTCTCTGTAATGGAGTGACGAGTCTGGGGAGAGACACCCCCTGAAACACATTTGGGTAATATGCCAGGGCAGTTCCTGTTTATCATGTGATTCATTCACGGACGGGCGCGGTACATTATGTACATAATTCACTGCTTACATTTGTCAAAACATGGGTTTGTATGAGAGCTAATGATCCGCGTTAAATTAATGACACCATAAAGGAGAAAAATCCACTGTTCACACAGGCATGACAGGATCCACTGGCCCTGCTAAAGCATTAAACTTATAAGGGTGTAATCAGGCCCTGAAAACACAACACGGCAAACGGCGTGGGGAATGTACCGTACTCACTATACTATACGCAGTTCATAAAACATTTTTCTAGCTAACCTCATCGCGTTTTGTGCAGGTTTCCAAAAAATTTAAAATAATAATTTATAATTTATACAACGAACTATATAACTGATAGATTGCGATATTAAGCAATCAATTTTTAAAATGTGTTTTTTATTATTCTTATTAATAGTTAAAAAAGTACAATTAAATAGATTGATTTTAATTTAAATACAATATATAATATAATGGATGTAGGCTATATTACATATATCTATCTATCTATCTATCTATCTATCTATCTATCTATCTATATTCATATATAATATTAATAATATAAACTACATTAAAAAGAAATCCATTTTTAAATAATTTTGCAAGTTATTCATAATTTTATATGTTAAACGTATGTATGTATGTGTATATATATATATATATATATATATATATTATATATACAGTATATATATATATATATATATATATATATATATGTGTGTGTGTGTGTGTGTGTGTGTGTGTGTTTTATATTATACATGTGTATCATATATTATGAGCCCTTCATATATTATATAAATCTATCTATCTATCTATCTATCTATCTATCTATCTATCTATCTATCTATCTATCTATCTATCTATCTATCTATCTATCTATCTATCTATCTATACACATAGACATTTCTCTCTATACTCACTTTTGATCAAACGTTTGGAGCTGGATGACACTGGCTTGGCTTCGTCTCTGTGTCCTCCAATAGCAGGAAGTACACTATCAGCTGATTCCTGCTCTACCCATAATCCTCTCTCTCTCTCTTGCTCAATGTCACTATTGCTGAATGATACGAGACATGACAGAGCTTCTCCACTACTTTAATTTCATTAAAAGATATAATACATTCAGGGTGCACTTTATCACCTTTTTATTGTCTTTTTAATTCATCGCACTGGTCCTCTTTGTGTCAGCTATAACTTTTCTCCCGGCGAGCGAGGGCTACGCATCTTGCCACACAATACAGCCCTAAATGCATGTATAATAAGGCTTTAATTTCAGTGGCATGCTGGGTCTCCGCAGCCAGCAAGGGAGAAATCTATTACTCCACTGCCATTTTCCTAAGTGTTTGTACCCTACTATGACCCTGCTACTTTATCTGTTGGTTTTTATTTTCAGAGTGTATGCTGTCCATATGTTACTCTAATAGTTGCTATAATTCTTGGCCAATAGGGCTCATGTTTTATTGGAAGTGAGTTAAAAAAAAGAAGATAAAAAATAAAAAAGGACAAGGCAAGAATGCATTTGAATAAAAAGCCTCTTTAGCAAAACACTAATGGGCTGACATTGATGCATTTGCATAGAGATGAATCATACAGGCCTGGCTTGACGTGACTTTTAAAATATGATTGAGGAGGTTATTATTGCTGCACTGTGCTACGTGTTAGCAGGTTATTTTAGCATGGCTAGTGCTAATAAAATGCAGGACTCAGGACTTGGCTGATGAGGGCAGTTTATTCATGGCCTGAGCCATCTATTGAAGGTGCTCATTTTGCCATTATTCCCCCCCCAGACCCCCACCATCATAAGCATTAAACAAAATGCCAACAGTTTATAGTTTTTGAATAAGATTATATGTACATCACTGTTTCTTCAAAAATATTAACCAGCGCAGTGTTTTTACCTGTGATAATAATGAGAATGTTACTTGAGCATCAAATCAGCATGAAAATTATATCTGAAAGATCACGTGACACTGAAGACTGCAGTAATGATTGCTGACAATTCAGCTTTTCATCACAGAAATAAAATAGAAAACAGCTATTTTTAATATAATAGAACTGTTTTGACTGTATTTTTGATCAGCCTTGGTGAGTATAAGAGACTCAAAAGCATTAAAAATCTTACTAACCCCAAACGTATGAATGATATTTTATATATGAGATGTTGAAACAAAACCCACCCCTTATTCCACAGTGTAGGAGTCCTTCTGTCAGATTAGTTTAAATGTGCTTATCTTAGGTTGTTTACCACCATCTGATTGTGAATCCAGATTTGTTTGTAAACCACTGCAACTAGAAGCTTTGACAGATTGTGAGAACATCATTAGACAAGATTACAGGAGATTATAAACACTAGAGTGTGTTCATACCACCCAGGATGCCCTCCGAAACCTCAGCTCCTGGAGAACAATACAAATATACTCAAGAGACCACACAGCAACCTCAAACCCAAACTTCCACGATCACCTGCACCTCTATGAGTAACAGAGCAATGATTAACCAGACAGCTTTTTTAAAAATAGATAATGTGTAAATACAGCTTTAATATAACATGAGAGAAGACTAAACTGTATTATTATGGACACTGTAATCATAAGTGTAGAATTAAAAGGCCAAATAAGATAAAACCTTTCATGCATTGAAAATATCGCAGGGAGCTCATTGCCCTGTGACAAGCACCCAGGGTATTCATAATAGGGGATCCCAAGGTACTCTTTATCAGGACTCTCCAAATGGTTGGGAAAAGAGATAAGGCCTGAGGCGCATGTAAGCCAGAGTTCATTCTCTACGCCTGCAGCCTCTTGTGACACAGTCTTGTATGTAATCTCTTGTAGTACACGTTCAACTGAGAGCACATCAATGGGGTTCTTTATCCAAAACACACAGTTATCAGCAAATTAGTCACATCACTAAATGTCAAAAGACATCTTACCAAGTGCCACGGATGAAGACGTGCAGAGAAAAACGCATGGGAACTGCAGTACAGATGAGATCCAATGTGTCTTTTTATGTAGCCGGAGATGTTTGCAGGAGTAAAAAAAAGAAAAAAAAGAATTGTGCAACATTCAGAACTGAAAAATATAAACTAACTTACTTTCAGTTAATGAGCCAGGATTTGAATTTAATTTAAAAGGCCACACTCCACAGGAAGTTGAACTGCAAAAACAGCAGGAGGAATTTACTGCATTGCAATTTAATTAAATTCAGCACAGGGAAAGCATTCTGGGAAATGAAGTTCCACCCTAATCCACAAAAGCTTATCCATTGCATATAATATAAACTGAACGCAAATATCTGGGTGCAATTTTATCTATCTATCTATCTATCTATCTATCTATCTATCTATCTATCTATCTATCTATCTATCTATCTATCTATCTATCTATCTATCTATATCTATCTATCTATCTATCTATCTATCTATCTATATCTATCTATCTATCTATCTATCTATCTATCTATCTATCTATCTATCTATCTATCTATCGTTTTTGTTAAGTTTTTAAGTTTCCTTTTTTTGTTTGTTTAAATTTCAGAACTTTCAATCAAGGCAATATTAGTTAAAATTTAAAATTTTGCCGTTATATTAATTTAACTCATTTTAATTCTACTTCCTTACATTCAAATTCAAACTACAAATCTGCATCCTGTTTGCAGCTCAATAAAATCTGCAGTTATATGATTTTTGTTATTATTTCAATTCATTTTAATTCTGCTTCAAACTACAATTCTGCTTCCTGTTTGCAGCTCAATAAAATTTGCAGTTATATGAATTTCTTTGAATTTCAATGTTTTTTTTTGTTGTTGGTTTTTTATTCAACATCCTTACATTCTAATTACAATTCAGCATCCTGTTTGCAGCACAAGAAAATGTGCAGCTCAAAGAATTTATTTAAATTTCAATTAATTTGAATTCTACTTCCTTACATTCAAATTACAGTTCTGCATCCTGTTTGCAGCTCAATTTAAATTCAGGAATTCAAAAGGCATTTCTGATTTGTGCACTAAAAACTGGTGATAAACTGCCCAATCCAGATATGCATGTCTTCTCAGGTAAAGGCTGCGGAAAGCAACTGCTATTTCTCAACTAATTAACCTCACTTCCAACAAGTGTCTGATGGGAGAGCAGCAGTGACCCTGGATCATGTGGCCAGCTGCAGCCCCAGCACTGTTCCTGGAGCAGTGCAGTCACAGCACTACATCAGCTGGCACTCAGCAGATGTTAAGATGTCTCCCTCGAGGAACACACGCCATGTTCACCACACCTGGACCATGCTGATGGATCATAATTCTACCCAGATCAGAAGAACGAGCAAGCCAGCAGACCCAGGTCTTTCCTGCCTATGACTGGTCCACCTGCTATGCCTCCTCATCTTGCTCAAATAAATCGTAAGGGTGTTGCAAGTGTTTGAGTTGAAAATTTGTCTATAATAAAATCTACAATGAAGTTAAAATGAAATGGTTATTGTTTAGCCTAATTAGGAATTGGTTTAACTGTTAAGCCCCATTCATACTTAATCAATATTAAACTACACAAAACCTTTATTATTTGATTTATTATTTTTCATTTAGTGTTGTAAATAAATATTGGTGTGTTCAAAATCATTTACTTTCACTAATTTTGAGTCGCCATTCAGCATTGTTAGCTCTTTTGTATTAGATCATTTCATGATGTCCTCATTGGAAATGGCTTTGTACAGTAAGAGAGTTAATGAGCATATTCTTGAATGTATTTTAATGTGAAGCAATCAGAGATTAATTATTGCAGATGAGAGTTCATTAAGCTCTCACTCAACAGTAATTTGATACCTTATTGACATCAGGTCATTGGCCTACACATGTAGCCAAATAAAGATAGATTCATTAGAGTTTGACATGCTGAAACATTCAGTCCTTGAGCCAGAAACGTTCAGTAAATTGGTCAAACGCTGGCACGCTTAAATGTTTTCGCCTTTTCTCGATTAGATAAGCTGGCTTGAAGATAATAGATGAAACAAGTTTGTTCTCAGGTGTGATCATTTACACGTTACGCGTGTAAATTACAAAATTATAGGGAATGGAAATTATCATTTTCTTTTACCGTTTAATTTGCGCAAGAAAAAAAATCTAATTCGAAAAACTATTAAAATGCAATTTTTATCACAGAACAGTGACAGTTTTCATTCTGTGATACACTAGCTAAATCATCAGGCATTTATCTTCTTGAGATGCTTTAAATTATGTATCTTTTCTTTGGTTAGTAGCATTAATTTTCCAATTATTAATTCAGTCTAAAATATTGTATTTCAAAAACGATTTACACTGAGCACACATCCAAGTGCATGATGCAGATTAAGTTAGTCACTGTTGTCAGTTCGATGAACAGCAAAAGGCTGTCCTTGTGTGTGTGGCTATATATTTCTTTTCTTTTCCATTTTTTTAGGATAAATAACAGTTTTAAATTATTTCATTTATTTGGCAGCTATGTCCCTAATGTTGTAATCTAAGTTGTGCATCAAAATCTAAATAAATAAATGTGTAATAAGATTAAGTGCGTGCAAATTATATTTAGAATGTTTCAAAATGATTTTTTTTTTCATGTTAACTGGAGGTCTGCCTGCAATGATAAATGTAACCGAATAGAAAATGCTGCATCGCTTCCAAAAAGTGACTCATTTGGGTTGAGTAACCTGTGGAGAATCACTGGACCTGTTGTCCTTAAAAAATACCAGCTCAAAATATTTTCTGATAGTAGGCTACAACTGTGCATGGTGCATCATTTCACCTTATAAATTATTTTTTTCTGCTGGTTTGTTGAGAACAAATCAGTTGAGTGATTTCCAATTTCCAAAGAACATGGTGATCTAATCATGCGAATCAGAGGACATATAGAAACTGTGACGCGATCAGTTGAACACCGCCAAAAACCGCTTTTTATTTTCAATATATGTGCCAATATGGCCTTTTCATCGATATTTCTCAATGATCAACATTTTAGGAAAGTTTAGCATATTTTAATGTAAGTGCGCAGAGTAATGTCGTATTTATAATAAATACATTTTGGTTAAACGTGTTCACACAGAGCGATAAGGGAGATTATTAATTTCATGAAATTAAAAAATATAAATAGGGCTGTTAAAACGAATAATAATAATAATAAATACACAATATTAAAATGAATAAGCGTTGCCATGTTGATAACTCTTTAATGAGACAACTTCTTAAGCGAAAGACAGATTCGAAGCTAATTGATCAATCATCAGCAAGCATATTTATTAATGCTTGAAAACGTTGTTGCAATTTACTCATAAAATATTAATAGGCCTATTCGATTTAATAATAACAAAACGAAAATATCCCATATGTTTAACATTTTATTAAATAAAAGTGCAATACACACGAACCTACAAGGCGCATTTTGCAGGATTCAAACACTGTTACAAACTTAAAATATCATAAATTAATCATGAAAAAAATGAAAGAAACATCCTAACATTGGGAGACGAACACTATGCATTATATTACAAATATATGGTTAGGTGTTTGTTTATTTACACGTGTTATGGCCAGAGCAGTTATTTGACTGAGCCTCAATGTAGGCTGTCGCTCAGATGTCTTTAGTGGTAAATTATGAAAATTATTCTCTATTTCCATTGTTGATTATTTTTAACAATCAAAGGGCTGAGTCAACTTACACCCATAGAAAAAAAAACTCAGGGTGATCAGCACCTAGGCCTATACAAATTAATTATTAAAATGCAAATCACAAAGCTTAAACCAAAAATTAAACTGAATCGAAATGAACGAATTCTGCCATGTTTACTATTCAAAATATTTTACACATAAATATTGACAGTAATATAATTCCTATGAGATACAACTCACGCCGTTAATTTACAAAAAAGTACCGTTGTCTTTACGTTGAAACGTGTCTACTGCAGACAGCTCCACCAATAGTGCATATTCCTCTGATTTGCATCCTTCCTCTCAAACCAGAGCTCAAACTTGGTGACAAACAGTAGCCTACATTATATTTTGACACCTCTTGAAGAATTTGACAACCCATTTCCCGTTTCCATTTTACGAGCTCTCGTTTTCCGACGTGTGAATAATAAGAGCTGAGTTTGGTTTGTGTTTTTTCAGTAACTGCGTTATTTTTTCATCGTCCGAGTTTGGGTCTAAAGGTTTGTTGTAGTCGTCGTCGTCGTCTTCATTTTCCGAAGCCCCTTTCAGCCTCTCGGTCTCTGAATCTTGTTTTTTCTTCGCCGAGGCCATTTCAGCCGCGTGCCGTTTTCTCCATTTTGTTCTTCGGTTTTGAAACCACACCTTTACAATAAAAATGAGATAAAACGTATTTTAATCCACACAGAAATAGTGATTTATAAAAAAAAAATATATAAAAAAAATTCGCTCAAAAACATTGAACAATATCAAGCAAGTTAAACAGATGTTTCCTGTCTAACTTGAAATAGCCTAACTGGCTCTAAAAAATAATATAGATAGCTCTTCAAATATCTGTAATAGCTATAGCCTAAGCACCTTCAGTCTGTGAGAATAAATACTGAAACATGTTTAAAATATTTTAACAAATAAAATTAAAATAAGTTTCAGTGGCTTTTAAACTGCAATTAAATGGTTCTCTTGCAATAATTAATAAATACCGCAATTATTTAAACTTTAATGCGTAAATAAATTTGATATGAATGAAAATAAAAGGCTACATTTTAGTTGCCTATTGTAGGATAGCCTACTCCACGAGGTCTTTGAATTAAATTTAAATAATTTGCTGTAGAGAAATATATAGATGTAGGCTATAGCCTATAAATGAGAGAGATAGTCTAGGCTATATAGGAAGGTTTGGATAAACACGTTTAGGCTGATCCCACATCTAATTCTCTTTTTTATGTTCCATGGATGAATGATAATAAACAATCGAGTCAGTCAAGATTTTTCCTTGTCATTCATAAACTATCAGGACTGTCTTACCTTGACTTGGCTCTCTGTCATTCCTAAAGAGTAGGCCAACCGCGCTCTCTCAGGTCCAGCTAAATATTTCGTTTGCTCAAATGTTTTTTCTAGGGCAAAAATTTGCTGCCCCGAAAACGTTGGACGCGTGTGTTTCCTTTTCCCATCTTTATCCAGGAGCACTGAGTTTTGATCTGTCAGGGGCGAGATAGAAAATTCACCTAATGCGATTAGGCTATTACATCCTATAATATAATGTTAGTTAAATTTGTGCTTATTGTAATATTTTGCTAACAGCCTTCAAGGAAGTTAATCGTGAACTTACGTGGGGAACAGGCGAATCTGGCGTCTCTCCAGTGTGGGCTTTGCATAACTCCAGGCCAGAATATGGGGGTTCTGCCGGGAAGGTCTGTCAGAGGTTTCGGGTAGCGAGCCACCGCCACGGCCGCGGCACTGGGGCTAAAATACAGCCCTGGAGGCGGCGGAGGACTCAGGCTGCTGAAGCGGGGCAGTCCAGACAAGATTCCAGCGGGAGAAGATGCCACCGCTCCGGTAACCATCGCGGGTCGACTGAGGATGTCGTTTATTCCGTGAGGTGTGGCGATCGGGCACTGCTGGGGTGATCCGAGGGTCGAGAGTCCGGTGGATATTTTGATCCCCGGGGACGAGACCGGGATACCGCCTGGATTCGGAGAGGTAGCTGTCGGTGAAGTGGAGGATGCTGGTCCAGTGGAAGATAACGGGTAGGCTGGGTAAAGTGGTGTCTTCATTTCGGTCATGCTGTGTAAAGCAGCCAAAGGTGGGGTATTGAGTAGGAACGCGCTCTGGCGAGACCCGTCCATTTGCCCCACCGCTAACATTACCAAGAAACTACAACTTTAACTAAATATTGCGCAAGAAGCCAGTCGGTGGAGACCCGCGCCAAACGAAAAAACAAACCTAAAATAGTATTGAATGAGGGCGAGAAAGGAAAAAACTAAAAATAATCAAGCCTTAAGTAAAAAAAAAAGACTCTTTTCTCTGAAAACTCCGAAGCTTCATACACATCTCCTCTGGCTAAATCCATTCCCTTCTTTCTGTTCTTGCAAATATCGCATGATGCAACAGAACGGCGTCCTTTCAACGAGTGTTTTTGAAATCTATAAATAAAAAGAGAGTCTTTCTAGGTAGTTCACATGAAGATCTGGAAGATAATAAAACATTTTCATCAACCTGCTGTCTTTTGCTGCAAAAAGTCAAAACTTTGAGAGCGTGCCTGGGAAAGTAGAGGGGCTCGGTGGGATGTGATTGGCTAAGGCCGGCAGTGACGTGGCCCGTGTCAGCTGAGGGTCTGAACTGAATTTAGGAGTCTGTCCTCATTGGTTCTTATTTGCACATTAAAAGAGCTGCCATCCGACCTGCTATTAAATACAAAAAGGGGACAAAATCAATCTAGTCAATTTGAGATCTATTTCTTAAATAAAAGGACATCTGTATGTGAGGCAGTGGGATATCTCATGAGCTTAAAAGTCTCTGTGGACAGGGTTTAAACACCCCACAGATAAATTACAATACAATCAGGGAGTGATGAAGCTTGAATATCATTTTACTTTAACTTTGAGCTGTAAGGTAAATGTGTTTCCTGCCTCCTCATAAAAAACCTTTTCTGCCACTTTTCTCAAAAGTATTGTTTTTTGTATTATTTGGTTTCATCTAAATAAACTAAACGCCAGTTGAAACATTAGAAACTCACAGCTGCAGTCTTTAAGCTGCTATGTGTCTACCTCTGTATATATATGCCAGCCACAGAAGGCTATTGGTTTATCAAGAGATGTGGACTACCTAATTTACACAATCATCATTAGTCCATTAAAAAAGAAAAAAAAAGGCTGATTTGGAGTTGAATCAATTTTTAAAAATATATATTCTGCAAGACAATCAAATGTAAACTTTTTTTTTTCTACAATAAAACCAGTAATGCCAAAAGCCAAATGCAAAGTGCAACGTGTTGCGGCACCTAGTGGTCAAAAAGTGAAATGGCATATAATAGGATGTGGCACCTATGCCTCCTGTTGCATTAAAAATTCCTTAATTCATGTTAACAGTTACGCATATTTACATGCACACACACACATAAATATACGTATATCTATCTATAGTGTATATGCACATACATATATACACACACACACACACTGATTCACAAGTATTTTACATACAGATGTGATTATGTAAAATTATGTGAGTTACAAAAACTATTAGTTACAAACATTCAGGCCTGGTTTCATAGACAAGGCTTAGCCTAAGCCAGGTTTAGGCCATAGTTTAATTAGGACATAAGTAATTTTTATAAACATGCCTTAGAAAAAAAGCATTACTGGGGCCTGTTTTACTTTTAGTCATTTAGCAGACTGTGTTTTATAAAACAAGTGTACCAAATATGACCGGTTTATTTCAGTTAGTCTGATTTATTTCCAGTTGATTTGGTTCAAAATAGGATTTAACCTTGGCTTTAGTAAACTTGTTTTATGTAACAGGCCCCAGTTGTGCACCTTAAGACAAAAAGGCAATGACATGTTTTAAGATCAGTCAGTGCAAGTTTCTTTCAGTTGAAACAGCTCAGATTTGCATTTTAGTTTAGGCTTAAGCCTTGCCTGTGAAACCAGGGGGTAGGCTATTAATATTGGAAATTAGATTACTATATTTCTTTGAGTATAAATAAACCCAGAAACAGCAAAAATATGCAGAAATAACCTGAAAGATGAGCAGATTTACAGTGCTATATTGCCCTCTACTGGTGAATCTAGCACTTTATCCTCTAGAACTAAACTGCAAACAAGACCAAACCAGTTTATGAGCCAAAATTAAATTTCTCCCAGCCTCCTAAAAAATGGTTTATGCATATATTTCCTATACATATAGATGTGTGTATACAGAATAGTGAATCTTTCTCTTAATATGCACCTGTAATATCGGTCTGTATTCCTCATGCATATTCCGTTTGACTTTGCTGCACGCATTGTCTCAACATTTGATTGGACAAGAAAGGATCTAAATGAAGGAAAAGCTACTTAAATCATAAGTTAGGCTCCCTACATTTCATTTAAACATCCTAAACTCTGATCTTTAACCACATCACGAGACATTTGTCAAGAGTCTGTTTAACCAAATAAAGGTTAAGTACTGCACTGCTCTTTACACCAAATAGTAAATAGATATTCAAATTTTTCCTCTTAAAATGACATTAATCAAATTTCAAGCTTACTTGTGTTATCATCAAGCCATTATTTCCAAGTCAATAAATAAAAATCACAAAAAAAAGGAACAGTCATTTTGTAGCACGAATGTTGGACTTTATTTACATTTACTCCCGAGCCATAAGTTTCTGCTTCTTCAGTTTCTTCTGAGAAACCTGTGAAAAAAATAAAATAATTGGTTAAGGAGCGTTCACCAACAGCCGTTACTAAGATATCCACACATTTAATGCACAGCGGCTGCTCAGAATATGATTCCTTTCATCATTAATCCAAAGGTGTCCTAAGTGGTCATCACTACAGCCAAGTGTACAGTTGTTTTTATTTCAGAAAAACATTGATCATACCTTTTTCTTCTGAGAAACCTCCTCCTCTGGTTTGGGAACAATCTGCTCCTTCTCAGTGAGGATCATTTCGATGTGGCATGGGGAGCTCATGTAGGGGTTGATGCGTCCGTGCGCACGGTAAGTACGCCTGCGCATCTTTGGGGCCTTGTTCACCTGGATGTGCTCAATCACCAGAGAGTCCACATCCAAACCCTACAAGATCAAGAAGAGGGTTGATATAAAGCCCACACAGTGAAAGCTGCATTCATGAAAACAAGATTTCAAAAATCATACACTGAAGCCAAGATACGGTTTAATTCTAAAGATTTATTCACAGTGTAATGGTTCATACGGTCTTACCTTGAGCTCAGCGTTGCTTTCTGCATTCTTCAGCATGTGGAGCAGGAACTCTGCACTTTTCTTAGGCCAACGTCCCTGAGTCCAGTTATGCTGCTTGGCCTAAAAACGGAAAACGTCACAAGAAAGCTCAAGTTATCTTAATTTGATCGACACGTTGAGCTTTATTATTCTAAAATTTAGGGTCAATAAAGTTAAGAAATTAAATTGTTTAACACTAATTATCAAAAATGTCAGAAACAATAAAAAGAATTCTAAAATGATACCGCATCCAAAAAATAAAAATGGATGTTTTGCAAACAATAAGAAATGTTGAAGCACCAATCAACATATTAGAATGATTTCTGAAGGATCATGTGACACTGATGACTGGAGTAATGACTACTGAAAATTCAGCTGTCACAGGAATACGCTACATTAAAATATATTCAAATAAAAAGTTTTTAAATTGTAGCAATCTCAATATCGCTGTAATACCGATCAAATACTCTTGGCAAGCATGAGACTTAACCGAACCCAAACTTTTAGTTCAAAGTGTACATGTTGCTCAGACTTATAGGTATTTTCATGGTCAATTCCAAAGGTGTCCTAAGATGGTCATCACAGCAACATGGGCAGAATGGTTTTAAAATGCAGCTTTAAAACAGGACAAAACCTCACCTGAGCACAGCGGCCAACACCACCATTGTAACGACGGAAGGGAACACACTGTTGCTTCACGATAACATCCTTCAGGTACTTGTTAGCCTTGCGGATGTGCATGCCTTTGATGGCCTGGGCGGTCTCACGGGTGTTCTGAGGACCAAACATTACACAACACTTAATAACAGGTAACCAAGTAAACCAGCCTACATCACCTTACAAACTAGAAACGTGACTACTCAGAAGATACTTAATTCTCTTCATGAATACATTAATAATTGAATCAATGAACAATTACACTCCCATAATCAAAGCATCTGCTGGAATAGTATCATGACAAAGGATGCCTCTCTCAATACAAGATTTAAATATTTGACTCTGGCGCTATATATTTATTGCATGTTTCTGTAAACAAATCCATGAATGTGCAGAGTTCCCTCAAAACCCAAACAAAGCTGTTAATGCGATTAATCTCAGTTTGTTGGCTCATAAATTACAAGTGAGAATTTATAAACCCCTACGGAGAAAATTCAGAATTTACTTTTACAAACAAGGTTGCACTCTGTTCCAGACTCATCAGTGAATTGTCAGGTTCATTCTTACCTTGAAGTGAACACGAAGGTTGGATCCCCTCGACTTGCATGCTGTTGAACAGAATAACAATTACTAAGTTACACGGGTTCAATCCTGAGCAGCCACATGCTTAAAAGTAGCTGCCAACTCACATTTAGTCGGGTTCTCTGGGTCGAGTGAGTAGCGGACCATATTCAGAGATCTAGAGAGAGAATGGATGAATAATGAGAGAATGGATTCACAGAAAAACACCACGCGCACCGCATGGGACTGATACTTCGACAAATTGTAGCCAGATCGGTCAGTTTCTAATGTTTCGTCATTAGTAAGCTCGCGCACATTCATCGAAGGACGAGTCGCTGTGCGATGCCTACTCTAGAAAATGACCATTCAGTAAACATAACATTAGGAATTTAACTTTACGACGAATCATATTCTCTGAAAATGTTACATATAAACTAAGCAAACATGTCGATGCATTATTTGGACACAAACACTTGTGATGATGGTGATACAAAAGAGATTATTTCGAACATCGCTGCAGTGGGATTCTAAATGGCACTTACGTTCTCAGGCCGCGGAAGGGAAGAGGAAGTGAAAGGCATTCTGGGAGATCAAATCCGTTCTCTCTTCTTCGTTGAATGTCTTCTGTACAAATGTGCGCTTTGATAAATTAGTAGCGCCGCCCAGTGCATAAATCAGGATCAGGTGAAAACAACTTTACCAAATAAGCCAGGTTTATTTAAATTAGTCTGGTTTATTGTCACTTGATTTGGTTCAAAATAAGTCAGACTAACTGAAATAAGCCTGGCTTATTTGGTAAACGTCTTTTATGAAACAGGTCCCTGTTCAGATAATGTAATATAAACTAAATGACAACATTTTATCATTTAAAGGTAGCCAACAATGGAGCGCTAGGGGATAAGTGGAAACGTTTAGGGGGAAAAATGTAAAAAAAAAAAACCGTAAAAATAAATAATAAAAAATATGATTAACAAATAAATTAAATTTATATTTTAATAAATTAAATACAATTACAATACAATTCAAAATAAATTACAATAATCTAAACAAAATAAAACCAAATTGATTTAAATGAATAAATAATACATCTAACAATACATTACTAGTCATATGAATTATTAGTAATATTTTAAGCATATTTATAATAACATTTTCACAGTATAATTTGGGTCCTTATACTTGAAAATATAAAGCTGCTTGTTATACTAAAAAAAAACATATATAGCTGAATTAAAAAAAGAGAAAACTATAAAAAATTACTGATTATTTAAATTAAACTATTATTTACTCAAACATGCATAATATTTTTTCATATTAGGAATAGTAAAATAATGCTTTCAGCGCTAGAGGGCAGAAAAGGACAAAATTACGACTAGTGGAACCCGAATGGACTGTTAAAACTTCTGGCTCAGTCCCAGTTTATGAAGGCTTATAAATGACATGCAGATTTTCTGATACTCCAAATTTTGCTTGTGTTATGGTGCATTTTACTTTTATGTTGTATAGTATGTGCTTGTGTCTAGTATTGCTGGTGTGCTGAAAAATATATTTCAACCATGGTTGACGATAAAGTTGTATTGCATAGTATTGTACAAAAAATAAAAACAGTGACCATTTCAAAGAAAATATATCATGTCAGTAATTAGTTATAACAGTTAACACTTTACTACAGCATTAGAGCCTCATAGCTCATAGGCCTATGTATTGTACTGATAATGAATTCAGCAATCCATTATGAGAAATAAAACACTTTAGTAAGATACAGACCTACAGCTGCTGTCTGTAACTGTACAAATAAGGACAGAAATGTGTATCATGATGAAACTGCCTATAGGTAATAGCTTGGACAATGAGACTATGCAGCAGTAACCCCATGGTATCAGTCAAAGCATTCATTTTGCACAAAACACTGGGCAAGATCTCAGAAAACCTTTATTGTAGCCAGAGTTAAAAACTCAATATTGCAACTATATTTCCTGTCAAGAGGAATAATGCCAGCTCGCTTTTTTTTCCTCAGTGTGTAAAAAGCTGCTGAAATGAATACTGCTGCTGCATCAGTCAGACATCCATCTTTACTTCCTTTGTTTCTCCTTAATGTAGTGCTTTTGTTCATGGACTGAGAGACGGTGGATGTGAATTGGCACAGGTAGACGTTGTAGAATTTCACGTTGTTCCCATTAAGATGCTTGTGTTTTTGCTGACTCTTACCTGAACAGAGGTAACATATCCAGAGAGTTTTGCAGCCTCCCACTCCGCAGTATCGAACCGATTCTCTTGTATCCTGCTTGGAAATCTGCTGAAGCTCACATGCAGGTTAAATTACGACGCCCCTTGAAAACAACTTCAGAATGATGTTAGTGCTGCGATTGGTCGACGTGTGCCCAGCATTACATTACAGCAGATTTGTTAGCCTTGCACGGCCTTGTTCAGTGCGACAACAATATATTGATCCTTTAAACCTGTAGACCTCTGTTATTAAGCCTTTATTTGCTGAGCTCATCGAATATCTGATTTTTCTCTACTATAAGTATAGCATTTTGCTACTTATTGGACATCTGAATGTTGTTGACACTGCATTAGTTTCTGCTCGGTCATATCCTCACGGTACCTTGTCCCACTCGCTCAAGCATTTTTCTGACATGCTCCTGTTCTTAAATAGAAAACCTCAGTATATTTCCAGAGAAACCTTAATCTAATACATTTGTCTTTGTCAGGTAGGAGTTTCTAAGAATTGCACAATCTATTCTAATCACATCTCCAGAAAGATCTTGATCGATTTTCCATTGCATTGATGGCTCGTTATTTTGCTGATTGAATTTAGGCCCAATCTGAAAGAGGTCCTCAGATGCTCTCCAGTTCAGGTCATCCCAGGTTGGACTGATCATATGGTGTTTTCTACAACTCCTTGTCTACCTGTCAAACTGCAAAATGAAAAAATATATATTATGTCAAGTTAATAAAGTCAGTAAATACACAAAATAAATCAAATAAGTCCTACTGAGTTTAGCAATTTACCTGCAAGCACCCAGTAGGATAGTGAAATATTTTCTCTTATTTCCTATTATTTCCAGAATACAGTCACATATTTGGATGTGTGTGTAAAAAAGAGCATGCTGTTATTGTTCACTAAAAGTATTATCTATATGTAGAATAATATAGAAAATAACTTTGTTTAATTACTAAAATTAAATTGAGTAAAATTACTAAAACCAAGCTAAAAAAGCTATAATAAAAAATAAATATAAATGTTGAAAAGTGAATTAAATTAATAATAATAATGATAATAATAATAATACAAAATTACCCAAACTACAATTAAAATGAAAACTGAAAATATAAAAATAAAAACAACTAAAACAATTGGTTCTATATGTGAAAAATGTAAATATAGCCTAATATAATATATAATAATATAATATATAATATAATATAATACAGATATAATAATTTAGATTAGATTATATCTTATCTTTTTCTTATCTAGATTAGATTATATCTTTTTATATTATATAAATAAATCATATATTATAAATAATTTGCAGCAAGATGCAATTCAGTCTCATTTAAAGTTTCATAAGTTTATACTTCAAAAAATCAAAGAAATCAAGGCATTCTTCTTGAACCATACGGGATAGGATTATTGAAACAATATTTTCTATGCAGCAAAATGCAGTTTAGTCTTGTTTAATGTTTTATGCAAGTTAGTAAGGCTTATCAGGCAAAACTGTTGCAATGCGATAGGTCATCTTACAGAGGACCTCCCAAGAGTTTTACTTTTTTAATATATCCCATCCTAGCTTGAAGAACCAAGGTCTTGATGCTGTTTCTCCTGTGAGGGGGCAGTGGGTTAGAGAGCTCTGATTAATGAGAGGTCTGAGGGAGGACAGTCATGCAAGTAAGAGAGAGAGAGAGCATGAGTTATGAGTAAATGTGCAAGACTCTGCGAGCCTGAGTGACTGTCGGTAGAATGAATTGTGATGAACTGCCAGACTGTCGGTGTGATCCTTGGGTGTGTTGCAGCAGCAGCGTGAGTCGTGAGGTGTGCTCTTCCTCACGGCATCTCTCCTCCTCTCCCTCCTCCTCACTGCAGATAACTAGAGTGATCAAGAGGAGGGGTGAGACTTTTGGAAAAGGAGAGACTGCAGCACTGCAGAAGCTGGGCGTTGGCTGTGAATTTGAGGAGAGGGAGTAATGCTAGATGGTGAACAAATGAGGCCCAGTGGAACGACTGAATGTAAAAGAGGAGATAAAAGGGGAAGGATTAAATGCTAGAGGGAGTGAGAGAGAGAGAGAGAGAGAGAGAGAGAGAGAGGTTGTATTAACACTTCAGTACTGCTGAGAAAAGACTGCAACTGACATCTTTAAGTCAACAGTTAATGAGCATTTAATTGCTTATTGATGATTTTTCAGTGACCTCTTTCCCCTTTGTGGCATCAATTAACCATTTACATACAGTGCAATACGGGACAGATGCATGTAATAAATGAAATAAAAGTAAAATATATTAAAAAGTAAAGCAATAGCAAAATGGTTGCATTTATATGAATAATTAGAATAAGCATGGCATGGAGAAAAAAATACATGACAAATATTATTGAAAAAAAAGTGAATGAATGTAGCTTATAATTAATCAGAAAAAAAGTGTATAATAGGGAGCTGTCTTGGAAGAAAAATATGATTATTGCAAAAATAAATATATTTATTATTGCAAATTGCATAAATAAAAATTAACATGGCATTGAAGAATCAATTACAAAATTATGTGAAAAAGCTTGTATAAAGCTTTTAAGAAACAATTACAATGAGGAACTGTCTCAGATGAACACTGTGATGACCAAAAATAGTTGTTATTTTTTCATTTATTGAAAATTATTGATTGATTGATTATTGAACACTGCATGAATAAACAACAACTACTGGCAGTGGATGATAATATATTATAAATATATTTATATATTAAATAATACAAATATATTTAAATAAACAGTTTATAATCAATCAGAATTAAAAAAATAGGTCTAAGGCTGTTATTATTATTATTATTAGGGGATATTTTACCTAGAAATAATGACTATACTGATTTTTGTTTTGTTATGTTTTGCAGAACATGATCAAAGAAGGCTGTGAAAATTAATTTGCATTGTTAATCCTTTTGATCTTTTATTACAAATATTCACAAAAATCTAACCTTTCATTGGATAATAAGAATTTAAAATGGGGGGGAAATATCATTATGAAATAAATGTTTTTCTCAAATACACGTTGGCCACAAAAAGGCACCCATTTATTCAATACTTTTTGAAACCTCCATTTGCCAGTTTAACAGCTCTAAATTTTCTCCTATAATGCCTGATGAGGTTAGAGAACACCTGACAAGAGATCAGAGAGCATTCCTTCATCCAGAATCACTCCAGATCCTTCAGATTCCCAGCTCAGATGTAGGTGCTTCTTCTCTTCAGTTCACCTCACTCATTTTCTACAGGGTTCAGGTCAGAGGACTGGAATGGTCATAGCAGAAGCTTGATTTTGTGCTCAGTGACCCATTTTTGTGTTGTTTTTGAGGTTTGTGTTTGGATTATTGTCTGTTTGGAAGATCCAAACATGGCCCATTATAAGATTTCTAACAGAGTCAGTCACTTATTGATTTTTTATCTGTTAGTATTTGATAGAATCCATGATGCCATGTGTCTAAACAAGATGTCCAGGACCTCCAGCAGAAATATAAAGTGAAGTGACATACGGCCAAGTATGGTGACCCATACTCAGAATTTGTGCTCTGTATTTAACCCATCCAAAGTGCACACACACACCGTGAACACACACCCGGAGCAGTGGGCAGCCAATGCTGCGGCGCCCGGAGAGCAGTTGGGGGTTCGGTGCCTTGCTCAAAGGCACCTCAGTCATGGTATTGAGGGTGGAGAGAGCGCTGTACATTCACTCCCCCCACCTACAATCCCTGCCAGCCCGAGACTCGAACCCGCAACCTTTGGATTACAAGTCCAACTCTCTAACCATTAGGCCACGACTTCCCCACAACATTAAAAATACAGCATTATATTTCATTGTACACATGGGGTACTTTTAATCCCTGTGTTCACCAAACCCATCTTGAGTGTTTGCTGCTAAAAAACTCATTTTTTATTTTCATCTTACTATAGAAGCCAGTCCCATTTGAAGTTCCAGTCGTGTCTGACAACTGAATATGCTGGAGATTGTTTTTGGATGAGCTAGGAGATTTTTCTTGAAACCCCCCCAAACAACACGTGGTGATGTAGGTGCTGTTTGACTATTTGTTTTTAAGGTTTTCTGACCCCGAAACTCAATTATTTTCTGCAATTCTCCAGCTGTGGTCCTTAATTTGTGAAGCGCAATTATCTTTTGCTGCACATCAGAAATATATTCTTTGTTTTTTCTCATTGTGATGGATGATTAAGGGGATTTGGGCTTTGTTTTCCCTCCTATATATATTTCTGTGAAACAGGAAACCATGGCAGGATAATTTCATGTTCATACTCACCCTGGAGTGCTCAAAAATTGTGAATATGAATGGGAATATACTTCAGAGATATTTTACTCATAAGAATTTCTAGGGGTGCCAATAATTGTGTCCAACGTGTATTTGAGAAAAACATTTATTTCATAATAATATTTCCCCCCATTTTAAATTCTTATTATCCAATGAAAGGTTAGATTTTTGTGAATTTTTAAAATAAAAGATTAAAAGGATTAACAATGCAGATGAATTTTTATAGCCTTCTTTGATCATATTTACCAAGGGTAATATTTTTGGCCATGACTGTACATGATCAAGGAAATCATAGTCGTATCTTTGTCAAGAAACATTTACAATAACAAAAACCATAGACATATGGATTTACAGACACTGTATGCAAAAGCACAATGTTAAGGTTAAATTATATCTTTAAATAAGATTTCATAAAGAATCGAAAATGTTGCACTTTTGTTGTTTATAAGTCTGAGGGAATAAATTAGAGAGTTAAATTTAACAAGAAAAAGTGGAAGACACAAAAAAGACAAACTGTGAATGAATAATTTTGCATGCAAGATAAAAAATTAACAATAAAGAGATTAAAGGTTCTATAATAATAATAAAAAAAAGAAAGATTATATTGTCTTACTACTCAACATGAAGATATTGCATCATCAAAGAATGTAGGCGGAGTCAAATCTCAAGGAGCAGTTCCACCTAGCAATGAACACGATTAAATATGCTTCAAACATAACTCCCAATGGAAATGTGATTTTTCATTTTAACTATGTGTTCAAACTCTGCAATATGTGGCATGAAATTCTGAAAGTTTCTGCAACACTGCTGGGATTTTACCAGCACAGGTTTTTGGTAAGGAAACAGGAAGCTTTGTGTATCTCGATTACTAATAGCTGCATTTAGAGTTTTAAATATTTAATGAGAGGAATCTGCAGAGACCAGACTAGATGCCTGCATTCATCATACTGCAGGAGCTGCTTGGGGACATTCGCAAAGGGCTTTTCATCAAGGACTTGGGCCGATCTCATGAGGTTCAGCCAAATGCGCCACAGAGGCACGCACAGTTCTTCATACCACAGCATTCAGAGGAGGAGCACAAAGCTCATCTCCCCAGAGAGGAGAGAGAAGTGCTCAATGGCCTATGATACTGACGTGTCTTTGATCTCAAAGCGATGCAGGGTGAATTAAACAGCAGGCAAACTATGTGGGATGAAAGCAAAACATTTTCACATTTGAAAAAGCTCCTCCTATTTATATCCTTATGTTTCAGAACTCTAATGCATATCTTTGGTGATGCGGTGTAAAGGGTGGTCAAAGCAGTCAGACTGCAGGGTCCAAAAGTCTGAGAGCACACTGAAAATCTGGGATTCTGCATCTAATTCAAACCTGGGGATATGCTTTATGATTTTTAACAATTGAACATTACTGTGTAAAAGACATAAGAAATATTAAATATTGTGCACAATATGTCTACAGGTAGGTCACTAAACCTAATAATAAATGTGACATTGTTCATGTGAAAACTGAATGAAATAAAAAACCTAAATTATTTAATAACATTATTATTATTATGTCTCAGATGAACATTATGATGTCAGAAAATATCTAATTAATTTTTTTTTTTTTATTACTGAGAACTGCATAAATAAACAACAATTAGCATAGCATTGGAGGATAACTAAATAATATAAATATATTTAAATAATAATAATTTTTACACAATCCAAAATAAAAATAAGGTAATTTGTTGAAAAACCTAAATCATTACAATTATAACGTGATTATTATTTTTATTATTGAAAAACCTATATTATTACAAATATAACATGTTATTATTACCATCATCATCATTATTATTATTATATTATTATGTCTCAGATTAACACCATGATGTCAGAAAATATTTTACATTATAACATTTTATTTATAATTGAGGGCTGCAGAAATAAACAACAATTAGCAAGTCACTGGAGGATATCATATAAGTACATTTAAATACAATAATATTATTGCTATTATTATTAATATTATGTTTATTTAAAAACCTAAATTATTACAGTTATACTATGTCGTTATTGTTAATGAATGAGGGATTTATACAGGGATCATTTCTTCAAAAAAAGAAGAAGAAAGGCTTTACCTCCATAGCCTATTGAGTATGGAGGCGATGAAACAACACAAACAACGCTTAATAATCAGTTAATCAATAACTTTTTGAATTCTCTCTTTTATTTTTCTCCCTCTCCTTCCCATGTCCTCTTAGTTTCTCACGTTTTCCACTAAGCAATATTCCTCTCTCTGTCCATTCTTACACAGCATGCATTTTCCCAAGGTCACCTCAAATCATCTCATAGCCCACGGACAGCTCTATAGCTATGGCTCTTATGAGAAATATGCAGCTATGTATTGAGAAACAATTTTGGAGATGAAGCCAGTATGCTCTCTACTTATACAGCCGTCTCAGCAGAATTTTTCAAGTCTGCACGTCAGCACTATAGTACCCCTGTGTTCTCGCTGCCCAATAGAGGGCAACATTATCTGTAGCTGAATGTAACAGAACACCACCAAAACAAAATCTCACACACACAAACACATGCTCAGATGAACACACAGGAAGTAAAGCAGCTCTGCAGTGCAGAAAAGAGGCTGCACCAATATCAATTGCACCTTCATCTCACATCGGATATCAGCTAGCGGGCCTGCGGACGCAGCACATTTCCCCCAGCCCAGACCAGCCAAGTCCAGAGCCAACAGCAGCAGAAACCTTAGCTGGGCTCCGATTCACACGGTCCCTATGCAGGGGATTCACTACACTTTACAAAACATGTTTATTTGGAACACCAATACAACACTTAACAATAATAAGATTATATATATAGTGCTGTCAACCGATTAAAACATTTTCTTCTGTAATTAACCGTGATATATACATAAATTGTCATAAATTTCCATTGAATGTAGAAACAAGGTTTTAAATATGTGCTATTATTAAAGAAGGCTATCATTGGTACCAACACTTCTACTTCTTTATGCATTTTCCCCTCAATTTTAGCCATTCAACATTACAGTATTATTGAAAGCCATTATTTTTAACATTTAATAAGCTTATAAAAATAAAATTTTTAATTTAAGTGAATTTATAACAATCTTCCCATAAACTATAAATTGTATAAATTAGTGCTGGGCAATCCAAATAAAAGTCCAAAATAAAAGTTGTTGTGTATATAATGTGTGTGTGCTGTGTATACAGTATTTATTATGTATATATAAAGACACACACATACAGTATGTTTTTTAATAAATATTTACATGTATATATTTATGTTCATATAATTTATATATATATATATATATTTAATATATAAACATAACATATTTTTCTTTAACATACACATGCCTGTGTGTGTATCTATATATACATAATAAATATATACAGTACACACACATATATTATGTAAACAAAAACTTTTATTTTGGATGCGATTAATCGTTTGACAGCACTACTATATATAAAAGGCTTCTCTACATTTTGTGAAAAAGACTGATGAAGTAATAAAATGTCAGAGCCACAATTTTATAAAAGTATAATTTTCCATAATTGAACCCCCTAAATTTATAACTATATCAACAGGTATTGTCAAGTTGATCTGTGGTTCATTGTTTCAGTGTGACTCACATTACATTAAATCATATTATGTTTCTCTGATTTGATTTGTTCTTTAAGCTGCATGTTACTGTGGGCCGGCCGGGGTTTCTGGGTGCGACTCAGGGCTGCCATAAGACTAATCACATCCATATATCTCCCTCACTCAGCGAGGTGAGACAGCATTGCATTACAGCTTTTGATTAAATATCAGATACTGCGCCTGCAGGATGGAGACAGAGAATGTAAATATACTGTACCTATCCAGTGGCATCACCCTATGGAAAATTCAATGTCTCCACCCTCAGCTGTATCTGCAGTGATCTAATTCACACATACCCCTCCTGCTCCTCAGGAAATACTGCAAAATTATATTTTGTACACGGATATGAGTTTTGAATTCTGACATCAGTTTTATGTAATAGAGGCAGACAAAAAAAAAATTGGGATCCTGCAGAGGCAGTTGAAGAATACAGTTCAAGTGCATTTCAGAAACTCCTGGCATGTTGAGCTTGTCTGTGTAAACACTCATTATATAATTGGCTCTGGCTAAGACAAAAACAAATTACTGAGATGAAAGTGGGGGAAACTGTCTGCTCTGGTACGTGCTGTTAGAAGCTGCTGGCAGGCAGGGAGCCTGTACAAGAGTCTAAAAATATACAGGAGATGTTAAATGTACTAATATGTACCATTTAGTTTCTTATATCTATGCTTTGGGTAACAATACCTTTAAGCTACTAATATGTATCTCTTAAGAATAAATAAGGCACAAAGCTGTGCCTTTTGAAAGAGTACTGTCCCAGTGTCTGAGAATGCATGAGACAACAAGGCCACATCTTTAACAATTACAAGACAGGTCAGCAATGCAGAGTTAAGCACAGAATGGTACAGCACAGCACAATATAATACATACAGAAAGTGCAACACAGCTCAATACAATCCAGGACATTATAAAACTGCATAGCACATGGGGTGAACAATAAATGTAATGCAATAAAACATAGCATACAGTGGTCGCAAAAAGTTTTTGGACATGTTAGACATTTAAAATGTATGCCTTAATAAATATAATGCCTTAATATGATATTACCCTGCTTACATAGTTGAGCAAGTTTGATTTATTCCACATATATTTCTTCCACATTCCACAGTGCTTTTGTTCCTTTTTTCCTGAGAGTGCATGTGCTTAAGAGACGCTTGCTAAGTTATTATCAACTGCAAAGGACTAAAACAACTCCACAGGTCCGCTTGATTTCCAAACTACTACACATTTTGATTCGGCCTAGTGGATCACATCTTTTGATTCTATTCACCAAAACAGTCAATATTTCTATACAGTCTAAAACTGTTTAAATCTGAAATGACCTGAATGAACTAAACCGAGCTGAATAATGACATTATTGCTTTCTGTATAGCTCCTTTATACTAACTGATTAATTTGGCAATATTAACATTGTTATTTTCCAGTGAAGCTGCTTTGAAACAATCTCTACTGTAGAAGTATCAACAAAATTAATTATGCCAATTGAATCAGATTCATGGTTATATTTGAACCATAGCATCTTATTTAACTTAAATCCTAGCTTTTTCCATAATGTATTCTGTTTAAATTTCTTTATGAATTGCAAAACTAAGTTTTCTGTGCTTCTGAAACTTATGTTATCATTGTGCATATATTCAGAATGTAAAATATAGAATATTTGTTCTCAGACTTATGCTGTGGATTGATTATTTTATAATTGAATTAGAGAACAATTGTCTTCGGCCAAAGTCCAAGATTGCACAGAAGTATATGGAGTCTTTATTATGAATATATTAAATATGGATCACCCAGCATCTAACTACTAACATCGTAAATGATTGTGGTATAAAGAATAATTTATATGCATTTGCTGTAAGGAATCGATTATCCTATGTTTTATTGCATAGATGATTGTTTACTTTAGACTCACATATATTGAAATCTGCTTACAGTCTGTGGAATCATCGGACCTCCAGCTGTTTAAAACAAGAGAGTGAAAGATTTATGATCCCTACCCTTCTTATATTATTATGCCTTGCTTTGTGGTTTCTTAACGAGTTGAACAAATTAATTATATTATATAATCAATAGTTTATCCATCTTCTTAGTGTAATTAATTATTAATCTTATTAGTTGTACAGACATTTTGGTATGTAGGTGACTGTGGGTATGGGCGAGTTGAGGTTAAGCATTTCTAGGACAGTGTTTGTCTTTGACTGTGACAAATGTATTGAACTTGATCCTGGCAGGGACAGCAGCTCTGACATCTGTGGACCTTCTCTAGTTGCACTATTTCATGGGTTATTTGATGCAAAATAAATAAAAACATGACCTCATATTACAGTTACAGTGAATACTAGGCCTTTACTGAAACATCAGAAATGAACAAGTTCAGCTCTTTGTCAGAATTTTATAGAATAGTTACAGTTCAAATCTGGATCCCCTGGTGTTAATTTACTTTTTTTGTGGTATATATTCCAGATGCAGTTTCTGCCTCCAATGCAGTGTAAATGTTTTGCTTCTTTTATTTATAATTGCTCAACTGATTTTTTTTAAATATAATTACTAAAATGGACACGAATGGACACACTATCAAAAGTTTGGGGTCAGTAAGTTATTCTTTTAGAAGGAAAGCAATACTTTATTCAGCAATGATGTATTAAATGTATTGAAAGACATTTAGATTGTTAGAAAAAATTATATTTTAAATAAATGCTGGTTTTTGTTTACTTTGTATTCATAAAAGAACCCTGAAAAAATGCACTGGTTCCACAAAAATACCAAGCAGCAACTGTATTTAACACTTAAAAATCTTTCTTCAGCAGCAAATCAGCATATTAGAATAATTTCTGAAGGATCATGTGATACAGAAGACTGGGGTATGTTCACAAGCTCACACCGGTGCCAAACGTTTTGCTACGGTTTCTGGGTTGAACGACATTTTTCCTGGAAACGGTGTGCAACGGGGTTTGAGATACGTTTTCTCTTGTTTGGTGAGTGTGTCAAAAATGTCAGCCCAATGTCAGTCGGTATGCGCAACAATTGAAGATATTAGAAGACATGTTTGTCGTAAGAGTTTTATAGTAACATATAGCATATCAACATGATGATGATGAATTTGTAATTAACATCAAAATAAATTCACAAGAACAAGTATATTGTTTGCACATGTTTATTACATTAAAGGCGAAATAACTGAAATAATAAGAGCACAAGTATATATCTGGAACTTCTTTAAGTATGTCTAAATATGTAGTAATTGCAATGTCTTCTGGTCCATATCCTTTCCTCAGGAAGGTGTGCTAGACACTGATTAATGTAACATAAAAATACTATACATATTTATATATTTTGCTATTGTATTGTGGAGTGAAACTTTTCTATGCTCCTCTGATTATATAATGGTAAATATTACAATATCATAGCACAACAACAGTGATCAGCAATAATGATAAGCCTGATACTCACAATAAAAATAATGAGGTCATATAGATCATAACACAGTCTCGGTATAAGGTATAAGAAGTGGATTATCCTTCACCTGAAATTTCTTTTCATTCTGAAATGCGAAGCAAATGTTGGATCACAATAATTAGGAACCACAGTTTCCACAAATCCCTTCACTTGATTGGGATGTTCTCTTTTATTCTGGACGGCAAGGGCAGTGACTGTAACATTGACCGTATTTTGCAGTATTAAAAATGTATTTATACCGATTTCATCAGGCTCTGAAAATTCTTCAAGAAGAATACAAAGAATGGCCTTCTCAGCTGCCATAGTTGCAACACTTGCGTCATCAGAACAGGGTGTTCAACACATCACCGTTTCTGTTTAATAAACGTTTTGCACCGTTTTTTTCGGGGCTGAACGCAGCCCTGGAGTAATGACTGCTGAAAATTCAGCTTTGCCATCATAGGAACAAATGACATTATAAAAAATTAAAATAATAATAATGAAAAACACCAGGTGTTTTTTAATTCAATAAGATTTCACAATAGTAATATTTTTCTATTTTTTATCAAACAAATGAAGCTCTGAAGAGACATCTTTCCAGGAAAAAAATTAAAGTTGATGTGAAAATATTAATAATATTAAAATGAATTTGCAAGAGAGAAAGGAGAGACTTTCAAGCCAAACTGCAAAGCAAACAATGCAACAAATCCATCTTTCAGATCTATTTTTATAGTACAGATAAGTAAAGACTAGTTCTGCATAGTAAAATACCCAAAAGAATTGGCTCACAGTAGGAATCCAAGTTGGAATAACTACACAACACACACAATGGGCCCAAAAGCAGCATGTGTGACAGAATTTTATTATAAGGCTAGACATCTCAGAGCACAGAGACTTTTTTATGTCGCAGACTTTCTCTCTCCCATTTATCAATGCTTTATTGCTATCATTTGTTTTAGTCTGCTGGATAAAGTCATTTCATCAAAAAGTAAAGCATGCCTTCCACAGTCTTATGACACGATGACTGATCAGTGCCACTGAAACTGCAGTCATGTGGAGACAACTATTTAGAGAGGTGCAATCAAAAACAACTTAGTTACAGCATCATTTAGACAGTTGCATATATCAGGGATAAGACAGCAAGAGTGCATACATGTGCATTTGTGTGCACGCATGCATGCATCCCCTTCCTTTTCTGCTGAAAGTCATCTTTTGTTGGCTAATCTAATCTATGAAGGGTAAGCGGTTTCCTTTCCTGTCCCTTGAGATGGACAATTTGTCGACACAGACATCAGTGACGCAATGACACTCCTTGAACGCTCTCACCTGATGAAGGACTCAAGTTTGGATTGGTTAGATAGGTCACATGACGGAAGGGTCCACCCACAGATTAAGCTAACCTTAGGACACAAATAAAATGCTAAACTCTGCAGATGTAATAGAAATATGTCCAATTTCTAGGAAAATATTAATTGTGATACAGGCATATTTGCATTGTCAATAGCTGAAGTATGACAATCAGAAAGAGAGGAAAAGGAAGAAGGAAAAGGCAAGAGGAAGCTGCTGATGCATTGCAGATAAACTGCGTAAACTGGGCAACCCCTCCCTTTTCTATCCATATGCACCCCCCCCCCCCCACACACACACACCCTCCCCCTCTCTATATGACATCATCACATCACATCCACCAACCTGATGATGCCCGTGAGGGAGATGTGACTCAGCCAACAGACTAATGCCTTTTCCCCCCTATGTGAGATCTGGCAACCCTAAAATACAGCCACAACCTAACCTCTACTCCTCTGCCTTGGTATTTGCTTTAAAATATAATTTGTGCTACTTATCCATTGCAGGCATGGGGTCAGGGAGTGTGTTCAATAGCTGTGAGGGAAAACTGTAACCAGTAGTTCATGCTCCTGGGGGTGTGATAAATGAACACAGTTTCTCCTGTCATCATTTTAGTTCAATAAAAAGCCCTCCCTTGGGAAGTTTGAGCAAGCATTCAGATCTAACAAATCTGTTTGGCTTTGTGACACCCAAGTGCAAGAGAGAGTGAGTGAGTGAGAGGAAATTGAGTAGATGCTCCAGGATGGGGTGATAATAATGGCTTTCAGAATCTTGCCACCTTTGTCTGCTCTTTTTAAAGGTATAGTTCACCTAAAAATGAAAACTCTGTCTTCATTTGCTCACCCTCATGTTGTTCCAAAAGCTGTATGCTACTTTTTTACTTTAAATTCATCAAAGAACCCTGAAAAAATGCACTGGTTTCACAAAAATGGAACACAAAAGGAGAATCTCCTTATTTTTGTCATTTTTTGGAAGTCTTCTTTATTTGACATAGGAGTTTCTGCTACTTAGCTGATGAGTTAAGGGGATAGTTCACCCAAAAATGAAAATTCTGTCATTAATTACTCACGCTCATGTCGTTCCAAAGCCGTAAGACCTTTGTTTATCTTCAGAACACAAATTAAGATATTTCTGATGAAATCCGAGAGCTTTCTAACCTTGCATAGAGAGCAACACAACTGACACATTCAAGACCCAGAAAGGTAGTAAGGACATCATTAAAATAGTCCATGTGACATCAGTGGTTCAACTGTAATGTTATAAAGCAAAGTTTTGTGTGCAAAGAAAACAAAAATAATAACTTTATTTAACAATTCTTCTCTTCCGTGTCATTCTCCGCATGCGTCATGGCACTCTAGTGAATGGTGGCGGAGACTGTCCTGGAAGAGAAGAATTGTTGAATATTTTTTATATTTTTGTTTTCTTTGTGCACAAGAAGTATTGTCATAGCCTCATGAAATTAAGGTTGAACCACTGATGTCACATGGACCGTTTTAACAATGGCCTTACTACCTTTCTGGGCCTTGAATGTGGTAGGTCCGTTGCTTTCTAATAATGACAGAATTTTTCATTTTTGGGTGAACTATCCCTTTAAATCAGATGTGTTTGATGAGGGAGCCCAGGACCAGGGCAGAGGAGCTTATGTGGCATCACACAAAGCTATCACATGGCTTCAGAAGACTTATATAATGCATTCATCAGGGGGCCGCAGTGGAGTGCTAGGGGGTAAGTGGAAATGTTTAGAGAAAAAGTATTTAAAAAAAGAAAGTTGTCAAATTAAATATTTTCTTAATACTATTTTAGACAATATTGGGTCTTTATATATAAAAAGAAAACCTATATAGATGCCTTTTACATTTTAGGATGGGGGCCCTTACTTGAGTATTATCATATTTGGGGGTCCTTGGCATTTTAAAAAATGGTGAACTGTTTCTTTAAATCTCTCGTATAAGTCCAATTTTCTCAACAAAAACACCAATGAGACATGATCCCACACAAACCGGTGAAAGATTAGGTCACTAAAATTCTCTTGTGCTCGCCAAAGCGACATTTATTTGAACAAAATACAGTAAAAACAGAAATGTTGTGAAATAGTGTTGCAATTTAAAGTAAACATTTTCTATTTGAATATATTTTAAAATGCAATTTATTTCTGTGAAGGCAATTCTGAATTTTCAGCAGCCATTACTCCAGCCTTCAGTGTAACACGATCCTTCAGAAATCATTCTAATGAACAGAAATGTGACCCTGGTCCACAAAACCAGTCATAAATGTCTTTGCTGTCACTTTGTTTTGAGTCATTAATGCATCCTTTAATGCTGAATAAAAGTGTTAATTTCTTAAAAACAAAAATCTTACTGACTCTTACACTTTTGAACAGTATAGTGTTTATTATGTTATTATCAGGCTCATGGATTTACAGCATTTTACTCACAACCCTTATAACATCTACTGCAGTTTTACTCTTGCAGCATATATGCAAGCATAATGTTGAAGCACTTTTTTGTTTCACCAACTGTATGAGTATGTACACATGATGTTAATGGTGTGTCTAATGAGGATTGTATTTTGTCCATGACACAGATCGTTAAGGCTCTCTGCTCATATGATGCTGCTCTCTGCTTCCACATCGATATGCTGACTCCCAACGTCTTTGTTCTGCTAACCACTTCAAGGGCCATAAATCACAGCTAAAAAGACACCAGCAGGGGTCTCTCTGTAGCTTACATACACTTTCAGTGCCAACACACACACATTAACCCTTTCTCACACTCTCATGAATAAAATATGTCAGGCAGAAAAACACATTGAGAGGGCAAGGAAAGGAAAATGTTCAGATGATGATAGGTGGGACCTTGAATGAGTCATGAATTACGCAGATCAATGAATTTCCAAATGCTTTCAGATATAAAGCACTTCTCGCATTGTCTACAGATTACTGCTGAGTCATCCGGTCTCGTCAGGGGGAAGGAACCGAGCAAAAGAATCCCTTCAGGGCTGATTTAACAACAGTATCCTCAAGAGATTTAAATCAGCATCCACTCTATTTCATGCACCGCTACTTTGCATTTGCACCAGAGCTTATCTTGCAACCCAAATGTTTTGGTTTTGCACCAAACATATTCACATGACAAGGTCCCATTTAATGCCTTACGTTAACATTTCTGTTCATCTCACTCCATTACTGCACCGCATACCTCCCTCAAGCATTGTTTATTAATAAATCACATTCTCTCCCTGCGTACGTGCCTCATCGCTGTCATACTGATTCGGAGTTCACTGCCCGTAAAGTAGTCACATTATAGCTGGATCTCTAATAATGCATCACAGTAGGCTGGTACTGTAAGGGCGTGCTCTGCAGCATTACTAGTGGCCTGCATTGAATTTTAAACCGCACTGCTCTGCATGGCCACAAAAGCACCTTGAGCGACAGGCGCCCTGCTCCTCAGGGATGATTTGCACATTTTGAAGGGATGGTCTTTACTTGGGGCTGGATGGTAGAGACAAAAGGTCACTGAGTTCAGGAGCTCTTCTGCTGCTGCTCTGAATGATTGCACGCAGGCTAAATCTGGCTTCACATTACTGCTCGGACACAAACCCAATGACAAAGCAAATAGAATAAGGCCTATAATTAATTGGAAATATCTCATCTTAGTCCTCTCAGCGGGACAAATTCATCGTCCTCTTATGGTTCAAAAGGAATGGCTTGGAACATTGCGATGAATCATTTAGAATTTTTGGTGATATGATTAAACTCTGTACTGAGCGATGGGAAATGCTGGAAATTAGCAGTTGCTAATGCTAGATGTCTGTATAAGGTCAAAATGACTTTCACTGCACAGTTCCAAATGGTTGAATTATCTACAGCAGCTGCAGTTCTGGATCAATCAATTACCATCTCAACACTTTTACTTATGAGCATCTGTCACGTTCGCTGGAGCAAGGAAACGGGGTGGCAAGGAACTCTTCAAATAACAATATTTATTAATCCAATCGCTAGAACATAGGAGTCGCAGAAGACACAGAACACAAGGAATGACGTACAACAGCTGACACCAGACTCAGGGAACGCAGGGCTTATAAACAGAGGAGTAAACTATGTAATTAATAACACATGGCTGGGGACTAATAAACTGATAAGCAAAATGAGGACAGGAACAGGAACTAACCAAATATGGGCACGAGAGGAGGGGAAACACAAGAAGACAGGACTGACAGCATCTTTAAAATGTATACTCAGATTGAAAACAATAATACTAAAACTTTAAAATGTTTTTGAAAAGCATTGTGCATTCTTAATAATTTTTTTGAATATTTTGAGCCTGTTTACAGCAATCATACTTATTTTGCTCAGGTTTTATAAGAAAAAGGAAGATCATATAAGCAGATTTGTCATATGTCCTTTAGGTTATCATATACCGTATATTCAAAGCCTGGCCATGTGAAGCAAATAAAGGTAAGAAGTAGAGTGTTTTCTATGCATAGCAGTTTTCTATGCATATCTGACATGTCCCAGTCCAACATGACATTTTGTCTATTCTGAAAAGGCAGGATTCTGGTTAATAGAAAAGTTAATTCATCAACCAGCACAAAAAGCCAAAGTCAGAATTGCACAGAAAATAATGTTGTGCAGCAGACCAGAGCAGTGCTACAGAATACTTGGAATTCCTATATTTTATAGATCATACAATAAAGTAATAAAAACATAATGGCTGAATTATTTGAATAATTTTCAGTTTTAAGACATAATGTTGACATGTATTATTATAATTGCATGTTATTGTCCATTTGAAATATATTTTAAATGAATATAACACTATAAAACAGATACTATGATCAAATAAATAAATTAAATAATATATTTTATTGATTATTGATTTTGTAGTTTTTTGTTAATTTATTATTTTACTTACTAACTTACTCATTTTTAGCACAACTTTCAGAAATAGCACGACATCTTAACATTTTAAATTGAGTCAAGACATTTATTTTAAATAAATAAGTTCTACAGACATCTAACCTATGTTTTACAGGCAAGGCACATTGAAAAACAAACGCTCGGTTATTTCTTGTAAGAAATAAAATTAACTTTACGTATCATTTAATTTCATATGTTCAGCAATGACACAGTTTGAAAAGAAAATAGCGTCGTTACATAGGATTAGCACACTACAGTCCAGCTAAACGCCCTTGAATGTGTCTGATGCGGGCCGCTGTCCTTGGTGCTGACTGTAGACGCTCAGTCAGTGATTGCGCTGCGTGCTCAGACTCTGTCCAGAGTACCACTGTAACTGTAGCCCTATAACCATAATGCAATTCTATCCAAACCAACATATCTATTACTATATTTTGTAAGAAATTGTACTTTTAAGCGCTTCACATCCAGCCATGGCGCGCATTCGTTTTACATAAAAGTGTAGATGTACATTTTTAAAACATTTTGATGGCTGATAAAACATACGTAGGCCTACTGATTATGTATCACTTGGATTAAACACCACAAATACACCACAAACTTTTTCGTGTCCAGTCTAAAAAGTCTTTAAAAGTACATTTTAGAACAGCAAACGTTTTTGAAAGTTATTTTTCGCACACTGGATTAGCCTCCCAAGCACTAGTTAAGTGTGACCAGGAAACTGAAACACTGATAGAGATAAGGGTAGCAAGCAGGACCCTCCCACATCGTCGGATCAATGGTCCAGTCAAAACAAGCCTGAGCTTTTTCGCAACAGCGCCCCTAGTATATAAAGGCAGGTAGAGCGGCTATCCAGCGCTGAGAGAGCCACACACCCTGCACCTATACGCTACTTTACCTCACTCTTCTATTCATCTGCACGCTCACACCCCGTCCGTCCGGATGAGTTATCCGATAGACACTATAGGAAGCCCCTACCGGAGGGTGATGGACACCAGGACGAGCTACTCGAGCCCCTCCAGCGGGTTCCGCTCCCAGACCTGGTCGCGGGCAAGTCCGAGCTCTTCTTCCTACAAGAGGACCTTCAACGTCCCGGTGGCGAGAGCTTACGGCTCAGCAGTTCTGAGCTCCACCGACAGCCTCGATTACACCCAAACCTCCATCCTCGATGGAGACTACAAGCGCTCCAACGAGAAGGAGCAACTCCAGGGACTCAACGACCGCTTTGCCGGCTACATCGACAAGGTGCACTTTCTGGAGCAGCAGAACAAGCAGATCGAGGCGGAGATCCAGGCACTGCGGCAGAAGCAGGTGTCGCAGTCTCAGCTGGGCGAACTTTACGACCAAGAGCTGCAGGAGTTGCGCTCTATGCTGGAGCAGATCCATCACGAGAAGGCGCAGATCCAACTGGACACCGAGCACATCGACGAAGACATCCAGCGCCTCAGGGACCGCTTCGACGAGGAAGCGCGCATCAGGGAAGAGACGGAGGCGATAGTCCGTGCCCTGAAGAAGGACACGGGTGACTCAGCACTCGTCAAAGCCGAGCTGGAGAAGAAAGTGCAGTCCCTGCAGGACGAGATCGCGTTTATCCGCAACAACCACCAAGAGGAGATCAGCGATCTGTTGGCGCAGGTGCAAGCGTCGCAGATCACCGTGGAGAAGAGGGACTACCAGAAGGCGGATATCACCGACGCGCTGCGGGAGATTCGCTCGCAGCTGGAGGGCCACTCGACGCAAAACCTCCAGCAGGTGGAAGACTGGTTCATGTGCCGCTACTCCAAACTCACGGAGACCGCCGAGCAAAATAAAAGCGCCATCAGATCCGCACGGGACGAGATCGCAGACTATCGCCGTCAGTTACAGTCCAAAACCATCGAGTTGGAGTCTGTCCGAGGAACCAAAGAGTCTCTGGAGAGGCAGCTGAACGACATAGAGGACCGACACAACAATGACCTTGGCAGCCTTCAGGTACATAATCGCATGCGCTAAACAATAAGTAAAGGCTACCAGTTAAACCACAAGGGAGTTTATTATGTCAGACTGATTCTCCAAACGTGCATTTTAAAAGTGCTTTTAAGTTGAAAAACATTAGTAGCCTATGTGTATGGTTTTGTATAGTTTTGATTGATAATCAAAATAATGTTCCTCAATTGCCACTGAAAAATCATATTGTTTGACCACTACTCTGAATATTGTGGTGAAAAATGGTTGCAGCCTTGCTGCAGTTGTACTGTAGTGCATCATAAATCAATGTGGCTATTAAAATGTGCTGCTGCTATCATCAATAACGAAATCAAGTCACAGTAAAGTCTGCATGGCTGTGTAATGCTTTTTCCTCTGAGCTCACTATCAAAAGCAGAGAAACTGACTGGTCATCCACAAGAAGATTTGCATATGATGCTTCATTACATCACAGGTGCAGTGGAATGGTGTTAGAAAGGGTTAAGGAGAGGCAGGCACCCACAATGCAGTCTCTCCCTGCTGTTTGCTGAGTCAGAGCAGAGGCAGGGTTTGCTCATTGGCTGTGTCCTGGAATCACCTCATACACATAGACTGAATGCATCTAGTGGTTGCCCTTGAAGCCATACAGTGATACTGTGAATTGTAATTTAATTGGTGCCATGAGATAATAAGAATCATATACACAAAAAGTTCCTTGAAGCATGCCAGGAATATATATATATATATATATATATATTTATTTATTTTTTTACTTAGTCATTTAGCAGACGCTTTTATCCAAAGCGATTTACAAATGAGGACATAAGAAGCAATCAAAACCAACAAACGAGCAACAACGTACAAGTGCTATGACAAGTCTTGGTTAGCCTAACGCAGTACAGATAATTATTATTATTATTATTTTTTTTTTTTTATATATATATATATATATACTCAAATGATTATCTTGAGAATAGAACAGTTTCTTTCTGTCTTTAGCAACAGATTTATTTAACTAAACTGTCACAATTTTGTGTCTGACGCACTAGGAAACCATCCACCAGCTGGAGAATGAACTCAAGAGCACGAAATGGGAGATGGCACGGCATCTTCGTGAATACCAGGACCTCCTGAATGTCAAAATGGCACTAGATATAGAGATTGCTGCATACAGGTAAGATTGAGAAATATTTTGCATATGAGTATGGTGTAAATAGCTTTTATTTTTAGTTAGTAATATTATAATTTATTATTAAAAATAAGAAAATGCATTGTTATTATTAGTATTAACATTAATATTTTGCTTAATATTTTATATTTTATCATTTAAATATTATATTTCATTTTTTTAACAATTATAATTTAACCCATTATTATATAAATATTTATTAATGCAAATATGAGAATGATAATATATATTATTTTATGCAAAAAAAAAGACAGTTTTTTTTTTAACACTTAATTATCTGTATTTTGGCAAATTATGTAGCCATACATATTTCAGAGAAATGTCTACATGTAATCTGTACATAAAATTTATTATAGCCTAAATCGCAATTCGATGCCTTTTCTCATTATGTAGAAAACTTCTTGAAGGAGAGGAGAGCCACTTTAGCACTTTCCCATATCGCCAGTCTGTCACTAAAGGCCCCAAGGTCAAAAGTGAGCCTCCAAAGCTTAAAGTGCAACACAAGTTCGTAGAGGAGATCATCGAGGAGACCAGGGTTGAGGATGAGAAGTCTGAAATGGATGAGGCTTTGGCCGAGATGGCAGAAGAGTTGTCCGCTGCCAAGGGAGAAGAAGAAGGAGAGGAGGATGGAGAGGAAGAGGGTAAGGATGAAGAAGGTGGTGAGGAGGAAGGTGAAAAAGGAGAGGAAGGTGAAGGTGAGGAGGAAGGAGAAGCAGAGGAGGAGGTGGTTGCCTCTAGCCAAGCCAAAGTAGCCTCCGGAGCCCCTGCTGAGGATGAAGAGGAGGGAGAGAAAGAGGGAGGTGAAGAAGCAGAAGAAGAAGAAGCTGGAAAGGGTGATGAAGAGGAAGAGAAGGGAGAGGAGGAAGAAGAGGGTGAGGAGGAAAAGAAAGAGGACGATGTAGAGGAGGAAGCAGAGGAAACTAAAGCACCTGAGGCAAAGACCTCTCCTGAGAGTGAGAAAGCAGAGGAGAAACAGACCAGCAGAGGAGAAGAAGAAGCAGAGGAAGAGGGTGATGAGAAAGATGAGGCAGATGCAGGTAGCGACAAAGGATCACCTGGTGAAAAAGAACCAGAAGCAATGGAGCAGCCTAAGAAAGTAGAAGCAGAAGCGGCAAAGGAAGACAAGAAAGGAAAAGAGGAGAAAGAGGAGCCCAAACCTGAGAAGGAAAAAGCAACCGTGACAGAAACCAAGACGGAGACGCCTAAACCAGAATCTCCAAAGAGCGAGAGTCCAAAAAGCGAGAGTCCAAAGAGCGAAAGCCCAAAGAAGGAGACACCTAAGACAGAGGCTCCAAAAAAGGAAGCCCCCAAGACTGAGAGTCCTAAGAAAGAAGAACCTAAGGTAGAACCACCCAAGAAAGAGGCCCCAAAGTCAGAGCCACCGAAAGCAGAATCTAAAGAAGATTCCCCAAAGCCAGCAGATGAAAAAACCACTAAAAAGAGTGAACCAGAAAAAGAGCCTGAAGACAAAAAGAAAGAGGCGACCGTGAATGGAGACATGGGCAAGAAAGACGAGAAGAAAGAGTCCGATAAGAAGGATGCGATCTCTAACGGAGTGGACGAGAGCCCAACAAAAGATGAAACAAGCCAGAGGGTGGTGATCACCAAGACGGTGGAGACCATCACCACAGGGGAAGGTGGAGTCAAACAAGTCACAAAAACTGTTACGGTCACCGAGAAAGGAGAGGAGGTGGAGGAAACCGTCCAGGAGAAGGTGGTCTCCAAAACCGCGGAGAAGCAGGCAGTGAAGGCCACCGAAGCAGATTAAACCCTAGCACCCAGCTATAACCGACCGAAGAGGAACCGGGGAGGAAGCATATCAAGCAAGCAACACAAAACTAACATAACGAAGAAATCATAAAGCTCAACAGATGTATAACATTAACCACACTGAAACAAAAACAAGCATAGAGAGAAGCCATAAGACGCGGCAAGCTAAAAAATGCATGTTGAGTGACAGCTTTAAATGGGTTCTGCTGCATATGCGGTCCGGGACGCTGGGGACTCACTTTCACTTTCGTTCAAATTGCAATACCTGGGGGAGGGGGGCGGTCACTTGAATGTGGCATCTGCATGCCAGCTCAAGGGGGAGTGCACTCTTCGTTTTTTGAGATAGAAAAATAACCACCCTATGTATGACAGTATTATAAAATACACGCAGAGCGGTGGAGAATGACATTTACTTTGAATTAGAGCAACGAGGGATGTAGAGACGTGTTCTGACAAAAGTAGCCTTATAAGTATTGCGAGGACACCAGCTGAGCCACAAATGTAAAAAAAATAAATAAAAGGATGAAGACGATGGCGAAAATAGCCCATGGTCATATACACTCAGTACATAAAGCAACTAAGAAACTCTTAGCCTTAAACATGCTTTTTACCGTTGTCAGTTATGTTTACCTGATGAGTGCATTTGAAAATAAACCCATCAATGCGCATATACATTCTTGTATGCATAGGATTGACTTGAATTCAACTACTTACCGTTAATGAGGTGCTACCGTTTGCAGTCCCATGTCTTTGTTCATCTGAATGAATTTCTCAGCAGCATTTGCTCAATAAACACCATATTAAAATACACTATTTACTTTGTCTTGTCTTTTTCCTCAGGTGTTTGGTGTTTATTGGTATGCATGGATTTTTATGTGTTATTTGTGAGTGTGGTTTGTATATTGGTAAGTGAAGAAAAAAATATTAAAGTACAGCAATTTAGTTTAAGTCGAGTGATTTTCTATTTGTAAAAAAAAATCTTTAAGTTTATGTTAAAAATGACAATCATCAAGTTCAAAAGTGAAGATCCTTAAGGATTCTAAATATCTTAAACTTAATAAATCTTTTAAAACTCATGTAAAACAATGGATGAAAGTGTCATATATATGCCTAATTTTTAGTTTCTGGAAATTATTTTTGTAAAATGCATTTTGAAGTGATATCAGTCCACTTAAGAGAAGAAAAAACAGCCACCTCACAAGACACATCCTTTAACTGTTGGTCAGGTCAGGTGGCTAAAATGTGACAGTACTGCTGACTCTTCATGAAACAGGTAATATATGTTGTTTAAATATATATTTAAAAATCTCGTTATTGAGATTCATCACATCTTAGTTCTTTACAAGATCCACAACTTAAAGATCTGCCTAAAATTATTTACATCTACATTATTTTTATTGAATGTTATGTTCAATCAGCTTTGAAACATCTGCCGACATGACTTACCCATACTAGCAGCTGTATGTGAGGATTTAAATGAAAATGTTGCTGCATTGCAGACACCATCAGAGATATACAACACTGCAACATTCATAATAGACTGTTCAAGGCATCAGAGTTGTTAATTTACCCATCATTTCCTTAAATATGATACATAATTAAAAAAATAAAACTGCATTAATCCAAGTGTTTTTGTCTTTTCTGTCTATTCAAAAACATTTTCAGAATTATTTATATATTCAGCCCAGGGCATAATTCCCTGATATTGCTACAAAGGACTCAAAATATGCACCTCATGTTTTGTGAACTATTTGTGCAGCACAACTTGTGAAATTAGGGCACAGCAATAAATACAGATTCACTAGTAATTTAGGTGTAGTTCTCAGTACTGCAGTAGTTTGTATTATATGTTGTACTAATGAAGAGTTGCAAATGTAAAACTGTAATGGACAGGTTTGGCAGCATTGTTCTTATTTGATGCATTGACATATTCTCATTTAAACATAGTTTTCACAAAGTTTTCTGTGTTGAGGTTATTCATCAGCAGCCCTTCACAATGTTAAAACCCTTAATTTGGCTAAATTCTAAAAAACACATGAAACCCAGGTAAAAAAAAAAATGTAGCCAGCGAATTGCAATCAGGCCAACTGCAGCTGAGTGTCGGCTCACTCGGCTGTGTTCTGGCAGCGGCTCAGCTCTGGCCCAGTAATGGTTGCCAGATTATCTTGGCTTTGAATGTGCAGATCTGGCTTGATTTGCACCGAGATATGGCACATTTAGCCATATTCGGCCCAATTACGGACCATAAGGGCTGGTCTGATTTTGGCTAAGATATGGGCATGCATCCCCGGACCAGTTTAGGTTGAGTGCTGGGGGTGGGTCTCTGTTTACAATGTGGTAAATAGTATGTAGCAGTGACACTTAAACATAATATCTTTTACCTGCCCATGTTATGTTATTTTTTAAATTCCTATTAATATTTTTTCCTTTTATACAACATTCTCTTTTTTTAACTACATTTGGAAATTAATGATTTAACTCATATAATGAAACAAGCTTAAAGTGGTTAAGGGAACTTTAACATTATTTTTGCTATATGAGTTTCAAGAGACATGCGCACATCTTTGACATCTAATGACAAAACCCGACGGGCCTTTTGTACTGCTAATTTCCAGAAGAACTTGCTACCCTGGTGAGTAAACATTTGATCATCTAATATATAATATGATTTTAATAAACCGTTCTACACATATAATATTAAAGTAATGTTTATTTATAATGAAGCTATAATTGTGAGTATGCTGACATAGTGCTAGAGTTTTGCTCCAACCATAATCAAGCACACCTGATCCAGCTAATCAAGCTCTCCAGAATTACTGGAAAATTCCAAGCAGGTGTGAATTGGAGCTGGTTGGAGCTAAACTCTGCAGAGCTGCAGCCCTCCAGGAATTGAGTTTGACACCACTGGTCTATAGTATTAAGACTGATTTTTTATTTATTTTATTTTCAGTCAGTACAAAGAAATGCAAGTACTGGCAGTGCATCAGATGGAGAGATTAAAAAGTTAATCAAAAAATGGCTGCTTACTTTGGACAGAGATGGGGGAAGAAAAGCAATGCAAACAAATTCTTCCATAGGTATGTTCCAAATGTTAACATTTACCAGAGTTACTATTCATGTTATCAATCTTGAGATTGTCTGAGTAATTATACGTGTCATTGTCTCTTCCCTTTTTTGTCTCTCTGTCAATCTGTCCCTCTTTTAGGGTACGCTTACTTGAGGAAGCTCCTTGAGCTTTTTTTTTTTTCCAAGATAAATTCAAATATCACTCATATTTTCATTGTGTCATTTTTTTATACTTGGGGGGGCACATATGGATGTTATGGGGTAATTCATGGGGTAGTTGGTGGGGATGCCATGAAAAGAAAGGGTGTAAGGGCCTAGCCCTTAATCTTTGTAAAGGTGACCTACTTAGTTGACATGCATAAGTACATGTAGGCTTAACAAGGACACTGTAAAATATATATTTTATTTTAGTTGGAAGTAGATGCTATCTTAAGGATTTTAAGGTAACAATGTAATTTTGTGGAAAAACAAATTATTCAAAGCTCTGGTTTTATGTAAAAACTGGAAAAAGTCTTTAATACACATATTTTAGAAGTTGTAATTCTGTATGAATAAGTGTAAGTATATATATTTTAATTTAGCGAACAAGACTATTACCGGCTAGGTTTCCGCATGACTATGAGGACCCAGAGTCTGCCTATTTTTAGTACCCAGTGTCGGACCAGTACTGGCTAAGTGTTTCATTTCTCGTCGGCGTGATTGTGGCCCAATGCCGGCATTTTTAGCAGCTGGACTCAGGCCAGTGTATTTGGGCCAATTCTGAGGCGTCATTCATCCCATGTCCATGCCGAATCTGGCAACCGCAGCCAGGCCGAGTTATTTCTTCTGGCCTGCCGGATCTGGGCCATTATTGGGCCAAACCGTTTTGGCTACCTGGGAAGTGTTTGATCACATATGCAAAAGTTTTCACTTCAATTATATTAGATAGTAGAAGTTAAGACTGTCACAATGGATCTCATGCCAGCTATCTAAATTATTTGATTATTAATTATAAAGTAAACATTATTTTTTCACACAATGAGAGAGAATTATTGGTTTATTTGTTTATTGCCTTATTATTTTCTCACCAGATGTCCGTGTCTTTGCCAGGAAAGCTGTTCTGATCTCTGGTCACTCGTTTCTACCCCAGAGATATTAAGATGAACATCGAGAGCCAAATATCATCTGGAATCAAACCAAATGATGATAAAACATTTCAGATGAGAACAAGTGTGGAGCTTGACAGAAAGGTTATTTACATTAACGCATTACATGTAACATGTTTTCTATAGCCATTCTAAGGTATCGTGCATTAATAAATATCAAATATAATTTTGGTTATTGTTAATATAAAAATATGGTTTTGTTTATTTGTTGTTCGATCATGTTTATTCTTAATGATGCTACATTTCTTTATTTTGATATGAAAATAAATTAGTAGTCTGTATGAAGAAATTTAAGTAAGCAAACAAAAAAACCTTCAGGTTTAGTTCATGTTAATACTGTGTGATGTTAATGTATTCACAACTTTATTGCAGTGTTACAGATACATTAAATAAAAAGCTTCCAGAATTTTATTTATTAGTATACTAATAAATTAAATTCTGAATTTTAAATAAAATAAATACAATTCTGAAAAGTCTTTTCAAAGGATATACCCTAACAGAAACATTAACTGTCTATTTTACATTGAACTTGGTGTATTCAGTAACATGACCCAGATTCCCATCTGACATATATATGTACTCTTATTCTTATACTGTCAATTTTATGTCCTGGTGCATGTTTATGTACATACGTGTTTCTGTAAAGCACTGTTATAAATGGTTCTATTTAAATAAAGTTTTACTTTTTTAGAAGTATCTTTGAAAACTTTTAAAAGATGTGTACAAGTACAAAAACAGTTTCATTAAAGATCACAAGATGAGTAAATCTCTCAATAATAAATGTCTCACTGGAGTTTTCTTTTCATGAAGTTTTCCCACTTTAGGCATTCTGCATTTTTTTTTTTATTAAATCCACAACATTTGTAGATTCATACCTTTCATATTAACAGTTTCAGATTTGCTTTAAATATCTAAAGGCATCCATTAAATTAAACAGATATTAGAAAACTTCTGAGTAAGGAAACTATTAAATATGATTACACCCACAAAGAATGTCAAGAAAAAGTCAGTAAATCATTTTGATCATCAAGAAGCATGTTTATTGCACTGGCAGCAAAGATTCACTTTTTACAATCTGTTGCAAGACTGATGCTTCATTCAAAAAGTATAATCTACTTCACAAGCATACATTCACTCAGATATGTAGATCATCTCAGTAACATCAGACAATCATTATGTTTTAAAAGCTGATAAAGTTGGCTGTGATTTCAAATGCTCTGAGCACCACTGATAAAGTAAAGTCGTGACGTATTGTCAAGTATGGTGACCCATACTCGAAATTGGTGCTCTGCGTTTAACCCATCCAAGTGCACACACACAGCAGTGAGTAGTGAACAAATCCACACACACACACCGTGAACACACACCCGAGCAGTGGGCAGCCATGCTGCAGCGCCCGGGGAGCAATTGGGGGTTCGGTGCCTTGCTCAAGGGCACCTCAGTCGTGGTATTGAGGGTGGAGAGAGCGCTGGACATTCCCTCCCCCCACCTACAATCCCTGCCGGCCGGGGGCTCGAACTCGCAACCTTTCGATTACGAGTCCGACTCTCTAACCATTAGGCCACGACTTCCCCTTTCAAGGCATATCAAGGTCAAGGCATATTGACAGTTACAGACTGAAGGAGAACTAGAGAAGCAGGTCAGGCTACTGGTATTTGTGCTGTTATAGATCCGACTCTACTTCTTCCCCTTGGGTTTCTCGGTGTCCTCCTTTCCCTTTTCCTGCTTCACACTTTCCTTTTTCTCACTCTTGCCTTTCTCACCTTCGTCTTTTCCCTTAGGCTTCTCTGGCTCTGCCTTTTCCTTTGCTTTGGGTTTCTCTGGCTCTTCCTTGTCTTTATCCTTTGACTCTGGTTCAGGTACAGATTCAGTTTTCTCCTTGGCTTTCTCTTTGACTGGTTCAGGTTCGGCTTCCTCTTTGGCTTTTTCAGCCTTAGGCTCAACTTTTTCCTTTTCAGTTTCCTTCTCTACCTTGTCTTTTTCTATTTTAGTGTCTTCCTTGTCTGCCTCTGTATCCTCTTTGGCCTTATCAGCACTTGTGTCAGCTTTCTCCTCACTTTTCTCTGTCACAGTATCCTCCTCTGCAGCCACTTCCTCACCTTCACCTTCACCCTCACCCTCACCTCCCTCTTTTTCATCTCCTTCCTCTTCTTCCCCTTTAACATCTTCCTTTTCTTCAGTCTCCTCTTCCTTGTCTCCTTTTTCCTCTTTCTCTGCTGCAGCTTCCTCTTTCTCTGCTGCAGCTTCCTCTTCCTCTGCTCCAGCTTCCTCTTCCTGTTCAGCACCTGTGTAAAACAGTAATTTAGTAATACACTTCTTGACAGTATTTAGAATTCCTAATTACGACAACAGCATCTGTATCTTACCTTCCTCATTTGTTTCCTCTTCTTCTTCCGCTTCCTCTTCCTTTACTTCCTCTTCTTCCTCTTTCTCCTCCTCCTCCTCTTCTTCCTTGGTAGGACTGGCAGCAGCTTCTTGAGCTTGACTGGATGTGATGGCCTCATTGGCTGAGAGGGATGCACTAAGCAGGCGAGATCCAAGCAGGTAGGGGGCACCAGAGGTCATGGAGGACAGTGAGAACATGGGTCGGGAGTAGATGGGACCAACAGAGTAGGCACCGACCAATCCGCCCACACCCACATTGAATCGAGACTCCTCCCCCTCAAGCAACTTCCTGCAAAAAAACAAATAAAAAACCCAGAAAAGATCATGTGGCGAATCGGAAGCATTGACATGAATCTAAAAATCTGACTTTATATTAGTGGTTCAACCTGTAAGCAGCTATCTCAATATCAAGTGCCATCTTGACATTGAGAAGATCCTGGTACTCTTTAAGGTATCTCGCCATTTCACCCTTAGTAGCTCGTAACTCATCCTCAAGGTCACTGATTGTATCCTGCAGGGAAGTATAGATGTCAAAATAATGGTTTGACAACTTAAATTACTCAAAATAGTGCTTACTAGAACTAACCTGCATGTCTGCAATCTCTGCACTCTGCTTGTCCTCCACCTCCCTGAGCTGCTTCTCCAGAGACTCATTCAGACCCTTGCAAGCATCGATCTCAAGGACACATGACTGAAGTTTGCGGCGATACTCTCCCGCTTCATCCTTGGAGTTCCTCACCACGTCAGTGTGGTGCACCGCACTCTCCGTCAGGTGGCCCATCTTCCCACGGAACCATTCTTCAGCTGACTGGATGTTCTTGGCTGCCAGCTTTTCGTACTGGGCTCTGATGTCAAGCAGGGCACTGGACAGATCGGGCTTAGCGGTCTCCGCCTCAATGGCAATCTGGGCTCCATATTGAATCTGGGCCTGCAGTTCTGAGATCTCACCCTCGTGGACCTTCTTCAGGAACGCCAGCTCGTTTAGCAACATATCGACCTTCTTCTCCAACTCCACCTGAGCCAGAGTGCCGTCATCGGCCTCCTTGCGGGCCTCCAGAAGCCTGCCTTCGGTGTCCTCGCGGGCGACAACCTCTTCCTCGTAGCTGGCCTGCAGGCTCCGCAAGGCATTTTCCATACTCTCGCGGTGGCTCAGTGCAGCCTGCCTCTCCATGCGGGCCTCTTCGACGGCGGCTCTCAGAGTGCGGACCTCTTGCTCGTACAGGCCCCTCAGGCGGGAAGGTTCCACATGCCTCTGCCTCAGCAGGAGCAGCTTAGCCTCCAGGGCACGGTTCTGCTGCTCTAGTTCATGGACGCGCTCGATGTAACCAGCGAAGCGGTCGTTGAGGTCTTGCATCTGGGCCTTCTCCTGAGTTCGTACTGCCCGGAATTCGGAGCTTACCTGGGCAGCATGGCTGATGTCCATATCCACGGAGCGGCCAGGGCTGCTCAGCAGCAGACCGGCAGAGGTCCTTCCGGGGGAGGCATAGTGGAGGCGGCTTGAGGAGAGAGAAGGTGGATGGGCGGAAAAAGTGGTGCGAGAACGACCACGCTGAGAAACCCGAGGGCTGCTCTCCACATACCAGCGCTTGTACGAGGATGAGAAGTAGGGGTCAAACCCGACGGCACTCATGGCTCCAAGGACAAGCTACTCTGTGCCTCGGTACCACAGTCAGCTCGATCAGCCCACAAACACTGATCTGCTGCTCCTACTGCAGTCAGCGCAGCTTATATAGCCAGAAAGGAGCTCTGACGCAAGTGATTTTCTAAACTCTGACAATGCAGTATCAATAGCAGAGAGAGAGAGAGAGAGAGAGACAGTGAGAGTTACATGCAGTTGTATGTGCAAGGCAAGGAGTACAAAACAATTTTGATAAGAAATTATGATTTTTGCTCTGAAAGTATCATAAAACAAAATGCCAAATTTATACATGCTTAAGTATACGCACTGCAACTGCCACCAAGGTCATTATTTGCATAAGCAGCTAAAATTAAGCAAACCATGCTTTGCATTGTGGCTCGATTTAATAGGTAATTTAATTATGAACCTAATTATGGTATGTAAATGACTAAAATATATACATACCACTCACAGTTTCTACTGCAGATACAGAGATGAAAGCTGGAGGAAGAGAGGGAGAGAGGAGGGGGGTGGAAAAGAAGTGAGGAATAGTTACAGCTCTATTTTCAGTGCTTTACCTGTGGAAACACACCATCGCCTCTGCTGGATATGAGAGGTAGTACATATAAAATGAAAAACATGAACAAAGAATTTAATATATCTCCTTATGCAGACTGAATTGCTTTTTCTACTTCTAAATTAGGATTTAAATTGTGTTTAAATAAAGTTAACTCTTTAATAACTAGCAATAAAGAACTTCATAATATCACAAATGAACTAAATGAGTTTTTTAATAAGACCATGCTATGTTTTTATTGTAAGCAGACAAACTCACATATAAATGATGCTTAAACACATTAATTTCTTTAAATAAATTGTAATATACATAATACTTTATGACATTAAGAATTTCATTATAGCTAGCTATTAAAAGATTAACAGGATATTTAAATCCTCAGTGACCAAAAAAGCCTGGAAACTCTCGCTGTACTATACATTATGAGGCCTCTACATTTTCTCTCTCTACGTTTCAGCTATGATGCCGTTTGAGATCTAAGGCTTACTCTGATCTTTGCACTTTTATTCCACACTTCTCAATTTAAAAGTCATGTTGCTATTTTGAATCTGTTCACGACCTCTGCCCTTCGAGCAGCAGATAGATATCCGGTCCGCTCCCTTACACATGAGAGTCAATTGGTAAGTTCAGCTGTCATTTGGAAAGTGAAACATTCTGATTGGTAGAATAGATTTGACACGTATGACGGGCCACATGCCAGAATGCTATAAAAAGAGCATTGCACAGGCACGCAGAGCTCACTGTCTGTCACAGAGTGTGTGCACTACAGCAAGGAGGGCTGTGTTTGGTGGGTTTAGTCTGGAAAATACTGTAGTAAAACCCAAATTTGTTCAAAATGACTGCTGCTCATCGTCTAGTGATTGTACGACATGGCGAGAGCTCCTGGAACCAGGAGAACCGTTTCTGTGGCTGGTTTGATGCAGACCTCAGTGAAAAGGGTCTGGAGGAAGCAAAGCGTGGTGCTCAAGCCATCAAAGATGCAGGCATGAAGTTTGATGTGTGCTACACTTCCGTTTTGAAGCGCGCCATCAAGACTCTGTGGACCATCATGGAGGTCACAGACCAGATGTGGCTGCCTGTAGTGCGCACCTGGCGTCTGAATGAACGTCACTACGGTGGTCTGACTGGTCTGAACAAGGCAGAGACGGCAGCCAAGCACGGAGAGGAGCAGGTCAAGATCTGGCGCAGATCATTTGATATTCCCCCTCCTCCTATGGATAAGGACCATCCATACCACAAGATCATCAGTGAGGTAAGAGAAAGAGATCAGATGTTAAAGATAAATATTAAAATTTGTTTCTTTAAACAAGTACATTTGATATATATATATATATATATATATATATATATATATATATATATATATATATATAAATAATATTTGTTCATAATATAAATTTAAATATATATGATACTATATAATCAATACATTTTGATACTGTATTTTATAATATCATTAATAAATATAAATAAATAAATATTAAATGTTTGCAAATAAATATTACATAACTTATTATATAATTTGAATATACATTGTATGTTATATATATATATATATATATATACACGTTTAAACATTTCACATTTTATACGTCATTATTTTTTCTATAATTATTATAGAAATAAATATATTTCAAATATATAAAATTATATAATTATATATATATATATATATATATATATATATATATATATATATATATATATAAAATTATACTATATGAATAATTTTATAAATAAATAGTTTAAAATATATAAAAATCTTAAATACATATATACAGATATATATCTATATTATTAATTAAATCTTAAACACACACACATACATATATATATATATATCAAGCAATTTATTTATAAAATTATTCATACATTAATTCTGGCGTAATTCATTAATGCAAGTGACATTGCTTTTACGTCACACATGTAAACACTGAAGATGGCTTGGCTGCATGTTTTATCGTGTTCATTCCTATCTTTCACCAGTCAAGACGATACAAGGGCCTAAAAGAGGGTGAGCTTCCCATCTGCGAGAGCTTGAAAAACACCATCGCTCGTGCCCTGCCTTTCTGGAACGAGGTTATTGTACCTGAGATCAAGGCTGGCAAAAACGTTATAATCGCAGCCCATGGCAACAGCCTCCGTGGCATCGTCAAGCACTTAGAAAGTGAGTATCATCCCACCAAGCATTTAGTTAAAAGACTATTCAGGGAATCAATTGGGCGAGTGATGCATTATATAATAGACTTTCAAGTTTGCTCAGCATGTCAAGGAACAAGTACATATAGCATTCAGACACACAGAACGTGTCTAACCACCAGGCCTCAATTATCCCAGATGAAACAGGGACTATTTATAGCCCTCATTCACAAATAGAAGAGACGAGGAGGTTCCTGTTACAGGCACAACCTTTCAGCAGAAAGGTTCTGCATTCTCCATCGAGAGCGATGCACTGTAGGAAGTAAAGGTCACAGGGGTCAAGGAAAGGGGGAATCTTTGAAAACTCTAAATGTATGTGACATGATGTTCACCTGTGTCTACAGGCATGTCAGATGCAGCCATCATGGAGCTGAACCTGCCCACAGGCATTCCCATCGTCTATGAGCTGGACAAGGACCTGAAGCCCATCAAACCCATGCAGTTCCTGGGAGATGAGGAAACGGTGCGCAAAGCCATGGAGGCTGTGGCCGCCCAGGGCAAGGTCAAAAAGTGAAAAGCTGACATAAACCCAGAGACTGAAATAGCCCAAAACCTAAAAGAAACTAGGGCGCACTATTGGATCCAAGTCGGTTTGAAGACCACCAAATGAATGAAAGTAAACAAGACATGAACAAGACCGCCACCCCTCCCCCCAAACATTCTCACATTTCATCACCGTTTGTAAACCCCCTTGTGTTGGACTGCCCCACTCTGACACAGCAAATAAAAGTGAGCACCATTTTGTGTACCTCCTTTTTTGCTTGAGTCATTCCTCCCCCTCCTCTTCCCTCTCTGCATTAATTCAGGGATTTCAGCAGAACGGTGCGCTGCTGTGTAAGCTGACCCAAAGGGCACACAAAAGAGGTTGCGGAGTTCATTTTGGCAGCCGTCCCACACTGTGGTGCAGTGGCGGCTCATCTAGCCATAGTTCTCTACGAGAGCCTGCTGCACAGACGGCCCACAATGGCTACGGCATCCTGCCAGCACCACAATTAGCAGCAGCTCAGGTTTTCTGGTGACAAAAGGACAGGAGTGTGTGTGGATGTGCATGTGTGATGGTCTGTGATTGGAAAAGGACAAAGGCGGAACTAGACAGTCACAGAAGCCCAAAATTGCTCAAGCACTAATTCATTATGTAGGAAGACTAATTTCAGTTTGGGCCTTCAGTACTGACAGCATACAATAACATCTATTATAAACTATTATTTGAGCATTGATCCAAAAATAATGTGCTACTGTGCGATTAGTAGCCTGCATATATATATATTCACATATTATAAAATATAAAGTACATTGATTAGCTACATGTAATCTAGATTACGTAATCAGATTCCAAAAATTAAGTACTTGTAATTTTTAAATTTTGTGGAAATTTTAAGATAATATAATGTTTAATGCACTTCATGTTGTTGATAACAAATGTAATATATTTTCCTACTCTTTGTATTTTTACATTAATGTGGTACAAGACTATCCTATTTAAATCAATATGAAAAACGAGATGGGTCAAAAGTAATCTGAAAGTAACCTAAAAGTAACCTGATTAAATTACCTAAAATGTCTAATGTAATGGATTACATTACTAAATACAATTTTTGTCATGTAATTTGTGTGTATGTGTATATATATATATATATATATATAATTAGAATTAATTATTAAATATTAATTTGTGGGCGTATTTGCCTCTGAAACTGTTTATTCTGGTTTGGTGCTGGTCTAACAGAGTAATTTATTTTAATCTATTGTTTAAGCATCAATCCAAAAATAAATACTTATATCACTAATTAAATTATATTAGTTATATTAGTAATTATATTACTAGAAAAAAAAATACTACACAAAAGTGATATTTAAAGAAAAAGATTACTAGCCTGTATATGTGTGTGTGTGTGTGTGTGTGTGTGTGTGTGTGTGTGTGGTTTATGCTGGTTTAGTGCTGAAAGCCCTGCCAGCATATCAGAATCATAAACTCAATTTAGGATATGAGATAAAACACAAATAAGATATTAGTAAGCGATCAAATTTTAAATGCAAATGCAGCACTTTTAAATGCAGTTCTACAAAGTGCAAAGTATGAAGAGTAAATCATGCAATATACTGTTAAACATTGACATGGTGCAAAGGCACAATTTGCCTACAAGTATGGGTGAGTTTCCAAACTGCATTCGTAAAATCAACTCAATACTGCCATCTAATGTTTAACCTATAGTATTACATAACATTCTGGCCAGCCATGGGAAAATTACTGGAAAAGTACTGGGAAGTGAGTTTATTCTACATTTAATTTGAAGTTTTATTCCAAATCTATTTGTGAAATCTTGATTTATGGAGAGGGCAATCATGAGCTAGAGAGCCAAACAAATACTGGCAAATGACAGTTAACTGGCAAACAACAAGAAGTGGCATCTAACCAGTTACAATAAATGTCTACTTGACCATCTTTGAAAATAAACTTCTTATCCCTGTTTATAGGATTGAGTCTTATAAAACTAGATTTGTTTGGCCAAAAAATGTTTTTGGTTTGTAAAGTCAGCTAATTAGCCACTGTAAATGCATACAGTAAAGCATGCAAGTCCAGCACAGAGGATGTTTTCATTGGTTATTGTTCACAACAGTTCTTACTTCCTCTTAAATTCTTACTTCCAGAGTCAGTTCTGGCCAAAATGTCTTATCGTTCTTGATAGGTGGAGTCATTCTTGTTGAAGACAATAATTCTCTCCTCAGGCACAGAGTGAATTCCAGCTCTCTGGGTTAGGTTTACTTCAGGAGTGGTGAGATGTTTCTACATGTCGCTCTGGTGAGCTGATTCTTGGAAATCACTTGCTGTGATGTCTCTCCCTTTCCTCAGATTCATCAGATTTGAGTCCTGTGGGAAAGACAGATATAAATGATATAAAATATAAGACAAAACATACAATAACTCAGTATTAATGTTTAGTGCCCTTCACTTAAGAGCAAGAGACAAATTATTAAAAAAGACCACCATCTGAACAACAGATACACTGTATCCTGTTCTAATACTGTACTGCTGTAAATACTGTACTGTGAGTTTATAATTCACTCTAATATAAATTAAAGTAGCATATATGACCCTGGACCACAAAACCAGTCATAAGTAGCACGGGTATATTTGTAGCAATAGCCAAAAATACATTGTATGGGTAAATATTATTGATTTTTCTTTTCTTTTTTATTTATTCCTTTATTTAGCCAGGGGAAGTCATACTGAGACTATAGTCTCTTTTTCAAATGGTCCCTGGCCAAGAAAGGCAACACTTAAAAATTGAAATAGAGAAAGAGAAACCTCATCTACAACAAACAAAGCATACCACATTATACAATAACATAACAACACCACAAAAACCATACCACAACACCTAACAAAAACAAAGTAAATACAATAAACAAAATATAACACAAAAATATATCATAATAACCAAGACATCATACAACAAGCAATATAAGAAGCCACAGGCAGAATACGAAAACAAAACAGTAACCTATATACAATCACTTATATCTAAAGGTTTCTGTGACATACAATTTAAATCATTAAGTGTGATAAAAGTGATTAGCTTCAACTTTTTCTGCAGAGCATTCCAGGTTGAAGGGACATTATAATGGAAGGCAATTTTACCAAATTCAGATTTTACAGCAGGTATAGTAAAAGGAATGCTATTTTTAGACCTAAGATTGTACCTATTATTTTCTACAAAAGAGAAGACTGATAAATAAGGGCAATAATCCTATCACTGCCTTATAAATAAAAATAATCCAATGATGCCGTCTACGAATTGAAAGTGGAGGCCAACCTGATAAACTGTATAAACTTAGTGATGTGTAGAATACTCAGCCTTAACAAAGCGCAAGGCAGAACGGCAAACAGAATCCAGTGAGTGTAAAACAGACTTTGCTGCATGCATATAAAGAATATAATAGCCCCAAGTATTGTGGTGAAATAACCCTGGAGATGAAAGATCTTTTAGCTCTGACTTAAAAAGGAGTCCGGCAGAAGCAAAGTGATTATTAAAGAAATCAACTATATCTTTTTTTATCAGTAATTTGCACATCATTAACATTTACAACTTTAGGAAGAGCTGAAAATGAAGAGTTTTGTACTGTTTTCATTGAATTAATAATTTTCCAAAATTTAGCTGGGTTTTTTTTATTTCTCGTGGTCTGATCAAACTGTGGCTTAACTTTACGTATTTGTGTGGTACATTTATTTCTTAAATATCTGAAACTAACCCAATCATTTTCTTGCCCAGATTTCCTTGCCTTTGCCCAGGCCAAATCCCGTTCATGCAAGAGAGTGGATAATGCATTAGAAAACCAGGGATTATTCCTCCCCTTTACTTTGAACTTTGCATGTTTATTTAAAATACCCATGAATGAATCCTTAAAATATGACCACGCCAATTCAACATCAGAAATTATACAGACCTTTTTCCAATCAAAATGAAAAATATCATGGATAAAAGCTTGCTGATCGAATGAGTCTTTTTAAGTTTGCAATTTCTAATCATACCAACAGCACAATGGTCACTTATATCATTTGAAAAAAATACCTATTTGTGTACATTTATCTTGGTTATAAGTTCAGATCAAATCTATTAATGTGGACTTTTTTTGAGTCCTTTACGTTTGGGAGCATTTATTACTTGAGTTAAATTTACAGAATCACAATAATCTTTAAAATCCTTTGACACATTTATTCAGCTTTCATATGATTTATAAATCTCAATTTTGAAAAATGTACCCTTATGACTGGTTTTGTGGTCCACAATGTCACATATATGGAGAGAGCCGTAATAAATGAAAACAGTGTAAAAAAAATCTCTAAGCATGATAGCTTGTATAAAATAATAACTGAGTGTAGCCCAACATTTATCTTCACTTTCTGAGACCTTATTCATTTAAAGAGAAATTATATTGGCAGCCACCGGTAAAAACAGATGGTTATTAGTCGTGTAATGACTGATTTCTTGATTGATTGATCATGCATGTGGGTCACTACATGGGCGCCCTGTGGATGATTGTCTGGGTGCAGGAGAGAAGAATTGAAAATAAAGTCTCCCATGCTGTTATACACCTAACCAAACTGTATTAAGAGAAACTTACCTAGATGACAAATATGGTACAAGTAGCTGTTTTGAGTTGTAGTAACCCTGACTGGAACATTTTCTTACACCAGTAGATGGCGATATTTCTAAAAGATTAGTCCTGTAGTAGCAATATCGCGAGAATCACGAAACGAGACTTTTTGCAATGTAGGCAGTGGCACTTGTCTATCACTCGTGAGCGGGAAATAGGGATGTTTTCTATTAAAACACAATTCTGAAAAACATTCTGCTTGAAACCTTAATATCTCTTTCAAAACTCGTTTTGAAAAACTGTTGCGCTAAATACTACAAAAATAAGACGTTAATGCATCGCTGTATCTCAGTTGAAAACTGTCCTTGATTATGGGAAAAAAGCGCATACATTAAACTTTGTTATCTCCACCTCTTGTGATATGTAATAATCCAGGCTAAATGTTATGCTTAGATTAAGACTGTTTTCATAGAGTTATCATTATTTACAAGTCTAGGGATGTTGTCAGTTATTGTAGCTACCACAGTTTATGTCATTTTATTGACTTTTCAGTCATGTTATTTCTCACATTGGATAGCCTACATTGTATAGCACTTGAGTGTTCAGTGAGGTTACTGGCTATATATATAATGTACTGAATTCTAATTCCAGGCTCAGATTAAATATTAATGCTTTAAACCTGCTGATTGTAGAACATTATCCTCATTTTAGTTTCTTATTAGTTGAGGGCACAGGGTATAGACCGAGAAGCAGAAATTGAGCAAGATCTCTGGGGCTTGAACTGACCCCCGGTTCTGAATCTATATCTGACCCAGATCCCACAGAGAGCCAGTGGGGAGTCACGATAACTCAACATGGCCTCATTTCCACAGCAGAAGGCGTATGTCCTGTAAATGTTTAATCGTCAGCAGCACTCCCAAATGGGACGTGAAGATTCTGGAAGGAATCAGAATTGATTTAGACAACACAAAGACAACATTCTGCTAACATTTACTCTGCAACAGAAGCAGGGGTGATGATTGAGTAATATACTGTTCCAATGTTTCTCATTGCGTGTTAGAGTAGCTAACGAAGCAAATCATGCTGGTTTAGCATCACACACAGAATGGCAAATAATTACCATTAATTTGGTATTTTAAGAGTATTTTAACAGAGAAAAATGATAACCAAATTGATTAAAATAACAATAAATGCATAATTTACACATTTTACTGTGATTTCAGTAGTTAAAATAAGATGATACTAGGAAATATGTAGTGGTTGTTCAAATTAAAATGTTCTTAATAATTACCTTGCATGGATGTGGTAAAGGTTCAGCTGACCGAGACTAATCAAAGACTAAATATAGGACATCAGCGCTTCTGCTGTTCTGTGCACAGATTTTCTGTGAGATGAGGTTTACCTTGCAACACTTTAACAGAAAAGAGACACTATGATGCAAAGTGATTATAGAACACATCTTTATGTTTAATCTTTACGTATTTTAAATGTCATTTTATGCTGAAATTGGGGCTGTCACTTTAAGAGCAAGCCAGCCACTCATGGTAAATTTCAATAGCAGCAGAATTATCCTTGGGACAAGCTGGTAATGGGCTGAAATGGGCCTTCATCGACTTCTGTTTCAGTAGCCCTGTAGTGATTCTCAAAAAGAATCAATTTCCATCAATCTTGATGGGTCATATCACATTTAATTATGCAAATTTAACTCGATGAAGAGAAGAGGACTCGGTAAAACCTCATGTGAGAGTTATGGTCTTGTATTATGCTTTTTAAACAGCAACTATGAGTGTTGGTATGTTTATAGTTCAAATAACCATGCACATTTTCTAAAAAAAAAAAAAATTACTATGCAGCAAGTCAACATCACATTTAAATTAAATTCAGACAGACTTGCAGTTTTTACATATGCTGTACTGTTGATTTTATTCACTTAATGTTTCCATTCCATGTCATGCATTACATAAGTGAATGGTGTCAAATCCACCAGTGCATAATCCCTTATAACATTTCGTCCAGTCCTCTTACATCCACAGACATATTTGTTTAGAACAGTTTTGGACTGTTTAACTGTGTGATCTGTGCATATTTATCTCCATATTCAGACTAGACAACGTTTTCACTGGAGAAAGGAATATTGTGAATAGAGGACTCATATTTTAGCTGTTAGGTTAAAAACAGATTACACACATGCAGTTTTTCACTTTATTGGGGTCATTTGGATTACTTGTGCATTATTGTGATGTTTTTACCATCTGTTTGAACTCTCATTCTGACGGCACCCATTCACTGCAGAGGACCTGTTGGTGAGCAAGTGATGTAATTCTAAATTTCTTCAAATCTGTTCCAAAGACCAGATTTGGATGGCCTGAGGGTGTTAATTTTCACTTTATGATAACTTTTAAAGTATTTTAAAAAAGTAGCATATGTAATAAATCTGGAGTTTTGCTCATACAACAAACAAAAAATGAAGATCTCGACATAAATCAAATTACTTTTGTGCCTCTGATTCATTGACATAGAGCCCACTTCTCCCTCTACAAGCTTCCTAAAATAAATATCATTCAATAAATATCAAAGCCCAGCAACAATTGCGCAATTTGCTTTATTTTTAGCTCCTCCGTCTGTCAGGCTTCCAAATCGGATACACAGTCCTGGGGTAATGGTTTGATGTTGTCGAGCTTATCTGCACTTGTTTGTAAGAATCTTTAGACCAACACTATCATATAAAAGCCATGAGCAGACACCTTGCAAATAACAATTAGCTGGCTTTAAAGAGTAACTGTATTCTCACAAACAAAACCAGTATTTGGAGTACATACAGTAGTTTAAACATAGAGACCACTTTTAAGGTGAAGTGAGTCATTTCTACACCCCCATAACAGAATTTCATTCCTCCCATCTTTCATCATTTACGTTGACTCAGCAAAGGTCGTTACGTCCGTTTAGTACTCGTTTGACTATTAACTTAAACCAGTCTGGTCCAGTTTGCAGTTTATTCTGGCTGGGAACCACCCATTTTGAATGAGAAATACAAGATTTGCAATCTATTTAGCTGTAAATGTGACCGTCACACTATAGCCTTAGGAAAATGATAGAGCTGTTATATAGTGGCAAAGAAATTACACACTTCACCTTTAAATAATTCTGATCTGGCCTCCAGGTTGTTGTGTACAAACTTCCCCTGAATATTCCTGTCACCAGTTGCTACACAGTGCTCTCAAATAGCGAAGGCATACTGCCATGATGAATCCATGCCAACAGACAAGGAAACAAGCAAATGCTTGCGAAAAGAACCTTGTGAAAAGGCACGAGGAACCCATTTTGCACCAAATCACATTTGAACTGTGATAATGATGTTGATGCATACATTACATCAAGGTCACCGATACAAACACACAAAAAAAGGGCTCCAGATTTACTGAAAAAAAGCAAAGCTTGACCTTCATAACTTTCTCTGGGTCATCATAGCACAGGGTTTCTTTTTTTGGACACTTCATTAAAATTCTTTAATTATGTCTTGTCTCCAGGGCACAGCCACAATCACAACTGGTGCTAATAAAAAATTCACGCGAGATGGAGTAACCAACCTCTTGTTCCAGATACTAAACAGTCTCTAAACAGGCTGTTACGTCACTGTTTGGTTGAACAAAATGTCTGTAGAAACAGAAGCTTTGAAATGACCCACTTTAGGACTCCGAAGTCACCAGAATGATATTTGAATTTCTGTTTACAGAGTTCCCATTCTATTTAAAGAGATCGTTCACCCAAGAATGAAAATCCTGTCATCATTTACTCACCCTCAAGTTGTCCCATACCTGTATGAGTTTCTTTTTCATGCTGACAAAAATAATATATTTTAAAGTATGTTGGCAAAATAGGTGACGGTAGCCATTGACTTCCATAGTATTTTTTCCATGCTATAGAAGTTTGGTTACCAACACTTTTTTGATGTATTTCTTTTGTGTTCAACATCTGAAAGAAATTTATACAAATCTGAAACAACTTGAGTAAATGACAGATTTTTCATTGCTGGACAAACTATACCTTTAACTTATTAATTTAAGACTTTTTCATGAGCAGCCATTTGTGATTACAAGTTTTATTTTTAGGATTTTATGTAGCAGAAACTGCTGGGATGGATTTTCATTTGTATGTGTGGTACCAATATTTAAAATTCCGATGTAAACAATAACACAATAACTAGTGAAAAAAAAAAATATCATTCACTATGTAAATGTCCAAAGCATTTTAGAATTATATTCTATGATATTTCCTTATATTTTCAGGTTTTCCATAACCATGGCAAATCCATATACACAAAGTCGGTCATACACTCACAGAGAAGTAGACATAAATTTTATTTACTCGTTCTGTACATAATGGGTAATACCAGCACAGGTGTTAACCATGGGAAATATTGTTAACGTAAATGTAAGAAAATAAAAAGGCACAAATTTTAATTTTCAACGAATGAGACCACATGGATATTTTGTAAAGTAATACTGTTAAAGCCTTAGAAAAAAGAAAAACTTATGTATTTGAAACCTTAATTTATTTGAGCACTTCCAAAAGATAGGGGTTGGTCTATTGCTTAATTTGAATGTTTAGCCTTAACTTGATGCTAGGGATGTAAACCAGACAAAGATGAATTAATTTTAATAAGGAAAAATAAAGAAAAATCAGCAGACAGAAATAAAAGACATGACATGAAGCAGCATTTAACCTAAGAGGGAAATCCCTCTTGGCCAGAGGGTCATGCAGAGGCCACCAGCAGGCTTTTTAAATCCCTTTTTAGAAAATGACAAGTTTATTTCAACACACAGTAATACCTGGCTAATAAAAGAAACTGATTACAGATGGACAAAACCTAAAAGTCATGTTTATGTCAGGTTACTGAATCAAAATTGGGCAGAAACCATCAAAGATATAGCAGAGACCTTGTGATGTGCAGTAACAGTAATGAAATGGAGCAAGATCCAAATGTTACTGCCACCTTTACCAAGTAGGAGAATCAGACACCGAATCCAGTCCTCAAGAGATGAGCTCATGATTGCACAGGTGACATTTCCATCTTGTCCAATGGAATAGATGAGGTGCGTTTTTACTCTCCCCAGACCCAATCTCGCATCTAAGGCATCATAACCGGATGCAAAAAGCTCCACAGACAAGCCCTTCACCATTCAAAAGATCCCCCGAAAGTCTAGCCACAACCATCTAGCTACACGACTACTGCAATTTACAGTTAAGTTATTATGACACAAATAAAAAGGCTACAGTAGACTAGTCCCACCTACTAGCTGAGGAAAAAAATAAAGACTTTATCTGGTGAGTCTGTTTCTAAGGAGGAGTGGTGCAGTTGTTGCTCCTCTAAGAACCTGCCACTGCTATACCCTTTATCTTCAAGTCATGGCTGCTACCAAAGGTCAGATCAGTATCACTAGGATTCTGTTTAAATGTAACAAAGGACAAAATAAAAGATCAAATTTGGGTGAACAGTAGGTAATCAAAACAGAGGGTATAATGATCCTCATTTCCCTTTCTTAATACAACATAGTTTAGCTGGCAAAAGTCAAAGCTAAAAGAGAGAAAACTGCAGGAGAGTGGCAAGAAGGCTCAGGTCACGTTGGAGGCCTCATTTCACCTTGTCACAGGTACAGATGGCCGATGTGTGGAAACAACAGAACATTAAGGGCAGACACAAAACAAATACTGATTCGCCTGTAACCAAGTGAGGGGGATTAAGAACGGGTTGATTTCGGAGCTGTAAACAGTCAGAAGCCACGCAAATGGTTTGCTTGAAAAATGCACCAAGGCTAAGCCCCAAGGCAGGCAAGCGTAATACCGGTGGTAACTAGATGGGGCGGCCCGGCGAGCTGACGGGGTGCTGACAGCGCATGGCCCAGATCATTCGCTCTCATCTGGGTTTTGGGGGTCCAATATTTTCACATGGGTGAAAGGGAATAAACCTCTCCGACCATTTACCTCCCCTTCCCACTGACCGCTGATGTTCATCCTAGTCACTTTCACAATGTCGCCCACCTATAAGAAAAAAAAAGATGAATTGGAAAATATAGCATACAGGTCTTATCTAAAATCATAATTGAAACATGTTAGGCATTATAAAACCATTATAAAATTATAATTTTGACACCAATTATACAGGACATATAAACCAACATGCTTCATTTTCCCAAAATGCTTTAAATAGCTGTTCTAAATTAGACCATTTTGCTTTAGGTCATAACAAACTGTGTCATAATCCTTCCTTTCATATATAAGCTGCACTCATATATAAAATACAGCAGACAGATATGTACAAAAAGACAAAAACATATTAACAATTAAATAAAATGGGGCCAAATTACAAAATAAATCTGCATCCATGAGCTTCCCCACCTTTTCCCTGCACCTACCTGAATCAACTGACGCATTCTCAGGCTGACTAAGACATAGCTTAAGTAATGTTTTCTACAAATGGACAAGGCCTTGCATGTAGAAAAGGAAAGAGGAGTGTTGGAACTTGCCAGCGGGATGATTAAGTATGGAATTTCATTCTAGACACTGAAAAAACCAACAATAAATTCTATACTGAATTGAACACAAAATAGATCCTCCCCACTGGAGAGTCTCTGTGCTACAGTTCTTTGAGACACATGCAGCCCATGCAAATTGCAAACTATGAAAAGTAGAAGTAAATAAAAATAGCCTAACATATTAAAAATATTGTAAGTCAGTGAGCACAGGAACAAACATCAAGGACAGCAAGCTTTATTTTCTCCTAAAGCATTTTTCACAAACAAGTCGATAGGTCTGTCTTAAGGAAAGTCCCTCAAAAACATAGAACTGAGCTGACAAGCGTGTCATCAAAAGAAAATATTGGTCATTTCACATTTCCATGCTATCAGCACTATCTGACCTAAAACAATGAAGGGTAAAATGTGTGATCACTGCACCAGTTAAAACCAGTTAAAACTATAGAGAAATAGCTTCATTAGGTGTCTATGGCAGCCAGTACTGCATCTTGTATTGCTATAAATCAACCAATAGTTTAGCCAGCAAAAATCTATGCTTACTGAATAACATTTGGGAATTAGTAAACTAAAAGAAATAGATGACCGTATGGGTTTTAGAGGGCATAAGGCTGCTCATATTATCCCTTATCAATAAAACAATGGAAACTTGCAGATTCACCTCGGCTGGTGCCAAATGCAAATTTTGGTTTAAAGAAATCCATAATTTAGCTACCTACCTCAAGTGCTAAGGCAGTCTTGTCATATGCACATGGCACACGTTTCTGGATTGCCTTCGCCATTACTGGCCCGTTCTGCATGGAAGGCAGTGGGTTGATGACAGCGCCGGGTGTGATGGGAGGAATGGGCGATGGAGTCTGAGGCTGAGCATAGGCGTGTGCTGGCTCAGGGATGCCGTAGCTATTGGAATTGCGTGAACCGTGGCCAGGCTGACCGGCATGAGGCGAAGGCCTCACCAACTTTTCTACATAGGGAACGGGAATCATGCCTACTCGGCCTTCTTTGTTCTTGGCACTCCACCACTGCTCCTCAGGCTTATCTAGAATAATTAGGATTTCTCCCTTCTTGAAAGGAAGGTCTTCAGCATCGCTACCAGTGAAGTCATAAAGAGTCCGCACATACTCCTGGTTCTCATCTCCGAGTCCCCCAGACGGCTGAATAGGACCACTGGGCAGAGAGGTACTGGGGTACCTGTATTACAATGATGAAAGAATTTTTAGGATTGAATAATCAACAACAAAATGAGGATTTTAAACAGCACATCAAAGGGGAAATGCTTAAATCCACTTCTTGCTAAGCGGTTAGTCTTATGTAATATCCAATCCACTACTGAATGTGCACTTTCACATGTACAGTTAACTTCCTGGTATCTTGAATAGGAATGACTGAATTTCTTTTTATTGCACAGCTCAATGAGAACATTTTAAAACACAGGAAGGAAATTCAGGGGAATTACAGATATGTTCAACTGATCATCTTGACAATAATAATCTGAGGATAAGAATAAATGTGAAGAAAAACCAGCAAAAATATGGCAAGCTGTTTTAACGGTTATTCATTAAAAACAGTAACACGTATGTTATGTTATTAGTGGTTTATAATCACTCATATGCAAGCCAACAGTGATCAGTACTTTTCCCAATTTACAAACAGCATATTAGCTGGCTAAGATTTCCAATGATACCAATCTTGGATGGTCATGCAAAACTGCCAAATATTACCCTCATTCTGTAATCAATAAAATTGCAAGATGAAATAACTGCGCTTTGTCTGTTTAACTGAATACATGGATTTAGCTAGCACGTGACTTGTATCAACAAAGGTATTGACATTTTCTTAATTTAGGGTGACCATATGTGCCATTTCTACAGACACGGCCTGGCTAGGATTTTTATATTGCCTAAAACATCCAAAGTAGTTTGACCAATAACATGCAGTCATTGTATATTAATCGACCAATTGCAGGTGGGGGGAGTGAATGTCCAGCGCTCTCTCCACCCTCAATACCACGACTGAGGTGCCCTTGAGCAAGGCACCGAACCCCCAACTGCTCCCCGGGCGCTGCAGCATAAATGGCTGCCCACTGCTCCGGGTGTATGTTCACGGTGTGTGTGTGTTCACAGTGTGTGTGTGTGTTCACTGCTGTGTGTGTGTTCACTGCTGTGTGTGTGTTCACTGCTGTGTGTGTGTTCACTGCTGTGTGTGTGTGTGTGTTCACTGCTGTGTGTGTGTTCACTGCTGTGTGTGAGCACGTTGGATGGGTTAAATGCAGAGCACGAATTCCGAGTATGGGTCACCATACTTGGCAGTATGTCACTTCACTTCACTTCAATTGTGGCACGTGAGAAGGTGGGATCTACGGAGAACGATCAAAGCGATGCAAATATGCACACGTTAGGCGTGTTTGCTCGACTTGAAGCAGCACTGCGCAGACCGATCATTGTATGACACCAAAGCACCGCGAGAGTGATTCGAAAGCATAAGGAGCCGTCTGCTCTACTCTCTATAGCTCTCACAAATGTCATACAATGATCAGCCTGCCCAGTCCAAACAGCCAAAACTTGGATATTTTAGGCAATGTAGAAGTCCTGGCAAGGACATGTCCCGTAAAAATAGCCTGTTTAGTCACCCTATCTTAATTGCAACATTAAAACATGCAGTTTCTGTGAAGCTAAGCAAATTGTTTTGCTAGCAACAAATTGCTACTTTTTCAGTTTTACTAGTACTTATAAGATACCAATACTTACAAGATACTAGTATCTTCCCAATTGTTACCAGCAATATTTCTTATCTCACTGGTTACAACTGCTTTTTATTTGTCATATTTAAAAAAGGCCATTCTGACTGTTTAATAATAAAATAAAAAAAAACATCTTGTTAGTTGTAAGTACTAGTAACTAAAACCTAATTAACAGCACCTAATGATTAATCGTCACTACTGCAGTCATTGTTACTAGTTGCAACTAAAATCAAGTATTATGAATCAGTTCAAATATCTTTAAAAAAATAAATCTCTTAAAATTGAGAGGCACTTATCTATTAGATTTTTTTTTATTTTAAACGAGAACTAGTAGCATAAAACAGATCCTAGTTAGTTTCAATGAACGAATGTGTAAACGGCTTGCCATAATAAGGGGAGGGAAATGTACATTAGTGAGAAGAGGGGTGTTATGATGTGACGATGTCAAAACGAAATGAAGCTCTTACCTTGGTGCTGGCTCTATCAGGGTGGTCGTATCCAGATAATGTATTTTATAGAACTCCAAAAGGCCAGGTAGATTATCAAACTCTTGGTCGCCTATCTTGAATCTCTTGTTTGGCAAAGAGTTGATGATATAGTGCGAAACTTTGGAGTTTTCAGACACTGACAGTACATAATCACCAGGACAGGTGGAGGAATCTCGCACCAAAAACATCCCGTGTCTCTGTCCCTGAAGCCTATTCTGCGCCTCCTGTCTCGAAACCGGCCCGAAATACCAGCTGGCTCGGTCCGAGGAGTCGAACCGTGCAGACGACATGTTTGCTCAAAATACAACTGTGGCGGATGAATTAAAAAAGAAAACAGAAATAAGCAATAAATTAAAACAACAAACGCCTATTATTACAAGCAACCACACACTTTTTGATCCGACAGTCCTACTGAACCGCAACCTGACGTTTGACCAGACAGGCTGCGACTGGCGTCAACCAACTTTGATGCATCGCTAAATTTCCACCAACACAAGAATCACGACGGGCTTAGAACAGGTTTAAACCCCAAAAGTTCAAAACGAACCCAAAAACGCGTATTTAGAATTAAAGTTCCCCTTTCCGCTGTCTCTTCCGTGAAAGTAGCTGCAGCTTATGAGACAATATAACGCGTTAGCCAGCTAGCCGTCCTCAATCACCGTCCGCTCAAGATGAGGCAAACCACGCCATAATATCTTAATAAATCGCTCTGCATGACTATTCAAGGCGACGTAGGTCGGTCGCGTCCAACAACGAGTCCTTCTTCGAAGTACGGAAGAGTTTTGTCTCTTATTTAGACTCCCAACAGACTTCGAAGAATGTAACAAAAATGGCGGCCCGCAACACGTCTTCACACACAACGAATTGTGAATAATCTCGCAATAGAAAGTTTCCCTCCTTGCGTGGCGCTCTGCTATAAATCACGACGCTGCCATGCCGCAAGACGACCGAGAGGACTTTTTAAAATGTCTGTTTGTTGTGTTTTCTATTCCTTCCCAGGATTGGTGTAAAAGCTGCTTCAGCTCCCCACACCGTCCGAGAAATGGCGTCTGGAGGGCGGATCTGCGCGCGCTCCCGGTCTGTCTGATCACCCGTCACGAAAGCCTCCGGCGGCTGTTACTTCAAAGGAAGAATAAAATGCGTGGCGTGCAGAGGCGCGGCATTTCAAATGCTCTGAACCGCGGATAATGAGGAATAGAAGTCACTGATTTGGAGACTGTATTGGAGCCTACTGTGAATAATAATGTAAAACTATGTGCTATAGTTGTGGTCAAATTTAGGATGGCCCACATCTCATATGAAGACCTGTTGTTGACATAGCAATTGAGTTGTAAAAATACTTTTTCACTACACTCTTAAAAATAAAGGTTCTTTATTGGCATCAATGGTTCCATGAAGAACCTTGAAAATCCATGGAACCTTTCAAATGAAGAAAAGGTTATTTATAGTTGAAATAGGTTCTTTAGATTTTTAAAATGTTCATCAAAATGGTTCTTCTGTGGCATCACTGACAAAACAGCCTTTTGGAACCTTTATTTTTAAGAATGTAGGCCTATTAAATAAAAGTATGGATATTTAGTGTGGAGATTTTAAGTAGCCTATCTGTAGCCAAAATATTTTTAAGTATTTAAAAGTATTTAAAAGTAAGAAGGTCGAAATAAGTAAAAAACAATAAGATATCTTTTTATGTTTTGTTTGAGCAATTACTAAAAAGCTGCTTTCACATTCGTCATTGCCCTTTTAAGTTTCATGAGCAAAATCCAGTTATTCCAATAGGAATTTGCACAAAAAAAATATTGGCGTGAGGATGAAAATGTTCCCCATCACTTCAAGTTGGTCATGTGAATTTGCCATCCTGACCAACTGAAGCTTTTTTGTCCCTCAAAATTTCATGAATATGGCCGCACCTTAACCATAACAATAACCACAAGGTTTTAACAATTATTATTCTTCTATAAGAATTATAGTTGATGGCCAATAAAAACATTGATAGCTAATCAGAATTCACCCTCCTTTAAAGAGTTTGAGCATTTAAAATGGCAGACGACAAAACTGCAAGAATGCACTTAGAATAAACAGAACATTATTGTGCATTGATGTGGACGCTAATAATAATTATGGTGTGAACAGGCCTTTATTCAAGTACTTTACACCCCAGGATACGAACAAATGGATTATTATGTTGCATTTCCTAAATTGTTAATCCTAGTCTGCATGAGTAGGTAGAACGTCAAAGTCAGCATAAAAGAGGAGAGGATTATATTCAGACACTTTATCATCAAGAACCTAAATACAAAAAAGAAATTTTTAAGAAGCAATTAGTCTGAATCATTTTACAATATTGCCAAATTCAAGGATTATTTCCTTTTCTTCCTTTAATAAAGAAGAGCTCTTTTAGTTGCAGTGCCGGATGAAACTCCAATTTGTGCAATGCCTGGCAACATTGTCACCTCAAGTCTCGAATGTTAATAGATTCAGATTTATTTCATAATGTCTTGCATTTCCAGGTCTCAAAATCTTTCCTTGGATCAGTGGTGCAACAAACTGGTTTGACATTATCAAAAGAGAAACCTTCTAACACTCCTGCAAGGTGGGAATTAATCTGTATGGACACAGAGAGTCTTTCGCTCAAGTACACACACACAAACACACCCACCAAGTGTACAAAAAGTAGGTCAGAAGGCACAAAGCTTTTATTAACTGTTGCTTGCCAGAAGTGTCTAAGATCAAACAAAGCCAAAAATGCCTTAAAACTAGTGAACCTGGTTAAGGCCCTAAAAAAATTGGAGACTAGCTTTTGCATGAATTAACGCACAAATTTCTGAATATTACACACACACACAATGAATCTTAGTGCATCTTTTCCTTTCAAAATCAGGAAACTGAATCATCAGTAGTCGCACTCTGACACTGTTATAATGCTTTATTACATCACATCCTTTACAAAGATGTGCTCATTGTTCAGGTAAGAACAAACATCAATGCAAAAAAAAAAAAAAAAAAAGATATAGATATCATATACCATCAGTATCCTAGGCAAATTATATTAATTTAAAGTTGCAGCGGTTTGTCAGAAATGGCCAAAATGTAGTGTATGTCACAACTTGTTTTTGAGTCTTAAAGTACACATTGTCAACAAATGTTACAGGGCCCTGATGCAATAAGGGGTAGCCTAACTGACATGCTACTAAAATTTTGGTTGGAGTATGCCTTGACTCCGCCTCCAGTCTCTAAACTCTGGACTCCGCCTCGGCCTGTTGACCCGTCGGCTCCACCATGGCTCCTAGCTTCCTCCTCTCCGCCGTGGCCCATCTGTCCACTGGCTCCGCCGGGCTCCCTCGTCCCTCCGGCTCCACCCTGGTCTGTCGTCGACCATCCTGTGCCTCGGGATTCCACTCCTCCATCTGGATCCCCGTCTCCACCTTGGTCGCCGGCGCCATCTGCTCCGCCTTGGTCCCCCGGATCCTCCCCGTCGCCCTGGCTCATTGGCTCTCCGTCTCCGCCTCGGGCTCCTCCTCCACCTGCTTCGCTGCCGTTGGTCGGCCCCCTGGAGTCGGCGGCCATTCCTCCTCCATGGCTCCTCCCTCCGTCGGCTCCACCATGGGCCGTCATCATAGCTGTGGCCTGGGTCCTGCTGTGCTCCTCCTGTTCCGGCTCCCTCCTGTCGCCTCCGTAGCTCCACCCTTCCTCGTCAACTCGCTGGTCTCTGCCCGTCGTCTTCCTCCCGGATGTCCGTTCTCCTCCTGAGCCTCCTCCCAAGCTCCCACCTATGTCTCCCTCTCTTGTTGTCTACAGTGCGAGGATGCATCTTCCGGGAGGGGGCGAAATGTCAGAATTGGACCCGTTTTGTCATGTGTTTCAGTTCCTGTTTTGCCTTATTTGCTCACCTTCCTGTTATAGATATCATATACCATCAGTATCCTTGGCAAATTCTGTTCATTTAAAGTTGCAAGCGGTTTGTCAAAAATGGCCAATATGTATTGTATGTCACACAACTTGTTTTTGAGTCTTAAAGTACACATTGTCAACAAATGTTACAGGGCCCTGATGCAATAAGGGGTAGCCTAACTGACATGCTACTCAAATTTTGTCATCAAGGATTTGAAAGGTCAATTGCCTTCTATTAACATGGCCTCCAAATGACAAAACAGTAATAGCTACTACAGTAAGTAAAAATACAGTGACCTTTGGGCAAGAAGCCAACTTTCAACCAATGTGTAAAAAATGCGGAAGGAAATTGTTTTTCATTTGACATGTCACACATGGCTTGCCTGTAACTACACCCCAGTGCTAACACTTATCTGAAAACGAAAATAAAAGTCAGTAATTCAGTGATTAACTATTTTGTAACCAAATTGTGAAATTGTACCAAATATTTGTTACTTGAAAAATAATAAAAACTACATAAAAAAATATAAAATTACAAAACACAATAAAATTAGTAAAACTGTCTCTAAAAATTAAATAAAAACAGAATATACAAAGATAAAAAATACTAATAAAACTATAATTTCAGTGATACTAAATCAACACAGATTCATTAATGAAGAAATCAAAATAATCTTCATCCATGACTTAAAATAGGGATATATAATCTGACACAGTATGGTGAGCACAAGCTTTAATTTTTGGGCTACAAATAATGTAATATATACCATCTATGTAAAGTTTTATTAGTCACATACAATTGTGCAGTGAAGTGAATCTAATTATTGTCGCTAAAAGAAATCTGATTAATGACTTAACTGTGCGCTAATACAAACATTACCTGAAAAAAAAGCATGTGTGTGTGTGTGTGGGACAAAGCTCTCGAGGATCATACTAGACTGTTCCTGCTCATAGCTAACACCACCAGCTACCCGGACGAAGCGTTCTGTGCATTCTACGACGCAAGTTTAAACACCGCATGCAGAGCGCCGTCGTCTGATGGTCCTAGAGAGGATTTCGCCACCTTAGTGGAGTGGACACTGGAGAGAAACGGATTCCCGTTCACTGTCAGCTCCGAGGAGGATCTCGCCAGTTCCACTCCGGACCCAGAGCCCAGCCCACCATCTACCCGCCACGCGGAGCGCATGCCAGAGCCCATCGCTGACGGAGAGGCAGAGTCCGCCGTGACCGATGGGCCATCGCCACATGGAGCGACAGAGCCACGGATCGCCGTGGAGCCAGAGCTGCCAGGAGTTCCACCCCTTGCACCGTGGCTGAGGGTGAGCTGAGTATGGCACGGCGGCAGTGCCACACCGAAGAGGAGAGGGCTCCCGTTCCAGAGTTAAGCCCAGAGAGGGCTCCCATTCCAGAGTTAAGCCCAGAGTGGGCTCCCGTTCCAGAGTTAAGCCCAGAGAAGACTCCCGTTCCAGAGTTAAGCCCAGAGAAGGCTCCCGTTCCTGAGTTCAGGCCTGAAAGCCTTGGAGGCTCACAAATGCCTGCCCTCCCACCCACTCCTGCCTCCTCCGCTGTTGTCTGGCAGACCCTCTGCTTGCCCTCAGCCCACCATCTATACGTTGCGAGCTCCGCAGAACTGCCATCCTCCAGCGTCGCCGTGGTTGAAGTATCCCTTGACTCCGCCTCCAGCCTCTAAGCTCTGGACTCCGCCTCGGCCCGTTAACCCGTCAGCTCCACCATGGCTCCTAGTTCCCTCCTCTCCGCCGTGGCCCATCTGTCCACTGGCTGCGCTGGGCTCCCTCATCCCTCCGGCTCCACCTTGGTCTGTCGTTGACTATTCTGCGCCTCGGGATTCCACTCCTCCATCTGGATCCCCGTCTCCACCTTGGTTGCCGGCGCCATCTGCTCCGCCTTGGTCCCCCAGATCCTCCCCGTCGCCCTGGCTCATTGGATCTCCGTCTCCGCCTCAGGCTCCTCCTCCACCTGCTTCGCTGCCGTTGGTCAGCCCCCTGGAGTCGGCGGCCATTCCTCCTCCATGGCTCCTCCCTTGCCTTATTTGGTCACCTTCCTGTCCTTGTTTAGTTTGATCACAAGTAGATTCCCCGCACCTGTCTGTCCCTCGTTATCCTGAGTTTATAAGCCCCAGTCTGTTCAGTTCATGTTTGTCAGGTCTATTTGTTTCTACGTGTGTTTGCTCAAGCTCCTGTTGTGATTATTCCCAGTGTTTCCTTGATTAAAGACTGTTAAACGTTTCCTCGTGCCTCCAGCATCTTCCTGCAACAGTGTATCGTGATAAGAATCAGAATGAGCTTTATTTGCCAGGTATGTTTACACATACGAGGAATTTGGTTTCGTGACAGAAGCTTCCACAGTGCAACAGAATGACAGTGACAGAACAAAAAACACAGATAATAAAAAGAAGAATTAAAAAATAGAACAAGTGAATAAGGAATAACAATTTAGAAATTGACAATTGTATGTACAGGTATATAACAATAGATATGTACAGGTATATAACAATAGATATAAAGGTATATAAAATACAGGTATTTTATATACCTGTATTTTATATACAGATATATAAAAGGTATATAAAATACCTGTACATACCTGTATGTATGTACAGGTATTTTATGTGCAATTTGAAATGTAGACTAAGTATGTGTGTTAGATGTATATATGTATAAATAGTGTGTGTGAATGTCCCACTTCAGGTCCTGGGAGATGGTGGTGCACAGGAATCTGAATAACTCCACTGCAGTCACAGTGCTGTTCATGATGGTGAGTGGGGGGAGAGCAGGGGGGTTTCTGCTGAAGTCCACAATCAACTCCACAGTTTTGAGTGTGTTGAGCTCCAGGTTGTTAAGACTGCACCAGACAGCCAGCTCTTTAACCTCCTGTCTGTAAGCAGACTTGTTGCCGTCCTGAATGAGGCCGATCAGTGTGGTGTCATCTGCAAACTTCCAGAGCTTGACAGAGGGGTCTTTAGATGTGCAGTCGTTGGTTTACAGGGAGAAGAGCAGTGGGGAGAGAACATAGCCCTGAGGAGCTCCAGTGCTGATCGTACGGGTGCTGCATGAGAATTTTCCCAGCCTGACTATCTGCTGCCTGTCTGTCAGGAAGCTGGTCATCCACTGACAGACGGAGGTGGGCACAGAGAGCCGAGTTAGTTTGGGCAGGAGGAGGTTTGGAATGATAGTGTTAAAGGCCGAGCTGAAGTCTACAAACAGGATCGACACATAAGTCCCTGGTCTATCTAGATGTTGCAGAACATAATGCAGTCCCATGTTGACTGGATCGTCCACAGACCTGTTTGCGCTGTAGGCAAACTGAAGAGGATCCAGCAAGGGTCCAGTAATGTCCTTCAGGTGGGCCAGCACCAGTTTTTCAAAAGACTTCATGACCACAGACGTTAGAGCCACAGGCCTGTAGTCATTTAGTCCTGAAATTTTGGATTTCTTTGGGATGGGGATGATGGTGGAGTGTTTGAAGCATGAAGGGACTTCGCACCCTACCACCCGCTTCGAATGACATCAGTCAATTGAATGGCCGTTATCAGTGGTTATCAGGTCACAGATATGGACCAGAAGGGATCTGCTGAGCCTACTGGTAAGCTGAGAAGGCTGTTATCATCGATCCACATCCTTAATCACCGATTTATGAAGGTGAAGTTATCACTGGAGTACCAGCAGAGGTGATAATTTCCCCAGCGCCAACAACTGCACACACACCAAAGACCAGTGAAATAGCGCATTAAAAGATGGATTTAGATGACTTCAGGACACATATACAGGTCTCATAAAATACTCCATTGTTCTGTGTTTATGAATGAAGTTATTAATTTAAAATTTGCCTATGGTTGTGTCACAGATGCAGACGGACTCAAAGGTAGGTGCAATAATGTGTCTTTATTTACAGGACTGGTGATCGTGAGACAAGGTGAGTAGCTTCTTTGTCGTGAATCTTGCGGGTGTTGGATGACAGTGCTAATCGGGTCTTCTTGCCTTGCAGGCGGGTGGAGCGTGACCGGAGAGGAGTCGGATCTCAGACTGTTGATCACACACAGACGGGTCTGAAGACAGAGAGGAGGACGGGACGGAGAACAGTAGGTTAGTACACAAGGTAAGTAATCAGAGATAATACTCATCGACTGGAGAGCTTCAGAGTAGAGTCCGGTAGGTAGCAACGAGATCGGACAACTGTGGTGGCTGGGGTGAGTGCTTATGAAGTGTCTGTGATGAGGGTGATGACGAGGTGCAGGTGTGCATGATTAGAAGTCAGGTGAGGCAGATCTTGGGAGTTGAGTGACGGGAGAGCCTGGCCGTGCTGTTACAGTACCCCCCTCTCCACGGCCTGCTCCTGAAGGCCGACCCCGGCGTCGTGGTGGCCTACCCCGACCACGTGGGGCTGGGAGCTCCGGGTGAGCGGCATGGAAATCCGAAAGAAGAGTTGGATCGAGAACATCCTCTCTGGGTACCCAAGAGCGCTCCTCGGGGCCATAGCCCTCCCAATCGACAAGGTACTCCAACCTGCCACCACGGCGCCGGGAATGTAGGATCTCTCGAACCCTGTAGATGGCGCCTTCGTCTACGATGAGAGGGAGAGGGGGTTCCTCGACCGGACCAGGCTCTGGGGAGACAGAAGGGGAGAAGGGTTTTAGCAGTGACACGTGAAAAACAGGGTGAATTCTATACTGAGGAGGTAGTTGAAGTTTGTATGTTACTGGGTTGATCTGCTCAAGGATGGTAAAGGGGCCAACAAATCTGGGACTCAATTTCCGGCAAGGCAGGCGCAGGCGGATGTCCCGAGTGGACAGCCATACCTTTTGTCCGGGGCGGTAGGAGGGTGTGGCAGAGCGGCGGGCATCGGCTTGGATCTTCTGCCTGCGCACTGCCTGCTGCAGCTGGTGGTGTGCCGCGTCCCAGACCCTCTCGCTCTCTCGGAACCAGTGGTCTACTGCAGGAACATCCGAGGGAATACCCGTCTACGGGAACAATGGGGGCTGGTAGCCGAGTACACACTGGAAGGGTGTAAGACCTGTAGAGCTTTGGCGTAGGGAGTTCTGCGCGTACTCGGCCCAGCCCAAGAACTGGTTCCAAGAGTTCTGGTGGCTATGGCAGAAGGTTCTTAGGAAACGGCTGATTTCTTGAATTTTTCGTTCAGTCTGTCCGTTAGACTGAGGATGGTAGCCGGATGTCAAGCTGACGGTCACACCTAGGAGAGTGAAGAAGGCTTTCCACACACGTGATATGAACTGGGGTCCCCTATCGGACACAATATCTTCTGGTATGCCATAGTGGCGGAATACATGATTGAAGAGTAGTTCTGCAGTCTGAAGAGCCGTGGGCAGGCCTGTGAGCGGGATTAGGCGGCAGAACTTGGAAAATCGATCTATGATGACAAGGATGCAGGTGAATGTGTCCGAGACGGGCAGGTCGGTGATGAAATCCACTCCTAGGTGTGACCATGGGCGGTTAGGTGTGGGAAGTGGAACGAGTTTGCCAGTGGGGAGATAACGGGAGGTTTTGGAGATGGCACAGTCCGGACAGCCCTGAACGAACCTTCGTACGTCTCTGGCCATATTGGGCCACCAGAAGCGATCTTGTAGCAGCGAGAGGGTGGCGTTGGCCCCGGGGTGGCCAGTACCGAGGGAGGTATGAGACGAGAAGATGAGCGGGGTTCGTTGAGTTCTAGGTACATACTGGCGATCTGGAGGGCAGCCCGGCGGATTGGCAGGAGGGTTCTCTGAGGCGACTGGTGGGGAGGACCATTGGATGGGACTAATTAACATCTCCGTCGGCAGAATGCCCTCTGGTTCCTCCGGACCTTCCTCAGGGGCATGGACTCGAGAGAGAGCGTCTGCTTTCAAATTACGGGGCCCTGGGCGATAGGAAATCTTGAAGTTAAACCGGGTAAAGATAAGAGCCCATCTGGCCTGGCGGGGGTTCAGCCGTTTGGCCTCACGCAAGTACTGAAGATTTTTGTGGTCCGTCAGAACCAGGAAGGGATGAAGGGCCCCCTCCAACCAGTGCCTCCATTCCTCCAGGGCGAGCTTGATAGCTAACAATTCTCGATTCCCGATATCATAGTTCCTCTCCGCCGGGCTGAGTTTTCGGGAAAAGAAGGCACATGGATGGAGCTTGGGAGGCGTCCCCTGCTGCTGGGACAAAACCGCACCAACACCTGTGATGGAGGCATCTACCTCCACGACGAATGGCAGATTCGGGTCAGGGTGAACTAGGAGTGGTGCGGTTGTGAAGGCTTTCTTCAGGTTCAGGAAAGCTGTTGTGGCGTTGGTGTTCCATGCAAGAGTTTTGGTTCCCCCTTTGAGTAGGTCTGTGAGAGGGCTGGTGATGGTACTGTACTGAGCAATGAAACGACAGTAGAAATTTGAAAACCCGAGAAAGCGCTGCAGCTCCTTGATGGTACTCGGTTGTGGCCAAGAGGTGATGGCCTCCACCTTCTTTCTGTCCATGCGGACACCACCCTTCTCTATAATATAGCCCAGGAAGTGGACGCGGGGTTGGTGAAAGGTACATTTTTCGGCCTTGAGGTAGAGATGGAACCTCCGCAGCTGTTGAAGGACCTCCGCAACGTGTTGGCGGTGTTCGGCCAGGCTCCGGGAGTAAATCAAAATGTCGTCGATGTAGACGATGACGAAACGATGGAGGTACTCCCGGAGCACCTCATTCATGAATCCCTGGAAGACAGAGGGAGCGTTGACGAGTCCATAGGGCATAACCCTATATTCATAGTGGCCAGTGGGCGTGACAAAAGCGGTCTTCCATTCGTCTCCCTCTCGGATCCGAATGAGATTGTATGCGCTGCGGAGGTCCAGCTTGGTAAAGATGGTGGCGCCGCGGAGTTGTTCCAGGGCCGTAGGGACAAGGGGAAGAGGGTACCGATACTTGACTGTGATGTCATTGAGCTTACGGTAGTCGATGCACGGACGGAGGCCACCATCCTTCTTGGCCACGAAGAAAAAGCTGGACGCAGCAGGGGAGGTAGATGGTGTGATGTAACCTTGTCGCAACGCCTCCTCAATGTACTCCTCCATGGCCTTCTGCTCTGGTAGTGACAAAGGATAAATCCTTCCCCGCGGTACTGACTCACCCGGTAGCAGATCAATTGCACAGTCCCATGGCCGGTGCGGTGGTAGCTGAGAAGCCCTTTTTGGGCAGAAGACGTCCTGAAACTGGCTGTATTCGGCTGGGATGTCGACAGACTGCTGGGCGACAGGGCTCTCTATGGAGGTGGAGTAGAGTGGGAGAGAAACTTGGGTCTCAGAGGTTGGCGACGGCAATGATGGGAAACATCTTGGGAAACAGCAACTACCCCATTTTAAAACCTCACCGGTACTCCAGGACAACGTCGGGTTATGTTGAATGAACCAGGGGAGACCCAAGATGATATCCACCCGTGACTCTTCTAACACCAGCAAATGAATTTCCTCCTGATGCAGGATGCCCACTTGTAGTAGTAAGGGACCCACACAGTGTCTCACAAGACGACGGGAAAGGGCTTTACCTGTTATGGTTTCGATTTGGTAAGTTGTCTCGGTGTTGGTGGTCTGGAGCTGGAGCTGCTTGCAGAGGAGACCAGAGATGAAGTTCCCCGAAGAGCCGGTGTCGAGGAGGATGGTGACTGACAGGGAAAAGGAGTCGGTGATTAGTTGAGCCCGAGTGGTAAGAGGTTTCATTTTCGGGAAGGTAGGTCGGAGTCCACTCACCGTCAGCCGTGAGGGACGAAGAGGGCAATCCAGGATGAGGTGAGAGCTGTTTCCACAATATAAGCACAAACCTCCTTGTAAACGTCTTCGGCGTTCTACGGGAGTGAGGTGATAGGAGTCAGTGATCATAGGCTCAGGTGGGTTACTTCCAGACGAGGGCAGAGTGGATGTAGTGCTGGGGTAATGGGTCTGGTGGGACTCAGGGCTGCAGGCTCGCATTCTGTTAGAGCAGCGTACTGCCAGCTGGATAAATTTCTCCAGGCCGAAATTGTCATCGTAAGCTGCAAGTTGTAAGCGTACCGAGGGGTTTAAGCCCTAGCGGAAGGCAGTCAGAAGCGAGGGCTCGTTCCATCCGCTCGCAGCCGCGAGGGTACGGAACTTGAGGGAGTACTCACGGGTGGATAAAGAGCCCTGCCGCAGCCGATACAGCTGTTCGCCAACCGTGGAGTCACCTGGTGAATGGCTGAAAACTTCGCGAAAATGGCTCATAAATTGGGAGAAGGAGTGAGTCGCGGGACCAGCTTGGGACATAATAGTTTCCGCCCACTTGAGCGCTGGACCGGTGAGTGAGGCGATGACGAACGCTATCTTGGACTTATCTGAGGTGAACATTTGTGGATGAAGATCGATAGTGAGATTACACTGCAAAATGAAACCATTGCATTCTTCAGGTTCACCAGAGTAGGGCGCTGGTCTGGCCATGGGACTGGCAAACATCACAGGAGAAGGAGAGCTGATGGTTGGTGGATTCGGTGGAACGGTGGGTGGTGAAGAGGTGGTAGCTTGTGTGAGGAGCCTCTTCACTGAGTCGACTAGCTCTTGAAAGGGATCAGGCGTGCTCATGTTGTTAGCGGTCTTGGTCCGATCTTCTGTCACAGATGCAGACGGACTCAAAGGTAGGTGCAATAATGTGTCTTTATTTACAGGACTGGTGATCGTGAGACAAGGTGAGTAGCTTCTTTGTCGTGAATCTTGCGGGTGTTGGATGACAGTGCTAATCGGGTCTTCTTGCCTTGCAGGCGGGTGGAGCGTGACCGGAGAGGAGTCGGATCTCAGACTGTTGATCACACACAGACGGGTCTGAAGACAGAGAGGAGGACGGGACGGAGAACAGTAGGTTAGTACACAAGGTAAGTAATCAGAGATAATACTCATCGACTGGAGAGCTTCAGAGTAGAGTCCGGTAGGTAGCAACGAGATCGGACAACTGTGGTGGCTGGGGTGAGTGCTTATGAAGTGTCTGTGATGAGGGTGATGACGAGGTGCAGGTGTGCATGATTAGAAGTCAGGTGAGGCAGATCTTGGGAGTTGAGTGACGGGAGAGCCTGGCCGTGCTGTTACAGGTTGGAAAGGGATCGTGTAAAATTTACCATATGTTTATAGTAACTGTCGCACGACCATGTCATGTGCAGTCAATGCACAGTAACCACAAAATATACAATGCTTCTCCCACCGTAACCATAGTTTTACTTTGGTATTTGTAGTTATAGCACAATAACTTCAATATTATGAGTTTACCACAGTAGCCGTAGATTTACTGTGGTATTTGTAGTGAAAGTACAATAACCTCAATATTTACTATGAGTACAGTAACCGTAGATTTACTGTGGTATTTGTAGTGAAAGTACAATAACCTCAATATTTACCTTGAGTTTACCTCAGTAACCATAGAATTACTGTGGTATTTGTAGTTAAAGCACAATAACTTCGATATTTACTATGAGTTTACCTCAGGAACCGTATTTTTACTGTGGTATTTGTAGTTAAAGCACAATAACCTCGATATTTACTATAAGTTTACCTCAGTAACCATAGTTTTACTGTGGTATTTGTAGTTAAAGCAAAATGACCTCGATATTTACTATAAATTACCTCAGTAACCATAGTTTTGTAGTTAAAGAACAGGAACAACAATACTTACCATGTTTTTACCACGGTAACTGTTTTTACTGTATACTATTTTTAAAGCACAGTGACTACAATGCTTTCTACGCCTTTAATATGTAATTACTTTTACTTTACTTTTACTTTTAATCATTTAGCAAACGCTTTTATCCAAAGCGACTTACAAATAAGAAAAAGTAACTAAAACTAAAAGTTAACACTCTGTAAATACTCTATACACAGAAATTAAAAATACAGAAATTAAATCAAATTGACAAATGCATACAACAACAACATTTCAATAGTAAACATATAAAGGATTGTAATATAATTGTAATATATATATATATATGTGACTGTGTGTGTTTGTGTGGATGGAATCACACTGAGAGCAGGTGGATGGTTACTCAAGATCTCTTTACTGAGCCTGAAAGAGACAGACTGGGACAAAAAGGACCAAAAGCTGGTTAAAAGGACAGTACATCAACGCATCAATGTTGCTCAAAGATCAGCAGCGAGAGATGTGAAACTCTGCTGGATATACATTTTTACAAAGTGATCGTATAGTGGAATTAAACTCAAGATAAAACATACATTAAAGAAATAAAGTACAAATCACTGTCTCTGTTCTCATTTCTCATAAATTCACAAATACAGAGAAACTAGATTTAAGCAACCATCATTTTTGTATGAAATGGAATACAGAAAGAAAAGAACGGCCACCTAAATGGCGCAGTTACATAGTTCAGCACGTGCGAGCACATAGCACGTGTGATAATGCTAACACTCAGTTCGACTAATATATTCTTACACAGCACATGACAAATCCGAATATAAAAACATACCTGGGACAAAAAGGACCAAAAGCTGGTTAAAAGGACAGTACATCAACGCATCAATGTTGCTCAAAGATCTTAAATGAAATAAACAGAGATACTGAGTTCACGAGCAGGTTACACACACTTCATTTTATCATCGCAAATAACACATGACTCGACTGACAGAACTAGGAACTGACAGACAAATGAAGTAACTTGTGAGTAGTATAAAAGTCCAACCTTACACTTGAAAACAGTCTAAACTCAGTTTTTATGACGCAGCGCTTATTGATGCGACTTACCAGCAGCGAGAGATGTGAAACTGTGCATAATTGTGCATAATTGCGAGTGATGCAACAGCCAATGGCGAGTTTGCCCATTTAAAGCATGAATTTAATATTATTTAAACTCCGTTACATACACCCCCCTAAATTCTGCTAAATTGGGCGAGAACCAGCATATGTAACAAACTAAATATACAGTAAAGATTGCAGAAGGAAAAAAAAATGAAAATAAAAACAGGTGTGAGTAAAAGAGCTTTACAATACAGTATGTCAGAATTGATCTCTTCCCCAGGAAGTGTGAAAGGATGGAATGGTACTAGGTTCCACACTTAACACAGACTATAGGAGGTGCAGTCTACACACTCCTAGTGCTTACAAATGTATCTCTGCTCTTCAAATATCTTTTGATGCAACCAAACTTCTCAGACTCTTTCTCAGAGAAGGAAAAACTCACTTCAAAGTCATTCTCTTAACATCACAGTCGACTCTCAAATATGAATCATTTAAAACTCAACCAATTTAACCAAAAATGTTCCTTAACAACTCCACTACAAAGTTAGTTCCTTGAAAAACAACTTGTGCATCACTGTGCGAATCACTTTCCACTACATTCTGACTATCAATTTCACAAATAAGTCTGTTAGGGGGCTTAACTGATCTCCCTAATAGTGTAGTGATGTGGCCTGTATATGTACTTGAGGGCTGCTTGCAAATGACAGGGGCAAGTCTGTTATCAGGTTCTTGCAAACAACTGGAGTACTCATTTGGCTTGGTTGCAGGTAAACTCTTTATACTCTCAGCAGGTTCAGGAACATGCTCAGGTTCTGCACTGTACTGATCATTGCCAGAGCACTTAGGAGTCATCTCGTCAGGAATGTCTGAAACTCCACCACAAGTGGCATCCTGCATTTCGTCACTGTCATGTGTTCCATCCATCTGCATTAACCATTCTGATGTTTTTGAAACAGGATCAGGATCATCCATCAGAGCAGAATCGAGAGCACTGCCACGGGTAGCACCAGTGGAATCTGATTGAACTGATTCTTCCTCGCCATCATCCCAGGATAAAAAATTCACTGAAAGCAACAGATTTCTGTGCACCACTTTCTCTTTGCCAGTCTGAACATCCATAATCCTGTACACGTTAATCTCTGGTCTCACTGATTGAACCTCATACAAAACAGAGTCCCACTTGTCCGCAACTTTCCTCTTGCCTTTCTCCCCACGGTTAGCCAGCAAAACTCGATCCCCCACTGCTAAGGGTGAACCTCTGACCTTCCGATTGTAAAGAATGGCATGGCGGTTCTGCTCTTTGAGACTGTGTTTCCGGGCAATTTCTGCAGCTGCGCTCAGATCTCTTCTCAGTGCAGTGACAAACTCATGGTGGCTGACCACCCTCTCATCGCAAAGGACATGCTGAAACATGATGTCGATCGGCAGCCTCGGGATACGCCCAAACATAAGATAAAAAGGAGCGAACCCGGTTGTTTCATGCACAGTACAATTGTAACTGAAGGTTAACGTTCTTAGAAGCTGTGGCCATCTCGCCTTCGATTTCACTGGGAGAGCTCTTATCATATTACCCAAGGTCCTATTGAAACGTTCTGCTAGACCGTTACCCATAGGGTGGTATGGTGTGGTGTGTGATTTTTGAACACCAGCCATCTCAAGCAAGTTCTTAATGATTTTGCTTCCAAAATTTGCACCCTGGTCCGAATGTATTCTCTTTGGAAATCCATAAATGCAGAAGAGGTCATTCCAAAGGCGATGGGCAACTTGCTTAGCCGACTGGTTGCAACAGGGAAAGGCGTGTGCCATCTTAGAAAAGTGGTCTGTCACTACTAGGACATCGACGACCTTCCCTGAAGTCTGTTCAGCACTCCAAAAGTCTATGCATACAAGTTCCATAGGCTCAGAAGTACGGATGTGCTCAAGGGTTGCACGAGCATTTGGCTCTGGGGTTTTTCCAACAACACACCTCTGGCAGTTCTTCACATAAAGCTTGATGTCTTTACTCATTCCTGGCCAAAAGAACCTTTCAGCTGCAAGGGAGAGAGTTCTTGCACCACCTTGATGTCCAGCTGAGTCATGAACACCACGGAGAACATCATGCCTTAGGGAATCTGGTACAATGTATTGAAAGAGTTTCTTATTCATCAGTCGATCTTTCTTCACTCTGTACAGCACACGATTACGAATCTTTAGCTTTTTCCAGTGCTTCAAAAGGTTTGTCACAGAGCTAGACTCCTTTGCTTTCTCACTCTTTGAAGGACGTTTATGTCTCAGAACATAGTTGATGACTCTACCGACTGTGTTGTCCTGCTCTTGGAGATTTGCAAGTCTGGAAAACGGGATTGCAACAGATGGATCTTCATCAGGGAGTTGGAGTGACGTTGGACTTGTCACAGGCAATGGACTAACTTCACCATCGCAGTGAGCAGCCAGAAAAGCAGAAACTTCAGCAGCATCAATAGATCCAGGACATGAGTCATTCACGTCATCCTGCAACTCGTTCTCAGTTTCGTCGTCACTGGTAGCCTGCACATTCTGACAGTTGTTAGTGACACGGAAGGCATCTTGCACGGTTCCAGTAACAACACCATTTACCTCATCCAAGAGAGAAATGTATGGTTCTTTCAACAGACGATGACTGACACAAGACTTGACAAAGGGCTCTCTGCTCAAGGCATCTGCAACAACGTTCTTCGTACCTGGCACATACTTCAGGTCAAAATCGTATGCAGCGAGCTTTGCCACCCATCGCTGTTCACACGCATCCAATCTGGGTTTGGTTAGAATATAGGTCAAGGGGTTATTATCAGACCATGCAGTGAAATGTCTCCCTTTTAGCCAGTGGCTAAACTTGTCAGAAACGGCCCACTTTAAAGCCAGAAATTCGAGTCTATGTGCTGGGTAGTTCATCTGAGACTTGGAGAGCGTTTTGCTGGCAAAAGCGACCGGACGTGCAACTTTCTCTCCAGGGGGCACCTGAGATAACACCGCTCCTATGCCATCAAATGAAGCATCAACAGAGAGAATAAAGGGAAGACTGAAATCTGGGTGTGCTAGAGTCACACTGTGCAGTAAGTCTTGCTTTAAAGTTTCAAAAGCAGTACGACATTCACTAATCCAATCCTCGGGTGAAAGCTTCACGACACTGAGTGGCTTCCTCATCCGACCACACTTCCTCTGAGCCCTTTTCTGTGACTGACCTGATAGGAGACTAAAAAGAGGTTTTGCCTTAGCAGAACAGTCTATAATGAAGTGCTGATAATATAAAATCATACCCAGGAAAGATCTGATCTTCTTTTGAGAAGGGGTTATGCCATCCGCTTCCATGAGGTCAGCAGTCTGGATGTCACTGATCACCTTCACCTTTTCTGGGTCGGTCTGCACACCATTCCCAGTGACAATGTGTCCCAAAAACCTGACAGATCTCCTGAGGAACATACACATCTTTGGCGCTAGCTTTAAGTTGTGCTTAGACAGGCGTGAGAAAACAAGTTCCAGTCGGTCAAGAGCTACTTGCTCACTCGGAGCAAAAACCATCAGATCGTCCAAATAGCAGAGAAGGCTTGTGAAATTTTCATCCCCGAAAATGGACATCATCATCCTCATAAAGGTTGCTGGACTGTTGGTCAAACCCTGAGGTAGACGATTGTACTCGTGGAGGCCAAAAGGAGAGGAAAAAGCAGTGTACTTCTTATGCTCTTCAAACAAGGGAACATTATAAAAGCCAGAAGTCAAGTCCATGGTCGAAAAGAAAACGTTGCCTCCCAAAGCTGCGAGTGCATCTGCTTGATGTGGGAGTGGGTGAGCGTCCTTCACTGTCTTCGCATTCAGCCATCTAAAATCTGTACAAATACGAAGGTCACCATTCTTTTTCCACACTAAAACTAGCGGCGATGCATATTCACTCTGAGACTTCCTTATAATGCCTTTAACTTCCATCTCACTCAGGGCAGTGCGCAGCTTATCATAGTGGCTGGGGGCTACACGTCGATAAGGGAGTCGAAATGGCTTCTCGTCCACCAAGTGGATTTTGTGGACAAAGTCGGTGGCTTCTCCACAATCCATTTTTCCACGTGAAAAGGTTGACTCGTGCTTCTCAATGAGGCTCAGAAGTCTATCCTTCCACTCCTCTGACACTTCACAATCATCCAGATCCAAATCCTGCAGTTCTAATTTATCCAGCACGTTTCTCCTTTCATCACTGGTCCGTACAGGATTTACAGGACTTGCAGCACACTGAACGTTGCTCTTCAGGGACTCAGGTGTAGACAACTCTTCCACAGCAATACAAGTAAAAACATCCACAATCTTCGTGTTTTTCTTAAGAACGATTACTTTGTCTGTAGGGTTCATTATTTTGAACGGCACCCATCTACTGCCCCACATAGGTGTGATGACTCTCCCTATGATCACGTTCCTTGGACGGCATTTACAGAGGGTCGGCTCAACAATGACTGTGCTCCCCACAGAGACAGCTGTTGACTCAGGAAGCTGAGCCCAAGCGAGATGTTCATGGTGCGGTTCTAGAGTTACTTTCTCCTTCAACTTAGCAGTGCCCACTCTATCAGGTATGTCTTCACCCTTCCATCGTTCCACATTTGAAAGTAGAGACAGGAATTGATGACATTCCACATCTTCAGAGTTAACTGGGCTGGACACGAGTCTCCAGTATCCATCGGTTTCTTTCATTTTTTGAATCAGCCACTTGATAGCATTGCTGCCCAAAATCAAATCGTCGGTTTGCCCTGGAACCACTAAAACTGGAACAACCATCTTGCAGGCATAAACTGAGAGCTCAAGTTCATACATTACTTTTGGTGTAACACGCTGTCCACCACAACCAATTATGACAACATCACTGGCAGGGAAATTTCGTAAATTAGGCTTGGACTGTAACAAGAGACGTTCAGCAGCTTCACTCATCGTGCATGCCATGGAGCCACTGTCAACCATAGCTTTCAGCTGAAGGTCACCCCATACTGTTGCTGTTGTGTAAAACAGACTATCAATTCGCTGTACTCTGTGCGTGTTCTGAAAAATTAAAGTTTTCCCTGCAGGCTCAACAGAACTAGAAAGACTATAAACTGAGGTTGGGTCCCTCATACAACACTGGTTTGGAGGAATAAACTCACAATCCACACTGTCCTCCTCTAAGTGCAGATCTTCTAGTTTCCCAGCCCTTGAGAAGACGGAGATTTCACTCTCTCAGGACAGACAAAGCGGGAATGGTCAGGGGAGTGACACTGGAAGCACAACTTTTTCTCAAGACAATGTGTGAGGCCAGAATGATCAGGGCTCGAACAGACAGTGCATGGCAGGTCATTGAGGCCTTTTACTCGAGGTAGACTCACTTTGGGCTTCACACGTGAACTTGGCTCTTTGCTGGCAGATTCTTTTAACAGGACTTTTTCCAATAAGCTCATGACTCGCTCCAATGCAGACGCTTCCAGAGACCTGGACTGCTGGACATCAGAAGGAGTTGGAAGTACTGCAGACGACAGTTCCACTTCAGTTCTGTTCACAGAAATTTTAGTGGGTGCTGCATGTCTTACTGCAGATACAAGACTGGAATCTGAGTGATATTCATTCAAAATATCTTGAACTTCTCGCACAGACCATGCGCCAATTGTTTTAGATCGAAAGGTGATGGCAAGCTCTTTACACGGACAGTGTCTGATGAACATGCGTGTTACCTCTGTTCCTGGACAATCCAGTACTTTACCCTGTTCCCTCAAGCGCTCAGCAGCGACATCAACTGCCCGGTATAGCCTGATCCAGTACTCGTAGGCGTCCTCATCTGGTCTAGGTAAGGTGGTATAAAAGTCAGCCAGTGGGAGAGGAGAACAAGGAGCAGCTTCGAAGTGTTTCCTGAGAATACTAAAGATTGCATCAGGGTTATGCACAATGTCAATGTCACAGTTTCTTATGCCAAACTTGACTACATCCCTTGCTTTGCCTCTCAGATGGACCATAATCTCCTCCGCTTGATGCTCTTTCCTCAAATTATTGCGTTTTATATAGTCTCTCATGATATCTATCCACTCACTTAAGTCGACAGCATCAGAAACTTCTCCCCTGAAGCTAGGAGGTTCTCTCACATTTCTGGAAAAGGACAACTGGCTTTGTATCAGGTCCAGCATTTGTGAAGCTGATCCATCTGCAGTCACATTTTTGGAAGAATCGTCAACTGAATGTGCGTCAACTTTATGTGTTGGGCTTAGTCTGGTGACAATGCTATCAGCAATTTGCTGACCAACTTGGCTGATTATGTCAGACATTGCAGTGATTACATTTGGTGGCTGTGAATTAGAGTATGGAGTAGACGAAAACACACCCTGCTGCTCACTTAAACCATCCGATTCATAACGTGTGGATGGGCCCCCACAAACTAAAGGATCCGAGTCTGAAGTGTTACTGTCTACGATCACATGAGCATCACTCTATACATCAGGCCCACTGAACTGTAAAGACTTTGGTACTTTCAATAAACCCCATCCTCTACCTTTACTACCACAGACTGGAGTATGATATTTATCAAAGCCACTCATAATGACTATCAGTACTTGTAAAAAAAAACTGAGTACAATAAATCAGAAACCTCAAATGTGCTGTTGTCCGTATAGCAAAATGTCCTTAGTAAATGCTGAACATTGCTTAAGTGCTGTCTCTATATAAGAAAAAATTGTCTTTCATTTAAAATAAAAACACCGTTCCTGAGCAAAATCGTGTCCACCTGACTCCAGCGGATGCTTTAAGATGAACCCTCGGCCGCTTCAGGAGCCATCTTGATTGAAGAAACAACGGGTCAAGGCACCAATGTGACTGTGTGTGTTTGTGTGGATGGAATCACACTGAGAGCAGGTGGATGGTTACTCAAGATCTCTTTACTGAGCCTGAAAGAGACAGACTGGGACAAAAAGGACCAAAAGCTGGTTAAAAGGACAGTACATCAACGCATCAATGTTGCTCAAAGATCAGCAGCGAGAGATGTGAAACTCTGCTGGATATACATTTTTACAAAGTGATCGTATAGTGGAATTAAACTCAAGATAAAACATACATTAAAGAAATAAAGTACAAATCACTGTCTCTGTTCTCATTTCTCATAAATTCACAAATACAGAGAAACTAGATTTAAGCAACCATCATTTTTGTATGAAATGGAATACAGAAAGAAAAGAACGGCCACCTAAATGGCGCAGTTACATAGTTCAGCACGTGCGAGCACATAGCACGTGTGATAATGCTAACACTCAGTTCGACTAATATATTCTTACACAGCACATGACAAATCCGAATATAAAAACATACCTGGGACAAAAAGGACCAAAAGCTGGTTAAAAGGACAGTACATCAACGCATCAATGTTGCTCAAAGATCTTAAATGAAATAAACAGAGATACTGAGTTCACGAGCAGGTTACACACACTTCATTTTATCATCGCAAATAACACATGACTCGACTGACAGAACTAGGAACTGACAGACAAATGAAGTAACTTGTGAGTAGTATAAAAGTCCAACCTTACACTTGAAAACAGTCTAAACTCAGTTTTTATGACGCAGCGCTTATTGATGCGACTTACCAGCAGCGAGAGATGTGAAACTCTGCTGGCGATGACGTAGCTCCGCCCTTAATGTCACGTGCATAATTGCGAGTGATGCAACAGCCAATGGCGAGTTTGCCCATTTAAAGCATGAATTTAATATTATTTAAACTCCGTTACATATATAGTATATATATATATAGTGTGTATATATATATATATATATATATATATATATATATATAGTAATATATAATTGGATATTATTGTAATTCAATATTTTTTTCTGTCTTGTAGTTAAGTCAGATCACATACTCCAGCAGCTGTTTTAAGAAGCCATCTCTTGTTAAGGTTCTCTCTCTCTCTCTTTCTCTCTCTCTCTCTCAGCTTTTCCTTTCCTATTTTTCCAAACTGTAATCCGTAATTCATTTACACATATTTTGCTCTCTTTCTGTGATTCATCATGGCATATTTTTAAAACTCAGAATCAAATTTTGACCAGTTCTTTCAGAAAACTGCAGGAATTAACAGGGAACTTGAACCCAAAGCTCCAAATGCTGATCTTGAAGAAGCTGCCAAGGAGGCTGAACTAGCCCTTCAAAGGTTCAACCCTTCACAGGTTTTGTTGAACACTTTTAGTAATAACTGATTTGCTTTAATGAACACGTCCTTATATTATGTGTTGGTCATATCTTTCCTTATAGTCCTTCCTGTCAAATATTTTGTTTACTTTGGTCATTTTTAACACACTGTCTCAACATGTATATATATTTCTCTTTGTTTCAGTTAAAAGGGAAGACCAAAGGAAGGCCTGTCATGGGATTTGAATTTGGCCATTCTGTGCGTTTACGGAGAAGACCAAAAGCTGCAAATGAAAACACTTCCAATGGTACGTCTGTGTTGGTCTGAGCACCTTGACTATTTGCACAGCATTTGATGTTACTTTAACTTTGGTTTACATACCCCACGGCCCCGTCATGAAGAACCCTCAACAAAGTGTTATGTTGAAGTAGTAATAATTCATACAATTTATCAAATCAGCAAATTCATATGATATTGTACAAGCGTACTCATACAAAATTCTACAACTTTTACTCCTTTCTGCTGTCATTGGCCTTTGCCTTAACTCTTATGCTTATGCAGATTGTGCCCATTGTAAGTAGTCAGAGTGTTTATATCATAAAGTTTATTAAGTCCATTGTATTCTTTATTAATCTTTACAAATTGGTGCTGTCTCTTCCCGTTCTAACAGTACATGATATCTGTCCTCACCTCATTTCTTTACGTGTTGATTTTTATTGAACACATCTGTCTAAGCAGCAAGAGTCTGGAAATGCTAGTTTAACTTCTCATGTGGCAAATCAGATCTTCAATTAATTTGGCTAAATCAGATCACTTAAAGCTGTTCACAGTAAGAAAAAGAAATATAATGGTAAATATTTTAGCATCCACACCAACAGACGATACTGTTCTGTTTACTGTTACACATGCTGCAGTTACAGTATGTTGTTGTCAGTGTTTTTATTGTTCATCAGCTTGAAAACGTTGTTCTGGAAGAGATTCCAATTATATTGTTCCTCTTTATCATTGAATGTTAAATAGCTGCGGTGTGGACTCATCCTTGGTGTGAAGAGACTTTTAAATTGCTTACAACAATACCGGCAGCATGTAATCATATTTTAAATAATTCATATTCATATAACTTGCTATTGAAGAATACAGTTTTTTCTAATGCTGCTTTGCTCTCATTCTGTTAAACTTACACTCAAAATTTTGCCTTTCTTTGCCTATTGCTCTTCATCCTATTCCTTTACTCTGTCACTCACTTACATTCTTTTATTCTTTTGTACTCTATTGTAAGGTAGAAACTGATAGTTTGCATGATGGCCTTTTCTCAGACTCTGAATCTGTTGTATACAGATGAACTCCTGCTAGAGTTGCCAGGGAACTTGAGCTTGAAGTTTACTATTATAACTGCTTAATTTATGTATAAAAACAATAATTAAGTATGGGGTCAATAGATATTTCCTTGTTTTACAGCTGAAGACCAAAAACAAGAAAGAAGCAAGCAAGCCAGTCAAACCCGTCCTGATGAATGAGGAATGAACATGGTCTTCTTGTGCCCAAACAGAAAAGACAGAGCTGGAAAGTTGCACATTTCCATTGGTATGTCTGTATCCAATGCAGTTATGTGTGGTACAGCATTGATGTTGATCTCTCAAAAGACAGCCGTTATAGTTTTTCACACATACATCTTTTTATAGCTCCTAGAATTAGCAAATCGGCTGTGCCATCATCTTTGTAATTTGGGCAGGAAATGACTGAATATGGTGAGTACTGACACCTGCACCTGTATTCACCAACACTATTTCTCTAGAGTTATTGTTGACTTATTGTTATTGTTTTGTCTGATTGTTTGAAGGAGGATGAAGCCAGTTGATGAAGATATCAATTCAATGGCGTCCAAGTGCTGTACTGCTGTCTGAACCCATCAGATATCTGCTGTGAAGACTGCATTCACGAACAGCTCTACTGTGACAGCGCAGATGTTACGGCCCATAAAAAAAACTTCACAACTTCACAACTGCAAGATTCTTTTAGCCCATACCTCCAACTAGAATCAATGGCAAGTCCAGTGCAACAATTATAAATACAAATATTATATATTGTTTATTAATTTACCACACCCTAAATACATGTTTTGTCCCTCCAGGACATTTACACCAGGTGGTGTGTGAGGTGGACCGTCAGAAATTCCAGCCACCCAAGCCATGGACTGCTCTCACCGTTACCATCAGGCAGAACCTTTACCAGCAGACTGCGAGACATGTTCTTTCCACAGGCAATCAGACTGAACTGAACTCGCACCAGTAACACCACACACCCCACCAACCTCTTATGCACTGCACTCTATCAGTTACACTGACTGGACTTTGGCTCACTATTATTCTGCACCCTGACATTCAATTTGCACTAATTCATACCGTACTGCACTGCAAAGGTATATGTGTACTCTTATGTTTATTATTGTTTTAATTTCATGCTCTCTGTATAGTATAATATTTACCATGTTGTTCTCTACCTGTATTGAGTCCCTCATATATATATGTGTTGCATATATATTCAATACATGTCATCCATGATGTCTCGCTGCAGTTTGCACAAAATATTTTCACCACCTGTACACTTGTGTTCATGGTATTGTGACAATAAAGTGATTTGATTTGAATTGGTCACATGTCTTTTGTTCGTCAGTTGTACTGTAGGGTGCTAGGTAACAACTGCAAATTGTTTAAGTCATGGAAGATGAAGATTATGATAGGAACATGGAAAAGCAAGGAAGAGGAAGAAAACCAGGAGAGCTCTGATGATGAGAAGGAAACTGAATGTGATTCTATGCTGCTCAGGACATTTCACCAAGCATGCATTTTGGTGGCTTCGTCTGATTAAAATAATATGGTTTTAAAAAACAAATTTTTGTTTCTCTTCAATAAAATTTATCTTTGTATGCTACTTTAGCTGTCTTTATGCTGTATTCTCCAGTAAAATATTGCACATGGTGTTTTTCCGCGAATCGATTCTTTCAAACAGTTAATTTCAAAGAACCGTTTTTTATGAGCAGCTTCAACCGATTCACTGAAAAGATTCGACTCAGTAAAGTGATACTATCGCTAGACGCTAACTCTACTATTTGGAAACAGCTTGTTCAACATTATCAGTTATGGATGTCACTGGTCCTGATAGTGATTGGAGGAGTACAGCCTTTAGACAGAAAGTAGTGGCCCAAATGTGAGTATAAGAATATTTTTTTGTATGTTTTATATTAGCGCATTTTGGAAATAACTGAGGGCAGCTAGCTATTTAGCTGCTAACTAGCGGATGCTCGAACGTGTTATCAGAACATCTGTTATACACAGTCGAAATCTTCAATGATATGCATGCATATTTATAACTTATATGGTATCAATCTAATCACGGTATTATGTTCATTATATGAGATGACATTTTTAAGGTTGTTTTGAGTTTTTTTTATCTATTCGGCTAGCTAATATAAAGTTAGCCTCATTAAATATTAGTCCAAAGAAGTAACGTTACAAGCGAAACAGTCAGATATAAATATTGTTTAACATGTAGTGGGCAAAGAAAACAACCTTTAAGATTGTCTTGTGATTTATTACTTGAGGCTCACAATAAACTCTTCTAATAGTCACTCAATTGCTCATTTTGTCATCTCTTTGAAGAAAGAATTAGCCATTTATTTTGGAGTTGTGTTTATTGCAAAGTGTTGTGAATTGACTTTTCTAATATTTTTAAATGAAATTTAAGATTCCACCAAAATTGTGTTTTTGGTTACTTTGAAAACAGAGACTTTTCGTAAAGTGATAGTTCATCCAAACATACTGAATACAAAAAAACAAACAAAAGTTCTGTCATTATTTACACACCCTCCACTTGATTCAAACCTGTATGATTTTTTCTTTCTTCTGCCAAACACTAAAGAAGAATGCTGATAGCCAAACAGTTGATGATGCCATTGACTTCCATAGTATTACATTTATGAAATCCATGTATTCCATACTATGGAAGTCAATGGCTACTGTCAAATTAGTTTACCAACATTCTTCAAAATATCTTCTTTTGTGTTCAGCAGCTGAAAGAAATTCATACAGGTTTGCAACAACCTGAGGGTAAGTAAATGATGAAACAATTTTCATTTTTGGCTGAGCTATACTTATAAGGTTATAATTATTTTATTGCAATATGTTACATTCAATAACAGAACTAAAGATGTTGATATATCTGAATTCTTTGAAGAACGTCTTTTAAGACTATTCTATGGAGTAATACTTCTATGATAACAATACACTTAATTTCAGAATTTCATGTATTGAAATCTCTATCAGAATATTTTATCTTTTTGCTAGTAAATATTTATTTGTTGCTTTGTAGTGCTCATGTTCTTGATATTTCTTAAATGATTGATAGTCAGTTAACAATAGGTAGTAACAGTTCATGTATCATTTGTCATGTATCAATTTTGATAAAACATTCAGACATCTGCTTTATTATATTGCAGAGATGAAGCCATGAGAAAAGCAGGAACTGCTCACACAAAGTCCAGTACTGACATGGAGAACCATGTTTTTATCAAGGCAAAGACCAGAGTAAGTATTTATTTTAATTGAGCATGCTACACTCCAACAGAAAAGATTTGTTAGTATGTGATTGTTAAAAGTGCAACAAGTATACTATCCTTTTTTTCAACAGGAGGAGTATTTGTCTTTAGTTGCAAGACTGATAATTCATTTTAGAGACATTCGTAAGTAGCAATATACTATGTTTTCATTGTTAACATTTTTTCTTTTAGCTGTGATGTTTGTATGTTTACTATGTATTGATCGGTTTGTTTTTCATTGCAGATAAAAAGTCACAAGGTGGGCTATTTTAGGTCTTCTTATGTACACTATTAAACTGTAAGTGTTCATTTTCTGCCAAATTTCAAGGTATTACTGTTTATTTTTAGACCCTCTGAATGCCCTGCAAAATATACCAGGAGTGGGTGGAGGTGGTCCTGGAGTTATTGGCATTGGACCACGGCCCTCTGGTGCACAAATGGGTGGTATGGGGCAAATGCAAATGCAAATGGGTCAACATGCCATGCAGGGAAGCCAGCAGGCTGGTAAGTTCTATAGCTGTCGGCTGATTAGAGAAACTGTGGTTTAATAATCTTATTTTTAATTCCCATACATTGCCTGTGATGCAATATCAATCTCAGCAGGTGCTGCCGGGCAGATGCCAATGATGCAACAGCAGCAACAGCAGCAGTCCATTCAATTTCAGCAGTTTCAGTCACAGCAACAGGCAGCCATGCAGCCTCAGCAGCCGAATGCCATGCAGTTCCAACAGATAAGGCAGCACCATCAGAATCAACAAATGCAGCATCAGAATCAACAACAGCAGCAGGCCCAGACTCAGCAGCAACAACAGAACCAGGTAACAGAGAATGGAAAGATTAATGTTTGCGCCACTTAAATGGGTCATCGGATGCCCATTTTCCACAAGTTGAATATGATTTTTTAGGGTCTTAATGAAAAGTCTATAACATACTTTGGTTAAAATTTCTCAGTGGTAGTGTAAAACAACACCCATTTTACCTTGTCAAAATCAGCTCTGTTTTCAGCAAGCCATTTTAGTGCATGTTCCTTTAAATGCTAATGAGCACTTTTCCCCTGTCCCTCTCTTACATGGGGTGACGAGCCGTTCTCATGAGACTTTACTTTAGTAGTATAATTTGTGCAGGTTTAAAGCATCTGTTAATTCCAAATTCACTGAGCTGAGGCAGATCTGCAAGCCATTTTGACCATTGCTGAGCAATACTTTGGTACCATCCCTTCAGTCTCATCCCAACTGAATTTCAGTCTGCATAGTTCCTGCAAGATGTTCCTCACTGGTAAAATCACTGGTAATAAGATCCCCAATGGATCGTACACTGAGCTAATTGTAGACAGAATTCCTCTTCTTGTTAGGGGTCTATTTTGGATGAACACGCTGAATTTGAAGCAGTCAGACTGGATGCACCATTGTACCCCTAATACTCTTTCGATGGGAAGTGAATCTTGATCAAAATCAAGATCTTTAATTTCTTTAGCCCTTTCTTTCTCAGGAATTTGCGCCAAGGTGGCAGAACTGTCTTCTGAATAAATAACGGGCCAACCTAAAGTTTTATGCCATGGAGATTTTGTATTTATCACCAAAGTGCTCCTTCAGAAGTAGCTTTGCCTACGAAATCCTCAGGCTGCATATGGAAACAACTTTGCACCAGTTCCCTGGGCCGTCCACTGGTGTACTGCTCCAGAAAGTACAGTCGATCACTACAATTTTCAGTCTTACTTTCCACACCATTTTCAAACGCACTCATGAAAAGATTGTATTCCAAGGGATCACCTTTAAAGGTGGGAATATTCTGTGGAGGTAAAGACAGTCTCTGCTGCTTTAAAATACATTCTGTGATATCATTTTGCTTTTGCAATAGTCAACAGCGTCTCAGGTTTGGTAGCACCATGAGTGGCACCATGTGTGGCAGAACCATGGCTGCTTCCTACATTTGCTGCAGTGGAATGCTGATGTTGACTTCTTCCATGATAAGATTGTGGAGAATGTCTAACACATACACTGGACTCTTCATGCTCAGTTCGGGATATATTGGCTTCACTTTGCTTACCATCTGATCCCTGTGATCCTCACTTCTCTAAAACTTTAAGCTGTGCATCGGCTGCAGCTATTGCAGTTTGGACTTCCAGTTGCTCTCTTTTGGCCTTAAACTCTTTTTCATCCAAAGCTTGCCTTTGTTTTAATATTGCTGCCTTTGCTAGTAATGCTGCCTTTTCCAGTTCTGCCTTTAGGCGTGCAGATGAAACGGATGAAGTAACACCATACATCACATGCTTTAGACCTACGAGAGCTCCTAGAAGATACTGATATACTGTCTCCAGGGCTCTTCACTAACCTTCATTGATTCCTTCTTAGATTGCAGAGCAATGTCAATCTACGCATCCACTTCACTTGTAAATTTACTGAAAGCCTCTGCTTTAGGTTCAAACCACTGTAGTTAATCCTTACTAACTTCTTCATCACACCCTAATTGAATTAGCAGTTCTTTAACAGAAGCATTTATAGCACAAAACTCTCCAAGAAATTGTTTAAACTCTGGTGCAAACTTGTTCTTGATTATTTCCACATTGTCATCACCATCCATTAAATTACATTTCTCTTTTTTCTCCCTTGTGAGACAGCTCAAAAAAACTATATCTTCTAAACATCACCAACCTATTCTCTTAAAGATACACTGTTAAATATTAACCACATTGTCCAGAAACATAATATTGTAAACAAAATTATAAAATAAACACAAAATATACTATTATGAAACAAAATAAGCAAATAGGGTTTGAGCATTATGGCCTATATAAGTAGGCTGTAGTCCGCGGGTCCTTAAAAAGTCTTAAAATGTCTTAAATTCATATTCGATGGGTCTTAAATTTTTGGTGTCATTACTGATAAAACATCTTCAGTATGACAACAGACCGAAGATAAATTTTTTTTCTTCCCCCATGGTAGTTACTGCATCATCAGACAGAATTGCAGCAGCAGAAAACAGGCCAAACTACCTTCATGTAATATTTTAAATAATAATAATCAAAGGTCGCGCTATAGCAAGCTGACCAGCCTTCTAGCTAGTTTTAAAAAATGCCAGATTAAAACTTAATGCTGCAGTCCGTAACTTTTTGGTTAAAAATGATCCAAAATCAATATTTGAGCAAGTAACCCACGCAATCAAGATAATTCCGCAAGTAACTGCATATCCAGGTTTTCAAACAGAGATGAATTGATGAATTGAGATGATTGGTTACCAGTACCGTACCGGTTCAAATGTGAACGGTACCTTTTTTTGGTACTTTACTCTGTGTGTAATAACAAAAACATTTATTTCAGTGAACAAAATAAGTCACAAACTCTCAATTTCAACATTTTGAAAAAAAAAATTTTTTTCTTCCAGAAATTCTTGTTTTATTTTTTCTGATAATCAAATGAAGGCATGAAACGTGTATTTGTAATCAAATGAAAAATAAACCCTTTTATCTTTTGGAAAACAAACAAAGGTTTACGGTTAAAATGAATACATGGTAGAACAATTTTGTGAATATTCCTTTAAGTTTTTTTTAATAATTGTATTTTTCTACAATTAAGTGGTTAATGTAGTTGTAATTATTTTTATCATTTAATTGTTTATTTAAATTTGGGGTGGTGATGGCGCAGTGGATAAGACACATGCCTTTGGTGTGAGAGACCCGGGTTCGAATCCACTGTGAGACACCAATGTGTCCCTGAGCAAGACACTTAACCCCTAGTTGCTCCAGAGGCGTGCGACCTCTGACATATAGCAATTGTAAGTCGCTTTGGATAAAAGCGTCAGCTAAATGAATAAATGTAAATGTAAATTTGACAGTAAATAGAATATAAAGACGTATATCTTTATAACGAAATATCATGTATTTCTGAGGGAAGATTGTCTTCAGAAAATGTTTGATGTCGTTTTCATTTCATCTTGCATGTTATGCCTGATAAAGCATCGTTTGTAAGCTCAGCACTGCTTTGTGTAATGTACAGCCCAACAGCTGTTTCCGGGGAAACCTCTAGTTCTCCAGCGAATCCGCGATAAAGCACCTTCTGCTGGCAGAGAAGGAATTTGCATTTTTAATAAGTCCGTCCAAGTAGTCTGTCTGATTTACTCAGCAAACATATTTTGCTTGTTATAAAAAAATTATCTACTCTAAACTGTTACTGAATCTATCTGGATGTCTACCAGAAATTAAGTTGGGGCCACAAAAACGCGCATGCGCAGTAATTTGTGTTTATGTTGTTGCCGTTGAAACCGTCTATAGAGTAAATGCTGTTTTTTTGAACGGACTCTGCCATCCAGTCCATATGACCCTAGAAATGGAAGCACACTTCAAAACATTTCGGGTTGCCCTGTGTGTTGTGTTTTAAAGAGTTGCAGGGACATCATGTCACAGGGTCTCTCTCTCTCTCTCTCTCTCTCTCTCTCTCTCTCATGATTTAACGAGATAAAAAAAAAAAAAACTGGGTGGATCTTTATCATTATAGGGAGGTTGTATACACACTCTCAACACACATTTCAGTTCAAACAACTTGTAAAAGTGCATGTCGCATCCAGTGGCCCCTTTAAATGGTGGTGGTGAGGGTCCATTGAATACTGCATGAATGTCTTTTGAATTAAAGGGTTAGTTTACTTAAAACTGAAAATTCTGTAATAATTTCATAATTGTAAAACTTAATCCAAGTCTTCTGTAACCCTACTTATTTTTTTTGTTGAAAATGTAAAATTTAAATCATTAATCACTGATAATTTCCCCTCTTTTTGGAGAAATACATTTAAGACCTAGTCTAATAATCAGTGAAATCTAGGGCTTGGTTGACAATATCGATTAATTAGTTTTAATTTATCTTAATTTTGATAAACCGATTTTCAGATGAACTGTCTATGCTGTTTTCTGTTGATGTGTGAATAGAACTTCAGTAGAGCACCTGCTTTCCAGCAATCAGAGTTTTTTGAGCTTTGTTAGCTACAATCATCAATATTCAAATAAAAAATTTGAGTTGTATAAAACATAAAAATTCAACAGATCAAATTTTAAAGATAAAATTATATTTCTACTTCAGTTTGTTGTTGAAATAACCATTACATGGTGCATTTAAGCCATTTAAACTGTCTGTTCACCTGCTCATCCTTTCCTCTTTACAAGTTATAACAGAAAATCAACATAAATGAACATCAGAAGATATGTTGAAAGAAACGGTACAACTTGCTGAAATGTATCATGTCTCATGTAATCAATCAATCGGTGTTTTAAACACAGAAAGATGTCAATGAAACAGTTTGTAAGCAATGCCTCAGGAAAGCCCTTCAGTGTCCATAGACTCGATATAGTCAGGAGAGGAGCATTTTGATGAATATATCCACTGTATTATATTTGCTTAACCAGCTAGTGATGGAATAAATGACGTTAGCTACCATCTAAATGTTTATATTTCAACAACGAACTGAAATAGAAATAATTTTAGAAATAACTTTAATTAAAAAGTTGATGTACTGCCTTATGTGCAATTTACATGTTTTTATATAACTCAGTTTTTGAGCATTGATGATTATATCTAAATATCGTGGCCTAATGGTTAGAGAGTTGGACTCGTGATCCAAAGGTTGCGGGTTCGAGTCTCCGGCCGGCAGGAATTGTAGGTGGGGGGAGTGAATGTCCAGCGCTCTCTCCACCCTCAATACCACGACTGAGGTGCCCTTGAGCAAGGCACCGAACCCCCAACTGCTCCCCGGGCGCTGCAGCATAAAATGGCTGCCCACTGCTCCGGGTGTATGTTCACGGTGTGTGTGTGTTCACTGCTGTGTGTGTGCACGCGTGATGGGTTAAATGCAGAGCACGAATTCCGAGTATGGGTCACCATACTTGGCTGAATGTCACTTCACTTCATATAGGCCTAAATAGTGATGTGTGTTATGTGCAACAAACTTCCATATTCTGTAAAACAGGATGTTCAACATATTCCCTATTGATTTTGGAGACTATTATTAGTTTTAACCTTTTAATGCTATGTATCAAATGACACTATTCCCTGTATAGTTTACAGTATTAGTAGATGGATCAGAATCGAATCAGGAGTTTGTGAATTGGCATCATATCCATTAAAGTGCTCCTATTATGGGTAATGAAAGGTTAATATTTTGGTTTTGGGAGTCCCCAAAAACAGGTTGACATGCATGCAAGGTCAAAAAACACTTTCATTGTCTTATAATATGCATTTATTTTTACCTTACTTGCTCAATGACCCCCAAACGATTCGCTCAATGATTCAATTTTCCAAATCCCTCCTTTGCGTGACACTAATCTGCGGTGATTGGTATCATTTTCATTCATCATGCCTGTAATGCCTGATAAAGCAGAGTTTGTGAGCGCAGTGCTGCTTTGTGTATAGCGTTGCCGGGAAAACTGCTATTTTACCACTCTAAAAGTGGCACCTAGTGGCAAAGAATGAATTTGCATTTTCATTCAGACCAACATGAAAAGACCAACAAGTGGGTGGGCAATATGAAACGGCTTGGGATTCATTTTAAAATGACTCGTTTCAATGATTCAGAGCCGCGTCTTTCTTTTGAGAGACATTGGGCCTCATTCATGAAACACGAACAGAACAAATTTTTGTGTAAATCGTTCGTAAAGCTGTTCTGACATAAATTTTCGGATTCATGAAAGTGTTCGTATTTTCAAAATGTTAGTTGGTACGAAAGAAATGTACACCTGCTCCCTACTACGTGTAAATGGTGCGTAAAATGTTTTGTGTTCTTTTTGGCAAACTGATGACACTGAATTTTGATGGACTGCCATCATAATATTTTATATAATATATAGTTTGTTGGCTGTTTTTTTTTTTTTTTTTTGCTGAGAGTTGATAAACTGTTTAGCTTTGGGTAAACGCAGTGCTTAACACTCACTTTTTACCCAGCCGTCCAATCAATGGAGGAAGGGCGGGACAAATAGCCTACTACACTGACCAATCATCCTACTTGTACAACAACTGAACAACAATAGAGAAGTTAATATTGCTGGTTACTGCATTTTTATATTCAGTAATATTCTTCAAAATACTAGTAATACCTGCTGTGGATATTCCACATCATAGCAATCAAAATGTCTCAGCTGGAAAAACGCTGTGCCACCAAAGTGTTCTCAAGCGCCACCAGCTGGTCGTTTTAAGAAGAGCGCCTGACATTTTTCAGCTGGCTAAAAACGCTTTAGTGGACACACGTTACTGAATATTTATTGTTAGGCACATGGCCTATTAGTCTTTTTTGCATTTATGCAATATTTATTTACTGGAGCCAAACCTGCTGTACAGGTAGAGCGTCCGCTTCCCACACCGGAGACCGCGGTTCGAATCCCGCTCGGAGCGGGGTGAGTAGGACCGCAACATTGGTGCCGTGACCCGGATGGGAGTGAGGTTTAGGGGGGTGAGTGTAGCAGAGGCCAGTGGGTTAGTGCTGTACAGGAAAAACCTCACTCTCCTGATCTCAAGAGGCACTCTAGCGACTGACCGCTCTGGCACGAGCACCCTATTTACGAATGATTGGAATTCATTAAAATGCGCATGTTTAACGATCAAATCGGAAGTTTACGAAACGTTAGTGAACCCGGAGGAGAGTTTTCGGGAAGGTCCGTTTTTACGTGCAAATTACTCAGGATTTCCTCCTATATTTACGAATGTTTCATGAATGAGGTCCAATAACTTTATACATGGTGCACATGATTTAACATTTTGCAGGATGTTTTCATTCACTTAGAGCTGTGTTACACATTGCATGAAAGGTAATTTTCAAAAATCCATAATAGGGGCACTTCAATATTATCTGTGCCAATACCCAGCCCTAATTGAGTTCCTTTGGTGATGTTTCATTTCTCATTGAGTATTTATTGTTTTAATGGCTCTGCCTCCAGTTGCACCAAACAAGAATGCAGCAGCACCAGTTAGCACAAATGCAGCAACTGCACCAACAACAGGTTCATGCACATGCTCAGGCCCAGGCCCAAGCTCAGGCCCAAGCTCAGGCCCAAGCTCAGGCCCAAGTTCAAGCTCAGGCCCAAGCTCAGGCTCAGGCTCAGGCTCAAGCTCAGGCTCAGGCTCAAGCTCAAGCCCAGGCCCAGGCCCAGGCCCAGGCCCAAATGCAGCAGCAACAGCAGCTTCAAGCCCAGGTCCAGGCTCAGGTTCAAGCTCAAGGTCAAGCCCAGGTACAGGCTCAGGGAGTGGGAGGTCAGATGCCCCCTCATTCGCAGCAGCAACAAGTCATGGTGCCCCAGTCATTAGCACAAATGGCTCCTGGACAGCATCAACCCATCAGCTCACTCAGCCAACAACAGCAGCAACATCTGAAGCTCCAGCATGCAATGCAGGTAAAGCGCCGCAAACTGCGAATAATGCAAAATGCATAATCAAATTTTTTGCACCTATTATTGACATTCGTCTTGGTTGATGTAATCGTAAATGGATGAAATGCATATCGCACCTGGCAGTTTCAGTGTCTCATATACCTTCCTGTTTGCTTGTGTTTATACAAGCAGGCGAGAGTATTGCAGCAGCAGCAACAACAACAGCAGCAGCAGCAGCAGCAGCAACAACAACAACAACAACAGCAACAACAGCAGCAGCAGCAGCAACAACAGCAGGCTCAACAGGTCCAGCAGGCAGGCCAGCTAGCCGCAGTCCCTGGCCAGGTAAGCCCAGTGCAAGCCGCGGTGAGGACTGAGATAAGAGACGAAGCGTGGAGTGATTGCATGCTACCAAAATCAACACACAATTTCTTTTGAATGTCAAAACTCTATTCCTTGCCTGGTGGTGGGCCGTAGTGTACTGCACATGTCCTAACACACAGGGATTATACGTCAACATTATTTTTGTCAACAGAGGTTTAGTTGTTGGCCACAAGCAGTGAGCCTCGTTCTCTGGTCAATATACATAAAATATGGGTCAGGCATCAAAACTATACGTTGAACACAGCTTTAATTTTTTTTCTCTCCATACATTAGAATGTCTAGTGTTCAATTTAATTTTTTGCAAAAAGTAATGACTATTGTAAATTTTTTACTACGATTTACATAAGACACCTATTAAAATGTAACAGTAGTTCATATACCAAAAAGAAAAACGTCAGGCATATTTAGAAAAATAATCTTTAATGACATCAAAATATCTACTTAATGATCGCAGTGCAGCCCTCAAAAGCTAATGAATTGTAATAAAAAAAACAAAACATTTAGTCTCTATCCATCAAACCACTAGGTTTAACCCTAGGTTTTTTTAGCAAGAAGTTTTTCATCATTTGAAATAAAAAAAAAAAACAATAAATAATAAAAACAAATTTATTATTAAAATCACTTTTTCTTTTATTAATTTAATTTGATGTGGACATCAAAATGGGATGTCTCATCTTTGACCCATATATATATATATATATATATATATATATATATATATATTAGTGCTGCTAAATAAACGTTTTTGTTTACATAATGTATGAGTGTGTTCTGTGTATATTTCTTATGTAAGGGATAATCAACGACGTGGAGGCAAAGGACCGCCCGACGCAAAGCACAGCTAGCCGTTGATTATCCCTTACTTGTATATAAAATATAATATAAACGTGTGTATATACATGTAAATATTTTCAAAATATATACTGTATGTGTGTGTATTTATATATACATAATAAATAAACAGTACACATACATATATTATGTAAATTATGTATATATATATGTATATATTTATATGTACAGTGGATATAAAAAGTTTACACACCCCTGTTAAAATGCCAGGTTTCTGTGGTGTGAAAAAATGAGACCAAGATAAATCATTTCAGAACTTTTTCCACCTTTAATGTAAACTATAATCTGTACAACTCAATTAAAAACAAACTGAAATCTTTTAGGAAAGGGGAAGTAAAAGTAAAGAAACTAAGTGTGCACACCCTCTTATAACCAAGGATATGGCTGTGTTCAGAATTAAGCAATCACATTCAAACTCATGTTAAATAGGAGTCAGTACACACCTGCCATCATTTAAAGTGCCTTTGATTAAACCCAAATAAAGTGTAGCTGTTTTAGTAGGCTTTTCTGGCAAGTACTGGCTGTGTAGTACATGTGACAACAATCACCCATATTCTTCATATGTCTGGGCTATGGGGTAGGGTGGTAAGAAAAACATCCAAGCCTGGCTAAATTTAGCAAAAACACATTTTAAGTCTCCCAAAAAGCATGTGGGAAAATGTTTTATGGTCTGATGAAACCAAGGTTGAACTTTTTGGTTATAATTCTAAAAGGTATGTTTGGCAAAAAAACAACAACACTGCACATTAGGCTTGCTGCGATAGACGGTGTTGGCAGTGATACCGGTGTTAAGCCACTTGCCGTCCCTCACCGTAATTTAGATTTTTTTTTTTTTACAGTAATAAAAATCATTTAGTTCAGTTAGAGAACAGACACTACAATTAAAACCGAACGCGGTTGCTCAATGCAGCACACTGAACGAACGACAGTCGCGCATCATAGATCAGATTTCAAGATCAGACAAGACGATGACAGAAGAGTTTCAAAACTAAATGTAAAAGCACCTGTTTTAAAAATATTTTGGATTTTGAAAAGCCAGTTGACCTGCCATTTATCTAAGGTGATATTGGAAGGTTTTTTTAACATTCGTTTCTCATTTATTTGGTTCCACAGTATTTGCTGATTTTAATTTTATTTAAACTGTTTGATTTTCCCCCCATTATTTTACATCAAGGTGTTTGCATTCCGTGCCTCCAAAATTTCTTAATCGTTTTGCTAATAAACCTTTTAAGTTTTATAATTATTTGTTCCTCAGTCTTTACTCATTTTCAGTTTTGTATACCTATTTAAAATTTGTAAGTTATTTTATGTTAGGCATATAGCATGGTGTATTTTTATTAATTTTGTTAATAAAAGTTATGTGGTATTTTGTTGTTGCTTGAATTGAATTCAAGCAATTGATGCCGAATTGCCGCTAATTTAAAAGTGAAAGTAAAATGCGCACGGTGCTTTTACAAGCTATTTAAGCAAAGGAAAGTGGGAAAACTCAAACGAACTAAAAACAAACAACTGCTTGTCGCCGAATTGCCGCAAATTTAAATGTGAAAGTAAAACGTGCACGGAGCTTTTACAATCTATTTAAAACCGAAGGAAAGCGTGGAAAAGAGGGAAAACTCAAACAACCCCACCACCATGGTGATACTACCGGTGTTGTCATGCGTCGATTAACCGGTGAGAAACCCAAAGCATACATCCAAATGGCTTAACCAGAAGATTTGGGAATGGCCCAGCCAGAGCTCAGACCTGAATCCGATTGAAAATGTGTGGGGTGATCTGAAGAGGGCTGTGCACAGGAGATGCCCTCACAATCTGACAGATTTGGAGCTTTTTTGCAAAGAAGAGTGGGCAAATATTGCTAAGTAAATATTTTCTATATATTTTGCAAATATTCCCTAAAAGATTTCAGTTTGTTTTTTGTTTCAATTGAGTTGTACAGGTTATAGCTTACATTAAAGGTGGAAAAAGTTCTGAAATGATTTATCTTGGTCTCTTTTTTTACACCACAGAAACCTGGCATTTTAACAGGGGTATGTAGACTTTTTATATCCACTGTATATGTGTGTATATATGTGTGTGTTTAAATTAAAGGCTACAGGTTGATACTGATACAAACAAATCTCACTGCTGAAAGCGTAGTTAGTTCTACAGGTAATCTCATTGAATAAATGCCCAACACTTCTTGCTACAAATGCATTCTGGAGGCTATTTCTGCTATATTTGTTAGCACTTGCCTTTAGCAGGTATATATAAAGTACATCCAGTTTTTACCCATATATAAGCAAAACTAGCTGCCTATCTTACTTTCTCAAATACATTTAGTCAGATCTCTCCCTCTAGGGTGACCCTCTTATCTGTGAGCATTCGGCGGAAGATAACATTTTGCTTCATGTTGCTTTCATTCACTTTGTCCCATATCTGTGGCCATAGTTTATACTAAATCTAGAGATGGAAATCTCTATTCTATTGCAGAGCTGTGAAATCCAGCAGAGCAGTCAGTTTGAGTAGCATTAGTTTTTGATCTCATTTGCATTATGCGTGTATGTGCAGCTAACAGCTTGATTGCATGCTTGCTATTTTGAACCCACAAGCACTTTCTGCATGCACCTGACAAGAAATGCATTCCTTTTTAAAAAAGTTTGCAGCGATTGCTAAGATACTCTAATATTGCCTTTTGGGTCTTTAAATGATTCCCTGAATGTATTTGAAGGAAGATATTGATGGTTGCATAGCATCCGCACATTGTTTGACCCCTCTGAAAGCCATTTCATGTATGGAGGATGGCAAGCTCAACCACAACATTAATTTGCAGTTGAAAGGCTTGTGTTAGATGCAGCAGCACCCATTGGATCTTTTCTTGCCTTGCATGGTTGTGGTACATGAAAAGATGGCATGAAATCCATTGGCCTGTGGCTTGCCTTGTCTTGACAACCAGTGTTGTTAAAGAAATATTTTAGTTTCAATACAATTTAAGCTTAATAGGCATCATTTTTGGTTACCATAACCATTTACGGTGAGCCTTAGGATGTTTAAGCAAAAATCACACTTATGTTTATTCTGTCTAGTATTTGAGATGTAAAGTTATTCTTGTCTTTTTAGATGTTCTATTTAAGTGTATCTTTACTTACTAAAAGTTAAGTGATTTTTTTTTTCACACACATGCTTTAGTATTGAAATGGATTGGCCCAATTCACTTCTGTTGTAAGTGCACCCCAGATTTTTTTTTTTAAAGATGAGGACAAGTCAAAAATTAATTTTTGTAGTTGTAGTAATCATTGTCAAAAGTGCTATCAATTGAGCTTAAGTTGTATTGAACCCAGGATATTCTTTTAAATGCTCTAGGGGAATGAGAGGAAGCTCACTATACTGCCACATCTTTTTATTTTTGGAGAGCCTCGCGTTGCATAACTGAATGTGACTGTATGTGCATCTGTGCTTGCAGACCTGTCGAATCTATTTGTTTGCATTCTTGCATGTGCTTCGTCATGTCCGCTGATGCACTGCATTTATTGTTTTGCTTGTGACATGTCTGTTGTCCCCTCTGTCCTCCTCAAAGATGATGCCCCGTCCTGGGATGCAAATTCCACCTCGGTTGCCCCGCGCCACCCCGAACTCTGCCATTCCTCAAAACCCCGTTGCCATTGGAGGACAGCAAATGCCACAGGTATTTACCGCAGGGCTGAGTGCTGGGTCTCAGCGCTGCAACCCAGTGGGTGTGAATGTCTGTGGCTTTACACTAGAGCGAAGGCTGTCCATAATCCACTCTCATCTGCCTCTCTTTATCCCCCACTCCCACCCCCAACTAGTTTCACAATCAGAAACATTTATTCAGGAATGACCCAGAAGCACTTAGGGCAGCATAAAATTGAAATGAAAAGTGTGTGGCACAGGTAAGTGGACTGGATTTTGTTATTCTCTTAAAGTGCTAGGAAGCTAATTAGAGGCAACCATCTACTCGTTATATAGCACCATCTACTGGCGCTGTACAGTCAGAGCAAGCTGATCTTGACCTTGTCTGATGTCTCTAGGTAACTGGCTTCACCAGTGCAGTGCCAGCTTTCCTCCACTCATGTGGTTACTTTGAATGCATTTTCATTTTTCCTCTCTCCTAAATTCTTCAAAGGGTCAACAAATGATGTCATCGCCCTCCCCAGTTCAGGTGCAGCCGATGCCACCTCCCCCCCAGCCTCAGCCATCTCCCCAGCCTCCTTCCTCTCAGCCCAACTCTGTCAGGTATAGTGAAATAGTTTAGTTTTTCTACTATGTATTGCCATAACTACAAAAGGTTAATTAAACCTTTTTCGCTCTAGCTCTGGTCCAACCCCTTCTCCTGGAGGTTTCCAACCTAGTCCCTCTCCTCAGCCGTCCCAGAGTCCTGGATCTTCACGCACCCCCCAGAGTTACCCCCTCCAGGAACCTTCACCTGGACTACTCAATACACCAGGTACAGAACAGCTTTCTTGTTATACTCCATAGAATTGCTTATTTTTAAGATATGTATATATTAGTTAATATTGAATATTTACTTGTGCATCCTTTTTTTTTTACATTTAGACTTTCATCCTCATTTTTCACTTGATCTTTAAACATTTATCAATTTAATAACACTGTTGAATGTAATCTTTAGCAAATCTCAAAATTCATTTTAATATCGAGCATTATAATTGTGTGATGCCTATATTCAATTGTAACCTTTAAAATTACAGAATTTTAGTTTTTATTTATTTACTTTTCACTGTTGGCCAGAATTTAAATTTTGTTGCAACCATAATAATTTGATTTATGAATTTTTTGGATTACAGGCAATCCAAACTCTGTGTTGAGCCCACAATCTGAGGACCAGCTTTACATGGATAAACTGAAGCAGCTGTCAAAATATATCGAGCCGCTGCGCAGGATGATTAACAAAATAGACAAAAATGAAGGTACTGGAGATTTCTTCCCTTTTGCTGCTGATTTTTTGTTTATTTTGCACTTTGATCTTAAAGATCATGGTTTATGTTTGGTCTTTACAGATAGGAAGAAGGATTTGAGCAAAATGAAAAGTTTGCTCAACATTTTGACTGACCCCAACACAAGGTAAGAAACCTGACATGCCGAATATTGTCTCCAGTGTCAGATCTTTGTCTTGTGATTTAAGGTTGTGTCATTACTGTCCTCCACTAGATGTCCACTTAAAACACTACAGAAGTGTGAAATAGCATTAGAGAAACTAAAGAATGACATGGCAGTGGTAAGTAACTTTCGTTTCAAGATAAAGAGTCAAAGTTAAGTTGTATTGTTCAACCAATTTCTACAGTGACGTCTGACTTTGGTTTGCAGCCGACTCCTCCCCCTCCTCCAGTGCCGTCTACCAAAAAGCAGTACCTGTGCCAGCCGCTGCTGGATGCTGTCTTGGCCAACATCCGCTCTCCGGTTTTCAACCATTCACTTTACCGCACGTTTGCTCCAGCTATGACTGCAATTCATGGACCCCCAATCATGTAAGATCAACAGCTGAAAAAATATATATTTTCTCTCATTTAAGTCTGTAAACTTCCTTAAAGTAAAACTGTACAAATAACAGGCCTACATTTTAAATCATCAGTGCATTGCTTTTGTGGTATATAATGAACACCACCTTTCAGATGTTTTTGAATGTTTCTTTTATTTCATCAAAAATACAGTAATATTGTGAAATATAATTTTCACTATTTTGCTATATTTTAAAATGTAATTTCTTTGACACGGCTGAATTTTCACAAGTCATTACTCTAGTCTTCAGTGTCACATGATCCTTCAGAAATGATTCTAATATATAATATATATAAAAATGCTTGAGAAACATTTCTTATTTTCATTCATGTTGAAAGCAGTGGTGCTTTTTATTATTTTTGTAGAAATAGCTATACAGTTTTATAAGGATTCTTTGAAGAATAAAAACTTTGAAAGAACAGCATTTAGTTGAAATAGAAATCTTTTGTAATATGGTAAATGTCTTTACTGTCACTTGATAAAATGTGTCATTGCTCAATGAACGTATAAAAAAATCTTAATGACTAAAAACTTTAGAATAATACTATCTATTATAATTGTTATATCACAATAGTAGTCATTTTATAATGGAGTACAGCAACGTGTAGTCATTTTATATTACATAGCCATGTTGTACATATGTATTAAAAATGTAATGCTTTTTTAATAACCTCATTAAGCTTTTCACAATATATATAGTTTTGCGGTTAAAAATGAAAAGCAATGTATGGTATGTATACCACCCAGCCTTAACTCCTAAATTGAAACATTAAAATACATAATATTTAATTCCAGGGGTCCCTCAATTCCTTCCCGTAAACGGAAGCTGGAGGACGACGAGCGCCAGACCATCCCTAACATACTTCAAGGGGAGGTGGCTCGTCTTCATTCCAAATTCCTGATCAGTCTGGACCAGTCCTTTTGCAGCAACAATGGAACGGTGCATCTCATATGTAAACTAGGTTAGTTCAAGCCCCATGCCCACTATATGCACCATTTATATGTGAAAAAAAAAAATGGATTTCACTCCTGTCATTGTCTCGGTCTAGATGATAAAAATCTTCCCAGTGTTCCCCCTCTTCAGCTGAGCATTCCAGCGGACTACCCCGATCAGAGCCCCCACTGGGAAGATGATGGTCAGCAGTATGGTGAGTCTAAGCCTGATTTGTGCATTAAATGTCAGCATGCTATCTATCTTAGGCTGCCTTTTAAAATGCAAACACTCTTAAGCTCCCAATTTAAATGAAAATCCATAGGCTGTGAAACGCATTAACTCATCACTTCCTTACCTTCCTCTCTCTGTTCCTCAGAGGCCAACCCCTTCTTGCAGAGTGTGCATAAGAACATGACCTCTAAACTCCTTCAGCTTCCTGACAAGCACACGGTGACAGCGCTGCTGAATACCTGGGCTCAAAGCGTGAGGCAGGCTTGCCTTTCAGCTGCTTAGAATGTATTCCCATCAGCACTATCAGCCCAGTATAATCCTCGCACCTCTATTGAATGATGGCAATATATTAATACTTTCTTTCTTTTCTATTTACATGAATTATCTGTTTTGTTTAGTTCAGTACACTAAGGTCTTAACTGTTTGTGCATTGCTTCATTAATAAAGATATTTAAACTGCTGTTTCAGTCTGAAATGTGTGGCATAGGAGTCACGTAACCACATGACTGGTCCTTCAGCGCATAGTCCTCTGTAGACGACGTCTCTGCACAGCCTGAGTCCTCCTGTGTCTGTCTGCTATGTTATTGAGGGGCTGTTTGAGGGCAGGGAGGATCACTTTCTCTGCTTTACAAGCCTGAGACACAGGTCTGTTCAAATAGTAACAGAGCAAAGTTTCACATCTATATATATATATATATATATATCTATATATATATATATATATATATATGTTCAAAATGTAATTCTCTGCAGTTATTTTCTTGTTGAATACAATGTCTTTGAGAACGGCTTTCACACGTTGGATCTGAGAGGAGACAAATGAAAATGGATTATGTAATATATTGAGAGGCATTAAGAAATATGATCTCACCTCCTGGGACTGCAGGCTGTTGGTGTTGTACAGTTGGCGTATAATGACTTCACATTCCTGCAGGGTGGGAGGTCGAGGGGCCTGAGATGGACTACACTGGATCATCAGAGGCTGTAGAGAAGTGATGAACCCTGCTTTGGCTTCTGAAGGATCGTCTATTCTGTCTGCTATGAGGGAATTTGATCTGGTTTCTCTACATTGTAAATGACTGCTGTAGGTATAAGAAGAATGTATCCCCTTTATAATAAAAATGTTATTGAATAATTATATATAAAAAACATTATATAAATTAATACAATCTTATATGCAGTTTTGTAAGCACCTGATATCTGGATTGTGGTGAGCAGGTTTCCTCCAAAGTCTGTTCCAGATAGTTCCTTCTGTCTCTCTGGAACTTGTTGCTGTCTGTATGCTTACAGATTCTCCGGCTGGATCCTGTCATGGAGTTTTGGTGCAAGTTAAACATGTACCAATACTACACGCGTCCAATGGTTTTGTTTGAGATGTTAGAGAGAACACAAGTGTCACTCAACTTTTACTACTCGACTTTGGGAGCTCCATTATCAGCTTGTACTGTACATAATTACATAAAAATACACAATGGAGAATGATGTTTAATTTATGATAGTGTGTGCAAATGATCAATATTGTTATATTTTTTATATTAATTTTTACACTTTATAAATTATTTCTAAACTCTTTTTATTGTTACTCTTCATTATATTCATATTACTGTCTTGTTACTTCTACATTACCAGTCAAAAGTTTTTGAACAGCAAGATTTTTAATGTTTTTAAAGAATTCTCTTCTGCACACCAAGCCAGCATTCATTTAATCCAGAATACAGCGAAAGCATTGTATTTTTTTTAAATATTTAAAATAACTGCTTTCAATTTGAATATATTTAAAAATATAATTTATTCCTGTTATCAAAGCTACGTTTTCAGCATCATTACTCTAGTCTTCAGCGTCACGTGACCCTTCAGAAATCATTGACAAGCAGAAACCTAATGAACTATTTCCACTTACGCACACAATACAGTCACTTTTTGTGGCAATGTGCCCCATTATATGGGATAAGTTGTTACAATGGGAATACGTTTAAAGATGCTGATTTATATTTTAAAATTATGACATTTTCAAAAGCATATCATTACATAAAATATCTTATGGTATATTTAATGGCTTTTCAGTAAAATATGAACAGTAATTATATAAAAATGAAAATTCAAAACTGTTATGCTCATGTATTTCTTTCACGTTGTTGTAAGCAAAATACCTTTACATGATTTGATCAAACAAATCTCCTTTAGACAGTCAGAAACAAAACCCCAAACGTTCGTCTGATTAAACTGATACTTTGCCACCCACAGAGGTTACAAACACCATTCTTTCATTTTCCTCATTCAGCAACTCAATGTCTTCAGCTCTGATACACACCATCCTCATTAAACCTCAAAATACACATTCTGTCATCATTTACTCACTCGTGTTGCTCCAAACCTGCTCCATTCACTTCCATTGCAACTTTACTTGCAGCGAAAGTGAAGAGAGTGACCCTGTCATTCCGCCTAACATTTGTATTGCAAAAGAAATTCCTACAAGTTTTAACAATACGAGTGTAAGTAAATGACAGAATTGAGTGAACTGCTTTTCCTGATGAATTTAGGCAAATAGATTGATTATAACAGCAAAACAGGCAACATTATTAATTAGTCGTGTCAAATTTTCAGTAAATTACGTCAAATACAATTATAATTTAATACTTCAAATGTAAAATTTCCTGGAGATGTGATACACATCCACGTTTCTATAGCAATGGAAATCTAGTACACAAATTAGACATTTGTTATGTCTTTTTAATGACATGCAGTCAGTTAAGGGCAAACTTTAGATTGTTCCGACAGTCACATTGGCAAAACTTAACTGAAAAACTGGATTAACCACCTCTCATTGATTAAAAAAAACACACTGTGCATTAGATATGACATTCCCCGCTCAATGTTTTGTCATTGAATGTACAATACACTAGCAGTGCAAATACTGTATATAAAAACCTTCATGAGGACAGGTCCCTAGTTTAGTATTGACATTCAAAAATAAAATATTAAAAAGGCATCATGAATCTTCCTTTACTGAGTCTTTAGTTTCACATGAAAGAAATTCAACAGGAGCTCATATAGAAAGCAGACGATGAGAATGAGTCCAGTGCTGGAGAGAACACCGAATGATAGTAGTACAAACAGCATGTAGAGCAGGAGGAGGATGAGGAGGGTGCGATAGCTGGCCAGCACTCTCAGGCTGAGACGGGCTCGCTGAGGACGATCCCTCATCTGCCGCGACACTGGACTTTTCCGCCGTTGCTCCACCACTTTTGAGGAACTACAAAGGTAGTGTCGTCCTATACTGCCCAGGAGGTCCTGTCGAGAACACAGCCCCTCCATGTGGTCTCCAAACTATAGGACACAACCAATACAGTCAAATGTGATTGACGTGAAACCCACGAAAAAAAATACATGACCATAATGAAGTTCAATTTCGGATGAAACTAGGCTAAGCAATATTCTTACTCTTGCATTAATAAAGGATGAGATCTGGAACATCAGTCGAACCAAAAAAGCATTTTCATAGCTCCTGATAGGCTGAAGCTCTGGATCTCCTTGATATTCAATTTCAAATCTGCGAAGACCATTGATAATCTGGAAAATACAAAATTGAATTTGTAGAGTACTACTGTTATGGCTAGCAAAATGAATATGCTGAAGATCAGCAGAATAAAACAAACCTGCAACCTGCCCAGGTCTGTTAACACAAGCCCATTTTCACTCGGGATGCAGTCTGGCAGTTGTTTAGACGCCCCTTCTTCGTCTACAGATCCCACATTGACCATCATCTGAGACAGCTGCCCTGCATTCAACTGTACAACATATGAAACAAATTTAAACGTAAGTGTTAACTGTTTAAATAAAAATACACATTACTGTTCAAAAGACAGGTCTGAAAGAAAGATTGATTTTTTGAAAGAAATTAATACTTAAAGTGATAGTTCCCGCAAAAATGAAAATTCTTTCATTAATTACTCATTGTCATGTCGTTTCAAACCTGCAAGACCATTCATCTTCGGAACACAAATGAAGATATTTCTGCTGAAATCCGAGAGCTTTCTGACCCTGCATAAACAGCAACGCAACTGACACATTGAAGGCCCAGAAATGTAGTAAACACATAATTAAAATAGTCCATGTGACATCAATTGTAGTACTGTTGTGAACGTGCAGCGAAGACTGACACAGAAGGGAGGAAATTATTGAATAAAGTTATTTTTGCTTGCTTTGCGCACAAAACGTATTCTCGTTGCTTCATAAAATTATGGTTGAACCACTGATGTCACATGGACTATTTTAACGATGTCCTAACTACGTTTCTGGGCTTTGAATGTGGTAGTTGCATTGCTGTCTATGCAGGGTCAGAAAGCACTCGGATTTCATCAAAAATATTTGTACCAATTTGTGCACCAATGAAAAAGTATTACGTGTTTTGAACGACTTGAGGAAGAGTAATTAAAGACAATTTTCATTTTTTGTGTGAACAATCTTAAATTATGCAAAGACATTAAATTGATCAAAAGTGATGGTAAAGACATTTCTAATGTCTATATTTTAAAATTACTGCTGTTCATTCGATTAATCAAAAAAAACAACAAAAAAAATCACATTCTCTACTACAACAATGAGCATCAGAACAATTCTGAAGGATCATGTGACACTAAAGACTGGAGTAATGGCTGCTGAAAATTGAGCTTTTCCTTCACAGGAATAAATTACATTTTTTACTGTTTTTATTGTATTTTTGGTCAAATAATTGAAGCTTTGGTAAACTTAAAACTTTTTTTAAATTTTAACCGATCCCAAACTTTTGAATAGTAACTTATGACATACATCCTAAATAAAAGCAGTTATAGACTAACCCGGAATATCTGACAGAGGTAGTCCAGGGCTTTGTCCAGGAACTCATGAGTTTTTTTCACACCCTCTCCCAAATCGTCCATCTCTCCTCCGGTAAAGGTGTTGTTATGATCTGAAGAGCCAACGCCAAACCATGAGAGAAAAGAGTTGTTTGCAGCCATTTCAGTGGAATGATCTGATATTTGTTTAGCTGTCTGTCGGGCTTGGGCGATAATCTGGATGAGCTTTAGCACCTGGAATTGACAGAAGTAATCATGGTCTATAATATCCTTTACTGTTTTAAAACCTTTCATGATAACATGACTGCTCAACACTGATTTTAGCACTAATTAGGTCTAGCATTGATTGTCAGCTTACATTCTTCCGTAGATCAGGACCAAACATCAGGTTGTACTGGTAGTCCTGCCCTTCCAGGCTGTATACATGACTTTTGACTTTGAAGACGCTGTCTGTCCCCACTGGCTGACGAGAAGAGAGGAAGCTGCCACCATGTGAAGGTGTCAGGAAGACACGGTTCTGTCGTTGCAGGATGGCATGCTCTGGCTCCAAGAACAACTGCTCAGCTGGAGATTCAAAATCTCAATGATTTGCTCATAATAAAGCAATATATCATATCATAATAAAATCTTTCTTGCATACCCTTCTGGATAATCTCTGACAGGTTGGGTTGAACAAAGACTTTGGCGACCCTAAATACCATCAGGGCATTTTTGGCATTGACCAAGTCTGTGCGCATTGATCGATTCAAGAAGCCTTGGAAAAGCTTAGTGTACATAAGCAGATTCTCCTGCACAAATGAGGCCCTGTGAATGACAAAGACCCTGTTGGTAAACACTGATCTGAACATCACAAACGGTCAAATCATGTTGAATGCTCTTTAAAAGCACTTTGATCAATACAGCGCATAAAAAAATAATTTATTTAAACTTTAACAGCAATTATTTGAAATAAAAACCTTTTGTAAAATTATAAATGTTTTGTCACCTTTGATCAATTAATGCATCCTTGATGAATATAAGAATCAATTTCTATATAGATCTCACCAATCCCAAACAGTAGTGTATGCAATCCTTTAACAAGCAGTTAATAATAAAAATACCATTTATCAGGAACAGTTCTGTTCTGGCCGTCTGCTTGCATGTTGCCTTTTTCTCCAGTGTATCTCCAGGGTTGAATGTAGCTAAGCCACGTCTCTAGTACCTAAACAACATAAACACATCACATTAAATTTAACATCCATTTAGCATCATAGCCCTCACTATGTTTTGAAAAGAGCATAATGTTTATTGCCAATGTATAAAAGTAGGCTCCAAACATCAGGGTGCCCTCAAGGACATTTACCGCTCTGAATGAGGCGTCCAAAGGCCAGTGACCAAAGCAGTGTTGTAGGAAGACATACAGCTTTTGCTGGACAAACCTCTGTACCACCACACTAAGGGAGACAGAGAGTGGAGGCTTATTGACATAGCAGTAAAACAGAAGACAGCTCAATCAAGTCCCTGGCGCCTGATCGCGTGAATAGCTCCACTTTACGACATGCCAGTTTAGATTTACAGATGTTTGAGCTCTATAGCCTGATTCTTTGGGTGAGGTGACAGAGGCTTGCAGGCTATAAAAACCCACCGCTTGAGCTCTTCCAGAGGACTGCTGTGGGAGTGGGCAGAGGGTGAAGAGGAGATCGACTCCTGCTTCAGGCTGCTGGAGAAGGTGTGCAGATGCTTGACCAGGAGACGCACAACAAGGACGTGCTCCTCCGAAGGCGTGAAGGGCTCCTAAGACATTGTCCAAACACAAGTCAGATTTTTAAGAGTATTAATAACATCCGAGACCCCATTTATACCTGGTATTATTCAGTTTCTCTGACATTTACATGCAGTGACAGAGAAGTTAATTTAAGGAACTTGATTAAATCCATTGATTTCAATAAATTAGTACTGGTATTTCTCAATGTTCTTATAAATTTCATACAACATCGTCTTCAAATAAAACCTTCAAAAATATTTATATTTTTTTCCTCACCCTGGTTTTGCTGTAGTTCATTTTTAATTTGATATTTAAAAGAATTTCTCAATTTTATTTAATAAAAACTTACTACATGAAATGCTTTAAAAAAAATAATCATACATTTTAAAAACAACATTTTATATTATTTAAATATTTTTTCAATTATAACATGAGAAAATTTTTAAATGTTTTCACGTGCAGTCATTAATAAAAGACTAAGATACATATTTAGTATGTAAAAATTTAGTTTTATGAGCTTACTTTCAACAAAATTATTTATTTAAAAATAAATTCAATAAAAATATAAATAACATTTTAAATAGATTTTAAATACTATTTAAAAAAAAAAAAAAAAAAAAAAAAAAAAAAAAAAAAGTAAAAAAAAATGTAATGTTAATTTAGAAGCTAAATCTTGTAACAAAACTGCAAAAACGAGACCATGCCCCCAATGATGTTTGTTACCACCAGGTCTAAATGTCATCTCGTCTATCCACTTTTGATCAGATCATCTGAGATGGATGTCAATACCAGGTATAAACAGGCAGCATATACAGATTGACAAGAACACCTTACATGACATCCACAGTGTAATATTTGATCGAAACCATCATACTTGAGGCTTCAGGGTATTTTCAAAAACAATAAAAGGTGTCTGGGCAATTTGGTCTGCATATTCTGTGTAGTGCAGTAGTGTTTGCATAGTTGAAGGCATAAGAACAAACACCCCAAAAAGATAAAGATAAATAAAAAGAGTAAATCACATAAAATGGGTTAAAATCTACATTAAAAACATACAAACATTTTTCACATTTACAAGCTCTCAACATCACAATATCCTGATTATTTAGTGAACCACAAGACTAATTATTAGTCACATTAATTCAATCACATTATAATCAGACCAAATCTCCCAACTTAAGACTGCCCTAAACCTTTACTGTTAAAATCAACCCCTATTCTAACTCCTATCTTATCTTAGGTTACCTCCAGGAAGCCCGTGGAACTGAATGAAAAGGTAAAAGTACTTGGTATGTGTGGAGGGTCCCAGAGCCTGGTGGGGCGGGGGGTTGGCACAGCATGCTGGACATACTGAGGCGGTACTGCAACAACGCCAGCTGAAGGACCCATCACAAACGGGTGGAGGGGAGGGGAGAGGAGAGGGAAGAGAGGAACACAGTGTGGGGAGGAAAGGAAGAAAAAGGGGAGAGGAGCAGGGCAGTGAACATGAGAATAGAAAAGGAAAAAAAGGACAGAGTGCAATCCAAGAAAAATAGTTGGACATAGTCAGGACCGAAATGGGGGTGTACAAAAGGAAAGAAAGAGACAAACCGATATTGACCACAAAAGAGAAATGCAATGAACATGAAGATGATGCAGTTGTCCTTTTTGCACCATATATACATATATATAAAAAATGAAATATCACTAAAGGATATATTCTTAAAGATAAAATGGTGTCTAACTGCTTTTCTGGTACTGACATTTTCTAAAGCAAAACAAATTTGGGAATGACGCTAACTAGAGTATAAAATACAGAGAAAACCGTCAAATTGTTTGCCTCAGGAAGCCAGGAAAATGTAGTCAAGGCAACCAAGGAACATTATTTGTAATATGTGCCTTGATTCTCAAGTGAAGTGTCTGTTTGATGAAATATGTTATATTACCTTCGGCTCTGCAGTTTTGTCTAATCTCTATAATTTCAAATAAAACCAAATGGAGCTCATGAAAGCAGAAAAGGAGACACTGCATCTTTAAAGTTTTCACCATGAAACAAACTAATAGGAGTCACCGATTTACTCTTTTCAGACAAATGATTGATTTTTGCTAATTAAATGGAATTACGCATTTATAATGGAAATTTTTTAATCCTTAAGAGTTTAACGGTTCACCCCCCAAAAATGTTGTTGTTATTTACTCATCCTCATTTCATTCCAAATCATTAAACTATTATACATAGTGTTCATAGTATGGAAATTTTACACATAGTTCATATAAAATCATGGTAATTTCACAATATTACGGTTTTACCTTTTTTTTTTTATCAAATAAATACAACCTTAGTGAGAATCAGATCTTGTTAACCCTGCACTTTTGAACAGTGGTATATAAAATTATATTAAATTAAAAATATATTTTTTGTTTTGCATAGGGAAAATAAAAGCATAAAAGTTTGGAACAACATGAAGATGATTAAATAACAACTGAATGTTTATTTTCTGGGTGAATCATTTCTCTAATTCTCAGTAAACTGGTGACTTCCAGTTCATAATCTCCACCACAAAGATGTTAAATAAATGATGCCAGACTTAATATGCTGTGGGCTGACTGGAGGGAGACTTGCACTGATATACTGACTGTAAATAACACACAAACAGGGAAATAGCCTCGGAAGCCAGAGACACCAAAAGCTTACATACACCCCACAGCCAAAGAACAAAGACAGAAGACATATCAAAGAGCCAGCGGGCTGCATCATGCAGACTCAAACATGAAGCAATAACTTCACCACTCAATCACATGCCCAGTGTGTACTATGCTTATTCTGCCCAAATCATCAAACAATAGAGAACAAAGTAAACATGAATTAAAAAGCTGTATTTCTCTTTTATCCCATTCTATGTTTAGCAGTCATATGACGTTGGGTTGATTTTAACTGTAAGTCCTTGAGCACAGAGGAAATATAATTTCATGGGGAATTCATGTTCTACACAAATAGTTCTCAACTGAAGGGTCAGAAACCACTAGGGGGCCTCAGTAACCTTCAATATGACCAAAAGCACATGAAATACATCAGCAAAATGGTTCAAATGTGCTAGCACTGGATTGAGCGGATGATGAAGTACCCACAACCAGCTACAAAAGCCATTAATGTTCAATTAACATTTAAAATCAAGAGCTTGTGCAATCTGAAATGAAGCTGATAACTGGATTAGTTAGAAAACTCCCAAAAATATTTTCACAAGGAAATAAAGATAAAAAATATATAAAACAGAAGTGTATATATTACATAATATACTTCAACCAATCTGTTTGTAGTACATGATGTAGTATATACATTTTAAATTGAGCAAAAAGTCATTTAAGAATGAAAAAAGCTGGGTCATCTGCAATGATTGACGAATAAATAAATTTAATTTTTTATATAAACAATTTTAAAATCACTATGTCAGAAATATTATTATTTCATGTTGATTTAAACAATATTAGCTTAAAATGTGATGATTTAAAAATTCCTATTAATTTTATATCAAATAAATAACTGCAGTTTAACAGCACTAGCAATAACACATTTGTGGAAATGTGGAGGACTAGGTCAGATTCAGTCCCAGCTTTAAAGGGCAAAACTTTGGGGGTTTTAGACTATATATGTTAGCCATTCATTGAGGTAGTGCTGAGTAGTACCAGTAATAATTTTTGGTAGTACCGAAAATTTAGATCACTGTATTTGTCAAAATTATACGGGTTTCACAGTATATGACGGTATTTATTTTTTTTCATGCATGATCAGATGTTAACCATATTTTCTACTGACTAAGAGAGGAAACACTGCAGTAGATTGACTTAGGAATGCCCTATTTTACTGTCACGATGAGTGAATATTATAGAAAAATTCCACACTAAATACTGACTAAACACGACCCATTTATACATGTTAACCAGGAGTTACTCATTTATAATCGCGACATCGTCTAATAAAATCAACGTGCATCTACACTAAACAGCGGCTATGCGGTGGTTTTGGCTATATAACTTTTTTGTCTCATGCAGAGCACTGCCTGCATGTGAGTAACAAACTAAAAAAAACAAAACAAACAAAAAAAGTGCATAGTATTAACAGACGAACTATGCTGATATTTATCATTCCAAACAGTCAGTAAGTGTCAGGTGCATGGAAACGCTGTTTTAATTATTGACGAGTCTGCTGCTATACGGCCAGCTGAAGACGCCGAGAGGTGATACTGCGCCAAAAAGAGTCCAAAAATTGTTTTTGCTAGGTTTGTCAGTATGAATATTCTATGGAAAACAGCTGCAAAAAGGGTCTGAATTAAGCTGCTAAATATAGTGCTAAAGTCGCGCTCGTGTGTGAGAGACGCGGGAGCTGATGGCAGCAGGTGGTGGATATTTGTGCCGGAATTCACATTCTACTAGTTCTACAGCTTCAGTTTCGGAACTTTCACGCTTAGTAACACACACAGCTGTTCTCTCAACACAGTGCAACAGTGAAAAGAGACCCCTCTCAAACAGCGTTGCGTTCCGAACGTTGTTTAAACAACACCGGTATTGTGGTATTTAAAAAATTAATATCATAAGAAAAATAAACACCGGTATTCGGTATGAAGAAGTACACAGCCCAGCACTACATTGAGGCCATCTATAATAGAATAGACCTAAAATAAAATTCCTATATTTTCAATATCCCAAAGCTTACAAGAATGCAAATATTGACACTCTTGCTATGAATGACAAAGGGTATATTTGTAAACAGAGCACATGTGTGTAATTCAGAGGGAGAGGAAGTGCATGAGTCAGGGTGGGTGTCGTGCAGCAGTCCCAATGCAGTGCAGGGTGAAAGGTTGGAGCCAGCCAGCCGTGAGCAGAGGAGGAAGGGAGTGTGTAGGTCTGAGGGCCTGTAACACATTCTTACCTTCACCTGAGGAGACTGCAGCTTCTGGTACATCTCCAGAGAATAGTGATGGAGCCACATTTCCACAAACACCTTTAGAAACACACACAACATTGACGCTCATGCCAAAATATGAAGTAAACTTATCACTAATGACAATTAGGAACAGTTAACATGTGTGCGCCTACCTGCAGTAGTGTCTCTGACCTCCAGATCTCTTGAGCAGCAGGGTCAGCGTTGACTGAGGGCTGATGGGTAATATGACGCTTCAACAAACTGGTGCTGTGACCACCATATCCAACATAAGGCACATTGGGAGACCTGGGATAGGAAGAATAGAAAACCATTTAAAACTGGAGCTTATTTGCTGAGAAAAAGGATCTTTTAAATGACACCATGATACCTTGGAGCAGGAGAGGCCACAGTTCCCCTGGTGTCCGAGAAAGGTGATGGAGGCACATTGCCCTCTGTAGGGAGAAAGTACTTGAGGTAGGTGTCGACAAGCACAAAGTATGCGCTATCTGAGCAACTCCCATGCTGCCCTGGAGGGTAGTTCTGAAAAGGTTATTAAACAACATTTAAATGAACTTAAAATGAAGCCAATAAAATCCTGTAATCCTATTAAATAACCATCAGGGTGTGAAAATCAAGTAAACAGTACATTTATTCTTGCAAAACGACAGCAGAAGAGCTTTTACCTTTGGTGCAATGAGACTGGAGGCAAAGCTGAACATATAATATTCAAAAGGATCTGCGAAAGATTAAAAACATATGTATGTGAGAGAAAGAAAGAGTGATGAAACAGCTTTGTAACAGTTATAATAAGTTATATAATACAATTTATAGCATATTACAAAAGTTAGGTTGTAAAAAGTCAAGACGTACTGAGCAACAGAAGGCCTGACATTGGGAACTGGATTTTATTGTGAAACAGAGGGCAGTCTGGCAGAACCCCAGCATGAATGGACGACTTTATAGGACCCTGTGCAAGCAAAATACAAATGAACTCAGACACGGATAATAAAGCCATTTCCACAAAATCAATCAGGGATGATGCACGAAAACCTAAATGAATACACTCACTGGCAGATAACTGACTGGAAACTCATACTTGTATTCCTCAGCTTGTAGTTTGTACACCAATTTCATCATAGGACCACTGTTGAATAAATATTTAAAATTTGATTACAACAGAGCAACAGTTCAATATCTACACACTACCATTTAAAAGTTTAGGTCGGTAAGAGTTTTTAATATTTCCAAAAAGCCCTTGTGCTCTTATTGCTCACTAAGGCTGCAACTATTTTAACAGTAAAAACAGAAATATTGTGAAATATTATTACAAAGGTAGTAACTATTTTAATATTTGAAACATTTAAATTTCAGTGTGTAATTCATTCCTGTCACACAAAGCTGTCATTAATACAGTATAGTTCCACGATTTTTTTTTTTTTTTTCAGGATTGTTAGATGAACAAAGTTCAAAAGAACAGCATTTATTTGAAATAGAAATTTACATTACAAATGTCTTAAATGTCACTTTGGTCAATTTAATGCATCATCACTGAATAAAAGCATTTATTTCTTAACACAAAATAAATAAAATAATTTTGAACGGTAGTATGATTTGTACTCTGAAAAACAGTGGTAATGCTAATCACAATACTGAAAAACACAAAATAATACAAAACAAACTAAATAAAAAGAACCTTGCGTCCAGGAAGTCCATGGCGATGTTGTACTCTGCTGAGCGAGCCTGCAGAAACCGGAGGTTCCAGCCACTAAGGATTCCATCCAGGCTCCCGAACACACTCTCCACCAACCAGGGAAAGATTGCATGCAGCTCCTAATCAAACATATGTCATATAAACACAAATAAGACTTTTCATGACTTACTTAATACAAAGAGAGCAGAGACGCATGCATGCCATCATCGAAGCAATCCAAGGTCTCACAGTCACAAGTGAAGCAAGAAACAGGCATGTGTGGCTTGCACAAACTGTCAAATGAATCTGAGAAAGGAGGTCACAGAGTTCAGCACTAAACAAACATCATTCATTCAGACAGCACTGAGTCGAGTCAGGGTGAGGGGAAAGCGGTGCCAGCGGGACAGCAGCTGGTCCAGAGCCATGTGCCACGCAGATGACACTGCGTTTAATCTCTAATACATGGGCAACGCTGCCCAGTTACTCTGTGCCTATGCAGATTTTTCTGATGAATCGAACAAAAAGCTGCCTGGGTGCAAAAATAAGGACTTTATGAAGTCCCAATTGTTATAAAGTGTATCATATTCATAACATTGTAAATAATAACATTAATCATCAATGTACTAATAAAGAAGAAATGTTCAATATTCGTGCATGCAATAAATCAGAGAACCATACCTTTGCAGGGTAATCGTCTATAATTTTGCTCAACTCGTGACATCTTTGATGAAGAGATTTAATGATCCAGTCTGCCTTTAAATTCGCCTGCAGGCAGCAAGACACAAAGGTTAGACAGAGAAAAATAATGCAATGTATAAACAGCTGAATCTAGCACTAACCAGAATGTAACTGGGCTGTTGCAGGGCAGGTGCAGCCATGAAAACTCAGACCACAGATCAACAACAAACCTGAAATTAATGTCAGCAATATAATGATTCAGTCACATTTCAAAACATTCAGCATCATTAGTGAGGTGACGTTACTTCTCGCACTGAACGTTTTCAGTGAAAAATCACATTTCATAAATCGTATTTCATGCTTGCTCTCAGTCTAACCTTAACATAACATTTTATTTTGCCTAAATATATTTTTCTGTAATATTACCGCTTAGAGGTTAGCCAGCTAGCTCCACTATCAGCTAACTGTGTAGCCTGGACATTATTTGTTCCTCTGTAAAAGGACTAAGTTAAACGGATTCATGTGGACTTAAAACAGATATTAAACATGCCAAATTAATTTCTGAGTATATTACCTCACGCAAGAGAGAGAAAAACTATATTTCTGGTAAATTCCAATAGACCGCGCTCAGATCCAAGAAGAGTCAAATGCGCTGGTTATGATGTCATATCCGCTTAGCACTGTAACAGCGCCGTCTATTGGTTGAGGGCGGAGAATGACGTCACGAATAGAAATAAAACTCCTAATGTAAATATAAATAGATGTTCTATAGTCAAACAATTTTGATCCAACATTGGCTCTTTTGTATTTGATGCCGCCACTGTTATACACACTTTTAGCTTAAAAAACATAATTTATTATTATTATAATGATATTAAAACTCATATTTTATTCTATATGCTACAAATTTTATTGATAAGCAATTGAAATCCCATATTTTCTCCTTCTTAAAACTGAATAAGATTCACTTCATAATTTTTTTTGCTTATTTATAAAGAACAAACCCTAGATATATTATATTATGAAACCCTTACAAACACCATTATAAATATTATCTTAACTATTGTGAAGGGATATTTAGGTGCTTCCCCTGTGTTTGTATGTTTACGTTTGACATTTTAATGTAATGGTTTGTTTAAAGTATGGGTTTTGTAAAAATTTAGAAAAAAAACAACAAGAATTTTCTTGATTTATGTATAAATATATCAAATAATATAATATAAACTCTTAGAAATATATCGAACTATATAAACTTGCTATTCTACAGATATATCACATTCAATTAAGATTAATTATAGAACAGGAAAACATATAGCACACGCACAAATTTAAAGTAAAAATATGTTATTTTTGTAAAATGTTATTTGTTTTGTCAAATTGTATGGAAATTCTAGTTGCATAGAAGTAATAATTTTAATGTGACTGGTAATATAATTTGTTATTAAGATCAAAGTTATGGCAAAATATGCCAAGATGACTGATAAATTACTGCTTATTTACATTAAATTCCTGCTTTCTGTTACACTCACACCTCAATCTAGTAGTTAGTGATGAATATTTAAACTACATATGCATAAAAATAAATACTTTTCACTTTTGAACTAAAGCTGGCAGATTGTTCCAGTCCAATTTAACCCCTGGTTATAAAACATGTCAGCTTTGACCCTGTGTTTTAAATATTCTAGTGAAGATACCTCTTGAAAATACTATCCTTCAACTCCCAATGTTTGACGTGAATTATGCATCTCGCATAAACTATGAATTTGTAAAATCTTAAATCTTTAATAGGTTTATTTGAGTAAAAATGTGCTGGATGAACCACAGGCCCAATTGTGGGAGGATTCAGAGGAACATCAGACTATATTAGTCATAAAACCCACAAATTTGCATGCAAATTAATATCTAATCTATGTGATGACATGAAATTCAGAGAGTAATAAAGGCAAATCTATGGAAAACATTTGTTAAACTGGATAGACGTCAAAAAGAACCTGAGGCAGAGTAGCACCGATAGCACAAACTAAACAGCAGCCTAATGTAATAAGTGTCATGTCCAACAGTCTTTAGGCTTGTGTATATTTCTGCACCTCTCACTCTATCATATGCATTTATTCAGTTTGGGTAAGAATTTAGCCACTTACCACTAAGACACTCTATAGTTACAGTCTGGGTACTAGGAAAATAATAATCAGTCATTTTTTTTTAATCTGTAAAAATAGCTTCATATGAGCTCGCAAATTTGCTCAGTTTTTGAAATAAATGTTAATCTCGTACCAGCAAAACTCAGAAATAACAAAGAACTGTGAACTTCTCATCTCTAATTCAGAAATCAGCCATGTCTGTGCCAAATGAATGTAGTTAGCAATTGCTTTTATATAAGGCTCATCTTGCATTTGAAATACAGCAAAATAATGAGGTCTGTATTGAAACAATGTCACTAATGTGGAGAAAGTAAGTACTATCTCACTCAGTTTTCATTTATTATTGTTTGAGTCTTGAGATGAATTTGTTAATCATTTCAAGAGAACTTGCATTTCGGGAGAGATTGCTTTTTGAGTTGCGAAAGTATTCAAAATGCGTATTGAAAAAATAATAGACACATAAGACAGAGACAGTTACTGATTTTTCTTCTCTCTTACACCATTCTTATAAGAAGTAAGTCTTATAATTTCTCATCATGCTCAATCATCTAACATTACAGAGGAAATATCAAGAGCAACATGGAAAAGTCTCAGATGTCATTTCCATCTTCATTTGAGAAATTCCACCAAAACTCTGAATGTAATGATGAATCCTTAAGGGTCCATTAGAGAGAAATAACTTTAGTCTTTGTTTCTTCACTCCAAAAATGATACTTTCTGCAGGCATCATTCAGAATCATCACAGTGTGTCAAATAAAATAAAATTAAACATTAAATAAAATAAAATAAAAAAATAAACGTATATTAAATTTAATTTTAATAAAAAGCATATTCATTTTTAAAATGTGTTTTTAGCCTGTGACATTGTTTTACATATGCAAGATGGGTATCTTTAGATAAAAAAAAAAATATAATAATTGAAATAAATTATTAAATTACATTAAATTAAATTGTAATGAAAAGTATATTCATTTTTAAAATACATGTTTTGAGCCAGTGCCATTTTTTACATTGTGAGTATATACGGAAATCTTTGTAAAAAAAAATTAATAAAAAAAATACCCCTGTGAAGATGACCCCTTACACTGTGTGTTCCTTCCAACCAAAGCATTGTGTGTTAACCACTGTTGGACAATAAGACACTTGAAAGCTTTATAAGATACCAGTCAAAACAGTGCAACTTTTCTTTCATTTTGACTGTTTTGCATTATTTTTCCTCTCCTTTACCATTTTTTCTTCACTTTGAATTGTAGTGGAGACAAATAAAGGCAACTGCCGCAGTTTCATCCCCATTGCCTCTAAGGTAAATTGGCCCTTTATCAAAGGCAGGCCTCATCTATCAGTGCAAAGACGGGTATTGAAATTGCTCTGGTGGCCACAAATCAGGCCAATGGATCAGTCCCTTATCTGGAACAAGGCCGTCATCACTCTCCAGCTGGAAAAAGAGGAGGAACCCTGGCACAAGGACCTTTTTCATTGCTTTGCTGATGGATATGACCCCCCTTGACCCTTGGATGACCAGTTCACCTGGCGTGGAGTCACATCAGGGGCTGGTAATCAGGATCATTCTCTATCTCTTCCAACTTCATCTTCTGCAGGTCAATGCAAATACATTCAGGACAGAGAGCAGGAAATAACCTGTTCAAATCAGTCTGGGAAAATGAAGGCTACTGTTTTAATCAAACTGGTTCTTAGTTTAATTGGTCATTTTATACCCTTGATTTTCTCTTCTGATGGACATTTGACACCATCATAAAGGTATACGCAACGTAAACATAAAAATAGATTGATGAAATGCCATTGATCATGTCATGATAAATAACACCCTAAAAACATGGTGTTAAAAACACATTCATCAAAATGAACATCCAAGGTCAATATTTGCATGGGGAGAAAATAACCATTTTCTGTATGCATGAATTCTTTCTCAATTATTTTCAACAAGTACTCAAGAGGTATAATCAGAAAATTCAGTCTGCATAAGATAAACAGTTAGTCAGGCCTCATATTTGAGGCCTACTTGATATAAAAAAAATAAAGCAAAACAAAAATCAAGTGGCTTGCAAAAGCGGTCCACCTCAACTTATTTACTACTCGCAGTAATTCTCTCAGTTTCGTGAAAATAAATAGTATTATAATAAAAAACTGGATGTCTGTACAGCAACACATAAGTTATTTGCAAATAAAGTGGTGGCCTGTTCATGCCATGGAGGCAAAATAAATACGAAAAGGCAATTCTGTGAAGCTGTAGGCATTTCCTCCACTCAGCGTGTGGCGTTATCAGTCCCTTAGGAAAGGAAGAAGACCTTTTCTCTATTTGGTCCAATTGCAGCTGGCAAAAAATGTATGAGCCAGATTTTGACTGGCAGTAAATGCCCGCAGAGAGTTAACAGTGTGACTCAGAAAGAGGGCTCTTAAATGAGAGCGTAGACCGAAATATATCTATTTTTCTCTCATTCTCTTATCAGAGCTAGTGGGCTGCTGTTAAAATAATCTGGAGAGAGCTTGAAAAATGGGCCCTGGGTTCTCCCATTGTATTTGAAAAAATGACAAAAAGGCAAAAAGCGAAGCAACGATTTTGGGTTACTGTCAACAACTGCAAGTTATAATCTGATGTGCAACTAAATAGGTTTTTTACACTGCTCTTAGAAAAACATGTTTCTGATTGGTCAGTTGTGGAATTAACGCTCAGATTGTTGCCCTTAAACCGATGCTATTCACCGCAATTTTCACTTATCACTCCGCAGACTTATTCACTCTTGTTTTGTACAAATGCAACTGGCTGCATATTGATTGCAGTGAAAATTACAATCAGATTTCATATTAAAGTTATTGTTCCATAGTTTGTTCCCCTTCAGGAACTCAAGCTGCGTCGAAAATGCTATGGGAACGTTTTCCAGCGTGACCGCGCTCTGAATCACATGTGTAATCTGTCCAATGGATGGGCGAGACGACACGGGCGGGTGACGTAATCGACCAGGAAGCTTAAAAGCATGTGCGGTGGAATCGGCGTCAGCTTTTTGTCATTCAGCAACCGCTACTCTGTCTGTTGATCTGTGTGGTGAGTCTTATTTAGTGTTGTATGTCCCTACACAATCACTTAAAATAAGCTCCACTATGTCTAAAAGTGCAGAAAACTAGCACTTTGGCGAGAGCAGATTGCATTACAGGCTGTGTGTTCCTCCCTGCAATCGCAAAAAAAAAAAAAAGAAGAAAAGCATTGCTGCTGGGGATACACACAGACCGTGTGTGGTCTGCTTGAGAGTTCTTCCCCCTTTGAGTGAGAGCTCGCTGTTGCATTACATCATTCTTGTTCATATTATGAATTCTTTTCATATCAGACATTGTTTACTCGTCTGGTTGTTTTTCTGCATTTAATTTTGAGGAATTAAATTATGTATTTCATCTAACTAGGAGAAGTTAGATGTGTATATATGTATATATATATACATATATGTGTGTATAGGAGCCTCTTGGGATATTTCTCGAGTGAGAGCACGATGCTTTACCTCTCTTCCTGTGAGGAGGATGGTCATGTTCCAGTTCCTCATTTAGGGAGCGTCACTTCTCGTACTCCCCATATATATTGTAAAATCCCAATATTGGAGTCAGAGTGGCTCTCCCGGGCCGAAGGCTTCTAGCAGAAGGCAGAGCTGTGGACCGTCATTCTCGCTGTATAGTCTTCGACTAAAATGTCCTGTTGCCTATGGCCCAGGACTTCTGAGGGCCGGTCCCTCTGGGGAAGAGCGGTGTACACCTCATTACTTGGTGCCTATCTCTCCTCAGTGCCAGTGGACAGATTACACACGTGATTCAGAGCGTGGTCACGCTGGAGATCGTTCACATAGCGTTTTCAACGCAGCGTCTCATTCCCTTCGGGGAACCATGGTTTTACATGCGTAACCTAAGATGTTTTGTTGCTATAGACTGATTGTTTTGCACAATTGACAGTTTTTTTCTTTGCATATCATTTTTAAGATGATATACCGGTAATATTATAATCATTCAAATCAATATTTCATGCCAACAGGTTTATTTTTTATATATTTTGCCAGTCAGTATTACAAAATAAACCAAATGTACATGATGCCTTTCGTAATATATTTAAAGATATACTGTAGTAAAAAAGAGCCCAATGCACAGTGTTAATATTAACTTTTCCATATAGATTTTTAACACATTTTCCTGTATTTTAAATTACGCAATGTGTTGTGTTTAAGATTAATGTCAGTAAACGTAGTGGAAAATGTCCTGGCAGAACTGTTTTTGAACATTTTTTTTTTCTTTCAGTGTAGTTGTGATTTGTTCAGTGTACTGATACCTTTAAACTAAATTTATCTTGCTCAGTCTCTTGAATTCTCTTGCACATCTGAAAATATCAATAATGCATGAAATGCTTAATTTGATGAAAGAGCAGTCAGCCGTATTTATCTACCCAATCATGGTTCACTGCAATAATCGCATCAAAATGTGATGACACAACAATCTGTTCTCAACAGCCATGACAGTGAGTCAATGAAATGCATGTTTTACAACGTCTAGCTGAGATAACTGTTGGTGTACAATATTCAAATAGTTATTAGAAGGTAGGGGAAGGTTTTTATACCAACAACAAACAAATCAAATCAAGTGAAATTAAATAAAAGCACAGCATATATTTCATTTCCAAAGTAAAATAATACCTAGATCCATTGCTAAATTAATATATCAGTTAGCATTAAGAGAGACATGAGATTCCCCATTTGTAGAGGTGGGAGACTGGTAATGTGGATCTAATGGGAGAGAAGAGGTCTGGGACAGAGCAGGCAGTCCATCTTCTCTTTCTAATGATTACTTTAGTTGAATGCTGTAATGGGGTCGGATGTCGCAGTGTGTTTGATTTAGAGTCGCCGGCCCTTGGCTGGTTTATGGCAGGACTATACCTTCAATGAAAACCAACTTTAGCTGAATGCCCACGAATGATTGTGATGACAGGATGACAGCTGGACATCACCACCTAAGGTGAAATTAACTACTATTTATTTGTTTATTTTTTAATGGTAAAACAAACAGCTTAGTTTAGGTTTAGATTATGTTTTATGTCTTAATATGCAAATAAAATAATTTCTGTCATGACAACTCTCTGAGAGTTTAGCATGGTAATATACATGATAGTGTTAATCTGTTTGGTCTTGGCAGAATAGATCTTCTACGCTGCTGCTGTGGCAGAGAAAGTATGACTTGCTACTGCTGATACATCCACAAACATGCTGTTGTGAGCAGGGCCGTAGCTAGAGGATTGGGGGCCCCCTGAAAAAATATTGATGCCCCCCCCCCCACACACACACAAATCATATACTGTACAATATACAAGCAAGGAGGCCCACATATATTCTAATAGGTGTTTCTTACAAAATAACAAAACAGTTATCAAATTAATGCATATAAAGTTTTTTTACTGAACATCAGCACAAGAAAAATGCACAAATATAAAACAAATATTATAGCAAATAAATAGCAACAGTAAAGCAACAAAAAATAATTTGATCAGTAATGAACACTGAAATAACTATGAAAATTATGCAAATCATTCTTATTACATCAATTCTATTGTAGATCTATATTGGTTTGCTTGATCTTTAAACTTTGATGACATTTCACGTGACTTCACCTAGGATGAACCGAAATCCCATTGTCTGACTTTTTTGTTGGCAAAGTCACTTATGATGTCTTTGAAGTCAGCTGTCTGCTTAGCTGACTTTCAATTGAAAGTCGGGCAAGGCTATTAAACCTCTCCTGAGTTTGGGTAGACCTGAGAAGCTTCAACTAGAAGCTTCAACTTGCTGAAAGCCCTTTCTGCACCAGAAACAGAGACAGGTAAAGAGCAGAAGATGCGCACTGCAACGCACACTTCTCCAAAAATGCGCTGGAGCTGCATCCTGTAAATTGAATTCAGCAGGTCGAGAGGACACTGACAGTCTACAAATGTGGCATTATACACAGACTTAAGATGCCTCACTTAATTTTCAAAGCCTGCTGTGAGATCCTGTGTATATTTGCTCACTAATGAGTGGCAAGCTGGGTGAATCTGATCTTCTTCTAAATCTTTTAACTTCAAGATTGCAGAAAACTCTTCAAATATCTCTGCAGTGGTTTGAAAGCGGGTATCCAATGCAGAGATTATATTATCCAATGCCACAAAGAAAACATTGTTTCGAAATCGATTTTCCTCTGTCTCTTGCTGATTAGTGTGCTCTGAACTCTGACTTTCATCTGACTCGCAGTGGCTAGCTTTCTAACAATCACTTCACGTTCATGATCTGTCAACCTCTCTGGCCATAATCCTGGATCAGTTGTCAAAAAATCTTCATTCTCACCTACATTTCGCCCTGCACTTGCTGAGTCTGGGCTGTCTGTGACTGTGTCTTGACTGCTGCTACTTTCAGCTTCTTCATTTTGACCTTCACTAACTGATGTTGGCCTATTTTCATGCATTTGTTCAGTAGAGGGACTTGCCTCTGTAGACAACAAATACCACGACTCAAAGAGTATCAAAAATAAACCAATACTTTGCAGTTCATTTCAGTTAAAATACACGTTACTACAAATAATAAAGTGATTCCCTGACAAGTCAATATACCCAAAGAGTACGGCACTGACCCTCCAAGTCATCTTTGGAAAATGGCTGTGAGTCAGACGATGCCACATCTGATGCTGCAGAACATTATCACATCACTTTAAAGATGGCAATGTTGTTGTAAACCTTTTATTTTAAAGTTAATTAAATAAATTATTTTATAAATATTTTATCTAATTTATTTCATCCTATAATTTATTTAAATTATTTATTCATTTATTTTAATGCCATTAAGCCATAACTTATCAAACACTATTTAAAGACGTCATGCACTTATTTAAGACAAATGAATAAAAAACTAACAAAAGACAAAGGAATTATTAAATAATAATAAAAACCTTTTTTTAAAGGACCAGCATATATAATTAGTAAATCAAAAAGTAAAACTTCAGAAACAGATAATAATGAAATCTAATACTGATTGTCTTAATTTAGATAATGCAGGGTGCTGCATAATATATTAGGCTATTGAACAAAGCTAATAGCTACATTTCTTCCTCCAAGAGCATTGTGTTGCATTCATGTTTTCTTGACCGTAACACAGCCGGCAGGTCTGTAATGCTTGTCATAATGCGTCGTGACTCGTGGCAGTTTTTTTTCTGTTTGTTATACAAACCAACTGGCTTTTTTTAATGTCCATACATACCCCTACCCTAAACCTACCCGTCCACACCTAACGTTACCCTTAAAACAATGCAAATATATTATTGGTAGCACAATCTGATAGGTAGCATGTTTTGTCGGTACACCGGCGGCTGATACGCACCAGTACCCTAAATAAAATGATGTGATGGCGGCAGCGGTGGTCGATAGTTTACATGACAACATACTAACCTGTCTTAAAGAAGGTCTTGATAGACTGGGATACAGCAATTCTCCTGGCCTCTCTCTCCTTCTTTTCATTCCGTTTCTGGTAACCTGATTTATATTTTCTTTTCCCGGACATTGTCAGTCAGCATACATCGCTAACTTCATCTGACGTCTCAACTCTGATTGGTTGTCTTGTTCACGATCTGGGGTGAGACTTCTGAGAATACTTCGTATCAGACTAAACCATTTTTCGGGAGGGTAGAGGAGCAGATATTAGAAAATGTCTTTAACCAAATTGCATGCTTTTTTGTGGTTTTCATAATATCTCAGTTATACAACTAATAAAATATTAGAATTATTCACAGAACATGGGGCCTATATAGTATAATTCCTGGATTTTGTGGGGCCCCCTGGGCGGTGAATTGTCACCACCTTTCACCCCACTAGCGACGGCCCTGGTTGTGAGTATGTAAGAAATACTGCTGCTGCACATATATGAAATAACCCCCATATATAATGTACATGCAGTGCTGATCCTAGATTTCTGGGGGCCCTACGCAAAACTGTGTCAGCAGTGTCGGGTGGGGGATGAAAGAATGGATGAAACGCATTTGTCCGTGTTTCACTCCGTCTCGAATCGCGCTCACGGAAAGCGCTCGATAAACAGTATTTCTTCCGCGGCACGGTATGCTTTCAACTAGTTTTTTTTTTTTTTTTTAATATGAGCAAAAGACTGTACCACGTTCACGTTACATGATTTGGCTGATTTTTACGTAGACAGCGTGACAGCGCACTGGTGTTTCGGGGGCCCTACGCAGCTTGTGCATTCTGCGTATAGGGAGGATCGGCTCTGTATACATGAAATTAACGTATAGCAGATCTATACAGGTGGTGCTGGGGATGGTGGAGGGTTTCTGAAATGCACTACAACTGTTAGAGCAAGCTGATTGGCTGCTGATGTGAAAAGAAAACAATCAGCTGTGACATTTGAATAATGATGTGATTATATCAGATTGAGTTAGAACATATTGGACAGCGCCATCTACAGTTTCATGACAGAACTTTGTATTTAAAGGAATAATTCACCCAAAAATGAAAGTTTGCTTAAAATGTACTTACCCTATGGTCCAAGATATAAAGCAAGAGTTCATCCAAGATATCATCCAAGAGTTTGTTTCTTCACTGGAACAGATTTTAAGAAATGTTATAATACTTGCTCATCTATGGATCCTCTGCAGTGAATGGATGCCATCAGAAGGAGAGTTCAAACCGCTGATAAAAACAGCGTTATTCCTTTAAAAGAAAATCAGTAATGAGATGCTTTGACAGTTACAGATTTGAAAATCAAAAAGGCGGGGAAAAAAGAACCCTAAACTCTAACACAAAGAAACATTTCAGCATAAAAGGGTTATTCTGGATGCTATTGAAAGAAATAGAACCACATAGAACCATTACATCTAAATAACCTTTGAAGAACCATCTTTTTCTTTGAGTTTAGAGAAGTCTTTTTGATAATCATTTGGAGTATTTTATGAAATTATTCAATTTATTCAAACATATACGTATTTAGAAGAGGTTAACAAAATCCTCTTATTTGCATTTGACAGAATCCCCCACAAGTCATAATACAAACAAAACAATTGAAAGTGACTGAGAGGGAATTAACTTTTGCAGTTACAGAAGGTCATCTCATCACCTTTGGATCTCTAGACAGGCAAACAAAGCAGGACCAGGCCTGAGGGACATTATGAGTACATCCCCTGTAATGGGCTCTTAATCGGACCGGGCAATCTGGAGAGGGAGGCCCGGAGCTGTGGCGGACCAACAGCGAGCTGGAGGTGTGGCAGTTATTATTAGCGCTATCATTGATCAGAAAGGGAGAGTGCTGCACATGAAGTGGAATGATGGATTTCATGGCTCCAGCCCACTCTCACTGCCAGCGCCGAGCAAGAAAAGAGGGAAAAAGCAGGCACAAGAGATGACAGAGAGCAGAAAAATGAATTTGCAGCACTCTAAGCTCATTTTAATTTTCAGTCGGTCACTTTTCTGTTTTACACAGCACACACACACACACATACTCACAAAAGACACTATAAACATATATATTCCCTTCATCTTTTTCCATCTCTATTCTTCTTCCCCTCCTCTTAATGAGATACCCCTTAGTTCACCCAAAAGTCAAAATTCTGCATCCTTCTTATTGCTCCAAACCAGTATAAGTTTCTTTCTTTTGCCGAAAACAAAAGAAGATAAACACCCTGAATACCCAGGGTACTCTTTTCCAACAGCAATAGAAGACTGAAATTAGAGGCTATGATGTTAAAAAAAATAGTTTAAAACGGCATGAGATTTTTTAAAACTCAAATGGCTCCAATTTCTGCTTGCTGTGTCTTTAATAGAAGGTTCTACTGAAATTATAAAAGGCACAGACAGAATTATGGCATGATGGGATGCTGCTAAATTATCTTATATCACGTCAGCAATTCATTGTGGAGAACTGCCTCTAAAATAACTGGCTTGCTCACTCTGTCTCTAAATGTCAGCTTAAATTCCTGCCAGATGATCAGACTGAGCAAAGCATACTGACATGATTTATGAGGCAGCGGAAGACAAATGTGCATCTTAATGAAAACAGCAGTGAAGTCTGATGCTAGCTTAATATCTTAATACATCATACCTAAAATAACTGGGCATGAGCTTGCATAAAAATGTTAGAATTCACCATTTCCAACTTCCTTTTGTGTTTTAATATTTCATATTTATGCTTTCTTCATTTCATCAGTTTGTCATGATCATGAAAACATATTGATGGAAAATAAATTCAGTTTAGTTCAGGCCTATGTATATCACTGAAAACAGTAAAAACAAAGACATTGACGCTCAGTGCTAAAGTAATACAGATCCTGTGAATTTCTGCATTGTAGTCAGAATTGTACATAAGAAGCAAGAAGTTATCTGAACATGTCAGCTAAGATAATGGAATATTGAGCAATTACATTTTTTTTTTCCAGAGGCAAAAGGTTTTACTTCTGAGTATGTTAATGATGGTTACATTTAAATTTCTGCAATCAAAGCATTTCTCTTATCCTGATTACATCTTAACTGACTTCTTAACTTGTTTGTCTTAATCGAGTGTGAGATGAAGAGGATATATAAAGAAGGTGCCTGTCTGTTTAACGTTTATGAGCTGAAACTGCCAATTCGCAGTAGAGCCACAGGCATGGATTAATTCATATTAACTCAGTAGTTTGATAGGTCTGGATATGGGCCTAACAGGATTTTACAAGAGAGGATTAAATGAGGATACGGTTAGTGAACAGTCGAGTTTAAATCCCAAATGTATCCTTTGATTGTTTGCATTAATTGTACATTCCACAAATTCATAAAAAAATATTTTCTAATTGACTGGGCCTTGTGATTCAAATAGCCTGAAGCAAAGCATTGCTTTGCATCCTTGTTAGAACTGGTTACTAACCTCTTCTCTAGCAATTTTTCTTGGTTATTTAAAGCATTTTAGGGGTGATTTACAATGTTAAACTTTAGCATTTAAAAATAAAAAGATGTAGGGGAGAGGAATGAAAAAAAAACAAAAAAACACATGGTATGAAGAGCCCTTTTTAAGTTGAATTATTGATTTTTAGAATGCTATTTTATTAAAAACAGAACATATTTTAACTTGAGAGCCACATCTGAAGAACTCATGCCTGAGAAGCTGCAAAAGATATTGAATGCAAGTGTCCATCTATCATGTTAACATAGATAAAAAATGAAAAAGCTTTTCCATTGTTTTTCTAACATGCGGTAAACAGATATCTTTCACAAGGTGTCTTTTGCAGCACTTTGTCTCGCATATGAAACACGTTCTAAAAACACTCCAGTTCAAATAATTTCAACTTTGAAAAAACATGTCTGGAGACCGCACATCCCACATTTTTCAACACAAAAACATTTCTTGTGTTTCTATACAAATACTAAGGGATTGATGGCAAATTTGACATCTTTCTCTCTTTTGGCCAACAAAATCTCTTGTTTCTTCAAAATCTCGGTTTTTCTTGTTTATATAAACATGCAAATAGAATGCAAAAAATATATATTTGTTGTAGTTTCCATTTACCATTATAAAAGTATACCAAACTATGATAACTTCAGAGAACCCTGGAAATGTGAAAAGGGTTCATGGAAATGCAGTGCAGGTGAACAAACAGAACATGTTTTTGCATTGAAAAACAGGAGATGCAGGGCAGTAGATTGAAAAAATGCGATGTCTAGAGATACGTTTTTTTAATATTTAAACTTGAACAACACATTTTTAGAAGCTATGTGATGTGCTGCAAAATGCGAGACACAAGCGCAATGTTCAAACAGGTCTGTCTAGTGCATGGTTACTTAGAAAAACAACTGAAATACAGCAATGTGGATTGCGAAAATGTGTTCTGTGTGAATGGCCCTAACTGTGTACTTCAATCTAGGTGAACTTGGTCTGGCACTAATGCGGACTGCAGACTTCTGAGTAAAATAAAAATGCTTGAAAGTGCAGGCCAGTATAAAATGGAAGCATTATTGAAACAGATTTTATTTGCATGCAATCTCCATTCTGAAGTGTGCATTATCATTTTCTCTAAGGCTTTCACTTATCTTTCAGAGGAAGGGATGTTCCTTGCAATGAATTACAACCTTAATTACATGCAAGCTTATGAAGCAAATTAATCATAAGATACACTAAATCATGCATTGAGTGGGCATCTGTGGACATTTGAACAATGGGAGAGATTACCTCACCATTTTAATGGCACCATTATTGGTGCATGTAAACATGATGCCAGATATGATTGCTGGTGCTCACATCTCTTGGGACATGATGAATCTGAACTGCTTGTATAAAAGAGTATGTCCATGCAGCCATGAGCGGAAAGAAATACAAAATAAAACAAAGATTTGTTTTTGCTATAAGTTAAAGAATGAATGTGAATAGGAGACAAGCACCATAAAAGTACCATAGAAATCTATATGATATATCTTCTATCCCAAGTTTTATGAAGACAAATTATGTTTTGTATTTAAAAAAAGACAAAAAGTCTGCAAATATTCCCCCTATGCTGGAGCTCTCAGATGTCATAGATGTGCAGCACGTAGATTTCAGTCTGTTTCTCGCACAAATCTGTAGCTCCAGAAGACTTGCTGCATAAGTCTTCTTAGGGGAAGTCGTGGCCTAATGGTTAGAGAGTCGGATTTGTAATCAAAATTCGAGTCTCGGGCCGGCAGGGATTGTAGGTGGGGGGAGTGAATGTACAGCGCTCTCTCCACTCTCAATACCACGACTGAGGTGCCCTTGAGCAAGGCACCGAACCCCCAACTGCTCCCTGGGCGCCGCAGCATAAATGGCTGCCCACTGCTCCGGGTGTGTGTCCATGGTGTGTGTGTGCACTTTGGATGGGATAAATGCAGAGCACGAATTCCGAGTATGGGTCACCATACTTGGCCGAATGTCACTTCATAAGTCGTGGACCACTTTTACCATAGTTTAGAGGTGCTTTTTTAGTGAGTTTAGAGCTTGACAGACCCAGTCACCATTTACTTTCATTATAAAAAATGAGGATGCAGAATATTCCTTCTTAAAAACACCACAGATGAGTTATGAGTTAAGAATGACAAGATCATGAGTAAATGAATTAATTTTTAATATACATAAAACATCAAATGCTATCTTTTCTATTTTCTTTCTTGCTTTTTTGCATTAAAAATCCACTTGGCTTAAAAATCTGAGGGGGCATGTGGGCATACATTTTCTGGATCCCCATATCAACTAATTCAGCAGAATGGCACACCAGGGCAATTTGAGTAATCTATTAAACTTCGCTAAATTGTTTTGAAAATGAGCAAGAAGATGCATTCTGTAATCAGGTAAATTGTGTTGCTGCAATGACTCTCAATAAACGCTATTGAAGAAAAAGAGCAAAAAAACTTGGTCTCTTGAAGACTTGAAGGATGGTATTTTCTCTGTGAATTTGATTAGCCAGGCAGGAGTTTATTACCCTCTGTAAAACATTCAGCCGCTTAATGTGCAATAGACTTCCTTCTTTATGCTCCGCAGCAGTTTTCTCTGCTCATTATAAACATGCAAACCCTGCAATCCAACACCCGTTGGGTTCCCTGCAGTTCCCTGAGCACACAGGGTTAAGCACTTTCATATTTCACATTGACAGTGACCAGGACCAATGGGTAAACCTTCATCTACGCTAAGCTACCTATTTAGGATACATAGTTCTAATGAAGTTTTTTTAAGGATCATTCATATTTAGAAAGAAAACAACAATGAGCATGCTAACCTTGGAGAAACAAATTAGTGAGATATCAAGCTTTGAATAAAAATAAAAAATCTGAATGAAAAACAATACTCTAATAAACCGTTGAAACAATAACATAAGTGAAATAAAGTCTGCTGCATACAGTATACTTATTAATTGTTTTCTAGCTTTACCTCGTCTTTTGGTTAGTTCACCCAAAAATGAAAATTCTGCCATCATTTACTCACCCTCATATTGTTTTAAACTTGTATTATTGTTGATATTTAGACAAATCTATCCCTTTAAGTGCTTCCTGTTGGCAAAATTACACAAAAAAGTCCTCAGATCATGTAACAGACTCTGTTTTTTTTTCATTTGGTTTTCCAATTCCACCCTTTTAAGCACTTGACTGACACAAACTGATATAATTTCGCCGATGTCGGCTGTCTACCCTAAGTGTCACTGATTAGGTTAGAGAGGAGAGATTTAAAATGTGGAACAGGGCTACACAGGGCACAATGCAATCTATTTGTGTCCATCTTGGTTACTTTTGAGAAGAACTGTATACATTGCGGGTGAAAAGCTTTTGTGGCTCCCAGTGCAAGTAGTTCAGATAGGAGAGCCGTAATCCACTCCCGTACCTTTTAACACTGCAATAAAAAAGTAAGCACTGGTGCTAACTCTTGAAGAGAAAGGGAGACCATATTGAATCTGACAAATGCAATGCAAACTTTCCTTTGAGTGTGATTTGGCAAATGGCTGAATTACAATATCATTAATCACTAACTTTACATCCAGGTTATAAAATAAACCATGGCACAAAAGGCTCTTTTTAATAAAAAAAGGTTCTTTAGATTATTAAAATGTTCTTCTCAGTAAGTAAAAACAGATTATTTTCAGAACTGTTCACTGAAAGGTTCTGTGGGGAACCCAGAATGGTTTTTCTATGGCGTTCTATTATATTACTATGGCATTTTATGATATTTGTTTTGAAAACCTTTATTTTTAAGAGTATAGTGGAGGCGTTGTTGACATACAACGTAATAAACAGAGAACATGAACTGCCCTGAACTATTAATTATTATGGTACGTGTGTTGTAATTCGAGTCTTACACTGCTCCCAGAGGCATCACGTTAATTGGCTTGTACAACTTCTGAGACAAAAAGGGGTCTTTAGGCGGTCATCTGTGTATTAAACCTTGAATAAATGACCACACTAATTCGCTTCTGTCATCAAGGTTACCTAATTTTACATGACACTAATAAAATAAACAGATTTAAATCATAGCCAGCACAGAAATCTCAATTAAATCTTCAAGCTTCGTTCCATCAAAATTAACAGACACCCAAGGGAAATTTGACCAATGACTGTAGCTGCTAAAAACTGATGACAAAAACAACTTATAATTATGAGATCACATGGGTGGTTATTTTAATCATTGCAGGATTAATGGTCACTGCATTCAGTTGCACTGTGTTAGTTTTCTTGCTTCATTCTTTTACTTCTTTCTTTTTCTTCAGTAATGCATGCAATTTTGTTAGAAATTAGTTCTTTGACCTCACATGTATTAAAAAAGTTAATTAAAATAACAAATAAAACTAACAAGTAAAAATATCACATTATTGTAGTATACATTTTTTTTTTGCATAAACATGTTTAAAACATGTCAGTGTGTGAAAGGTTTGGTCAAGATTTGTATTTTTTAAAGAAAATAACTTTTATTCAACAAGGATGCATTAAAATCTGTATTTCAAATAAATGCTGTTCATTCATTTCAAACAATAATATATATCAATAATTATATCAAAGAATCCTGAAGCCTGGAGTAATGGATGCTCAAAATTCCATCACAGGAATAAATGACTTATTGAAATATATTAAAATATAAAAGAGTTATTTTCAATTGTGAAAATGTTTCCACTGGTTTAACTGTATTTTAGATCGAATAAATGCAACCTTGGTGAAAATAAGAAACTTACTTCAAACACATTAAAAAATCTTACCAACCCCAAACTATTGAATGGTTATGTAACAATATTCAAATCGAAAAAAGAATAAAGAAAAAAGTAGGATGCGACTTGAATTTATATATTAAAGGGTTACTCCACCCCAAGATGAAAATTTTGTCATTAATCACATACCCATGTCGTTCCAAACCTGTAAAAGCTTCATTTGTCTTCGGAACACAATTTAAGATATTTTGGATGAAAACCAGGAGGCTTGTGACTGTCCCGTTGACTACCAAACAATTAACACTGTCAAGGCCCAGAAAAGTATGAAAGACATCGCCAAAATAGTCCATCTGCCATCAGTGGTTCAACCGTAATTTTACGAAGCTACGAGAATACTTTTTATACGCATAGAAAACAAAAATAACGACTTTATTCAACAATTCGTCTCCTCTCCGTCAGCATAATGCCATTTTCAATATCCGCCGGATGCTAAACAGCGTACGCTGTTCTGTGTCAGCCGCACCACACGGATACGCTGTGGTGCTATGAATAACGTAAACAGCACCAAATGTGTTTTCAAAGCATCTCAGAAACTGCATGAGCTGTGTGAAGCTCCTATTAGGAAGGAAAGGAAACATTCAGCTGTCTATTTGAATAATAAATTACAGCAGGTATCACAGGCTAAACCATCACTGACATGTAGCTTGCCTATATATGCTGAAACCGGTAATGAGAGAAATGTTGTCAGAAGATGCTAGAAAAGAGCAGGCCGTTGAAACGTCTCCTCAGGAAAAAGGTCTTGCCCAGAGACTGATAAATGTTAATCACCTGACATTAGCATCAAGAGACGGGTCACGGCAATCAACCTGGTGAATACATTGAAATGACAGGGAAGATAGGGCACTGAGAGCGAATGGAGAGAGTGTGACCGGGGTCAATATTCACTTAATTTCTTTGCAATAGTACTCTATAAAAACATTCTGTTAGTGTTAGCGGTTTGGTGTGTTATCTACTTCACTATTTATTACAGGTGTCTCTCTGCAACTAATTACAAAAGCCTCTTTGTGAGCGTGGTTGGAAAACTTTCAATACCCTGCCCAGAAATTGGCAAAACAATTAACGTGTTTGCTAATTGGATGCCTTTGCATGTGGGTTTTCTTAAATGCCTCTTTCATCCCAAATCAACACTCATCTTCCCTCTGTGAACTGACAGTAATTGCTGACTTGAGCAGTAGGGGAGTCATCAGCTACTCTTGCTGTCAATATCTCTATTCAGCATGGAGTGAGTAAGTACAAGGTTAAAGCCAGACCCCCACAGTGGGCTGCATTAAACCTCCAACCTGCAGGACGAAAACTGTGTTTGATGGACTACTCGGTTCCAAGATGAGAATGATTTCAGCACATTTTATCTGTGACTGATTTGAATTTTCATCAGCAGTGAATTTTTAGGATAGGAACTACAGGGTGCCAAAAATGTATAAGAAAATCAATGGCAATTCTTAAACTTTATGTTTGTAATATTTGGATACGCCTTCTTTGCAAACAAATACTTAAAAAAATGTTTAATGACATTTTAACACGTTTAGTGCTAGGGAATGGTACAGCCTGTTCTTTATCAAAACACAACTAATCAAAAACTGCTTCAATGTTTACCTCATTTAACATTCATCATGAGCTATGCACAAATGCAGAAACTTTTATACTGTTTGGTTTCCATCCTCTAATCGATCTGTATTTCATCAAAACAGTGAATTTTAGAATAGAAACAGGTGCCAGAAATGTACAGGTCCTTTTCAAAAAATTAGCATATTGTGATAAAGTTCATTATTTTCTGTAATGTACTGATAAACATTAGACTTTCATATATTTTAGATTCATTACAACACAACTGAAGTAGTTCAAGCCTTTTATTGTTTTAATATTGATGATTTTGGCATACAGCTCATGAAAACCCAAAATTCCTATCTCAAAAAATTAGCATATTTCATCCGACCAATAAAAGAAAAGTGTTTTTAATACAAAACAAAAGTCAACCTTCAAATAATTATGTTCAGTTATGCACTCAATACTTGGTCGGGAATCCTTTTGCAGAAATGACTGCTTCAATGCGGCGTGGCATGGAGGCAATCAGCCTGTGGCACTGCTGAGGTGTTATGGAGGCCCAGGATGCTTCGATAGCGGCCTTAAGCTCATCCAGAGTGTTGGGTCTTGCGTCTCTCAACTTTCTCTTCACAATATCCCACAGATTCTCTATGGGGTTCAGGTCAGGAGAGTTGGCAGGCCAATTGAGCACAGTAATACCATGGTCAGTAAACCATTTACCAGTGGTTTTGGCACTGTGAGCAGGTGCCAGGTCGTGCTGAAAAATGAAATCTTCATCTCCATAAAGCTTTTCAGCAGATGGAAGCATGAAGTGCTCCAAAATTTCCTGATAGCTAGCTGCATTGACCCTGCCCTTGATAAAACACAGTGGAGTCAGCATCACTGACTGTGGGTACTTGACACTGGACTTCAGGCATTTTGGCATTTCCCTCTCCCCAGTCTTCCTCCAGACTCTTGGCACCTTGATTTCCGAATGACATGCAAAATTTGCGTTCATCCGAAAAAAGTACTTTGGACCACTGAGCAACAGTCCAGTGCTGCTTCTCTGTAGCCCAGGTCAGGCGCTTCTGCCGCTGTTTCTGGTTCAAAAGTGGCTTGACCTGGGGAATGCGGCACTTGTAGCCCATTTCCTGCACACGCCTGTACACGGTGGCTCTGGATGTTTCTACTCCAGACTCAGTCCACTGCTTCCGCAGGTCCCCCAAGGTCTGGAATCGGTCCTTCTCCACAATCTTCCTCAGGGTCCGGTCACCTCTTCTCGTTGTGCTGCGTTTTCTGCCACACTTTTTCCTTCCCACAGACTTCCCACTGAGGTGCCTTGATACAGCACTCTGGGAACAGCCTATTCGTTCAGAAATTTCTTTCTGTGTCTTACCCTCTTGCTTGAGGGTGTCAATGATGGCCTTCTGGACAGCAGACAGGTCGGCAGTCTTACCCATGATTGCGGTTTTGAGTAATGAACCAGGCTGGGAGTTTTTAAAAGCCTCAGGAATCTTTTGCAGGTGTTTAGAGTTAATTAGTTGATTCAGATGATTAGGTTAATAGCTCGTTTAGAGAACCTTTTCATGATATGCTAATTTTTTGAGATAGGAATTTTGGGTTTTCATGAGCTGTATGCCAAAATCATCAATATTAAAACAATAAAAGGCTTGAACTACTTCAGTTGTGTTGTAATGAATCTAAAATATATGAAAGTCTAATGCTTATCAGTACATTACAGAAAATAATGAACTTTATCACAATATGCTAATTTTTTGAAAAGGACCTGTATAAGAAAGTCAATGGCAATTCTTGAAGTTTTATGTTGGAATATCTGGATACATCTTTACAAAAAATATTTTCAACAATGTTTTCAATGCCATCTTAACGCATTTTGTGGTAGGCAAAGTGAGTTCTTTAGCCAAGGACAACCAACCAATCACAATCAGCCCCAATGTTTACCTCATTAAAGTGCTACTATTATGGATTTTTGAAAATGACCTTTCATGCAGTGTGTAACACAGCTCTAAGTGAATGAAAACATCCTGCAAAGTTTTAAATCTGAAAGTGCACCGTGTGTAAAGTTATTGTCAACATCAACATGAAACATTAGCATATTGCCCGCCCACTTGTTGGTCTGAATGAAAATGCAAATTCATTCTTTGCCACTAAGTGCCGCTTTTAGAGAGGTAGAATAGCTATTTCCCGGTAACGCTGAACACAAAGCAGCACTGGCTTACAAACTCTGCTTTATCAGGCATTACAGGCATGATGAAATGGAAATAAGACCAATTGGACCAATCACCGCAGATTAGCATCACACAAAGGAGGTTAGGAAAAATGAATCATTGAGCGAATCGTTTGGGAGTCGTTGAGCAAGTAGCTTAAGGTAAAAATAAATGCATATTATAAGACAATGAAAGTGTTTTTGATCTTGCATGCATGTCAACCTGTTGTTGGGGACTCCCAAAACCAAAATATGAACCATTCATTACCCATAATGGCATTTTAAATAATCATAAACTTTGTACAGACACAGAAACTTGCGAGATGTTTTGTTTCCATCCTTTCAGTCTTTCCCTGGGGGAAACATAACATTATTCAAAATCTCGAACAGCAATGAGAAACGAGTTGAGTGACGAAGACACTATTAATTTTGTTATAGCCCATGCAAAACCACAGCGGATCTGTGCTGTGTTTTCAATGGTGCCACTATTGACACCTAAAAAGTATAGGCCTAGTAATTATTGAGGTAATGTGGGTGTGAATCTGTATGTTGAGTATCTAGGCTATGTAATGGATGATTTTCCAGTGTTCACCGACCTTGCAAATATGCCATTTACCATTTGCCATTTATGCCATTATCCCTATAAACACTTCGACAATAGGCTAAATCTTGTGCCGTTTGCAGCTTTCTTTTTATACCAGCATGCGATCAATGGCATTGGAAAATCTCAAGGACATGATTCATACAGTAGAGGGCACTGTCGCGCTTGTTGAGGTAAATGCTGTACAAGGTCCAATCACTCAATAACTACATTAAAACCTGCATCATCACTCTTATTATAATATAACTATAATAACTCACTAGAACCATTTGTAACATATACTTATAATACCTTCCATCTTTAGCATCAATGCACCTTCGTTCCGCAGGTTTTAGACATATTGATCGATTAATCTACTGCCGATGGCCAGTAAACACATTTACAACAGGTGTACATATGTTTTACAAGCACACATCCTTGTGCATGCATCAACAAGTACACATAGGTAGCAAACTATTCATATCAATTCTAATGGAGTTGGCTCTTGCATCTTATTTTATTGTAAGTTAGCCTATATATTGTTATTTTTGCTTTTTCGATTTTTCTGCCTCTTGTGTATATTGATGATTTAACAATATCGCATGTTAAACAACCATGCAAATAAAGTATTTTAAAGTTTAAACTGAAATTGTTACATTGCCCTCCCAGTTTAGCAGCATTTGGCAGTCAGAGAGAGAGAAAGAGAGAGAGAGAGTATCATGACTCACTGTGCTTGTCGCAGCGGAACCCAAAGAGCAGACGAAAGCACGAGGGTTATTCACTGTGGACTTCATGGATGAGAGAAAGGAGCATTTTCATAGTACAAATGATTTTTGTTACTTCTTTCGTCACATTGCTGAAGTTTATGGCTTGTTTTTCGGCTTCAAGTGACGGGTGATACACTCCGACCGACGGCTGGACTACATTCATTTCTTAAAATGTATTAATAACTGTGGAAGCCCGGGGTAAACATTGCCGTTAATCGTCTTCTCCCTCTCTCTCTCTCTCTCTCTCTAAATGAGGACTTATTTACATAAACGCTCCTAATTGTTTCTTAAATCACAGATATTGGCTATTAAAAGTCACTTTATTTGTAACCCCTCGCGCGTTCAGGAATTACAGTGGATATGACAGCATTGTGAAGCGTTGCCAAACCTCACAAGCGATCTTCAACTTTCCTCTGAGATTCTCCACACAGCTGTGCGAACTGAGGCTTATTTAGACGGATCAAACATCCACGACCACCAGACTGCTTTTAACAACAAACACTTGTGGCGCGGAACTACAAATCTGTGCTTTTTATGGGATGGCACTTCTATATTTTTAATGTTTGAGGTGCTTGTCAGACACGTCAGAAGGCAAAACCCACGAAACAGATCGTGGCTGTGAAGATGACAACATTTAGTAACTGCACCGCGGGAGAGACTCATTTTGAGGTGCTTGGAGGGGGAAACATCTAACCGCTACCCTGTTTCTTGCTTATAAAGAGATGAAAGCTGCGTTTATCGTCCTGTAGACCTTAAGGAAGACTTGTCGGTGGAAAAACACCGACCCGTTCCCTTCTCCATCCCCGACTAACTTCAGAGGAACTGAAGATGCTGCGTCTCAGCCCAGCTGGGCTCATATTGTTCATGCTTTGCAGAGGTGAGTCTGTCAGAGCGCATCAGTAACAGGTGAAGACCTGCATGCTAGATCTTTCACTTTCTATGCTACATTTTTATGTATATGGTAATAAATGCACCAGCTCGGTTCTTCATCACATAGTGGTTATTATGGTGCTACTTCATGGTGTGTGAATCAATATGATTACAGATTGCCAGAGGTGCTCTTGACATGTAATTGATGACAGGTTGTAAAGCAACTGAAGGTTGGTTCTGAATGGCCATGGTTAAATGTGCTGAATATACAATTAGCCTACCATATGGATTTTAAATGAGAAGAGTGATGGAAACTAATGGCACTGCTTAGCCTTAGAAAATAAGAATATGCTGCACTAAAACACATCACAAATGCTTTGTAATCTGGCACCTATCCATTTGTTTCACATTAGAGCATGTCATTAAGTAGGCCTATTCTTTGGATTTAAGCTGTTAAGCACCTCATGTTGTTTCCAAACCTGTATGGCTTTTTTTTCTTAAATAGAACACAGAAGATATTCAGATTTTTTTTTTTTTGTACATTGAAAGTTAGCGTTCTTCAAAATATCTTCTTTTGTGTTCTACAAAGGAAAGGATCTTATACAGGCTAGAAATGACACGAGGGTGCATAAATGATAGCAATTTTAATTGTTGTGTTAACTATCTCTTTAAATAAGTTCTGTCAACCAACGATTCTTCCTCAAACTGTTTCACGTCAACCTGTTCATATAATCTTTGAATATAATATAGGTAGACAGACTTGGCATGTTCTCCTGGACTACTTATTAATGAAGATATAAATATATCATAAATAAATAAATAATAGATTTATTATAAATAAATGGAAATCAGTGTAGTTGAGATGCCAGACGAATCACCATGCTATTGAGGTAAGCAGCTGTTTATGTACACTTGCATCATGATTGACAGAATTAGATGAACTCGTGCCTCCTGAACCTTTTAGAACTCCATTACTCTTCTAGAAGAGATGATTGAGGTCAAAAGGGCAGGGAAATGTCAGATATAATCACACATAAAAATAGTTTATTGCATTCAGTGATAGGAAACATGAATTTCCTTGGACATCATCATTGCTTTTCTCCAAAAATAAAAGGGTGAATCATTTTTCTTGGAGAATGAATCACTCTAATTCTATTGAGTATGAATTTCCTGTGACATATACCCTCTGTGTTTTAGGTTTGATTTGTTTGGCATTCTGAACTGGCTTAACATCAACGTGGCACAATGCTAACATCACTCAAATGCGCTTTAGGTTAGACACTCGGTCTTGTTCAGGTCACACAATGAAACGGAGAAGTATATAAAACAACAAGACATTGATGCCGAGGGAACAAGAGGGTTCACATCATTAATTTAGCAAACAGCACTTTGAGCCATCATGAGAAACTTTATGAGGATCATAACATGGAGACAAGGCTGTAAACATTGAATCTCGAGAAAGCTGTAGTACATTGTAGTGATTGGTTCACTTTAGATAAATTCACGGTCATTAGATCCATGGGTGTGATTAAGCAGTGATACAGAAAGCTAAAAAAAAGACCATAGCCTTAATTTAATGCATTAACTGACTAGGAACCTCACAGAGGCACCTGTTGTGGTGCCATTTGAAAGGCAGTGAGACAATGAAACAATAGTAGGTCCCCTGTGAGCCCATGCCGAAGTGCCAGCATCATTACCACGCACACTCACACAAACAACACGACTATTAAGAGTGATTACAAGAGCTGTCTTTCTCTGTCTCACTGATCTTTGGCTATGAAGAGAGCGAGAGAGGGGCTGTAATCACCTCCCTCATAATTCAGGGTGGCTGCCAGCAACCGTATGCCGCTTCCTGCTCGACATTAATAAAAATAAATGCAGGGATGGTGTTTTGTTGAACACGGTCCAAACAAATAAGTGTCAATCTGACAACCTCGTCTCAAGGATGGCGATTTAGACCTCAAAAATGATTAGCTGGAGTATTATAATCATTTCTGTGAACGTCTGTGTTGATATATTGTTGGAGAAAATTCTTGACAACCTCTCATTTTGTTCTTCTGTATGTGTGTGTTGCAAGCAAAATGAGATGGTAACTGGTGAGCAGTTTAAGGTATCATGCATTCGGAGCACCATACAACTTGTACTATACTGTAATGAAGTATATTTACAATAGATATTTCTCTCGCTTTGTCCGCCATCTTGGATGATTTTTTTTTCTCTAAACTTGTAATGCATTATGGAAGTGTACGGAGCCCCAGAAATGACATGGGGGGAAAAAAATATATGACCACAAATTAACAATTTGTTTCCACAACTTACTAATATGTTAGCACGATTTACAATTTTTTTACCTCATGCTGTCACAACCGGAACTTGAAACTTGTGTTGTTGATAGGGGTGTAAGAAAATATCGATACACGTGAGTATCGCGATATTTTGTTTGGCGATACTGTATCGATTCTCCAAAACGGAATATCAATATTTAAAAAAATAAAAAATCATACAAGATTCATGGCAATTGTTTCGTTTTGAGTTCATATCCCGACCGCTAGATATCAGTCTTCATGTCTGAACTTAAACAGTGACAGGAAATACTAGCATCAGGGCACTCCACTAATGTTAGCGTTAATATAGTTCGCTGCCAGTAATGGAGGATGAAAGAATTGTTCCAGTTCTCGTTTCGGTGTACAAAGCTGAAGTGCGATGCCATTTGGGCTTTTGTGCTAATGTCCGTCCCGGGACCGCGGCGCGAGCGCAACCTCGGTTCTGCCGGTTGTCGCGTTCCGTGTTAAAGAGCCTTTGCGCGGGGCGTGGCGGGCGGTAGAGTCGCCCCGCAGCTGCAGCTTTCTCTCGTGTTGGGGGTGTTTTGTGCAGTTGGGGCGGTGCTCGCGTCGCGGTCTCCGCGATTCTACGTGGAACATAAATAAAAAACTGAAAATCCTGTGAAATCCAAGTTGAAAAGTTGTGAGAATGTTTAACATCTGTATTTATTTCATTGTTTTACAATTGTTTTGTTTTCTTTAGGAATCCTGCAAGCACTTTATTTTTCATTGATATTAAGCAGATGTAATTTTTTTGCTCAGATCAAATGTTTGACATTGTATGTCACAATTGTAAACTTAAACTGTGAACCTTTAAAGTACAGTCTAAAAATTTATATTTTTCTTTTTCTAAAATACATTTTATACATAAATTTAACTAAAGAATCATGCAAGTACTTGAATATTTCCCCCTTTACTCGTGCTGCACAAAAAGTGGTTCGATAATGTTGAATGTTATAGGGACTGATTATTGCAAATGCAGATCCCAGTGTGTTCTGGTTAAACTGTTTTTATTTATTCTTTGCTAAGGTTTGCATATGGTGGTGTGTTCTTAATGACAGCTTTCCTAAAAAATATATATCCTATTCCTAAAATAAGAAATATCTCAATATATGGCCTTCCTTACAGTATCGCAAATTCAATATATCGTATCGCAACCCCTGTATCGTGATACGTATCGTATCGCCAGATTCTTGCCAATACACAGCCCTAGTTGTTGAAAGATCAAAGCACTAACCACTGTACTATGGGGCAGTGTGGACCCAAATTTGCAGAGAATTACAAGAGGCAGGATTTGAGAAAAGTAAACAGTCTTTACTTAAAGTCCTTCTTGAATAAGCACAACAAATGAAGCATCAAAAGCTGAGGAAGGTACAGATCCACAGTGACTTGTAGGCAAAATATTCAAATCCAAAGAACAGTTCCCAAATATGCAGGTGAAAAAGATCTGGGAAAAAGTCCAGGCATGAGTTGTCAAGAGAACACGCATTAACCAAAAATTAGCCTAGACAGATGAATTTGAAGACTGAGTAAAGTTACAAACAAATGCAGGTCTTATACACACACACACACACACACACACACACAGACAGACAGACAGACGCACACGCCAGGCACAGGAAATCAGGAGGATGTTGTGGAAGGCCTTGTGCTCGCTGTTCCCCTCTGCTGGGCAGACTGTGGTGTGACACATTTTAGTGAAATTGTGAGTAACGTTTACTCCTGCGAACTCCTGTGAATATTTTCTTTTACCACGTCATGTCTGGGACTCTATAGAATTGCCATCTCTGCAAAGATGCATCATACAGGGGCGTGTCTACGTGGTGGCCAGGGGTGGCACCGGCCCCCCCTGAAATTTGGCTGGCCACCCCAGGTGCCCCCCCTACCAGATGTCTTGCGATAGGCTTGTTTTTAGTTAATTTCTAACTGCATCTGGCGTATATTGGCATGTGTAGGCAGCTGCCTAGGGCCGCTTTCTTCTCTTCTTTATTAATTTTAGGCATTTTAGCGTGATCTAAATGACAAATGTCGAGAGCGCATAATGTTACGCGATCACGTAATGCGCGAGCACAAATCTCTCCACTCGCAAGCGGATTTCCGTCACTCGCACAAAACTGGACGTGTGCTTTTAAATCTACATTGTTCTTTTATGAATTGGCTCGGGTCTCACTCAGATATTGTGTGTATGCACAAACGTTATCCTCGCATCACGGAAGACCAGAAAAGCTTTTTTTTCTAATTTAAGTGAAGAGTAGGCTTTTCTCACTAAATGGAAGCAAGCTGAATATAGTTAGCCTTCTCTAGTTATTAATTTTATTAATACTTATTTTAGTTAAGTGCTTAAATTGTAAATATGCATTTATTAAATTATTTTATGTAGTACATTTGTATTTTGTTGTTTTATATATATATATAGAAGCATCAGCCAGGTTCCAGAAATAATCACTAATACCCCTTTTCCACCTAAGCAGTTCCAGGTGCTAGTTCAGAGCCAGTGCTATAGCTGGTTCTTAGTTAGTTCGACTGGCGAACCCTTTAAGAACCGGTTGCTTTTCCGGTTGCTAAGGCTGCTTCTGAAATAAGTGGGGGTGCTCTCTTAATGCACATTTTCACATATTTTGTCCCTTCTATTGCTATCAATATGCTGCTACTTCGAGAGCGAATCCCGCATAAATATGCAGATGTCATTCCCCAAACTTTGCAACGGGTGTGTGGGCCAAAAACAAAGTTCTACATTTTAAATGGATTGCTTAGAAAGCAATCCATTTAAATTGCTTAGGAAGCTGTCCAATAAAGCTGTCACTCTTTGTTCATCGCGATCTCACAAAGTTCTGTGAGGACCAATGTATCTCACACTGTGCAATTAATAGCCTATATAATATAGGCCTATTAACATCGTGTATCCAACCCCTCCCCCCGGCCACCCTCTTTTAAGGCAGTGCCCCAGACTGGCCCCCCCATTTAAAATGCTCTAGACACGCCCCTGGCATCATATGAGGAACTAGGCGTGGCATATGTGTACATATATGTGCTCTTCACGAGCATCCCATGATGCACTGCAAGCTATGTGAAAAAATCTACCCAAAAATGGAACAAAATTCCAACCGAAACAAAATGAAAGAAATGTTGATTGTACATAAAGGTATATAAAGGTGCTGTCACATTTACTGTTGCTTGGTGAAAGTTCCTGTGTGAAATCTAATTATGTCAATAGGAATCTGCGTAGGGAGTTTCATGTAAGGATTAAAAAAATTTCCTGCACAGATTTTGCTTGTATTCAAGTTGGTCAACAGAAAGCTGCTCGCTTAGAAATTGACTTCTGTGTGAGCGGTGCTGCATGCATCGCTATATTGACAGTACATCCTTTTTCTGTCTATGAAATTTTGATGAAATTTCATAAATAAGAGAGCTATTTGTAGGGATTTTATCAGGTTCCATTTTAATTAGAATGCTGCATTAGAAGGAAGCCACCTAGGTAGTAGGCACTAGGCAGCAAACGTTTCAGCAGGGATTGCAGAAGAGAACTGTGCACCTTAATGTTTGAGAGTGAACATTTCACTTTCATGTTGCCGTTTGGTTTTCTTGTGGCACTGGCACTAAACAAGACATTACTATTCTAATCTCTGGAGATACAACACCAGCCATTTGTGAACACAATTTACAGTTTGCATCATATTACATTAGAGCTTATCTGTGGTCCTAACTTCCAATTTGTGCAAAACATTTGTGGCAACCTTGCAAAAAATATCTGCTTTCCTCCCAAACTCTCATGTGAATTAAAAAAACGACGACTTGCATCTGGCTGTGTAAAGCAGCAGAAAATGCATACATTATCATGAAAGCCTGAGCAGATTCCCACCAGCTTGCTGTTAGCAGTGGGAGTATAGCACACGCCTTCCCAGAATAAGGGCTGAGGATGCTGGGCTCATGCAACTGAGCACACATCCCTACTACAAGACAACATCAGAGCCAGACAGACGGGTGCTGCTCAGTGGGTGGTCTGGACACATTAGCTAACAGAGCATTAGTCAAACAACTCAACCACCATCTCACTCTCTTTCCAAACTCAGCCAGAAGGAGTGAGGGATCAGATGTGTGGAATCTTTCTCTTTCTCCCCCTGACAGCTCCATTCTTTTTCTCTTCTCGCATGATTCTAGCTTCTTTTTCCAAGTATCTTGTTGTTTTCACTGTGAGGGTCCTGGCGATCGTCATGCTGTGATGGGATGACAAACATCTCAGCAGCCTTAATCAAAGGGTGCATAATTGAATTCTCAGACAGACAGCCCCAAGCAAAGGCATTAGGAAGGGAGTGAATTGTGCCCCCAAATTATGCATCTTAAAAAATAATAATAATTGAAAAGAATTTAGCATGAGAGTAAATCAATCAGGAAGCGCTTTAGGATTCCTGTTAGAGTCACACAGGCGATGATGAACTTTTAATGATTGTTCATCAATGCACAGTTTCTGAAATTAATAAACAAAATATATCTATGAGTCACTTAAATATCTTTGAGTCACAGCATGTAAAAAGCTATTCGACTGGATATTGCGTATCATTTATCTGTATAGTAACAAACATTATTATCACTATGCTGAATATACAGAAGTAGAATACAGTAGTGAAATTCAGATTTTTTTGGGGGGGTGGTTTAATGTTAGCTTGACAAAGCCTTAAAGTTTGAAGGTTTTTGTCGTGCATGGAGATGATAGATAGATATACAGATACAGAACTCAGAGAAGACCAGAGTGAGAAGTCAACATGCATATCCACCTGTAATAGATTATAGCTTGAAATGTTTTGCTTGATAAGATGCAAATGCAACGCATATAGTTTTCTTTTGGGAATTAAGCAAAGTTATTTTTAAAGGCAGTTCTCATCCTCAGTTAGAGGCTTATCAAAAAATCTCTCCAATCAGACGATACATTTCAAAAGAAGAAACCTCTTTTAAACTTATGCAGCAATTATATGTCTAGCCTCAGATGTCAAAAATATTGAATCCGACTAGTGCAACGATAATAGTAAAACTAACATGTTTAAAAAATCTGAAAAATTAAACCATCTAAGTTCTGTCAAGCCATTTGCCAATTTTCAGCAACATTGCCTTGGAGACATGAATTGTGCCTAAAGCTTCTCCATTTTCAGCTGTAGAATTGAGATTTTTCTCTCTACAGTCTCACAGATATATATTTTAGAAGTCGTTCACCCCCAAAATGGATAATCTTCTGTAAACTGAATTCAGGAACAAAATGTTTATACTATTTTAGAAACATCAGTTTCTGTCGACGGTGATAATTTTGCAGTCCATTTCATATGGTAATAGCAACAGAAGTTTTTCCAAGCATATTGGACACTTTCAATTCTCATGCAATTTCTATATCCATTCAAATTTCATGAAACGCTCGATTTACAGAGCTATTTGATTCGGGGTTTTTTTCTCCAGCCCACCTTTCATTTGAGATCATGTATCATCTCAGTAGTCTTTTCAACATCTGCGAAATATAATAACAAATAATTATACATCACACTGAATCCTGCATGCTCAAAGTTAATCACAGAAAAAAAAACAAAGCTCTGCATGAAAATATATAGGCTTTAGGCAATTCCACTTTAGGCATTCTTACATTTTACTTTGCTTGTTATATTATTCAAATGTACTTAATTAGGATCACCATATGGAAAAAATACATTTCACTCAACATTATAGGGAATTTTATTCAAAGTGTGTGTGTGTGTGTGTGTTTAACAAACTCTGCATTTTTAAAGTCTCATTTATTTTGAAACTGCAGCTCGAGCTCTGAATTTATGATTTGACATGCATAAGTACAGTCCAGCAATTATCTTAACACCATTATCCTCTCTCTCCCGCTGCTTCTATAGTAAAGTTAACACTCATGCCAGCAGGAGGGCTGCGCTCGTTGGGAAAACTTGCTGACCTCTGCTTCATTTACATTATTCGTTGCCAAATAACGGTTTGTGCTCCTCGATAAGATCATACTAGCTTCCCCTCGTCTTGTCTACCATCCTGCTCTGACCCTCCTCTATGCCCTTCACCTCTCTCTCAGATTTAATTAACAGCGGTAAGCAGGGTTCACTTGGGTTCAGGCAGCCTAAATCTAAATGGAAGCGAATTGCTTCTCTACTTGTGTGCTTCCTCTACCTTCTCCTCTTATATTACAGCCCACAGATAAAGCAACACCCTCCATACTCATCTCACATGGTACCAACTAGGCAATTACCTTTCCCAGCTGCTCCCCTCTGGTTCCTCCTGGTTAGTGTACCATGGTTCCTTTTTCAAAGTCAATCCCTACTCTGAAATAGTCCTCAGACTCCAGTATGATCAGGAATTTGTTTCAGTGTTTGGAAACTACTTTAAAACTTTAGCTTGTCAAGCTTCTCATAGTTGAACTATAGTCATGCTACACAAAGTAAATAAATACAAACCAAACCAAAAGTAGCTTAAGTTATTTAAAATGTACAGCTATGAGATGATATACTGTAATCTATAATTTAATCAGAGCAGTATTTCTTTGTCTTAAAACATGTATTTTTCTGTTTTGAAAAACAAAACCAGTCATAAGGGTAATTTTTTACAAATTAAGATTTATACATCATCTGAATAAGTAAGCTTTCCATTGATGTTTTCATAAAAATTTTAAATTAAAATAACAATCAAAATAATTCATTTACTAAAAAAGAAGAAATATTTTATGTTTACCTGCACGCCATATGACCATTAACCAATGTCAGAGAACCGTGAACATGCAAATGTGATACTTAATTATTAAAATATTTATTTTAAAATCTCAGGGGTACATAAAGGGGTCATTGATTATGATCTCACTTTTTTAAATTTAGTTAGTGTGTAATGTTTCTGTTTGAGCAAAACAACATCTGCAAAGTTACGATATTGTATTTTACAGAATTGCTGATTGACCACCCCTTTAAAGTAAATATATTAGGTGAAAGAGGTTCAGATGACAACAAGTTTGAGAATGTCTGCGAATAAGAAATAACGAGAATTTGTGCATTTTAATGAGTTTGAAAGACAAAAGCCTTTCAATAATACATAAGAAAACATGGTTAAATAATAATGAGTGATAATTCAAATAAAAATGAATGTGTTCATCAGTAGTTGATGCAATGTTGAAACACTTCTTAAACCTGAAATGATTTTGTAAATCCATTGGTCTAATGCTGTGTTGCCACCTGACTAATGACTAGTCTATGTGTGAACGTCCACAAAACTGGACTTTCTGAGTGTATATAAGCGGTAGACTATTTTAGAAAGGAAAATTGAAAAGATAAAAAAGAGGAATTAGAGAATCAATAAATTATGAATAATTTATTGCTATTGTGTGAATAATATATAATCATGTAATCAATAAAAAAAGTAACTGTAGTCTGATTATGAGTATTTTAAAATGTAATTTACTCTAATTACAAGTACTTAATTTTTGGAATCTGATTACGTAATCCAGATTACATGTAATCAGTTACTACCTAGCTCATATGTATATATATATATATATTCAAAATAGTAAATAAAAAAGATTATTAGAGTGCATCTTATAAAAGAAAAATACTATTTCAGATTTTATACTTAAAAGTTTATTTTTTTGGGTTTGTAACATTTAGTAGCAATTTCAGAGTAAAAGTTCTTTATATGCCAATGTTTTCAGTACACACACACACTTCTTTTTGAACCTGTTCGTTTACTTAAACTTTCCAATTTAAATGATTTACTAAAACAAATAAAGCAAAGCGAGAGTTTTAAGAGAGCAAAAGCTAATTAAGCTAAGTTCATTCAAAAACATCTACTGTCACACTAAGTGAGTAAGCAAGATTAGTAGCCTTGCTCCCTTTAGTTAGCTACTCACAAACACTGATTTATTCACTATTTCCCCAGTTCTCGCATTGCTATGAAGGGAAGGTTTCAAGTCTGGCTCATGTGAGCCTTTTAAGGTTTGATGCATCAAACTTTTCATCCACCCTGTGAAAATTTCCACCGCGGCATTTCCATTGCGCACCATCTCTGTATCCAGACCACCTCATTAAACCCTACACTATCACCGGAGAACCCTCAGAAGTATCACTAAGCATTGGGGCTAGTGCCGCCACTGGTCTGCTTTAAAGCATAAAGATAAATCAGATTTTAAAAGGCCCACATGGGGAACCAGAGACCAGGCCAAAGCCTGTAGATTAAAATTGAGCTGTAAAATCACTTTGTTTCGCTGTGGGCTGCCGTGGGTTTTGGCTCCACACAGTACATTTGCTGTAGGTAATTGGGCTCTCTCTGCCACTGTATGTAATCTCCATAAACACAGTGCTTTAGCCCCTCAGGAGGAAGGCGGGACGTTTTGTTGTTGCCGAAGGAGAGAAGGTGCCGTGTCTCTGTGCATGCTAACTGATGTGTAGGACAGCCTGCCTTGCGTGATTGCCTCTTGTCCTTGATTGTGCATTATGAAGTGGCTTTTTGACTTAATTGCTATACAGTTAGCTTGTTTCTTCCTGCATTGAAGTCAAAAGCTTTAGTCCTGAAAGAAAAAGAGAAACTACAACATTCCTTGACTTCTCAGACTCCTGTGCAATGCCTTTCACTCGTTTGCTGTGACTCACTTGTACCTGACTGAAAATCACAATTGAAAAAATTGTGAGATATATTCTGTTTAAGGGTTTCAAAACAGCTCTGCTTGTTCAAAGCAACAGGCAAACATGTTTCAGCATTGACAAGAAGAGCATTCAGCATGCCACAGAAAAAAGGCTGAACTGTATCTAAGCTTCCAATGATCTTACTTTGCAAGGGAGAAATACAGAGTAAATTCCATTTGGAATAAATGGAAAGCTAAAAGCTACAATTTTGTTTTGTTTTTTACAAGATGTTGTTTTGAATTGAGACATTAAGCATGTGTAAGAATAACTAGGCCTACTCTTTCTTCTCGTTCTATTATCATTGATTTCTCAACAAACTTTACATGCTCATCTGATTAATCTGCTTTAGTTTAAGTTGGTCAAATTAAATTTTCATCTAGCGCAGATTGGCCATCCATGTTATGAGCCTCTTAATGTACAGAGATGAATGTGATGGCAACATCTAATAAGCTCATAAATTATGGTTTTGGCATCTATGTTAATCAAGTTGCGGTTATCTTTTATTTCTTGGTATTCTCCACTGGCATTTGTTTCTGTAATTTCAAGGTGGAAAAATAGATTAGATATTTGACTACCAGCTATAATTTTCTGGAGTGATATAAAGCTAACCTCAGGTGCTGTTTAGCAATTTTTCCCCTTATTAAAAATGTTTTACACACAACAAAATAAATAATATTTCTGACAAATATATTTAAAATGATGAACATTCACAGGAGATCTACATTCCAGGCATATGAGTGGGCTAGAAAAAGCGGGTTCTTCCTCTGCTCATGGGGGGCACCATTATATGATCACATGACCAGCTGGCAGTGGCGTCTTGCAGTTCTACTACTAAAAAGTGTATATTATTTGGCACCTCTGCTGTGCTCAAGGTGTTAAACTACTATTTATATCAAAACAAGTTTAATTAAACACTATAACAACAAAAATCTACATAATAAAGAGAGTTTAATGATATAGAGGGAGCTGTTAAGTTAAAAAGCCTAGCATAAAATTAGCATAACAGTGTTCATGGCTACAAGGAGAAAAAAAACTGCACTCAAACGTAATTGGTTCTCGAGCAAGTCATGACCTTAGAAATGAAAAAGCAGCTAGGAAGATTATAAAGGTTTGATAATTCTAAATAAAACATATTCTTCAACACATAATTGGGTGTTTTCAATTCAATGGCTATTAAATTTGTGGCGTAATTGCTGCTTAGAATTCAATTTTGACATCATTGGAATAAATTATATTTTAAATGACATTAAAATAATTAATAATATTTCTAAATATTACTGTTTTACTGTATTTTTATCAAATACATGCAACCTTGGTGAACACGAGACAATTGTTTTTATTGTCTTGGAATACAGTCTAGGCTACAGCGTATGGACTATTCTTATGAGGAGCCTACCCTTGTCATTTACTTTGTGAGAGTGAGCTATTTTTATTCACATTTTGTTCAGAATAATATTTCATCTTAGAACAGATGGTAATGCTCTCCTGCAACAGGTGGGTTCAGAAGTTCAAAATCAATCAGAGCAGCTATTAGGTGCCACCATTCTCAAGCCAATAATTATTTAATTAAGTCTCTTGCAGCACCATGTTCACTTTTTTTTTGTACTGAAAAAAAAGAAGTTCCCTTCCAGGAACTCGAGCTGCGTTGACGACGCTACGGGAACGCCTTCAGCGTGATCGCGGTCTGAACTAGAGTGTAATCTGTCCAATAAAAGGGCCAATGGAGAGCGTCGATGAGGTTTCACACCCTAATTCGCGGCAGCCAAATTAAATATCAGTTGGCCCGCGAGATCTCGGTTGAACTGCAGAGAAGTAAATTAGATGAGAGATTTCTGCGTGTCAGGCCGTCACGCTCTGGGTCAGGGACCGCTAAGGCTAAGCCGGATCTGCGGACCGTACTTAAGTCGAAGAGGTCCTCGGCCAAGAAGCCCTGACGAGCGTGGCTCCGGGCTTACGAGGGCAGACCCCTCGGGGGCAGAGCGGGTGTCCGCCTCCCCCCAGTGCCCTCGGAAGACCAGTCTGCCAACCCTGCCAGGGTTTCAGAGCGCAGCTGGCTCCAACGAGCAGTGTTCTCAGTTTCTTCCGCCCCGAAGTGTAGCGGAGCTGAGAAGCTCGCCTCCCCTGCGAGCTCCTCATGCCAGCAACTCTGAGTACATCAGAGGCCAGTCTCGAGAGACTGGTTCCCTTAGTAGACCATCTGGCAGCGTGGAAACTACTGCCAGATGTATCTCAGTGGGTCCTGCTTACTGTAGAGAGAGGCTATCGTATTCAGTTCGGCACTCCGCCGCCGCCTTTCAACGGGGTGGTTCCCACGTGCGTGGACCCCGAGCAGGCTCTGATCATGGAACAGGAAGTAGACACTCTCTTGAGGAAGGAGGCCATCGAGGTGGTCCCTCCTCACGAAAGAGAGTCCGGGTTCTACAGCCGGTACTTCATTGTTCCAAAGAAGGATGGAGGGCTCCATCCCATTTTAGATCTGCGTCAGTTGAACGCTCAGTCAGGCGACTGAAGTTCAGGATGCTTACACTCAAACAGGTCGTGTCTCAGATCAAGTCCGAGGACTGGTTTGTCACGATAGATCTAAAAGACGCATACTTCCACGTCTCCATCCTTCCCACTCACAGGAAGTTCCTGAGGTTTGCTTTTGGGGGCAAAGCTTACCAATATCGGGGCAAAGCTTACCTTTCTTTCGGCCTGGCACTCTCACCCCGCACTTTCACAAACTGTGTGGATGCTGCTCTGGTTCCTTTGCGACTCCAGGGCATCCGCATACTCAATTATATCGATGATTGGTTGATCCTAGCTCAATCGGAGCAACTGGCAGTTCGGCATCGAGATGTCGTTCTCGTGCACATGAAAGCGCTGGGGTTGAGGCTGAATGCCAAGAAAAGTGGGCTTTCTCCAGTTCAGAGAACCTCTTATCTAGGCGTGGTGTGGGATTCGACCACGATGCAGGCACGTACTGTATGTCTCCTGCTCGGATCGAGTCGATCCTCACCTCAGTCAAGAGAGTGAAAGAGGGCCAGTCACTCACTGTGAAGCAGTTTCAGAGACTGCTGGGGCTCATGGCAGCTGCGTCCAACGTGATACCTTTTGGCCTGCTGTACATGAGACCCCTACAGTGGTGGCTTGTGGAAGCTGTGGGTGTGGCCTCTGAGGGGGCGCAGCTCGTAGCTTCTGGTCTCTCAACCGAGGTTGCTGAGACCATCCTCCAGTCCAGAGCTCCCTCTACGAGGAAACTGTATGCCTTGAAGTGGAAATGTTTCACTTCCTGGTGCGGAGACCGCCGCTTTGACCCAGTTAACTGCCCGATTGGTACAGTGCTGGAGTTCCTGCAGACCCGTTTCTCCGCAGGGGTAACCCACTCCACCTTGAAGGTTTACGTGGCGGCTTTTTCGGCCTACCACGCCCCTCTCGGGGGCCAGACAGTGGGTAAGCACCCCCTGGTTACATGTTTCCTCCGCGGTGCGCTGAGGCCTCCAGTACGACCCCGTGGCCCTACCTTTTAGAAGCTCTCTGTAAGCCTCCATTTGAGCCCATTGAAGAGATCTCTGATCGCCTTCTGGCGATTTCTTCTCTTAAGAGAGTTGGGGATTTACAGGCCCTTTCAGTGGCCCCGTCATTTCTCGACTTTGCGCCCAGTCTGGCCAAAGTGTTCCTCTACCCTCGGGCGGGTTATGTCACTAAAGTCCCTTCTTCTATACCACAGCCTGTCGTGCTACAGGCATTCAGTCCTCCTCCCTTCCGGGAGCCCGACCAGCAGAAGCGTAATTGTATTTGTCCAGTTCGAGTACTGGACGCATACGTCTACAGAGCTGCCCTGTGGAGAAAAACGGAACAATTGCTGGTATGCTTCGGTCCTCCTAAGCGGGGTCGGCCTGCTTCTAAGCAGACCCTTAGCAGGTGGATTGTGGATGCTATTTCTCTTGCTTATGAGTCCTCCGGTCTCCCCTCGCCTATGGGGGTTAAGGCTCACTCCACCCGGGGTATGGCGGCCTCTAAGGCCTTTCTGGCAGGTGTTCCTGTGCAGGACATCTGCAACGCTGCGGGGTGGTCCACGCCCCTTACTTTCGTCCGCTTCTATGGCCTTGATCTGCAGGCCACTCCAGGCTCTTCTGTTCTTTCGCCCTTGTAGTGCTCCTGAGGGATACACACAGGGCATGGACTTGGACGTCTGGTGGCGTGGGCATCTCGTTCCCGGATCGTCGTCGATGCAGCTCGAGTTCCTGGAGGGGAACGTCTCAGGTTACGTACGTAACCCTTGTTCCTTGAAGGGAACGAGACGCTGCGTCTCGAGGCCATACTTCCTGCATCCCTGCGGGCGCTTGCTTCATTCCTGGAAGCAAACGCCGGCTCCGCCGCACATGCTTTTATGCTTTATTACACTCTAGTTCAGAGCGCAATCACGCTGAAGGTGTTCCCGTAGCGTCGTCGACGCAGCGTCTCGTTCCCTTCAGGGAACCAGGGTTATGTATGTAACCTGAGACGTTTTTTGGCCTTATATGTTTTAATTTTTATTTTCTTGTTTGTGTATCTGGATGATTCAGAATGTTATAGCCTAATAAACAAACGAAGCAAGGCCATTGATATTTCCTTGCATCTGTTTATCTGATTCTGAGAATGAATCACTCTTTTAAATCAGTCCTTTTCCACGATTTGGTCAGGCGTGATTGCATAATGGCGTGAATCTGAATGGTTTGGAAAAGTTACTCGCGCATTGAATCGTTTTGTGTGGTTTCTTTCTCTGTAAAACAGTAATGCGTTACTTTTCAACAGAGGAAAAAAGAACGCTGGGTTATGTGGATATTTACCTATAATAATTTGGAATATCCTGCTAAAGCTATCGCCAGCGATGAAGATCATAATATTTATGTATTTCAAGACCTGCGCATGCACTTCATTGAAGCGCAGCAGGTACAGAAATCTTCCGATATAAACATTAGCATTACAGGCACTAAATGTACTAATGCATTACCATATTTTTAGACATATTGTTTGGAGTACTATTTAAATGAATATGTTAATACATATTGAAGTACCATGGTTCATACAGTCATTGTACCAGTAGTATAAGCTACTTTTTGACAGGGGATTTATTAAAGATGCCTCTGATATGTGTAATATAATATAAAGAGTTCTTCATAATGATGTTCTCTTTATTTATTTTTTTAATTATATATTTAAGTTTTTTTTAACGTATTTTGGTTTTTGATTAGCTGGGCCTCTAATATGTGTTATGAAGGCCCTATATATAATGTACATAGTTCTTTAGAAGGTGTGCTTTTATTTATTGTTTTTTGAACATATTTGTACTTGTTTTGTGTGTACTTTACATATAGTAAGTAGTACCTAACTTTGGTTAAGTTAATTGCTTTTATTGCTATTTGTGAATCCCATAGTATGCGCTTTGCATACCTTCCCAGCATTCATGTTCAGGTAGAGTTAAAACGCTTTCTATTTTTATACCTATACTTCTTGCAATGTCCATATACTGTTTACTGTTTCCTTATATTGTTTACACTGCGGTGCTTTTTATAGAGTAAATATTTAGATCGACAATCAATAATGTTCAATTGTTGATTGTCTGATACACTATAGAAGAATTGACAACTATGGATAGGAGCTAAACATTGAGTAAACCATGCAATGTCCTCTAGATGATAAATGGTGATAGCTGACATGCCACTGACATTTAGAATCGGCGCAGGCATTGAACGTGTGTCTGTTTTGTTCTGTGAAGACATCTACACTGACTCTGTAAGCAGTGAAAAGGCCACCGAAGTCACTGAAATGGATCAGACAGCCCGAGAGAGGAGGATGAGGAGGGAAGAGAAACTGAAAGGTAATCCCTGAGGGACAGGGGCCCAATGCAGTGGCCCTATGGTGAGAGAAAGACAGGAAGGACGCAGCTCAGCAAACTGAATCAAAGTGGGACCGAATGCATTATGAGTGAGTGCTGTCAAGAAACAGGCATTGAATTACAGACGCATAAATCTAAATGCAATTCAATATTATAGAGTCACATAGTGTGGGACTGGTATTAATAAGGCTTTTGCAAATGATTGAGCATTATTATCATTGATTACAGTTTTCACGCTCTAGTGAAATCATCACTGGGTTGGCGAGTAGCGAGGCCCGTCAGTGAGTTGTTAATGGTGCCAAGCAGTGGCTGTCAACACAAGAGAAAGAACAGCTGTGAGACGTCATTAGAGGTTTCTGACATGGTGACAGAGAACATCTAGTTTCCTTATTGTTGCGCAGCTTGTGTGTGTTATTCGTGCCATCGATTTTTTCCATGGAGGATCCTGCGTCAAGGCTTACAATTTTCCTCTGCAGGAATGACTAAAATTATTCTGTATAGTTTGAACAGCCTTGTCAGCAGCATAGTATATGATAGTTAAGGGTTGATAGTTAGAAGTCATTTTTTATGTCACAACAATGAGAACATTTACTTCTATATCGCACATGTGAAAAATTAGCTTGTCCTTATTCATTGACCCCGAGATCGATTGATACGAGTGCGTTCGCTGATATTTTGATTAAAAAACACAAGAAAGCAGACAAAGCAGAAACAATTAAATACAATTGTAGCACCAAACAAAACACAGGCATTTTTTCATCTTGCTGTAATTATATTTCAATCATGCAAATGAGTCAGTTTTGGTAGTTAGGGGGTTGTTCGTGTGTGTAATTGAAAACGGGAATATTGTCTCGTATCAAAATCTCAGCAAATGCATTTTCTGGCTCCTAATCAGAGCAACCACCATGAGCAGCTTGGGCTCAATCGCAACTCAATCTTTGCTGAATTGAATCGTTTTATCTTAATTAACTGTGTAGAATCCATCCAGGTCTCCAAGTGTGCCAATTTCAGCCCACTGCATACAGCAAATTATACTCCCCCCACCACCTCTTTAATAAACATGTCTCAGGCTCTCTGGGATATCGACTCGAGGCAGTGATCGACTGATGGACAGCGGCACGGTCCAGTGTATAAACTCTAAAATCTAAAATACATTATCTTCTCCTGTCAGGCGAAGGGATGGATACCACAGGGCTGTTTTCCTTTACTGCATCGTGTACCTTTCAGGAAGGCTGTACAGCGAAATTCTTTTCAGCCAGAACACATCGCACTGCATTTTGCTCGAGATACGGGCAAATCAAACCTGCACAGGTGAACACGAGTTTGTTTTTAAACTTAGAATATTTATTTTTCAAAATCACGGAATGAAGTCAAGAAGATTTAAATAGATAGAATAACCCAAATATTTATTTTCTCATCCCACATTATAGAACTCAAAATCTTTGTCAAAGCTTTGTTGAATTGATAAAAAAAAAAAAAAATTAACGGTTTTGAACAGGAAAGGACTTCGGGTTAAATTGAAAACCTTTAGGCCTGAAACTTTTCCAAAGGAAGTACAATTTTGTGTTTCTGAATTTGAAAAGTGTCAGACACAAGACAGCGCAAGTGCGTGTTGCATTCTCAGCATTGCCACATTACTGAAATAACAAAAACAAAATGATCCTAAAGTGTTTATTTAGCCAAAATCCACAACTTAATATAGAGTTTAAATAATTAAATTTGGGTAAATGTGTAATTTAACTTTTTATGCTGTTCAGAGTGTTGTGTCTTCAGGTGATATATTCAATTTTTTTTAAAGTTCTTGGCAACAAGCCACCTCTCAATATTTCAGCAGAACATTACATATTGCTAGTCTAACGTATAATTTATTTATTTTTTTGGTCAAAGTGAAGGGTGTCCACACTGCTCAAATATTTATCTTTAGCTCACTGACACAGTCCAAATGTATCACTGGAAAAGTGCTAATTATCACTCTTTCGGTCCAAAATGATTCCCTCAAAAAACATCTTGGGTAAAACCTTTTTTTGCATTTTGTTGTGCTGAAATGTTGGTGTGTCACAAATAATATTTATTAATAATAATATTGGCAAATGCATTTGAAACTAAGTTTGTGTACCATTTTCTTAACTAACCAGGCTAACCAGTTGGACAGAATCAGGCATGAGGAACAATACAGTGTAAGAATAATTTAATTTGATTACCTTTGGAATTATATTTCCCTCCGCCTAGGTTTACTCCCAAATGCCCAGGATTATTTTCTTGATAATGAAGGTCAATTATAATAATCATGTTTCTATAATGATTGTGTTCTCTATGGTTGCATATACATTTTAATCACTGTTAGATCTGTACCGTTAGAATGGAACTGGTGGGATCATTCGTATGCTACAGTTGCTCATGTTGTTTTTACTTAATCTATTTGATGCATTAGTTAATTATGTCATAATTTGTTTGTTTATGCAGATAAGTGACCATATGACCAGTCAACATCTGCCAAATTGCTCTGACACTGACATGCAAAACAATTCAGCAAGTGTGTATTGCGTGTCATTTTTGAGTTTTGTGTTTGTGAGCATTTTACCCATATTCTGAGAGGCAGTGTAAAGACTTTAGGATGCAAGTTCAGTCCCTCTAAAGGCTGATTCACAAACATTACCATTCAAATTTAAAAATGTATTTATCATTTATATATTTTTTTCGTTTGTTATTTATTTGCATGTCCATGGTTTAAGTTGGTTTTATGTGTTTTTGTCTTAAATTGTGAAGTTATCCATGAATTATAATTTCCATGTGAAAACATAAACACAGGTTTTACGCATTTATGTTCACACATTTATGCAAATACACACACACACCTAGGGAGACTCGAAGAGTTAGTGATAGCGCGGACCTGGGCAAAACCTCCTACGCAGGCTTTAAGGGTCCTGTCTTTGCACTGAATTGCCTTCATCACACAACCACTCCACAACGTCCTCTTACCTGGACCTGTGAGTTAGTCAGCATCTTAGTTAGAAGTGCATCTGTGAATGATACTTTTGAGGTTTTCTCTGACACAGGAATCATTTAGCTCAACTGCTCCTCAATGCAGACCAGAATCTCAGAGCCCCCGGTACAGCAACAGGCTCCTTTCAATTTTAATGGTCTCAGATCAGCCAATGAGCACACAAGGAAAGAGAACTTCAGAACATCTTACAAATCAAAAGATGCTGGCTCTGGAGGCTCGTGAGCCTCTTCATGCTGGCAGAGTAACTTCAGTGATGAAGCTCCATCGGGCCTGCTGGATCCATTCCTGTGCTTCAATCGCCCCTAAATGAAAGACGATGTACGTAATTAGCCAAGCAGACGGTACTTGCAAATGGTTGACTTTGGCTTCTGGCTCACTCCACTGGCATCCCGTAAATAATGACTGGAGGTGATTGGGGAACTGTGACGGTGGCTGTGGATTTAGCTGGAGTGGTTCATGCATGTTTGTGTTTGTATGTGATGGTTCAAATGTTCTGTTCGAAGCATGATTTTGACAAAAAAATATGTTAAAAAAACAACTGTGTACTCAGAGGAAGATTCTGTTCCATTTTCATAGCACAGAATGCTTAGTGAAGTTTTCATATTTTGCAGCATATGCATTGTTTTTCAGGCACAAATGTGTTTTCCACTTTCATATATATATACAGGTCCTTTTCAAAAAATTAGCATATTGTGATAAAGTTCATTATTTTCTGTAATGTACTGATAAACATTAGACTTTCATATATTTTAGATTCATTACAACACAACTGAAGTAGTTCAAGCCTTTTATTGTTTTAATATTGATGATTTTGGCATACAGCTCATGAAAACCCAAAATTCCTATCTCAAAACATTAGCATATCATGAAAAGGTTCTCTAAACGAGCTATTAACCTAATCATCTGAATCAACTAATTAACTCTAAACACCTGCAAAAGATTCCTGAGGCTTTTAAAAACTCCCAGCCTGGTTCATTACTCAAAACCGCAATCATGGGTAAGACTGCCGACCTGACTGCTGTCCAGAAGGCCATCATTGACACCCTCAAGCAAGAGGGTAAGACACAGAAAGAAATTTCTGAACGAATAGGCTGTTCCCAGAGTGCTGTATCAAGGCACCTCAGTGGGAAGTCTGTGGGAAGGAAAAAGTGTGGCAGAAAACGCAGCACAACGAGAAGAGGTGACCGGACCCTGAGGAAGATTGTGGAGAAGGGCCGATTCCAGACCTTGGGGGACCTGCGGAAGCAGTGGACTGAGTCTGGAGTAGAAACATCCAGAGCCACCGTGTACAGGCGTGTGCAGGAAATGTGCTACAGGTGCCGCATTCCCCAGGTCAAGCCACTTTTGAACAGAGAAGCAGCACTGGACTGTTGCTCAGTGGTCCAAAGTACTTTTTTCGGATGAAAGCAAATTTTGCATGTCATTCGGAAATCAATGTGCCAGAGTCTGGAGGAAGACTGGGGAGAGGAAAATGCCAAAATGCCTGAAGTCCAGTGTCAAGTACCCACAGTCAGTGATGGTCTGGGGTGCCATGTCAGCTGCTGGTGTTGGTCCACTGTGTTTTATCAAGGGCAGGGTCAATGCAGCTAGCTATCAGGAGATTTTGGAGCACTTCATGCTTCCATCTGCTGAAAAGCTTTATGGAGATGAAGATTTCATTTTTCAGCACGACCTGGCACCTGCTCACAGTGCCAAAACCACTGGTAAATGGTTTACTGACCATGGTATTACTGTGCTCAATTGGCCTGCCAACTCTCCTGACCTGAACCCCATAGAGAATCTGTGGGATATTGTGAAGAGAAAGTTGAGAGACGCAAGACCCAACACTCTGGATGAGCTTAAGGCCGCTATCGAAGCATCCTGGGCCTCCATAACACCTCAGCAGTGCCACAGGCTGATTGCCTCCATGCCACGCCGCATTGAAGCAGTCATTTCTGCAAAAGGATTCCCGACCAAGTATTGAGTGCATAACTGAACATAATTATTTGAAGGTTGACTTTTTGTATTAAGAACACTTTTCTTTTATTGGTCGGATGAAATATGCTAATTTTTTGAGATAGGAATTTTGGGTTTTCATGAGCTGTATGCCAAAATCATCAATATTAAAACAATAAAAGGCTTGAACTACTTCAGTTGTGTTGTAATGAATCTAACATATATGAAAGTCTAATGTTTATCAGTACATTACAGAAAATAATGAACTTTATCACAATATGCTAATTTTTTGAAAAGGACCTGTGTATATATATATATATATTTGTAACAAAACAATTTGCAAAGAAACCTTTTACAAATATTTATAGCAATTATGAAAATACAAACAAACATTATTTTGTGGGGGATCCGTGAACATTTTTGGCAGGGCAAAAGAAAAAGTTTCTTAAAAAAGAAAAAAAAAGACTTTTGAGTGCAGAATTTGGTATCTTGGCAAATCTGATCACACTTTGAGACATTGTTAGTTTTCTTTGTTAAAACAATCTGAGAGTCTGAAATCTCAATTTGAGCTCCATTTAATCTTATTGCTGAGTTTATGTTTGTGTTTTTTTTCTGTCTGTATATATGTAGCACATAGTACTGAGACTATAGGTAAGTGTTTTCATAAGGAGGCACTAAAGGTAGTGCAGTGTGTATGAGCTGTTTGTGGTTTATGTGTGGCAGCGGAGCTCTCACAGTTTGATGGTGCTGTGGTCTTCACTGCCTTTCTGTACTTCTGTAAGAAGCAAGCATGTGACATGCAGCTACCCACACAGATACAGAGTGGGAGGTCATATTTGTATGTTTATGCCACCCCACCTGTAGAAACAGTATGGTTTGCATAAGTGACCGCATGTGAGCATATGTATGTTGCATATGTGTACATGACTATTCAAATGTTTGAGTTGGTAATCATTTTTTTAAAGTCTCTTTACGCTTACTTTATTTGTTAAAAAATACGGTAAAAACAGTAATATTGTGAGATACGATTATAATTTAGAACCACTGTTTTCCATTTTAATGTATTTTCAAATGTTATTTATTCCTGTGATGCAAAGCAGTCAGCAGTCTTTGCTCCAGTCTGCAGAGTCACGTGATCCTTTAGAAATCATATTATACTTATTATTGTCAAAGTTGAAAACGGTTGTGCAAAAAATCTTACTGACCCCAGTAGTTTAAATGGTAGTTTGTTTCACATGCAAACACGTGTGAATCTATCATGCAAGCTAACAGTGTTGAAGAAGCTTCTTTGAAACTGTGAAAGCTTGATTTAACTTAATTTACTTAATTTAAAGAGATAGTTCACCCCAAAAATAAAATGATTTACTCTCAAGCCTGTCTAGGTGTATTATACTAAAGTTCTATGAAAAAATGTCCTGGCTCTTTCAAGCTTTATAATGGCAGTGAATGGGGGTCGAGATTTTGAAGCTCAAAGAGTGTATCCATCTATCATTAAAAGTGCTCCACACGGCTCCGGTGGGTTCATGAAGGCCTTCTGAAGTGAACTGATCCATTTTTGTAAGAAAAACATCCACATTTAAAACTTTATAAACCGTAATATCTAGCTTCTGCTAACTGTTGTAGTCATAAAGTTTTAAATATGGATATTTTTCTTACAAAAATGCATCAATTAGCTTCAGATAACCTTTAATCACCCCCCGGAGTCATGTGGAGTGATTTTTTTATGATGGATTCATGCACTTTTATTGGACATCATTCATCCAACTTTATCTTAAACCCCATTCACTGCCATTATAAAGCCAGGACATTTTTAAAAATAACATTGTATTCGTCTGAAGGAAGAAAGCCATGTATGCCTAGCACAGCTTGATGGTGAGTAAATCATAGGTCATTTTCATTTTTGGGTGAACTATCCCTTTAAATATAATCGATCAGTTGAACGTTGTAAACTTGAAAACATCTTGTAAGGCTAAAAACATGATTTTTTTTTATGTAACTTAGTTTAAAAAGGAGTAATGAAAATCAGCATTTAACAACAAATTTAGCTTTAAAAACTGAAGATGAGTCACATTTGTGATCGGTGAATCATGAACTGATTCAGTTAAAGAATTAGACTTCCCAACACTACAGATTACCTTAGCTCACTTGGTTACAAAGCTGCATTTGCAACTAGAAGACTTGAGGAAAAACTACTGAAAAATGTTGGTAATTCCCCAACACTGTATGCTGAATGCATACACTTGTGCTACACTGTGTCTGTGGTTGTGTTATATCGAGGGAGAGCACCCCCAACATGTCCTTAGCATTAGTCCTGGGATCAGTCAGAGCTGTCATCCTTGTGCCGGGGAAGCTGATGCAGAGGCATCGCCTCCGAATCCTCTGTTGTACAGGCCCTGCAGCTCACACTAGAAGAGGAGGGTTCACACACAGATTTGCATGCTGTTCACACTGCATTTGTGGCAACAAACCCCCGCACTCTCCTTCAAACCAATTACATCCCTCCTGGAGCTGCTGGGTGGCTGAAAAGAGCAGAGCCAGTTGTTGGAGGATGGAAAGAGAGGACCCAGCAGTTGGCTGATAGAGCCTATACTGAAATGGCGCGAGTGGCCACCAAGCAGAGAACAAAGGAGAAAGTGAAACCAGAAGTCTGCTGTTTGTATGCAAGGTAGTGTTACAGACTTTTCGTGGAGCTGAGTTTGGGATGTGTTGACTCGTACAATATAAATAAAACTGGAATAGAGTTCTGCTTTGTAATCTTTGGGTTTATTGACCGCACGTACACATCACACGGCCATGATACTTAACATTCGACTACCACACACCGAGAGGGGGGCGGGGCTAGATAGAGAGACCACGTGATAATCATATACAATTAGTGATGTCACATATCAATGCACTACATCCCCTTTCCTAAGCATGGTATCAAACATAAAACAAGAAACAAAACAAGATTAGACTCTGGATGCATTTACATCAGAATTCTTCTGCACAATAAGCATTAGTTCACCCTTTTGTTTTATGCACACCTTTACTAGAACAAAGGTATATTAAACTTGAAACAGTAGCAATAACCAAAAGGAACTTTTGTGTATTGTAAATGAATAAAATGTAAATAAAACGTATTGTACTATAAAGAAACTGGTATTGTTAACCAAGATAAATAATGCAGTGCCATCTCGTTTGGACTTTTCCATGAGTTGTTTAGCGCTGCGGACTGCGCGCTCCGCTAGGCCGTACGATTAAGGGTAGTTTGGACTACTAGTTTTATGAACAAAGTCCCAGGCCATGGCGAAATCTTTAAACTCGTTGCTCACGAACTGTCTCCCAAGTCGACAAGTACCAAGAATTGGTGACTGTTCCATTCGAAGATGTCAGCTGCTACTGTTGATACTTGGAACTGCATGCAGCTGAAGGGGTTCTTTTTGCTGGTGGGGTTTGGTGCTGTTGCATGTGGCACAAGATGTGATGTAAACATCAATGTCTTTTGTCATGGTAGGCCAAAAGAATATGCCACGTGTATGTTCTTTGGTAGATTCAGCTCCAGGGTGACCCCTATACACAATTTGCATGTATTCCAGCCGAAGTGTTTCTGGGATGATCACTCGGTGGCCTTTCCACACAAGTCCATCATCTGTGATCAGTTCATGTCTGTAAGGGTGAAATGGTCGCATTGTTGGGGTAAGACTGTGCAATTTAGTTGGCCATACTTGCCTGATTGTGTTCACAAGCATTTGTAGTGTGACGTCGTCTATTTTGTGGCGTTTAAGTTCATCCATGCGTGATGGTGAGATATTGCAAACATTCATTACCTCAAAGGTGTTTTCTTCCTTGGACTGTTCATGTACAGATGCTTGTGGGGCCCGTGACAAGGTGTCTGCTATGTACATGTGCTTTCCTTTTTTGTAGACTAGGGTGATGTTGTATCGTTGGAGCTGAAGCAACATTCGTTAGAGTTGAGCAGGAGTGATGTGTATTGGACGTTTGGTGATCGTCACCAAAGGCTGGTGGTCAGTTTCAATGGTCACTGGTTTGCCGTAGATGTAATCGTTGAACTTGGTACAAGCAAACCACACACCGAGAGGGTGGCGGGGCTAGATAGAGAGACCACGTAATCACATACAATTACTGATCTCACATATCAATGTACTACAGGATGTAACTGCCAAGAAAGTACCAGAATGTTTCGGCATGTAGATAGTGTATTGACAAAGCAAAATTACCTAAATATCAAAGTTTGTTAACCTACCCTTTTAAAAACCAAATCAAATGATGTATCTGGAGTTCAGGAAGCTATAAAAACTATTATCTAGGATATAAAGTACTTGACACTTTCAAATGGATTTGTTGCAGCCAGACCTCTTTTTGTCAAATCGATGTAAGCATAAACACAAAGAGCTTTTTGCAAGGTGTTATTTAGAACCACTCATTACATCTGAGTAGAGAGATTAATTGTATGTTGTGTTTGGGTTGAGATGATAAGAGGCTTAGGTATTGATCCAATTCTTCTGACCTCTAAAGGATGAGTTGAGCCCAAGTCCCACGATTTGGAGCCAAGGGAGGAACGCAAACTGTCCGCTGATAACCACTGAAACGAGAGAGACAACAAATCAAAATGGCCCCCTACTTTGTTTTTGCTGTTTAATCACTTACCACTGCTGTCATTCAACACGCAGTTTTATTCAACACAACCTGCACTTATATCAACTTATGTTGTAGCCAACTTAGTGTTCAGTGTATCAACCTTTGCTAAGTTTGAACTGCGATTTTATAGTCCAACCCAGATTTTTGCAGCCTTTCAAATATTTTTCATTTCAACATTGCTAATTATTGAATAATTACCTGGAAAAATAAATAGATAAATAAATAAGCGAGAGTTTTCTTTTTATTTAATATTTAGTTTTATAATGTTATTAATATTATTAAAGATGGCTGTCCCGATTCCTCGATTTAATTTGAGTACTCGATTTGAAAAAAATCCTCGACCGCATCGGGTAACCAGCAAATTACCGGAAGTGACGCATTCCACAGAGAAGAATCTATAAAACGCATTATTAGACCGTTTTCAAAGACTGATATATGATAAACTAAACCCATTTAAAAATCATAATAAAGCATAATGATATTGCAAATTCACAAATGCTATGATTCAGTTAAAGGGACAGTTCACCCAAAAATGAAAATTCTGTTGTTAATTACTCACCCTCATGTCGTTCCAAACCTGTAAGACCTCCATTCATATTTGGAACACAAATAAAGATATTTTTGATGAATTCTGAGAGCTCTCTGACCCTCCCATAAAGAGCAATAATTACCACAATCAATGCACAGAAATGTAGCAAGGACATCGGTAAAATAATCCATGTGACATCAGGGGTTCAACCATAATTTTACGAAGCTACGAGAATACTTTTTGTATGCAAAGAAAACAAAAATAATGACTTTATTCAACAATTCTTCTCTTCCGTGTCACCCTAGCACCATTTTGGAGAGAATCCACTGAACGTAAACAACATATGCTGTTCTGTGTCAGCTGCGTCACGTGTGTGAAATGGACAAATATTAAAGGTTAAGTGGACATTTGCTTTAAATGTTTAGTCAGTATTAAACAAGGATTAGATCGCACTGTAAAAACAATGATCAGGCGTAATGCGTAATGTACATTAGCTCTATTGTTTATAATACATTATGTATTTTAACAGTTTTGTTTAATAAAACCATACGATTACTTGCTTTTGATACTTTATTTGAACTAATTATTGCCTCATTGCTTTTATACAGCGATGGCCAAAATTATAAGAACACTAGTATTTTCACAAGCAAAAAAATGGTTTTAAGTTAGTTATTTCTATCTTTTGCTTAGTGTGTCAGTAGAAAATATCAGTTTACCTTTCCAAACATTCGTTTTGCCGTTAATTGTAATAATTCAGTGAGATTTTTGTTTGCAGAAGTAGTCTGACAACAGCCAGTGCTCCACACAGAGATCTGATCCCATCATCATCCAGTCTGTCTGGAATGACACGAAGAACCAGAACAAACTGAGACAGACTAAATCCAGAAGAACTGTGGCAACGTCTCAAAGATGCTTCAGGAAACCTACCTGCAATAATTTTGGCCACCATTAATACCTTCTAATACTTTTTGCCACCACTGTATATGTATTTTAAGTCATTTTAAAGGCTATTGTTCACTTTGGTCTATTTTTATTGCTACAAAAAATAATCAGATTACTCGATTAATCGTCAGATGTAAAAAAAAGTCCACTGAAGCGAGAGGGTAGTGAATCCAAGTGCAGATTTATTAAACAAAAGTGATATCCAAAGTATTCAATACACGACAAGGAACAAAGGCAATGACTTAGCTACTTATAGCAAACAATGAGAGTCACATGACGTGAACAAACCAATGGGAAACAAGACACATGACTAAGAAAACCAATGAGAACATGACACAAAGAGCAAGGGAAGAAATAGCATGAAGACATGAGGGCAAGGGAAGCATGAAACAAACAGGAACTGTGACTAAACTTCAAAATAAAAGACATGAAAACATGAACATGAAAGCAGAGCAGAGCAAAATAATTGTTAGAGACAACCCTATTATTAATAAAAATATTAATATTATTATTTGATTAAAATATACACATCTGTATATTTCACAGATCTTATTAGATTCGATTTTTGAACCACATCTGCTGTTTTTGCTCTGCTTGTTTACATTAACTCTTTATAGAGCATTCAAAAACATAGTTATGGGTATTTTTTTATTTTAGGTACTGAAACATCAGTTGACATTATTAGAGCCAGATGTGGTCAGCTGCAGGTACTGAGACCAATAGGTGTGTGACTTAGAGACTCTTTAGTTGGCTGAAGACCAGCAAGCTATTGCATTCTGGATTGACTGTAGAGGCTTAATTGTAGGGCTGCACAATTTGAGGAAAAAAATCTAAATGCAATTTTCTGATAAAAATTGTGATTTACAATTAGCTCAAGGTTTGTTGTAGGGCTGCACAATTAGGCCACAATTTTATAATTTATATATGAAAATAACTATAAAATAATAATACTTGTTATTATTTTTAACCCCTTGGTTACACCATCACATTGACTGTTTATGGACCAGGGTTTTTTGGTCTTAAGATCTTTTGGAGGTAGATTAAAATGTTTTCTGCAACTTTCCATTATTAAATCACATGGTCTCTCTCATCACTGCCATGCCATCAACCCTCCGGTCTATATCTCGTATCTACTTTCTGTCTCCTGCTCTGTTCTTACTGAAATGATCTCAACTTGTCATTTGACATTTCAACTTGATAGCTACTCATCACCTCAACCTCGACAAGACTGAATTCCTCCTTCCCCCCTTCCAAGACCTCCACAGTTAATCTCTCTCCATTTGGATTCAAGGTCAAACAGTCGTCACCTTCCTCTGTGTAAAAAGACTAGGAGTTGTCCCAGATGATTTTCAACGATCACATTGTAGTCACCACTGCATGCTCTAGAACATATTCCGATATTCTTTGACCCTTACTCCAACCATCTTCATGTTTTAGTTATTGCTTTACTATATTATGGCAGTTTCTTCCTTGCTGGTCTGCAAGCATGAGCTGTAAAATCTTTAAGCACATTTAAAATATTGCTGGCTAATTCATTTGAGGATCCAGGATTCAATGATCTAGGTGGGTCGATAAAAACAGTGTCCACGATAAAGAAAAATATTTTCAAAATGTGGTTTAAAACATACCCTCTGTATGTTGCTTTCATGTTTTTATGGCCTGTGTGTGTATATATCGAAATATGCTGTCAATCAAATTTAACTAATTAATCAAAAATTTTTCCTAAATTAATCGCGATTATTACCACCTAACATTAAATATACTTTTATATTGCAATAATTTCACATTCAATCTTCAAATTAACGTAAAAACAACAGATATATTTTTTATATTTGTTTTAATGGCATCTTTATGACTGAAGGCCAGTATCACTGATACCAATACTACTGATGTCTCTATAAAATCCTCCCCCAATTATTTAACCATTGACTATAGCCATTCAGTATTACAGTATAATTGACCGTTCACAAAGACCCGCCCTCCTTAGTTACTGTTGCTATCCCCGACAAACAATGCCGCTCTTACACTACACTCATGTTCTCACGCAGTGCAAAATACATCACAGAAGGTCTCAGGACTCTCAGCTTTCACATTTTGTTATTTTTAAAGAAATTCAAACTATAAACACCATTTTGTCGCTCTTTAATGTGTCATGACAGATCACTGTATTGCCTCAGTTCAAACACGTGAACCAATCGACTTTTCATATTTATGTAAAGCACGAAATGAACATGAACAAACATCAGTAAGGATTTTATTTCAACTGCGGAACACACCATTTTTCAAGTTTAAGTCCACCGAAGTTAATCTACTCTCCTGTCTGATTTGTGGTTAAGGCTAGAAGGGATACATCTGCGGCTATAGGGCATGCGCATATTACATATTTTCCGAGCCAGCAATATAACATGAAACCTATGAAAATGGTTTTAAAAAAGCACATGGCGCCATAGTTTCATAATTTTAGAATGTCGCAGTGACCGTCTTTTTGCAGAAAAGGACCTATCATAGTTTAATGAGTGGGAAGATAACATGAAGTGACACGAGGTTAGCTGCATTGAAAACAGATGAGTGCACATGTGCATATACGGCTCCCGGTCGGGGCGAAGTTCATGGGAATTTGTCTACAGAATGATAAGTGCACAGGTTTTAACATAGAATTTTATTATTTCACACTCAGTCTTTTAACTTAAGTGTTGCAAGCGATGCTTACAGCACCGAACATGACAGGTTTTATGGTATGCAAAACAACTACTTTAAAGGAATTCCTTAGCTTATTACGTTACTGTGGCAGCCAACAACAGCACAGCTTAACCCTCCACATATATTTATATTTAGTTATATTGAAAACATTTTAACATGGATTTCTATGGAGACCGGCCGTAGCTGGTTGTGGCTAGAAGTGATACAGCTCTGACTGGAAACGAACAATGAAATTAATTTTCTACCTATTAGATTGTTTTATTAACTTCTACACCTAGCCTCATCCTAAACCTACCTCTTACAATTATGATAAAGTAGTAATTGTACAGTGTGACAAAAATTACGCTGTACTGATGTGCGCATGCCCAGTAGCGTCATACGTATTCCTTCTAGCTTTAACCACCGTAGCTGTTGGGCAAGATGACGGATAGTAGCGGCGGCACATGGGGCGAATTCCAAACGTAAGTGAGCATCCCTATGCCCTACTGCCTTCGAAGGGCAAAGCCCTTGAAGTGTGTTCTTTGAAGGGTGTAGGGCATTACTGTCTCAAATAAGCGTTTGGAACTCCCTTGGCAAAGGGAATGATGGACAAAATGTTACCTTGACAACGCTGCACGTGCGTGCAGCATTCAGCGCTCCAACAGTTGTTGCAAATAAATATTTCTTCTTAATGTTATTATTTTATTCAAATAATGTTTAATTGTGTCTTATTTACTATTAAACTTTTTCAAATTAAACTTGCTTACAATACAGGTCCTTCTCAAAAAATTAGCATATTGTGATAAAGTTCATTATTTTCTGTAATGTACTGATAAACATTAGACTTTCATATATTTTAGATTCATTACAACACAACTGAAGTAGTTCAAGCCTTTTATTGTTTTAATATTGATGATTTTGGCATAAAAGCTCATGAAAACCCAAAATTCCTATCTCAAAAAATTAGCATATTTCATCCGACCAATAAAAGAAAAGTGTTTTTAATACAAAAAAAGTCAACCTTCAAATAATTATGTTCATTTATGCACTCAATACTTGGTCGGGAATCCTTTTGCAGAAATGACTGCTTCAATGCGGCGTGGCATGGAGGCAATCAGCCTGTGGCACTGCTGAGGTGTTATGGAGGCCCAGGATGCTTCGATAGCGGCCTTAAGCTCATCCAGAGTGTTGGGTCTTGCGTCTCTCAACTTTCTCTTCACAATATCCCACAGATTCTCTATGGGGTTCAGGTCAGGAGAGTTGGCAGGCCAATTGAGCACAGTAATACCATGGTCAGTAAACCATTTACCAGTGGTTTTGGCACTGTGAGCAGGTGCCAGGTCGTGCTGAAAAATGAAATCTTCATCTCCATAAAGCTTTTCAGCAGATGGAAGCATGAAGTGCTCCAAAATCTCCTGATAGCTAGCTGCATTGACCCTGCCCTTGATAAAACACAGTGGACCAACACCAGCATCACTGACTGTGGGTACTTGACACTGGACTTCAGGCATTTTGGCATTTCCCTCTCCCCAGTCTTCCTCCAGACTCTGGCACCTTGATTTCCGAATGACATGCAAAATTTGCTTTCATCCGAAAAAAGTACTTTGGACCACTGAGCAACAGTCCAGTGCTGCTTCTCTGTAGCCCAGGTCAGGCACTTCTGCCGCTGTTTCTGGTTCAAAAGTGGCTTGACCTGGGGAATGCGGCACCTGTAGCCCATTTCCTGCACACGCCTGTACACGGTGGCTCTGGATGTTTCTACTCCAGACTCAGTCCACTGGTTCCGCAGGTCCCCCAAGGTCTGGAATCGGTCCTTCTCCACAATCTTCCTCAGGGTCCGGTCACCTCTTCTCGTTGTGCTGCGTTTTCTGCCACACTTTTTCCTTCCCACAGACTTCCCACTGAGGTGCCTTGATACAGCACTCTGGGAACAGCCTATTCGTTCAGAAATTTCTTTCTGTGTCTTACCCTCTTGCTTGAGGGTGTCAATGATGGCCTTCTGGACAGCAGTCAGGTCGGCAGTCTTACCCATGATTGCGGTTTTGAGTAATGAACCAGGCTGGGAGTTTTTAAAAGCCTCAGGAATCTTTTGCAGGTGTTTAGAGTTAATTAGTTGATTCAGATGATTAGGTTAATAGCTCGTCTAGAGAACCTTTTTATGATATGCTAATTTTTTGAGATAGGAATTTTGGGTTTTCATGAGCTGTATGCCAAAATCATCAATATTAAAACAATAAAAGGCTTGAACTACTTCAGTTGTGTTGTAATGAATCTAAAATATATGAAAGTCTAATGTTTATCAGTACATTACAGAAAATAATGAACTTTATCACAATATGCTAATTTTTTGAGAAGGACCTGTACAGTCTTAAATCATATTTCTTTCACTGACGAAAATATTTTGTATTACATGAAAATGAAGGCAAATTTAATTAGCTTATTCTTCTTACGTTTGTATGTAAAGTCAAAATAAACCCAAACTTTGCTTTAAAATGCATCGCAGGATCTCCTAACTGAAGATCACATGATCACATACCGAAATCACTTCCGTGAAGTGACCATCACATGTTCCCTTCGCTAACGGACTTCTGGAAGGGCCCTTCGTGAAGGGATTCAGTTGTTCACTTTTCGTTTGGAACGTCCCTACAAATGGCGTCCTCTTCCCGAAGTGCCCTTCAAGGGCACAAAAAATCCGTTTGGAATTCGCCCATAATATCCGTGTTCTGATTGGTTAGACCGCCGGTTAATCAAGCTCTTTGCGAACGGCCAAGTGAGAGCTATCAGTTTGAATATTTATTAGATTTTTAAAAATAACATCTTCTAATTTAAGTGAACTTAAAGCAATCTTCACATAAGCCTATTATAATATATGTTATATTTAGCTTGCTGTGCTTTTCAAGCAGGAAATATACAAAAATTGAATAAAGTTATCAAACACTAAATTCTAAATATAGATGAATCCTTAAGCTACAACAGTTATTGATTTCCTCTTTTTTCTTTTGTTCTTTGATTAACAGACGTCACAGCAGCTGGGTTATTAAGGTATTTTGGCTGCAGTTACTTTAAGAACTGCCGCTGCTGAACATGACGCGGATCGGACATGCATGCGTAATGTCTCACAGCGCACGCCACGCAACAAGGACAGTATAATGGCTGGCAGGACAGGAGAATTAGTTTTTACTGCATATGGCCTGACAATATCTCATCTGACCGCAGTTCACTGATGTTATTCTGAAGCTGTACTTTTTCCACGCTTGTTTGTGCTAATCGCCTGCATTAACATGCAAATTTTGACAGCAATAATATATATATATATATATATATATATATATATGAACAAATACCATGAATTATTTACCTGAATGCCCCCTCAATTAAATTTATTTTCAGAAATTAAAAAAATATTTATCATAGAAGAGGTGCATGTAAACATTGTATATATGAATTGCATTTTTCTATGTGTTTTTGAATAAATTAATTATTAAAGCACCACGTCATTGACCCAGTTAACCTCATACTATGATCTAATAACAAACCCAAGGGCAGCTGCTGTGTAGTTTGAGTCACATCGGTAAGATAATATTTTCCAGGAAACACACATGCAAGGTACAGAACACTTTGTAACATGTAGCCCATTTGACCATAATAGACAGTTGTGTGTTTGACTCTTGACTGGCTGTCTTAACTGTGGCCTTCTCCTCCTATATTTATGTTCACGGCTCTCCTCTTGAGTTCCGTGTAGGAGTTTGAGGGTTTTAGTTAGTATGTAGCCTTCCTTCTCTCTGCTCCTGACAGAAATGGAATAAAGGCAGCCTATTGTGAGTTGAGCTATTACCTGATAACAGGCTGTCATTTTAAAACCATTTTGAAGTCATTTGCCGCTCTATGTAGTGCCATTGCAGTACCACTTGCGTTTCCACTCAGCCCTCCCTCGGTTTCCCTGTCGCATGCTCTCCTGCTAGAAGACAACTCCTTTTAGAAATGATTAAGAAAAGTACTCCATCACTGTCCATTAGAGCTGAAAAGCTGACTCTGAAGAATTGCTATTATCTTGTTTTCTGCCTTTTTTAACCTACTTGGAACTAAGAATTAAAGTTTAGAGATTGAAAATTTAGATTGAAGAAGTGCATGAACTTTTACATTTAATCATTGAACAGTCCAAAGCGACTTACAGATAAGGACAAGCAAAAGCTGTTTATCATACAAAAACCAACAACATTAGTAATACTGCAGTAATGTATTTCAAGAGACAACCAGTATAGTAGAAAAGCTAGAACAGAAGAACTGCAAGAAAGAGATGAGAAAATATACTGTGTGTGTGGCGGGGGTGGGGGGGTTGGTTAATTGCTTGTGTAATAGACATTTTTTTAGCCATTCAAATATTTTACCATTTTTAAAGTATTTAAACAGTAGAAATGACTGTTTACTTAATAATAATAATAATAAGAAGAAAAGGTTTTCTGACACAACTCTGCATGACTGGGCGGTTGTAGAGATATGGACAATGAAGTTTAACTGGTCTTCAAACACATCCCGCAGGTTCTTGGCTGACTTTTATTTGAATGTGTGGGGTGTTGGCAACTCCTGCAGCTAAAGCTTTGGTAAAATGAGATTTCTTATGCAAAAAACAACGGCAGAGAAGTTTTTTGCTGAGATATCCTGCAGGGTTGCTGACATATGACTCTTCTTTGTTGGATCTCTTTGAGTTAATGAAAAACAACTGTATTTGCCAAGAGATTTTTCTGTTTTTCAAATGAGCATTTAAGGGTGCAAGTCAAATAAACAAATTTTACCCCTAAGCTTTTTTGTGTGGATTTTAAGGGTTGGATTTGATGCTTTCGTAAGCCGCCGCTTTCATTAAACAGATATTTATTTGACTGTATACGTTTTATGAAAGCATCTCATTAAAATAGAAAAAGCATTTCAAGTCGAATTCTTGTAGGTTCCAATAGCCCATCAGGCTCTGGGTATGACAAATAAAACTCACTGTTAGTGCACCGTGATGTTTTCCTAATCTTTCCCTGAGGTAAACTTCCTTGTACCAAACAGATAAATCCTGCCATAATCCGTTGCAATTGCAATGCGCATCAACACATTCTGACAATTCTATACACCAGTGACCACAAACACTCCTCACCAATTTGAACCCCACTATAGGCTGTGTTTTGGTCAGTTAAAATGTGTTTTTTTCCCCCCTCAATTCCATGCGCCATTCAGGAACAACACATTCCTGGAGGGAAGCCATCTTGGTTAATCTCTAGGGCAAATTTATCAGCCACTGATCAGCCCATTGACCTTCGGTGCAGTACCTCAGTATTTCAAGGGCCGATGTCCCATGAAAAACAGGTTTTTGAAGAATGCCACAGTGATATAGAGACATTATATGAGGCGCCCCGTATTTATGACTGGCAATAAAGAAAAGGGAAACTCGACGGAAAGCTTTTTCTCAGCAAAATCCGGAGGCAGAGGGAGGTAATTATCTGGCTCAACTTTTTTGCTGTTACTTACAATGTCTTAGGGGGCCGGGAGAGCTGATAGATATCGCTGTACTGACGGGGGACATTTTACTCGGGAACAAAGGGAGCCTCATTTCACTGTGGCAGTGTCTGAAAAGATAGCATGTGTCTGAACTTGGAGCCATGCACACTGGAGACGTGGAGTTCATCTCATTTCGGCCTCGTATTCTCCTCTCTCCCCGTCCTGCTGGGCTCCTGAGGATGTACGGGTGCTGTGGCTGATTGTTCAGAGCTCTTTGTCTCCTCTCAGTCAGATGCATACATCTCATATGTGTGCTTCTGATGATGATCAGCTCTTTAATGTTGGAGAGAAGTTATAAATCACAGTAGTCACGGTGCTCTTGATGTGATTTAGCATGGGAGGCATTTTATCTCATGCCTGTTAAAGAGGACTGCTGTTTTGTTGTTGTGGTTGGTGGTGGTGTTCTCTACAAGATTTGAGCAGATGAACTAAGCCTTTAACTGCTTTTTCCTTTTAAACATGCATATAATATGTTATGATAATAGTTAAACTAGATGGATAATCACAATTATTTTGCTCAAAAAATATGGTTAATGATCACAATCACTGTCATTTTAATTTATTACATTTCATAATTATCAGAATTATTGCACTTTTACAAAAACACAAATCAAGAGATCGTCAGCTTGCATGGATTGCTCTCAGATTTAGTTGCAGCAAACAGCACAAACTCTTGAAAAAAATAAA